>NC_066317.1:6209809-6823370 GCF_022539315.1 Serinus canaria | reverse complement strand
AAATTTAAAACTCTATCATGCATAAATGGAGCTCATCAGCAAAAGTAATTTCCCTGCAGAAAACACTCCATCTTTTGTTTTATGTAAGTTAGCAACATGAATATTTCATTCCTAGTGAAACCGCCGTTACCCTTTTGCATTTCATAGCCGTGCCTGGTGTCTCAGACACATCAGCTTTTTTTTTTCTCACTTGCCTGTTCAAGTCTATTGCAATTACAGGTTTTGCTGTATCTCAGAAGATAATAGAGTTTGGGATCTGATGCTAGCAGCAGCTACATCCTTTGCTCCCTCTAGATGGGAAGAAAGGAACATAAAGGACAAATGAGTGCACAGAGGATAATCATTCTCAGGATACCAATCACGGTTTGGAAGGCACGTCAGGTATCACTGTCCTCAAGTAGTTTAGGTTTTTCTCAAAGCCACTGTCAGCTTTGGCAAAATTTTACAGTTAAAGAAAAGGCAATAAAAACATCTACAGTGCATATCCACATTAAAACAATGGCCTAAATAAACACTGGACTTCATTGAGCTGTGAAATTACTTGAACTCCAGGACACAAATAACAAAAAGAATCAGTACAGTGGGTAACATTGTATTGCTGACAGCTCCTTCACAAAACTGCGACCAAAAAAGGTTGCACAAGAATACAGATCCTATACAAGCCTGCATTTTAAATTAATTTAATCTCAAGAAGCTTAAAAGTAAATCCTTCGATCAAGATGAAAAGATGAAGATAGACTATTTGACCTAGATGTAGTCCATTACCATTGCAAATTCTCTTCTTTGAGGGCAATTATATTCTTAATTTTGTTGCTTGGCAGGTCATAGTCTGAGAGGCTGATTTTCTCTTTTAGGGTTGTTGAGGTTTTTTAGTCATTTTTCAGGATTTCTTTTTTTCCAAGATTGCACATATCTGGAAGACAGTTGTATCATGTATCCAGTAAACAGGAATATGTTTTCTTCTTTAAATGCTTTTTGAACTGTGGGGAGTGAGAAGGCCTGGCTACTGAGGCAAAATGGCCAAGGGTGACCTAATCTGAATCACCCTGCAAGGCAGAGCAGCACTCAGAAAACCACACAAGAAGAGTCCACAGGATAAAATCACCCTATAACTGTAATGCCATAAGCCAGCAATGAAAAGATTTTGCCACTAGAGTGGAAAGATCAGCAGGGGGAGATTGATGTTCCAGAACACCTGGGTCTAATCATGCACAAAGAAAATAAACAGCCACGGTCCAACAAAAGTCATCTGGTAACAAGGAGGATTCCATGTGAAACATGACTCTGAGACCACTGGTGAAGGTGTAAATTTCTCTGCTGCTGGATTTCTGAAGACTTTGAGAGGCAAGATACATTCCAAATTTCTTTTCATGTTATTTTATCCATCTCCTTTTTCCTTCATCCTCTACATAAAGTTTTCAAAACTTTTTATTCTGAGCATGAAAGAATTTGCATAGGCAAGGACTCTCAATAAAGACATCAGGACAGGAGAACCCCGTGCTTAGAAAGCTTAAAAACTGTCTCAAAGACATGCATCAGTGTCTGTGCCTTGTCCCACAGGGCAAGATCTACAAAGGTAAAAAAATCTGTCATTTGTGATTCCTGGCAAAAAAAGAACAGCAAAAATTCACCTTTGAACTGAAGTCATCAGTGTTAAAGGGAGAGTGAATCAATTTACAGGGTGGAAGTTTTAAAACTGAGTGGGGTGGGAGAATGCATGGCACATACTGGAGAGCTTTGGTATTCAGAGTTTAACTACTGCAGAATCATAAACTGAGTTTGTACAGCTGCTCAGTTGCAGAGTAGCTTACATAAAAATTATTGCCCATCTCTGTGAATCCTGCTCAGGAAATTGCTGATCTTACAAAGTAGCTCCACCTTTGGGGTGGTGATCAAGATGTTTGACCTACTTCCTAAATCACTGCCAAGTTTTTACTTTAATTTATCAAAGAAATTCATTGCATGCTTGTTTTGGTTTACCTTATGAGGTTCTAAATCATTATGGATAAAAATATGTTGAGTTACATCTCAAATGGTATTCCATATGGACCTAAAATCATGACAAATATTGAGGATATTAGCTAGTGAGCCTCGTGTCTCTTCAGCTTTCCCTCTCTTCATCAACTCCAATTTGTCTTTAATTCTTTTGGTGTTCTTTTAACCTCACTGGCAGTCATAGGGGTTGAGAAATTTGCTTCATTAGAAGGGGTAGTAGTGCCATAGAAATATCAAACCACCTGCCATTTGAAATTTTCAAAAGGCACTTGGCAAGAAGGAACACCATCAAACAACTGTCTTGTCCTCTATAAAAAGTCCTGATATAACTTCTTGTTACTGGGGGAGGTCCCTTCTATGAAAGATGATGAAGACATTCCAGAATATAAATACTGAATGATGACCACAAAAGTTAGTTGATGACATTTATAAATTAATTAGCAAATGTCATGTAGAACAAGATGTTGGAATTCCTACAGATAGCCCAAACTTTGTCGAGGTCTGCAGGGTCTCCTGTATTTCAAAAATCACCAAGCCTTTTTAGGTCAACTGTCTTCCCACTCTGCAGCAGAAGCTGAACTTTTAAATATTAGAAGGTTTCTCTTTTCAACATGAAACCCTAGACAAATAAGCAATAAACATCCAAAACTCATTCCTCCCTGAAGGTGCTGCATTACCTTGCTTTTAAAGAGAACTCTGTGTATAGGACAAATTATCAGAGAGCAAATGCTCTTGCACAGTAGTGCTTCTGGAGGGAGATGATTTTCTAGTTCCTTCACACTCTGATTTCTGTCTTTGATTGTCATTTTAGAGTACAGCCCTAAATCAGTGCTCTTTCCTGTATTTTAATGTAAAACACAAGAAAAAAGAATGGCACAACTGATAAACAGAGTCTTGTGCTAATACTCAAATTTGTCAGTGAAAGCAACAGAGTCTAACTTTGTTTCAAAGTGGTTACTCAACTTGTCCATTAAACCATATTTCAAAAAACAGCCCCATTTGATTATCAGGCTCATATTGCTTTATCCTCTTTACCTTTCATGGCATCACATTTAACAGCAAATATTTTACACAATCATTTAACTGCATTTTTCAGAATGTAGACTCAGGTAGAAACTAATGCAAGGAAATTATTTTCCTAGGGAGTTGGACTGTTTCCTAATTGTTTATTATATATGTATTCTCTTGCCAGAAATCAAGATTTAAAATTCCATCTTCTTCAACACTTTAATGTTGTTTGGATCTCTGAAGCATTTATATTTAATTTCACAGCAGTGTTACAATTCAAGTGCTATATTTTAATGTCTGCAGCAGCCAATTGTTGATTTATTTTCTTCCAGGCAAAATGCAAATAAACTCTTAAGAGGTTTGCTCACAACCCTTGTGTTTGCGTTAATACATTTGCAGTGAATAAATTAAAAGAAGTCCAGATATGACTTTTTAAGGCTCTCTTGAATTTAAAAACTCCAGCTAGTTAAAAATAAATTAAAAAAAAAACACACAGTAGTCAGAACTTTTTCTATAAGTAACTAGAAACAAATCACATGAATCTGGGTGATTCCCAGTATGGATTTACACCAAGCACCAACTCCAAGGGTGTGGAAAAGAGCAGCTCCAGTGACCCAGCACCCTTTTGAGCTCTCCCCTAGAAATCCATCCTTGAATGAAGACATTCCTGCAAACCATATTTGCAAATTAGCCCAGAGCTACCTGCCCCATGGAGCAGTCCAGGAAGGACAAGCAGATGCTGCCTTTGTCAGAGCATTCACCTTCCTGCTTCAAATCCCTAAAAATCCATCCCTTCCCTTCTCCATGCGCTATGACTGAAGCACAAAAGTTTGGGATGGTGGACTTCAGACCAAAAGAGAGGGAGTCACCCCAACTGCCAAGGACAGGGAGTAACCAGAGCAGGTTCTCCTGAGCCAAGGAGAACATCCTTCTTCACTGCAGACTCCAGATCCATGGCTCCCTAGACATCTAAGACTGACCTACGCTGGAACAAATCACCAAAAAAAGGGGAAACTCGACATTTTAGGGTGTTAGCAAGCAGGTGAGCTTCAGGGTTAGGCTACAGATTGTTCTAAATTGTTAAACCTGGCCTGTTAGATCTTGACAAGCTCTTGGGGACAGTTTCCATCAGAGGAAACAACAGCTAAGGAGGATGTAAATTTTGTTTTAAAAACCATAAATGTATGCGAAAATTAACCTTGGAGGGGTGCAAGAGTCTAAGTCAGTTTTTTCAAATATCATATTTGCAATAAGGCTTGTTTTCCAATCAAAAATTCTTTGCCAAATCATCAGGATTTATTAGGATGAGCTTGGTTTTTTAAATAAAGCAAGGAAATGGAAGTTGGAAGGTTTGGGTTTTCTGACATCTCTCTCTTGAGCATAGCAAGGAAATTGCTCACCTTGAAGAATATCAGCTCCTTATTTCAATGGTGTCTTGTGAGACAATTTAATTTTTATAGGATTCACTAACAGCCAAGAGCACCGTGTTTCACAGAAAGGTATTTTTAAAACCTAGCCAACACATCTGAAAACTACCTTCATCAGAAAACATTTCAGATATTACTCTTTTTCCTGCACTAATCTTGCAGCTCTAACACAACAGCAACAAACCTACAAGAACACTTGAAGAACAACTCGGGTCTTATTGGAATCAGTTGTAAGAAATGGGATGAAATCTTAAAAGTAGCAATGCTGTAATGAGCTCCAGGTACTGGAGAGACAAGCAGTTTCCAGATTTCAAATCATCATGAATCAAATTGATCCCTAGTGCATTTCTTTCTAGCTTAAAAAAGCCTATTAACTCTGCCTAGATGGCTAAAACTGGTCTTCAGATTTGTATTTACTCCATTATTTTTTGACTCAGTTAATTTAAGAAAAATTGCTATTTTTTCCCACATATTTTTCATCCAAGAAAACTCCTTTATATAAAAATTGTTTCTTATTTGGAAATGTAACCATCTTTATAAGAAATATATAAATCCATGTTTGAACCATAGCCTGAAAAGTTGTTACTTCTTAGAGGAAGGAGCAAGAATTATCACAAACTATGCAAATTAGTTTGATTTTTTTAGAGTGAAAGGCATTATTATTTTGAATAGCAGACTTTATAATGAGGTCAAGAATTAAATCCTCAGAAATTTATACCAGATGGTTGTTAATTTCACAACTTCCACCTTCTATTTTTGTGAACATTGAAATGTACTCTGAAAAGTAAATTACACTTTGGAGTTTACTGACTGAGAGGATTGTATAAAAAAATGCAGATTCTAATATCCCTGCTAGAATAGACTAAATAAAAGTTTAAATAAGAGTACCTGGGCAAAGCTAATTCATTTACAAGAGAATAATCACAAATCATGGATGAATGCTTCCATATTTTTTGCTTAACTCCTCCTTTGATCTTTATTAAAAATGAGAATATATTTTAATTCTTTAACTATGTTTATTTTGACAAAGGAATATGTATGGACAAATGGCATTTCAGTAACTTAGTATCACTAGAGCCTTCCTCTCCATTTTGTGCATCTCTCTATGCAGTATGAAAGCTGAGAGTTGTCAAGGCAAACAGAATTCAGAGCAGAAAAATTTCACATTAAAACACGTTCCACCCAAAAGAAAAACAGTGACAGGAGAGATATCAAGAACTGAGAAAAGGATTTTACATTTTGTTCATATTCCTTTTATCTTTAAGCTATTGATAGCTGAGTGCAATATAAAATATCAGTACTTTTAAATACCTATCTAATGAAGTACCCTGTGCAGTGACCTCCAATATTTCTGGATCAAGTCCCTTGGCAGCCCAGGGCATCCAGCTATAATATTTCAAATTTCATCTCCAGCCTACCAAGATCAGATACAGGGGAACATCTCCCTTCTGAAACCAAATACCAGCATTCAAAAAAGACACTAGACCTGACATTAAATCAAGAAACAGCAGCTTGGCTTCAAGCAACTTGTTATCTTTCTGTACTCAGATTACAATGCTGCAAGTAGTAAAGCTTCTGGGTAGAAAAATGGTCCCAGCAAACCCAGCCTGCAGAAACTGGATTGATCACAAATTAAGAAGAAATTTAGTAAAAAGCGGGAACTAACGAGAAAAACACGCACGTTCTGCAAACTTTCATCTGGGTTCAAAAGGAATCACACACCTGCACCATCAGAATGATCTCAAATGTCAACAGCAACCTCTTCCTTTCATCTGCCTAACTTGCAGGAGAACTGTCTCAGTCAATTTGTACTTTGATACTCTGAGGCTCAGAAGCCACTGAGAGCTGAGCACACGTTTAGTTATAACAAGGTAAAGCTAACTCTCCCATCTCTACCCATATTCTCATTCTGCTTCTTCTCACAGGAGAGCTGATAACAAGGTTTACCTCTTCCTTAGTCTATGTTGTAGTAATCATACTAGGAATTCAATCCTAACTGTAAAACTCTCAGCTTCCAAACTTCCAGCCAAAACTTCCTTCTATCCCTGTCAAATGATATCCCACTGTTCCCCAACTGCTACCAGAATCCTAGACAAGTGACAGAGGTGACATTTCAATGACACTGGCATCTTTACTTTGTTACAAGCTGATATATGAGGAAGATTTAGCTGTTGTTCAGAAGGCAGAACATGTGGTAACATGGGCCAAGTTACAGCTTTTGTCTTTCATAATCACCTTCATCATCAGAAGGCTCCAATTTTCAAATTGCTTTGACATCTTTTTGTTTCAGTTCTTCGCCATGAAATGCACTCCAAAGATTCCCAGTGACACTACTCACCAGTGTCTTGACAGGATGTAACCATGACAGGCTTGCATCACTGACATCTCCAAAGATTTGGAGGAGCATTTCATCAGACATTATAATATCATGTCTGTGAATTCACAGTGACATGCAGAAGAGAAGGGTATGATAAAGCCAAAAAAAAAATAAAAATAAAAATAAAAAAACAACACAACAGCAACAACAACAAAAAAAGACTGCTGGAGTGGTTAGGAAATTTTCAGCACTATGAAATGGAATAAAGAAAAAAGAACACTTTTTTTTAAAACCTCAACTATTTCCAAGCCTTTTAATTAACACAGAAAAACCTTATCTGTGTTTGAGGACTAGACAAATGAACTCCACCCAAAGTGTGCAAAACTACAACTCCACCACATGTGGATCTTGTATCAATTTGAATTATGCTTGAAGATTTCCAACACTGTGGATCTTGGTCATCTCAGAATGGGAATTCTAAAAGGCACCAATCACAAAAAATATTTTGCAGATACAGGAACAGAAGTTCCAGAGACAAACACACTTGAATGTTGCACTGCTTGCTTTTATTTAGACTGGAATGCCTTCCTATTTTAATAATCTAAATTAAGATTTATTATGACTGCTATGATTAAATATTATTGAAACCCTGGCCTGCATATTCCAGTCAAACATATATATGGGCTTGGGGCTTGTTTTTCTTCTCAAACTAAACAAGGGTGACACTTTGCCTCTAAGAATGATACAGGGAAAAGCCTAAATTTTTTACTATAACTTCACTTAAAAAATTCATCCAGGACATAAGAAAACCCTGCTAAAGCTTCCTCCTCTCTCTGAAACACATTCAGGGGGCAGCTGAGGGCATTTTTCAGGCAAAAGCAAGAAAAGTAAAGCAGTTAACCCCACATCCTGGTGAGCTGTGTCCTTGGAGCACAAGCTGCAGGATGAACAAGTTGCGAAAAAGGGGTGCAAGAAAGGCTCTCATGATGCTCTTGATGGCTCAGCTGTGGGAAGAGCAGGGTCTGCTGAGCATATCCTGGACAAATTTCCTGGATCAGCCTCATCCAGCGTGGTGCAGGAAGGTTTTTGCACCCAGACATGCTTCAATACGCAAGGAGTGAGGGTGTCTCTCCAGTAATGCCCAGCACAGCACCCCAGTCATCTGGAGAGCTTGTAGTCAAAAACTGTCAGCATCAAACATCATCTGAGCAAGAGCTCCCACTTCCTCCAGAGGATCATAATTTCAGATGTGAGACACTAAGGCAAGACTTAAACCCTTCAGCACTTTTTGTGGCACAAGCCCTAATTGCCCATAAATCATGCTGTGTTACCTGCTTGACACACAAAGCTTGTGTATAAATAAAAAAACTGCTTCTAAAATCCCTATTCCTGCATGGCACTGAATTGGAAACATGGCAGAGCTTTTTGTTTGTCTTAAATAAGAAAACACCTTCAAGTGAGGCATCTTTGCTGCTTGTTGGGGTTTTTTGGTGGGGCATTAAGTAGTTCCCAACCTTCTCTCCCTTCCTTGGAATTTCTAGAGCACAGCAATAATTTCTTGCTCTGTGACTAAGAGTCCATCATGAAGATCATCTCTTCTGGGATTTGAAACCACCTACACACATGCTATTTCTGAGATTCTTAGAGCTGCCTTGGTGTGTGTGTGTGAAGCATGAATCCGTTAAAATTGGCAAAAACAAAAAAAGGGTGTAACTTGTTGTTGTAAAAAAATTTTGTTTGTTTGTTAAAAAATGGTTTTTAGTTAATAATTTTTTGTTTTTTGTAAACAAATGGTTGTTGTAAATAAAAAATGGTGTTTTGTAAAAAAATGGTTTTTTGTAAAAAAAATGGTTGTTGTTAAAAAAAATGGTAGTTGTAAAAAAAATTGGGGTTAAAAAAAATTGGGTAAAAACTTGGGTGTTAAACAAATTGGGTAAAAAAATGGGTAAAAAAATTGGGTAAAAAAAATTGGGTAATTAAAAAAATTGGGGGTAAAAAAAATGGGGTAGTAAAATAAAAAAATTGTGGTAAAAAAAATTGGGGAAAAAAAATTGGGGTATAAAAAATGGTGGTTAAAAAAAAATTGGGGTAGTAAAAAAAAATTGGGTAACAAAATGGGGTAAGCCGGGTTAAAAAACATTGGGTAAAAAAAAATGGGGGTAAAAAAAATTGGGTTTAAAAAAAAAAAAAACGGGGTAAAAAAAAAAAAATTGGGTTAAAACCACCTCTGGGGTAGGTAAAAAAATTGGGTAAAAAAATTGGGTAAACACCAAATGGGTATTCCAAACAAATGGGGTAAAACCACATGGGTTTACCAACAAAGGGCGGTATAAACAAAAGAGGTAAAAAAAATGGGTAAAAAAAATGGGTAAAAAATTTCACTGTTCTTAACTTTTTCAATCTTTCTTCTCTATATCTAGAACAGGGCTGGGATTCTTCTGGAGGTACATAGAGAGAAGCACAGCTGGAGCATCTGGAGCAAAGCTGTCCTCATCTGGAACACCACCATGGCATCCTCCTGGGCTGTGTCATGAGCAAGATTGGTCCACAGAGCTTAAGAGAGAATATGGTGGATTTTAAACACATTAATAGGCACAAAACAGAGCACCAAAAAAAAAAACCAACCTGACAGCAGCCAGTACCTGGCATAATTTGCTGGTTCTGTATAGTAAAAGCCCCAAATTGCATAGATTTTACTGTTTTTAAAACAGCCTGTCTGGCTACTGACTACTCTGGGCTAAACAGCACTCAAGATGAGGCACAGGGAGACACCATCTACAAAAATGCCTCCTAAAATTCTGCTTGTATCTGTCTATGCAGAGGGAAAGGCAAGTGGAGCAGAAACCATGTTGTCCTCTATAAAAGGTTCTACATTTATGCAGGAAGAGTTAAAATGAACATATCCACTGCAGGAGGTTGTGCTGTTGTGGTGCTAGTGCAGCAAGAAATGAAAAAATAGTTAAAAAAAAAAGACAAATGTACATGTCTGAGTCATGTGAGCCACTCAGAGCAGTCAGTGTAAATGATGAGCCCTTCTGCCTTTCCAGGCAGGAGATAACCAAGGCATAAGAGGACTCTCTATCTGAACTTGACTAAATCTTTTGGCTGAAAACTTTTATTGGAAGGGTGCAGAAAAAACGTTTTGAATTTTAGAGCCACAGGCCTGTGCCAACATAGAAAAAAAGTACAGGAAAAGCCAACTACATTTTAAACAAGTTTATGCAGAGCAAAGGAATACCTAATTACTTTTCCAAACTAAGATTTTTTTCATTGCATCCTCCCTTGCCTGCTTTTCTCACACTGAAAACATTTAGAAGAGGACAGAAAGAGAATCTGGGCACAGAAAGCTCAGAGAGCAGCATTTGCTGGCACAGAGGCTGTGAGAAAAACACTCCTTGATCTGGGCAAAAGGAAAAGGTGCACATTCAGTTTTGAAAGTTGTATTTGGCAGCCAGAATTTTAACTGTTCCTTTTGCTACAAGATGAGAATCACAGCACTGAGCAAAAGGCCATCCACACCTTTGTTATTGCTAACAAAAAAGGTGAATGGCTTAAAGTTATTCAATGCTAAATATTTTTTTTAATCCTAAATATTTTTTGGTTTTTTCCATAAGCAAATGGCATTCATGCAATGCAGATGAAGATTCAAACTACCAATCTACTATTTTATTTGCTAAAATAATAAACTTGGTATAATTCTAAAAGCATTATTCAGCACTTTTCATTTTTCTCAGCTGAGGCACTCTAAGTCTCACTCCTAGAATTGAGTCTAATAAAAATGACCACCATCAATTAGATCCATCACCTCAAATTGGGAATTCTCATCCTAGGCTCCCCAGAAAAGCATAGGACAAGATCTGACCCATACAGGGACACCCAGTAACTTCCAGGGAATACTAACAGCAAGGATTTTACAATCACCTCAACAGCTGAAACTCCCTCATGGAAATTTAAGGGACAATTTAAAATAGCAATGGGTTATTCACAAACAGGAAAGAATCCTGCATTCATCAGATTAATTGTTCTTTCAAACTGCTCACAGAGCTCTCTGATATTCTTTTCTGCCATTAGTCACTCAGAGTGCATCTGTGGACAGCCATCCTGACAGGGCCACTCTTGCTGCTCTGATGTGGACATTATTGCCCTTCTGGTAATCATACCCAGTAAACAGAAAAATAAAAGTAAAGTCACCTTGTAATCCATCATTGTTTTAAATTTCCTTATCTTTGTTATAGAGTAATACCACTGTGACCTACCAGCACTGCTGCAAGGGAAATACAAGAAAGCAGCCTGCAGCATGAACACAGTTTGACTTGCATCCTTGTAACTTACTTAAAAATCTGGACAGAATATTAATGTGACAAGGTAAGAAGCAGCTGAGCATGTTAAAGCCTTAATGCACCTGTCTTACTTCATAAAGTGACACTTCTGGATGGTTCAAGTGGGTGAATAACCCACCAGGAAAGCAAAACCTTTGCTCTGCTCATTTATGGCACAGGAGTCATAGCAGGCATTAATAATTGAAGAACCACATTTGTACAACTGCCTGATTTTTCTGTGTCAAATTTTCAGCAACAATGGACTGTGAAACAATTGAAGTAATGGAGAGTTAAAGAAACACTCATTTAGTTGACTGAGTAGAAATCACAGAATGGTTTGGGTTGGGAGGGGACCTTGAAGACCTTCTGGTTCCAACCCCTTGTCATGTGCAGGGACATCTTCCACCAGACCAGACTGCAGCTCAGACATAGCCTTGAAGTCTCATAAATGCCTCACTATCTCATGGTGAGGTTCCAAGTGTGCCTCATCTAAAAGCAAATTATTGCAAGGAGGGTGCATGCTAAATTCCAACATAGCAGGAGGTTATCCAAAATGCTGGAGTTCAGATATATAACAGCACAGTTTATTCTGAAGGAAAATTGAAATGCTGAAACAATTTTTTTTTTTAGCCTTCCCTTAAAGTGAAGCTCCTTTCCTGGCTCCAGAAAATTGAGTAATATTTCATGTCTACGGTTATTTGTGATGATGAAAAGGAGTTTGTCTGCTGACAACCTGTCCATTACACAAGCATTTCTCAGGGAGTGTGAGGGAAGGAAGACAGTTAAGTATGATTTAAGTGAAAAGAATCAGGTCTCTGCACATTCTAAAAGAAGGGTCTGTTACAGAGAGCATGCATGTGCCTCATAAATTAGTCTACCATAACTAAAAGTTGCCCAAAAATGAGCTTTACTCATCCCACCCCACAAACATTTCACTGTTACAACACATCAAAATAGCAGACAAAAATCCCCAAGACAGGTCATAAATTCAGCCTCCTGAGAGCAAGAATTCAATTACATTTGCTTCAGAGAATCATTTTCTTTAGTAGAATACAACACTTGTGAGCCAGCACAGCAGCATTTTCAAATCAAAGGTTTCCAGCTTTCTGCTGAAAGCTGAAAGTTTCTGTTTTCAGGTGTTTCATTTTTTCACTCAGAAGTCAAAACTGTCTGTAAAAAGCACACATTCCTCACACAGAAAATAATTTTAATAAAGAAAATAGCTCCAACAGATTTCTTTGGGCCATTTCTACAATGACTTCATGCTGGTTTCCCTTTTTCAAAGCAACAGCAGGAAACCTCAAGGTTCAGATCTAATGCTGCAGAGCAGCCTCAGCCCCACTGATTTTTTAATCACAAAGTGCACCCAACACGGCCACAACGGCCAACCTCTCATTAATCATTTAAATCAACAGCCAAAATTTAAAAAAAAATTAAAAAGCAACAAAGAAAACCCTCTTTTTTCCTTTTTTTTTTTTTGCCCCTCTTGGTGGAGCCTCCTTCCATTTGGATGCATTTGAATGAGTGTTTCATCTCCGGTGACAAATCTGCTCTGCCTTGGCTGCAGCAACATCTCAGGCACATGCTATTTCTCTATTTCTTTCATTCATTCCCCTGGTGCTTTTACCTGGGTGCCTGATGTGCTGTCAGAATCACAGAAGCCATCCATGAGTATTATGTGAGGAGCAGCTGCTGGATGTGCAAGCACACAGGAGAAATGAGCTTTCATTCTTCCCTTGCAATCATTTACATAGAGAATAGGACCCCATTTAAATTACTGCTTGTCATCTCGTTGCACTTGATCAGCTGAAGGATCATTTCATTGAAACTGGGAGAAAGAAAGGAAAAAGGGAAAACCACCAGCAATTTGACACTCCTTTATACTTAAGAGTTTGAAGGTTTGTACAATTTTATATTCCAACTGCTAGACTTTGTGATGGTTTCTCCTCTTGGAAGAGTATTCCTTTGATAGTCAGACAACTTCTATCTTATCCCTCCAGGCTAAAAATCTCAATTTTCACGACTTCCCTAAGAAAATTAGAAATTCTGTATACCACAATATTAAGTGAAGAGGTGTTTCTTAAGCAGCTACAACCTGACAAATGCCTTAGTGGGAGAAATGACAAAAAAAAATTATTGTGGATGCTGGAAGAACACACAAAGCCTGCATTACTGACATACAGCTTCCTACCATAAATATTTTTCACATCAATATTGATTTCAGATGAGCTCTCCAAGAATTGAACACAGAGTTACACCTTGACAGGATTCATCCTAAATCACATCTTTGTCTGCATTTCTCAGCACAATGGAAATCCACTTTGCATTAAAGTGGCAAAAGGGTATGATTTAAATTCTTAACACAAGGCAATTCACAGGTGAAATAACTGAGCAGCATATCTTTTTCTGTGAAGGTTTTTACAAGGCACTTGCCATTGGTGACTAATGCTGCATACACACTCTCATTAAAAGAATAAATCATATTTCTAATTAATATTTTCCAGTGTCTTTAAGGTGGAAACGTTGGCAGTCAGGTGGAGTTAATTTTTTAATGGCCATTACCATCTGTAAATCTGTCAGAGACAGACCAGTGTCCTGTGATGTGACAGAAATAATTAAACAGGTTTTGCCTTGGCTTGACAGAAATTCCAGTCTCCCAAATAAATGCAAAACAAATGGGCCAAATTCTGTTTACTCAGTACCTGCAGCAGCAGAATTCAGATATGGCTCACAGCATTTTTCATTTTCATCTTTGGGACCAAGATGAGCAGCTCTTAGCACACCAGAAAAACCCTAAAAACCCCAACTGACACTTTTTTGGGGATTTTTCTACTTGAACTGCTCTTCAGCTATGACCCACTTCTTTTCTGTCCAAGAAAGCTAGACAGACTACAACTCCAACAGGTTAAAATTTGTATGTAACTGTCTGAGAAATTTTGATAAAAACTGACACTTCTTTGGGTTTTTTTTTTCTACTTGAAGAAATGCACATTCTGAAAGAGGGGTTGATTATAGAGAATACGTATGTGTCCTCATATATTGGTCTACCATAACTAAAAGTTGCCCAAAAATGAGCTTTACTCATCCCACCCCACCAAAATTTCACTGTTATAACACATCCAAACAGCAGACAAAAATCCCCAAGACAGGTCATAAATTCACCCTCCTGAGAGCAAGAATTCAACTACAGTTGTTTCTGAGAATCATTTTCTTTAGTAGAATACAATATTAAAAACCCAAACCAACACTTTTTTGGGTTTGGTTTTTTTCTACTTAAAGAAATGCTCTTGAGATATGAGCTGCTACTTTTCTGTCCAAGAAGACTAGACAGACTACAACTCCAACAGGTTAAAATTTGTATGTAACTGTCTGAGAAATTTTGATAAAAACTGACACTTTTTGGTCTCTTCTTTTCTACCTTAAGAAATGCACATTCTGAAAGAGGGGTTGATTATAGAGAATATGCATGTGTCCTCATGTATTGGTCTACCATAACTAAAAGTTGCCCAAAAATGAGCTTTACTCATCCCACCCCACCAAAATTTCACTGTTATAACACATCAAAATAGCAGATAAAAATCCCAAAAATAGATCATAAATTCAGCCTCCTGAGAGCGAGAATTCAACTACAGTTGTTTCTGAGAATCATTTTCTATAGAAGAATGCCACACTAAAGACCCAAGCTGGCACTTTCTGTGTTTTTTTCTACTTGAAGAAATGCTCTTCTGCCATGACCCACTTCTTTTCTGTCCAAAAAAGTAGACAGACAACAACTCCAACAGGTTAAAATTTGCATGCAACTGCCTGAGAAATTTCTATGAGCCTACAACTAAATTGTGAGGTTTGGTTGAATTAGTACTCAGAAGACAGGACAATACCTATTAATTCTGAAAATCTTCAGATTTTTAAAGAATATTTCACAAATGTTGCACTATGAAATGCAATCTTTTTCATCATCCAAAACTGAGCATCAGTTACCTGTGGCTGATTATTTTCTGATTTAAGGAAAGAAGTCCCAAGTTTTTTATCAGGGAGTCTTTACAATGGTGATCCACCTAGCCCATCACAATACAAGCAGTAAGAAAAGAAAGCCCAATGAAATGAAAAGTTTGAAAGTCCAGTATAAGAATTATTCATTCAAATCATCCAACAAAATGCTTTAAAAATTGAAAGCCTTCAAGGACCATCACTATTGGCAATCTGGTTAAATTTCTGAGCATTAAAATCTATATTTAGAAAAGAGACCAAAAATTAAGGTAAGGTTTTTTAGAACAATACCACAACCTAGAGAACCATTTGCCTACAGGAGCACAAGCAAAAGGGCAAAAGAATTTTTATGTTTTGCTAATTACTCTTGTATCTGCTTTTTCCATTGTGATGGCATGAGGATTTCGTAGTACACTGCATTTTATTTATGCAGTTCATAACACCTTCATTATATTTTTTTCAAGCACTGGAGCCTTATTTAAACCTTTTATTTCAAAAGCACTTTCATGTTGAAAAACACCACACACACCAAAGTCCTGCACTGTCTTCACAAAAATGACTCCTGTGATCTTCACTGAAGTAAAGCAGGATCAGAAAAGAGATCTATTTCCTTGCAATTTTGGAAGATAGATAGCCCTCATACAGAGGAAAATCTCTAAAAGCCCGTGGCCACTAAACATTTACACTACAACTTCAGATCAATATTACTCCCAAATTAAACCCTTAGAGCTCAGGCTTCTTTACAGAATTATGGCTATGAAATGCACTCTTACAGGGATGCTAAAACACAAGTTCCCCAAGGAGCAAACCTGCACATTCCTTTGCAAGGCAGTACAGAAATCATTGGGTCATGATCTATGTCACAATATGCATGGCAGGAAACTCCACAGATATATTTTATGAAAACAGAGGTTTTGTTTGCTCAGCCCTGCTCAAATGATATAATCTGTCTTGACAAGCAAACTATTACAGCCAACTTTAGAACAGGCTTCTCTCTAAAATTTTTGTCTGTTACAAACAGAAAGTTACAGATATTTCATTTTCTAACACCGTTCCTGTATTTGTTTTACTGGTTTTGTTATCCTCCCAGTCATCTAAAACATTTGGCATTAAAATTCATGTCTTTTCCTGCATTATCTTACATCTCATCTGAGCTGCAAAAGTAGGATGCCAGCACAATCTCAGCTGTTTCCAACAGCAATAGCATGTCTTTGGGCAGGAACAGCCTGTGAAGGGAAGTACACACCAGTAGCCCAGCAGAAAACCAGCTCACAGATCAAATTAATTTGTGAGCAATCTCATGCAGGCAGTCACACATCCACCACACCCTGCTCTCTGCTTCCCACAGCTCCCACCACGTGGCAACTCTCTTATTTAAGAGAGACATCCTCAGTGATGATAAAGGGTCTGCATCATACTTGTTTGAAAATCTCTGCTTTTCTTTCAAACTGTAAGTGAATGGGTGCAGAGCTTCCTGACTGACCAGGAGACACAGCAGAAGGATGGGCAAGGTGGTTTAAAACTGCATTCTCCACAATTTTCCCTCCCTTCCTGTTGTGCTTTTGTGCTGTAACTCTTGTGAGCACTGAGAAAGTTTCTAAGAGACTTTTTCCTGGCAAGAGAGAGCAAAGGTCCACTGCTTGCTGAAATGCATTGCTTTTGCTACAAAAGCACCACTGACAACAGATCCAAGGTGAAGCTCCCGGGCCACATTTCCAAAGCAGCTGCTCCACTGCTGTAATCCTGAATTAAGCACAAGCAGAAGTCAACCCCAAGATTTCTTTATCTAAGTCAGCAATGTTTTCTATGTACATGCATCCCTGTGTACTCACACTCCTGTTCAGGTTCATTTAATTTTAAGATACAAGTGGAAAGCTGGTTGCATACCAGAGAGAATTTTGGTGGTTGGTGCTGGCTGGGGCTTTTTGTGGATCTGATTCTGAGAAAAAAGATGGAAACTCCAAAGTTCTCACAAGAGGGAACTGAGGAAAAGGTCTTCTATCAAAGGGGTTAGCCCAGAAGGAGAAGCCACTCTGATTCCAATTTACCAACCTCTGCCTAGTCAATGGACTAACAAGAACTCCAAAGGAAAACTCAGCAGGAAATCAGTCATATTTTCCAACAAGTAATTTCAAGTCAAACCACCCAAGATGAACATATGAGAGTAGCTCAGCTGGTTAGAGATTGGTGCTAATAAAGCCAAATCTCTGGGTTTGATCCCTCTGTGGGTCCTTCCCTTTGGAGTTTGTCTTGGCAATCCTTGTGGGCCCCTTCCAACTCAGAACACTCTGTGATTCTGTGACAGTCATTTTCCTTCACACATTACAATTCTGAGAACTTGGCCAATCTCAGGCAAGACATCTTTCATTAAAAACAGTGCACATGATCCTTGGAGAAATACTAACACTTCAGGACGAAGTGACCTTTTTATGCTCTGCCTCATCTTTCATTTCTAGTGCTTGCCATCAAATATCTATATAAGTCTGCAAATATTGCTTCTGGGGAGAGCACTGTGGGAACAACCTTTCAGCTCCATGGCACGCTGTAAAATGGATGGAAGACTATCCAGGGCATTACCAAGTGGATCCTGGCTGGATGAGTGATCCCCACACTGCAGCTTGAGAAAGGCCATTTAAGAGTACATCCCAGCTGCATCCCTGGAAATGACAAGACTATGGAAAATACTCCAGGCTCCTCCAAGGCTTCAAAAGTAACAAAAGGTCTATATGATCTATTTACTCTTTCATCTGATTTACAGAAATGGCTTTTGGCAGGAGGCAAATGTGGCTTCTAGGGAGAGCACTGTGGGGACAACCTTTCAGCTCCATGCCATGCTGGAAAAATGTATTAAAGACCATCCAGGGCATTACCAAGTGGATCCTGGCTGAATGAGTGATCCCCACTCATTGAGAATTGCCATTTAAAAGTACATCCCAGCTGCATCCCTGGAAATCACACTATGGAAAATACTCCAGGCTCCTCCAAGGCTACAAAAGCAACAAGAGGTCTATATGATCTACTTACTCTTTCATCTGATTTACAGAAATGGCTCTTGGCAGGAGGCAAGTTGATAATAAAAAGCTCTCCTTTCAAGCACATCTTTTAGATGTTGCCTCTCTCTTCTCCCCTCCATTAAGTCACAGATCTAAGGACTAAAAAGGAACTGAAGAAGTGGCAAGATCTAACGCCTGTTGGACTAAATACGTAAATTATGAAATCAAGTCTCAGAACTGGGAGATCTTAACTCAGAGTACTGGTAAATCAAGAGAGTGATGAAAGCAGCATCCCCCTCTAGGAAGGGTGCTGATTTTAGCTGTGACATTTCCAGCCCTCAGAAGTCTACAATATTTTTCATATAAGATCAAAGAAAAAGCATTAATATTTGCATATGGTTTGCTGTATATTTCCCCCCTTCTATTAGCAGCTCCCTTCCTCCCCAACTTCAAACGCTGGATAATACCGAAATCTTCAGTGTAAAGGAAACAAAAAACCTTCCAGTTCAGATAACTAAAATGCATACTGAAATTAATGGGAATCGTTTGATTCCTTCCTGTGACAAAACAAAAATCAGACATTTTCTGGAGAAGAGGCATCTTTAATCTCCCAGGTGAAACATGAGAGCAGAGAAGTGTGATACCATAATGAAAGCCTTTTTGTTATTCTCACATTTTTCCACATGCAATCTTTGCAATGTTTGTTTGTTCAACTCTGATTTGGCTCATGTCATTTGAACTTCTTCACCAAGAATTTTGCTTTTATTGTAATACAGTTTTATGATAATTAAAAAGAAATTGTCATATTTAAACATTTTCTGCATGATTGGCATTAGAGCATTCAGCGCAAGGAATTAATGAGAGTATTGAATTAAATGTGTCAAATCATCCAATTTTTAAAACCTCAGCACAACAAACCCAAAGCACAGAAGTTATTTTGTCTGCATAAATGACGCTCAAAAGATTAAAGCAATTTCATTATATGGTGCTTTCTAAAATCTGGGGTGGGGTTACTCTTTTCCATGTCTCAGAGCTGCAATGAGGTTTTTTATTGGATGTTTATATTTTTCCATTGGTTCACAGGGAAAAAAAGGTGGGGTGTGCTTGCAACAATTTATGAATGCAAGAGGGTTTGTGTAGCTGACTTCAGTTTTCTGCCTCTGCATTACAGCAATGAAAAAACCTTCCCCAGTCTAAATACACAATCAAGCCCCTAGAGCGAGGGTCCACTAAAACGTGATGGCAACCTCACTTCTCTGCCCAGTCTGTTCCTTATGTAGCCAAAAAAATCCTCACAGCTCTATCAGGAAAACCAGAGCTTTTGTCTGTCTAACCATCAACTACCAGACTAACAGTTCAAGTCATGTAGAAGTGCTGAAAACATAAGGCAAGAAAATCACCTCGATTGCTCAAAGGATCCACTACTGCAAAAACATTCCTGTTTGGTCAGCATAGGTTATTAACATCTCAGTTTAATATTGAGAACCTTCCAAAGGGTGGCTTGCAGGATTAAAGCAAACTGCTATGAATTTTAATCAAACTCCTGGAGAAAAGTCAAGCCTTTCACTTTCTCAGCTACTTTCTACCTACCAGAATGATGAGTCACATTGTTAATGTCTGTTTCTCTGCACTGAAGACCCAGCAAGACCATCCACAACACATTATTTATGTGCTTCTGGAAAAAGGTAAACCAGCTCAAACAGAAGGCCAAATTCTCCTGACAGAAAATCTAGCAACTTCATTCATTTTTTTATTGCAATATTGCACTCCTTATTTACTGAGAAAAGAATACACCTAAAATAAAGCGTTAATTACTTGCAGATGTCTTCTGAGAAGGTTTAAGCATCAATACTTGTCAGTTCACAACCAAAAATCAAGGGGCTAATTAGGATTTTTCCTACATTTTGAATTTTTGTTTAGCATACCTCAGCCATCAATCAATGCTATTCATTCATTACCAACTGATTAACAGAAGTAAAATTTATGAGACTAAATTTATTGATAGAATTTCTATGCAAATAAGAAAAAAGAAACATATTTGCCTATCATCAATGGCAGATCAGGGAAAGTTCAAGCAAAAGCTTTTCATTAGGTACAGTGTAATTTTTTTATCTCAGTGCCTTTTCAGAAGCAGGGATAATAATTAAAGCTATATGACATTAAGCACACCAGTTAAATCAAAAATCCTATTACATACTTAGGAAAAATTAGCTGTGGAATGACGTAAGACACAGCTTTCAGCTCTTAACAATCTAGGAGGAGTTTTTGTTCATCCATTCAGAAAGTCCAAATTATATATAATACTGCTAAACTTCATCCTTCTCATTAATCTTTCAAGGATTGCTCTCAGGAGACTGGTAAGGAAGCAGGGTATCGTGGTTTTTAATGCTATTGTAGGGGCATCCAGAGCAAAATAAAATAGGTGGCATGAGTGAATGTGAAGAAACATAATGGGAACTAATGAAGTACCACATTTTAATGTCCTTGTTTCAAATTATTTAAGAGCAGCAAAAAGAAGGGGACTGTATTTCCTTTCTGTAGCAATGTATGGAAGGGTTCAGTATGGTATTGGAATATGTCCTGTGATTAACCAGTAAGGAATATTTGTCTTCTAAATGCTGATAATCTGTCAATCTTTCCAAACCCTAATACAAACCAGATATCTGTCATTCTGGAGGACATCATTTCCCATCCTAAATGATTTTGGCCAACAGCTACTCTGGATGCATAGATTTAAAGGGACAATCATATATATAAATATAAGCAAGTCACATATAAATACAAGAAAAAAGACTTTACATGTTCAAACCTATTTATAGAAAGCCATAGGAAGAAAAACCTCTTTCCATCTACGTTATAGGGATTTGGGCAAAGTGAGGATTTTACTAGATCCTTTTAATTTAACTTCAAGGCAACGTGAATCAAAATACACAAATAAATAAACTTTTAAGTTCTCCAAGGTCCTTTAAGGCTGCCTACCCACTGCACAGCCATCAGAAGAGGGAGGCTGGGCAGGTATCCTGGCAGATGGTTTCCCTGCAGAAGGGCCCTTCCATGGCAGCAGTGGGTTTCCATGCCCCACGCTGCTGCAGAGCATTGTTTCCCTGGAAGGTGTTGATGGCTGCCAGCATGGATGCCTCTGGCACATGGAAAATCAGGGCCTCTGCAAGCAGATGTGCATGCTAGCAGCTCTTTTTTTCAGGGGAATTAAGATCTTTAATTGAGTAGAACAGCTCAAAGAACAGAAAGGCATGTGGGGAGGCCCAGGGGACTGATTGGAAACATCGAGTCCTGTATTGACAGGAGGTAGATGTGTCGGTACACGTAGGCAGAAAACCACCAGGAAGCCAGAACAACAATGTAGGCTTGGCCTAGAGAATAGAAATAGACCTCCCTGGGTGCAGGAGTGAAGGGGAAAAAATAGGTTTAAAAGCCTGCATTTAAAAACCTGCTCATTATTATCCGTTTCTGCTCTGCCTGGGAAATGAGGATACAATCACTCCAGATGACTAGGGATGTGCCCAAAAACTGCCTGAGCAGTATAAGCAGCTTATCCTCCTCCAGAAAAAAAAAAAAAAAACAAAAAACCAAAAAAAGCCAGAACACTTAAGCCCAGCTAATAGCTGCAAAGAGCTGGAAACAAGAGTTTGCAGTGTCCAGCCCACAATGAAAGAATTTATTTCTTCAAAAGATCAAACGTTGGGTCAATTTCCTATTGCAAACACTAGCTATAACTTCTTGCTTCAAAAGCCTGAACCACTTCCCTCTCTGTACCTGCCTGTTTTCAGAGCCACAGTGAGTCCCATGGGCTTGCTGTGCACCCAGCAGGGGCAAGCACAGCAGTCCTTGTCACCTGGCTAAGGTCTCCAAGAGGCACTTTGGGATGCGTGGCTGCACCTGCTCCACCACAAGTCACATCCCAGTACCAGGAGCTTGGAGGGGCAAGAGAAATCTGTGTGGTCAGGAATGCAGATGCACAGCAGCAAACACTCACTGCAGATCATTAAATTCAACAAGCAGCCTCTTCACTCAGGTGTGTGGCTGCACAGACAGGCTGCTGCCTCACACCACAGCGTGATTCACAGGTGAGACCATTGTACTGAAGGTGGACTGCTCCCAAATCAAGTCCTGCTGAGGGCAGTGACCCAAAGGAAAATTTGCTACTCGTGATTTAAGAACTTGCAGGCAGATTTATAAAAAGAAAAAGTTCATAAGAAAGTGGACACCAAATGTGAGGCACTTTCACAAATGCAAGCATGGGCTGAATACTTCAGAGCACAAATAAGCTGTGACAAACGAGGACCTTCCAATCCTTGCTGCTATTGAAAACCAGTGGGGCCTAATGAGGAATACATTACTACAATTTTTCCAAGTTGTTTGCTGTGCCTCTAACATGTTATGTCTCACTGTACTGCTGTCACATGAAATATTAACAGCAGCAACTACCAGTTAGGCACTAAACATACACATTTGTGCTGCACTTGTTCACACTTGACACGACCATAATATCTAATATAATGCCAGATGATGAGCTTGATGTTCCAAAGCTTGATTTCTCCCTGGCTAAATTCACTAGGAAGAGGGAGTAGAGGAAAGAAAAAAATACTGGTAAGCTTTCCACTGGATGTACTGTTGACAGCACAGGAACATGTTTATTTTTGTTATTCCATCTGGTGCTCATTATAAGCACCACAGTTTTGGAAGAGTTATGGCCCAGCTATCTAGTTATCAATAAAACATGGGCTTACTGAATCTGCAGCAACATGAGACATAAGTGCAATAATCTCCTGTTTACTGATGGTGTGTTATGCAACATTATTTTCACTCAACCCCAACTATTGGAAAATTAAAACAACTTTGATCACTTTTGGAGGTTCTGGGCTAAGATTTCCATTTGTAACTATCAATTATTTAAAGAACAGTTTTAACGTGTTCTTAGAGGTTTAAAAAAACCCCCAGTAATTTAAGCAGCAATGGCAGATGATTATAAGACTTGAGCCTCATATGGAATAAAAAGTCTGTATAAAACAGTCACATTGCCATCTACTGACAGCTCTTTATGAAAAAGGCTTACAGTTTTTATTAGCTGCCTGACTACACTTAATACTTCTCCTCTTGACATAACAGCAGCACAAAAATTAGGGATGTACCACATATGTTTGCACATCCCACTGCAATAATCCTGCTTCCAATCCACCCAGGCTTTCAACAGTTCCATACTGCAATTAGACACATTTGTTAATGGCATTATTGCTCAGTATTTCATAGGAGGTGAAACTGATTTCAAGGAAGTAACTAGAGAAGGGTATGTCAATAAATCTGGGCTACGTGCACGGTACATAGGGACCTGCTAACAGGATTTCCTTAATAACAGCATTTATTTCACTGCCCATAATAGCAAACATAATAGCCATCACTGGAAACCACAGATCTTATTATATTATGGGAAAAATGGATTTCTTGTTAAGGACACTTCATATCAGACTACAGTGTCTGTGGTGCCCCTGCAAATGACCTGTAAAATGACCCCTAAAAATGACCTGTAAATGAGATGATGCAGTGCTCTTCCACAGAAGCAAATATGCCAAGCTGGGATCTCCTCACTGTAACCCAACCAGCACGTTAATACCCTGCACAAACTCAAGGCCTTCCCTAGATTATCAGTGTTTATTTCCTGCTAAGAATTTCTGCATTCTCTCTGATCCAAGGCATCATGTGATTTTTCTTCACTTTTGCCTCTTCATTTTAACATTCAAGTCTGAAAGAAAATTAAACAAGAACAAAGTAATAGATCCTGTCTTGTCCACAGTACTTGTGCCCATTTCTTCATGACTCCAAATCTGCCATTCACAAAAGAGTTTCTAAAGCTTTACATTGCCTTTAAAATTTCAGCTTTTATCATTTCTTACTCTCATTTGAACACACTCCAGTGTCTTGTCTTTTCTGAGAAATTTTCTTGGCATAGAGAAGAGCCCAGAGGAGGCAGCACCCCAGGGAACTCAGGGCATTGGAATGCCTTGCTGGAAAACTTTACATCCCAGAATTTCAAGTGCCCTCCACAGGCTTGCTCCTTGGCCAAAGCAAGGTGCTAGAGAAACCTATCCCCATATCCCAGAACACCTGAGGATGAAAGAGTTAATCCAAGTGCCACTTATGGTTCCACAGGCACAGTCCTGTCACCTGACCAGCCGGCAAACCTGGTATTTTTTAGGAGTCTGAATGTAGTATTAGCTAAGAAAGAGGAATACTTCCCAGATACCCAGCTAGTGTCAAAGTATAATAAGCAAACAAAGCACATTATAAGCTGGAATGAGAATTTACAGAAACAGCTCCTGACCATTAACTCCTTCTGTACTCAGACTCTGCAAATTAAATAGTTTAAGAACATTTGCAAAGACGCAACAGCAACTCTGTTACATGCTTATGTCCTGTTCCACCACTGGTAAGCAATCTAGGGCATCTGGAAATTTTTCTGGATGACATTTCATAGGACTAGTATGAGTCTATGCCATAAATGAGTATTTTGTCTCCTGTTCCAAATTTACACAACCCCTTAAACTTTTTTTTTTTCAGAGCTGTAGAGCCATATGTGATGACCCCTCAGTCACTGCTCTATCTGCACTAAGTAAAAGTCAGGACAGAATGACTGGCATGCACACAGCATGAAGGCCCAGGCAGGCTGCTGCAAGGTAACACCACGTTTGGCTGAAATTGCTTTAGTTTACAGACAAACAACCCAACTGCAAGACTTACCCCTCTGCAACTCTCCATTTTGTCTTCTCACCCAGTGCTTGCTGACAATACCACCCTGAGGTGAAGGTCTTGCAATTCAATGAGTGCAGGAGAAACCATCAAATTTAATCTTGGCTCCTCTGCTGTAAATGATGCCATTTTTCTAACAAAGTCCTACACAGACTGAGTCGGAATATACTGCATTAAATTTATAAAATTTCCCATTGTTATCATTTAAGGACAGAGAATTATCTCCATTCAAGGTAAGGAACAAAATCATTTCCTTAGTAACAAAAAAAAAAAAAAAAAAATCAAAGCTAGCATATGTTTGCAGAATAAGATACCTGCCACCCTAAAACTCAAGGTCAGCAAGAAATTTCACAAGTTTTCCTTAAATGCAACAATCCTCTCAACTTTTTCTTCTTAAAGAATGAATATAAGCACTTTTAATATTGAGGCAACAACAACAACCACCTTCCAAATTTAAGTGCAAATATATTTTTGAGCAAAAACATATAATCCTACTGGGAAAAAAACTACAACAATTTATTTCACAAGAATTGTGACTCAGAAGCACAGGGAGATTGACTATCAAAACTTTGGACAAGTGTAATACTTCTTCTCTTAAACAGCTCAAACATGGATTTTGCAGCTGGTGTCGAAGAGGTTTTGGTGGGGTTTGGTTGGCTGAATTTTAAACAGTGTATTGATACAGCTTTTGCAGAAATAGAACAGTGCAAAGAGTGAAAAGTGCTTAGCTAAAAATAAACACTACTTGTGTTTGAACACATTTCTTCAAGCAGAGTCACGTCAGACTTCACCACTCCTCATATTCCAGCTCTGCTCTCCGTGGGAGAGGCCGAGGAGCTGAAGTGGCCGAGCAGCATGCAAGGAACACAATCAATCCATTAACTCTGCTCAGAAGTGGAATTACTTTTTGTTTGTAATGCAGAGAACACACAGCAGTGATAAATTATTGCTTGAACATGGTAACAGCATCTGCTGCACACAGCCTGAGGGGCTGAGATCTGCCCTTTGATCTACACATCACTCACGTCAAGCAGAACAAGGTAATCCAGATACTTGTAGGACTTGCATGGCTTTGGAGAAGCCAGGAAAAAATTACTCTCCAAGAATCACTGCTTTTGTTTGCTTTTGTTTTCCTTTTTTTTTAAGTTGCTTTGACAAGTAAGGAGGAGGAAAGAATGAGGACAATGCCCATTGTAGGAGGAACCACTGATATATTTGTGTTTTCCTCCATTGTTCTTTGCTATGGATAAAAGCATAGAAATATACTGGCATGCAAGTCATGGCTGAATGAGGAAAGAAAACAGTTAATGATGACAGAAACCTGCTTCTGTGCCTTATATGAGAGAGCCTCTCTCAGCTGTTTAATTTTAGAATAATTTCTGTATGGTTAAAAAAAGCCCACAAATTCTGTGGTGTCAGAAGAGTCACTCCTGGAGTGCAGAAGGTCATGTCATTCAGTACAGTATCCTGGGAGAGCCTCTGAATTAAGAGTTTGGTCTTTTAGTACCTGTAACTCATTAAAAACTGATTTAAAAGTCTCAAGGTTTCAAAGCCATCAACAGCAGAAAATAGAGGTTTAGGGAGTGTGTAGGAATGGTGCAGCCCTGAGGGGCTTGTGCTCCTGATTCTGAAAAATTGCTTGATCACTGTCCATGCTTAAAGAAAAAAACTATGAAAGAACTCTGCAAAATTAAGCCTTAAAGAATATTCCTCCAAAGATATTATGAAAAGCTTCAAAATGAAAGAAAATGCTTAATTGTGTGCCTTTAGCACCTGCATCTGCATATTCAAAAGAAACAATACAAAGGAGAGGAAAATGATTTTTTTAAGATATTCACATACACACACACACACTAAAAAGTTTCTTGGCTTTCAGACTCATCCATACTCCAGTATGAAATGCTTTTGGCAGTGATCTGAAGGCACCAGAGACAAGACAGGGTGTAAATGTCATCATGAATGTCTTATAACACCAGTGGCCAGAACAAAATGCCTTTGAAGGCTGCCACCCGTGACAAGACACTTTAAGAAAAGACAGGAAAAATCCAAGGTCATTGTCATTGAGTAAATCAAACTTTGTTTTGATTGTTTGCAAGGTCACAATATTTGCATTTTATTAAGGTTCATTAGCACAGACAAGTATTAGCTGTTTCAGGCTCATTTTTTTGTTCTGAAGGTCTAAAATAAAGTTCCACAAAAAAGCAAAACACTGGCCTGCCAAGGGATCTCAGCACAATTTATGCCCTGATCTCTTTGTTACAATCGAAACCTTGTATATTGAGTAGCTAAAGTAATAAAACAAAGTTCAATTTATAGAAACTTTTCTACTCAAATTTTAAAGCCCAAGTATTTTATTAATTTTAATATATACTGCATATATACTTGCAATTATTTCAGCACTAATTACTTAGGGGGGAAATCAGACATACTTTTTAATGTAGAAATTGAAGCAGCAAATATCTAAATGTTGCTGCTTAACTGCTTAGAAAGCAGTTCCATGCTGAAAGACTTCATCCTAACAAATTTTTATAACATTTTACGCAAAGTTTAGAAAAAGAGGTGTGACTGTATGACCAGAAGTGTCCACTAAAAGAATTTACTGCTCTTGCTGGCTCTAAGACACTGCAGAGCAAACCTTCACAAAGGCATAAGAATGAGTTGTAATTGACAAATGGGACAAAATTCAGTCATGGGTTTACTGAATAAGCTACAACACCTTAGTCATAAAGGGGGGAAAAATTGTAAACTGATTTAATTCATCATTTTATGTTCACTCTGGTACCCAAGTACCAATCACAATCCATTTATTAAGACCCAGGAAAATCCATGGCATTATAAATATGTCCTTCAGCAGGGTAGGAAGCATCATGATTGCAAATGACTCGTGTACAAATCCAAGCCCTAGCTTGAGAACCCTGAATACCTAACAAATCTAATGATTAGACAAAGGTCTAATTTTGCATTCCTGCACCTTCTCAGCTGCACTGTACACCCAGAGCAAATCTGTAACACGTTTGCCAGCACAGAAATCATGAATCTTACAGCTGGAGTGCTCGGGAGCACTCATAGTCCTTCTGACAAGTTTTTAATGAAATAATGCTATGCCTGTCAGTGGGAAGGAGAAGGAGAATACATTAGACTGACACATAAAGAATCATCCTGCCAAACACTGCATCCCAGAACTGGAGGTGGAAAGATGTAAAAGGCAGACAGCATAATGTGCTCATTTGTGGCCTCATCCCAGAGCCAGAGAGAGTAACTGCAACCAGCACCAATTTTCTGCCCAAGGAATTAAATACACTGGGGTGTGAATAAGTTGAGTGTCAAAATATCAAATGATTGCCCACAAATACATACTCTGAAAAGCAAGTGTTTTTTCCCCATTTATTTCTACAAAATCACCACCAGCTTTGATTTGCACTCCATTTCAAGCCACGCCAAGAAACATGATCCACAACAAATATGAACTACAGGCATGTTTACCCTCTGATGTTTCCAGATGTCTCAGTTTGATGTGCCAAATCTGCTCTTTCAAAACACTACCTCTAACTTGTCAAAAGTCCACTTCCTTTCCATGCTGTGCTTTGTGGTGGAGAAAAAGCACTGCATTTGGAAGGCATCTTTCAGAATTATTTTGGGTTATTTCCAATCAAAAACTCTAGCAAATTCAAGATTTGTAAGGGTTCAGCAGCAAAAAGAAACCAAGTGACAACAGTGGCCTGTTAAAACACTGTAGAAATATGATGATTAATATTAGAAAAAGTCAGGAGTGCCCAATAAAAATTTCTGCTGCATGCTTCAGAGACAAAAGGTGTATGCCTCAGGACTGATGAAACACCTTCCTGCATGGAGTCAGGAATGTGTTAGCTAGCAGCTTTTGAAGCCTGACATTTTAAAAATCAGATCCAGACAACTGAAGGGTTTTAAAAGAACCAGCCAGGCATCTTTCTAGGCTGTCAGTGAGTTCTGTCACACTGACAGTCTCAGAAGACTGAAGAGTTGCTCCAATATGACAAGACAGATCTTTACAAAGTCTCACAGTAATTATCAGAGTAAAACATTGATAAAAACAAAAAAATTAGCTTCTAGAAGTTCATCCCATGCACAGTGGTAACTCCCATATCCTCAAATCCAAAACTCAGGATCTTGGGATCAGTTATCAGTCAGAAGCAGAGGTGTGAATCAGGATTCTGGTACAAAACACTTGTTTACAAGAATGGATCAAGTTCTTCTTTGTATGCAGTGGAAGTGAACTGAAGCAATTACCTCTCCCAGCATCAGAACCTTTTCATTCATCCCATTCCAAAGATTTGTCTTGGAAGAACGCTGCTTGCATCTGCTCAGCTTAAATGAAGCATTTAACCATTTTCCAGGATTGTCTCTGCTTCTTGGGTGAGATAGTTCAGCCACACAAACATACCCCTTTGTGTACCAATAATCAGCCAAACTTTCTTCCCACAGAACATCTGAATTTCTAGCTAGCTGCCTCTGTTTTGGATGCAAATACTCTCTCTCACAGCTACCATAAAATATAGGATTATAATTAACTCCAACAGTGTCTACTAGATTAACCCAATTTACACTAATTTATTCAACTAAAGGGGGACTTGGTGTATAGTGGTAAAAACAATGCTCATTGTTTTCAGCACATTTTATATTAGTTTAATTGGCAAATGTTCCCATACCTGCAATTAAAAAAAATTATAAAGTAACTTTACAAGCAGTGAAGGAACATGTAAAATTTTGTTTCTTTGAATGACTCAGCTATGAGAATTTTAAGTGATGTGTAATTAACTAACAGAGCAAAAAAAACTGCAAAACTGTTTAAATTGAACATGATGGGAAATCCTTATGCACCATGGGCACAACTGATTCTTTCCAAAAGAAGTCAAGCAAGTGAAGCTAAAGGCTTTCTCTCATCTATTCATTTTGGATTATTTAATCCTATACCACTGAAATCATCAAAGTCTTGCCTTGGTTTTGTTTGTTTTTTCTTTAGAACTAGATTCTCTTCTACTAAAGTGTTCTTCCTGTACTCCTCATGGGAAAAATCCTAGCTTGAACATTGAGACATTGGCCTTTCTGTCCTATTTTGCTTTCTGAGTAAATCTGAAAAACACTCCATTTAAAAAAACCCCTAATCCTATGTTCATATCCTGTAAACTCTCTGGAATATTTAGTATCCAAATTATTAATTAAAACAGGACCAAATTTCTATAGAAGATCACCACGAAAGGCTAAAAATAAGTTCTGACAGTCAGTCAAGAACATCCCAGGCAAATCCTGAAAACCTATTTTTTCAGGTCAGTATAAATTTAGGCACTTACCAATAATAGAGAATTTCCCAGCCTAATACAGAGACAGCTCATAGAAATAGGAAATGCTAAATGGAACAGATGGAGTACGAGGACAACACGATCACTAAGTTTTTCCCAGACTGATGGTTTTCTATTTTTCAACACATTTTAAATCAGGTTAAATCATATGCAATTCTGATACCTTCTGAGGTAGGGCTGAAAGCAAAGAACAGAACTGGAGTACAGAGTTCACATCAGGATTTTGAAGCATAAATGGCAGCATTGGGTCAAAAGAGAAAAAGAGCAAAGTTCAAATACGTTTGAAAGCATGAATAAAAGACAAAACTAAGGAATTTTTAAACAAATATTAAAATTTAAAAAAAAATTTAAAAAAAGAGCTCCCTTTCCTCTAAGTGTTTGGCATTCTGAACTATGCAGTACAAAATCTGTCTTTAAAGTAATTTTACTGTTTTGGAAACCATAATAGGAAAAGCAGTTCCTGCAACTTTCAAGTTGAGGAATAACACTATCGACTGTGGTGCTCCTCTTCTGAGAATCTCTTGTTGCTCCTGCCTTCTGAAACTTATCAAATTCTCCAACATTAAGTTCTCCAAGTGCTATAAAAATGGCACTCTTCTGAGTGTATCTTCAGCTGCCTTGACCAGTTTCTTTGGAATGAAAAGGATGGTTACCTGCAAGCATTTACTGAGAGGCCAAGTTCAAACACACAGTAGAAAAGAAAGGAAATGCAAAATAAAACCAAATTACTACAAAGATTCCAGTTTCTCCCTTCTGAAAGTAGCTCCCAATGAGGATGAGCCTTCACTGCCAAGTTAGAGCTGTAAAGTGGCAGCTTTAAAGTGGGAAGAGGGATGCACATCAAAGCTAATGGTGAGGAGGGTCTCTGCATTCCCTTGGAAGCCCTTCTCCATCCCTCCTGCCCAAACAAAAACAGGACCATGAGTGTGGCTTCTGCACTCCCAGGTTATCAGTTTCAACTGGATATTCTTCTACATAAACATTCTACATTTAAGGGGCTTGATCCATGTGTCTCTTTTTCACATCACTTCAAGATTTCTATGTTTAGTGACTTAGTTATTCATGTTTATCTTCTAATAAAACACAGCTGTCAGCTCAAAAGCCTTCTTATATCCTTTGGGGTGTTCACTACTCAGGACTGAAATCAACAGGTAAAACCCAAATTTCTGACTGCTTTGCATCCTGTTAAGAACATACATAGCTTATTTAGTTAAATTTCTCCTGTGTTTTTTACTACGCATAAAAGCATAGACAGGTAAAAGAACTGCATGCCAACTCTTCCTTCCCCTAAAAGGAAAAAAACATTTTCAAAAAGTAAATTCCTTCACACATGCATTCAATACTCACACTTCAAACACGGTTTTTAAATTTTTTTTATTGGGAGGTGAGAGCAGAGAAAATAACTCAACTAGACACTACTGATACACTGAAAAAGAAACTTGTCATAGCAAGGGAATTTTAGATGCCAAAGGAGTACCAGCAAATAAAAAAAAAATAAAAAAAACCTGTGTTGGGAGAAAACAGCAGCTTGTAGGCCATCTTTTAGAAGCTATTGAAACACAAACCATGCTGAGCTCAGTGCTTCCATGAACCTGCATGAAACAGAGCCTGACAGTTGTCTGGTTTTAGTGCAATTATAAACATTCCTGCATACTCCTTGTCCGGGCACACGATAATACAACAACTGCAGGAGCAACAACTGAATGTCCCTGGATACAAACACCCAGCAGGTGCTAAAATAGAGAAAAAGAATTCATACCTGAGGAGGACACAACCAAATATTTTAGATATCCAAATCTACAACCAAAATGCAGAAGCAGCAGGTATTAGATGACAAGATCTGCTTTAGAGCCAGCCCTCAGCTTCTGGATATCCAGGGTTCAGGTAAAGGAAAGAGGCACACAGTAACAATGCTCAGGCAAAGCACAGTTCCCTACAAAGATGTTGAACTTCTCTGATGTTTTTTCCCTACCCCAAGTTGTCTTGCTGGTCTTCTACATCTGGCTGTGAAGGGATAGCCCTTCCTTTTTGATTAGTTTTCTTTCAGACAGTAATGTTTTAAAGAGAAACCCAACTCACTGGTGCATTATTGAGCTTCCCAGCTGACAGAGGAGATCTATTCTAAACCCAGAAAACCTGCTATTGTAACACTCTGTCAAGAAAAATTCAGGTGTTAAAGGCAGAGTCAATACATATCAGGGAAACATCCATAAGTTTCTGACTGATGTTGCTCTACAAATGTTATCAAAGAGCAAGACACAGCCCCCACCCATCAGAACTAAACCAAAGTCCACCAAAGTCTCCTGTTCCACAGAGATGTTTTCTTCATACTGTTCTGACAGGAAGTGAAGAGCCATCAGCCTGATCTGGAAGTGCCCAGTAAATAATATTTTCCTCTAGTGAACACTTAACTTATGCAGCAGAGAGCAAAAGCCATCAAAGCCCATCCTGCCGCCACTTGCAGCGAGACGAACAGGCAGAGCTTGACTGACCCAAATACTGAAGAGCACAGGGCTGAGTGCCACCTCTTCACACCCTGAACAGGGAAAGCAGCCACGTCCCCAGAAAAGGCTGCTGCCAGATTTCCAGCAGCATTTCTCCCTGAATACATTACACTGATGAACTTGGAGATGAATCATAACAAGTGGCACTTCACATCAGTGGAGGGCTGTTTAGACCACTCAAGAACAAACAGCAAGTGGCACAACCCAACATGAGAAAGCAATGGTAGAGAAAATGAAATAAATACCAAAAAAAATGATTAAAACCATAGGACAAAATACAAAATGACAGTTCTGAAACACTGAATGAATCCCTAGTTTAGATCTTTGCTCTCTCTTCAGAGTTGGGATACTCAGTGAGAGTTTATGGTCTGCTGCCAGTTAGACAGTAGTGCTGCACAGAGCAACAGCTCTTGGTTTTTGTCCCAGCAACCTATAACCCTCTTTACAAAAACAACTACTCTGTAATGTGAGCAGTGACCTCCAGTGGCAACAGACTCATTTATTCCAGCTGAGTGTCAGATCCTAAGTGCTAGAAATGTCTGAAGAGCCCTTTGAATGAGCAATGACTAAGACTTGCACAAATTGGAATTAATACCTAGTGTCAGATGTAGTGACAGGAATAGTTTCAGGATTAACACCGGGATGAGTTTGTTTTGGTTGTGTTTCTTTTTGGGAGGGGGGGAAAGGGGGAGGTGTTTGATGCTTTTACTTGTTTGCTTTACAATTTCAAGATCCAGACTGGAGTGTCTCTGTTCATAATTTATGTCAGTGACCCAAAAATATACATGTAGGCACAGTCTCCCCTGCAGAGCAGAAAAGAAAAACATTCCAAACTCATCATTTCAAATAATTAATTTAATTTCTAATAATTATATGGATAAAACTAATCTCTTGCTCCTATCATTTCTTCCTTGCACTTCATCAATGTAACAAAAGTTGCTTTCTGAAAACCAAATGAGCCCCACTCTTCTCCTCAAAACTTACTGTTGGCCTGGACACTATGGTAGTGTTCCCAAGGGTCTGAGGATGAGGGAAGAGATGAGAATCTTGACTCCATGTTTCAGAAGGCTGATTTATTATTTTATGATATATATTATATTAAAAGAAATTGCTATGTTAAAACTGCACTAAAAGGAAGAGAATAGATTTCATCAGAAGGCTAACAAAGGAAGGAATGGAATTATAATGAAATCTTGGGACTGCTCACAGCCTCGACACAGCTGACTGTCATTGGTCATCAAGTAAAAACAATTTCCCAGGCTGAGTAAACAATTCTCCAAATCACATTCCAAAGCAGCAAAACAGGGGGAAGCTGAAGCTTCTCAGCTTCTCAGGAGAAAAAGATCCTAATGAAAGGATTTTTCATAAAATATATCTGTAACAGGAGACTGCTGGTGTGCTGAGAGCAAAGAGCATTGTCTCAGTCATCTTGCACTTCCTTGTCTGCACAAATCTGATCCCTCATGTATAGTAGAAACAGGCAATCCCCCAGCTGGGGAATAATGTGCTCTGACTCCATGATTCAGGAGGCTGAACAATTGCTTTATTAAGCTATACTATATTACACTTATACTATACTAAATTACATACTAAAGAACACTAAAGAAAAACTTGTGACTGAGACAGCCAGGACACAGCTTTGACCCAATTGGCCAAGGAATCAAAACAACCATCACCAAAATCCAAATTAACAAATCACTCTGGGTAAACAATCTCCATAACACATTCCACCTGTGCAAAACAACACAAGCAGCAAGTAGAGATAAGAATTTTTGCTCTTCTTTTCTGAGCATCCCACTGCCTTCCCCAGGAATAATCAGTGGGAAAGGGTTGTGCCTGCTGCCCTCTGTGAAGAGAGCTGTGGGCACACTCATGCACCACTTACAATGCTGGATATTTTTGCTGCAGCTGCCTTCCTCTTCTTCTTTGACATTTAAAATCATTTTAATTCCTGAGCAAACATTCAGGCTGCATTTTATTAGGAGAGGAGTGAGCCAGCTGAGTGGCTACTGGGAAGAAGCACTGCTCCCATACCCTTCAGTCTCCTCCTTCCTTTAATCAACAAGTTTTAACATTAGGTTCCTTCAAGAGCCAAAAACACCCGAGGAGCCCCACAGAAAAGCTCAGCAAAGCAAACTGCAAAGGGATACAGCATAGCAAGGACCAAACTGTACCAATGCTGGCACAAGAGAGGAGCTGTGGGCAGGGGAATAATCCACAAATTTATTCAGAGGACTGGGGAGGGAAATATTTCCTTGAACACACAATGTCAGTGACTTGATTTAGGGCATGACTATGCAAAAAGCTGCATCATGAGCAGTGAGCAAGGTTAGAAAGGAAGAGATAACACTTTGTCTCCTGCACAGGATGTTGATGTATCTCCTCAAAAGAAAAACTTCCTTGGATCACTACAGAGCCTATCACTCACTTCTTTCATCTCATATTACCTACTTAGAAATTTTGGAGGTAGGTGTCACCTCTATTATTGGCATGGCAAGTTTTAGGCACCCAAATTGTGCCAAATCTGATTTCCTCAAACCTTAGTTAACAACAGCTTTTAATTATTTCTGCACCAACAGCTGCACATCAACATTTAATGGCTTATTTAATCATCACTCTACTTCCTCAGAATGTTTTGAGGGACTGTTCTAAGTCAGATTTATACATAGACACTTTATTGCAGCAAAGTTTGAAAAGCTGCAGAAGAAACTCAGAGTTTCTATCTGGTCAACATTCCCCAAATCCCTGGTCATTTTATAGAAAAATAAACAGAATAGTTCTTCACTGCAAATTAAGAACATAATGAAAACTATTCCCATTGCAGCTATGCTGAAATTTAGAGGGGATTTGATATGCTGGTACATTAAACATGGCAACTAATGAAATAAATATGAACAAATGTCAGGTTAGAACAGCCACAAAAATAGCTAGAATTAAAATCTTGAAAATCATTAGGAGAAAAATAAGTAATACAAATGCATGCTGTTATTAACCATTTTTTGTAATGAATCTATCAATATTATCAAGGGATTTTGTTCCAGTAATAACATTTCATAAAAACTGGAAAGCAAAAGTTGATGAGGACATTAGTTTTCTAATTTATGATTTTTTACTTGAATAAACACCGGTTTTAATTCTGTCCTTTTAGTTAGAACAAAGGCAGTGAAGAAAATGGACGATTTTTAGAGAAAAGCAGAACTTTTGTGAATTTGCTCAAAGTTGTCTTTGATGAATTTGGTACACAAACTTGGAGGGAAACCCAGACAGCAAGAAAAATATGAATATTTTTTCAAGTTACAGAGAGCAAAGCAGAGGCATGTACCATTAAAACACTGAAACTGTAAAAGCTTTCTGATATGTCTGATCGAGGCATTCACCACAGAAGGAGGTGAAGTCTCCAAGCTCTTGAACATAATCAAGTAAAGAAGCAAACAACCAGTAGAATTTGATATTTACAACTTCTCACACACTCTTAGAATATTGGAGAATATTTGAAGAGTTCTGTTTTATAAATGCATACTTCAGAAAACTACTGCAACCATAGAAACTGAGCCCTCCTGTGCAAGCTATTTTATCTTCAACATCACAGGTTATAGAGAAAAAACAATTAGTATCAACACAGCAAACTTATTTCATAAAAACTATTCTTTGAATCAACAGATTTGGTAATGATTCCATATTTAGGGTAAAAGCTTTTCCCATGGGAGTTGTTTTAATATTTTCAGTGTTTTAGGGAGATGGAGGTTATTATTCTAACAAAATTTGAAACATCTTTCTTTCTTACTCTCAACTGTCTTCATCATGATGAAACTTGTACACTGATTTAGGTTTGCTTTGCCACTAATGAAATCAAGAAGATAGTGTTTATTATCTTCCTTTGAACTCTTGATTAAAATACATACATAAATAGACATTTATATTTGTGAGCATTTGATGGTTTTCATCTGCATTCCTGACACTTTGATCCCACTTTACTTTGAAGATGATTTAAAAAAGAAATTTCTAGCATATGCTGCAGTACCATTATTTGCATAGGACACCCAGAACTACCACCAAAAAAGAAGTCATTCCACCACAAAGGCAAACAATTGTTTTAAATCAATCCACACTTTAACACAAAATTATAGCAATTGGTGTTTGTGGAGTCCCTTACACTGCATTTTTTTTTCATTTGGAATCCATCACATCTGACAATTCATTGATTCCCAAAATTATTTTCAGAGGTCAGCCAAGCAGCAATGGTGATACAGGAGCAATGCTTAAGTCTTGCTTAATGCAGGAGCAAATAGCTTAAGTCTTCCCAAATATTTACCCAACACAGACATTTTCCCACACCAAACACACACATCCATGTGTCTCTCCAGATCTTCTCCAGTGGCCAACTCCAAAGGGAAGATTACTTACATATTCTTGTTTGCTCTTTCAAAAGGTGCAGTGCTCAATGAGCTGCATCCCTAAGAACTGCAACAAGTGTTTGTGAAATGCCAACCAGCAAGCACAGCCTCCAACCACTGCAGCAGGGTTTCAAAAATGTGATGCACACATTAAATAGCTGCTTCCTGATTCAATGGACCTTGCTGCCACTGCTGTGTGCTGAGGGCTAAAACTGGATTTGCTATGTGAGCAGCATAAAGTTATGATTTTTGCATTCATGAGAACAATTCTGCTTCAAAAAAAGAGCTGTTGACTTATTGTCTTTTGCCTCTAAATATTTATTCCCTACAATCAGAATAAGTGCACAACAAAAAAGAAAAAGAATCTAAATACCTGGTAATTGTATGAACACGTAAACCTGAAGTCAGATGACTGAGACTTAGTCTCAAATTCCCCCAGAGTTGGTAGGGTGGGGGAAAACTTGATTGCAAAAACAAGAAAACAGTTTTACACAAGAGTCAACTATCCCTCAAGGCTTCCAAGACTCTGTTGCAGGGAAACAACAACACCCTCCCTGCCATGTGCTGAGCCTTTACTGTGTGTTCCTGAAACAGCCTCAAACAAGGACAAACTCTGACTAATTAATGGCTTTCTTGACAGTTTCACTTTTGTAAGATTCCTTCTCTCATATTTTAAACAAAGACTTTGCCAGGAAAATTATATTGTTATCATATTATCTATGAGCTATAATATAATTTGATATACTAATATATTCACTTAGACTAATTTTTTCCTCTTTTTTACATCTCTATCTCCCTTCTATTTTCTCCAACTAAACAAAGTTCCCAATTTACACATACACACAGACTGTCTCAGACATAGAATCTTTTGTCTGTTCTCTTCAAAAATTAAATGTGGAAAATTCTCCTCTGTATTAACCACTGTACTAAGAGCAAAGAAGTAAAGGCAAATGTTTTCTCAGAGTGTGCCTGAGCAGCCCTGATGAGAGCAGCATCAGATCCCCTGCAGCCACTGAGAACCAGAAGGCAGTCAGGACTCAGTAAGTGTACATCCCTGGGCACAGATCAGCTCAATCTTTTCCATCTCAGGCTATCCTCTGCTAGGAAACATGTAATCAGTGATGCCTTTTGCATTATTTCTGATCAGGTTCACATTTGCATTGTAAAGAAATCCATTTGGCACTTCAGTTGTTCAGCTCTGAGTCGATGTACAGGGCTGAGAGGGCAGAAAAAGCAATAATAAATGGTGCCATGTCCAGGTTTTATCACGAGGAGCTGAACTAAACGTATGAGTCCAGTCAGTTCTATTGAGTTATGAACTAGCTCTTCCTCCTAGAGTAAATTAAAATTCTTACAGCATACAAAAAGGCCAGTGAACACATTTTATTACTGTTGCAGGAAGTGCAGAAGTAATGAAGGTAGAGCTAAGGTAAATATATAACCCAACGCCTCTCTGGTGGATTGTTTGCTAAACCTTGTAATTTTATTCACTGGTATTTGAATGTTGCATTTTCTGCCTGGGTATCCAGGGGGCTCAGTAGAAAAACAGAAGTTGCTGGGACATGGTAAAATAGGAGCTGTGTGATGACAGAAAAACCTACTGTCAACAAGGAAAATATCCTAAGAGCAATGACAATTTTCTGCTACATTTTCCAATAAGCAATCTCATCCCAATTCAGGTACAGGTATTTTACCTAGCATCTGGGAAAAGGGCAGAGAGCACTAGGTAAGAAAAACTATGTAAATGGCAAAACTATAAAGTTTAGGTAAAATGCAAACTGGCATTTATTGTGTAATATATATTCATGATTCCATAAATATACACTCAACTACAATAATATATATTTACAATAAATAGAGGAAATAATTACCAAAGAGCAAGGCCAAAATCCCCAAATGGGATGAGCATGACTGTGTGAGATAGGGCTGTGAACTGAGAAAGGTGGCTGCATTATTGTCAAGTTATAAGAAGGTAACAGACTAAACTTCATCCTTCTGGTTGCCAAGTTCTTACTAATTTCAGCAGGTCTAGGATTCTGTATGGAGAAGACAACTTTGGCCATAATTGAAATACATGGACTCAGTGACAGAGAGACAGAATAAGCATAAACCTTATTACTTGTCAGCTGTAAAAGCCCTGGCCCTTGAACAAAAACACTCCCAACACTCTTTTTTTCCTGCAATGAGTAGATGAATCTCCCACCATGCCACGCATGAATAACAAAATACATTCCAGTGACTAGTTAATAAATGTAAGAGTGGAAAATAGAATTGCTGGTTGGGATCCACAGAGGGGCAAGGCTAGAAGTAATCCCATAAATTAAATAATCCAAACAGGAAGATCCTGGAACTCACTGGGCAGGATTTCTAGCCTAGCTTTTGAGGACAGTTCTTGTGTAACTAATAGGACTCAAATACAGAAAGATGACGATGCCAATTCAAACTGAGCAACACAACACAAGTTAATTTGCAGATAACTTCAAAAATATCTGATCAAAAACGCATATTCACTAAAAATATAAAGCAGCATGAAAAATCAACCTCTATTACATCCCTGCAGTCCTGCTTAAAAAGATTTTTGCAATTGGAATAAATAAAAAATAAATAAATTCTGCATATAGAATAAAGCTCAAGCAAGCCTCAGTAGGAAGTAATGTTACAGAAAGTGTTGGAATTTAAGGAATTGAAAGTCTTCTGGTTAAGGTAAATATGAATGCCTATACAAGATGTGAAATTCTTTTACAACCTAAAATGGAAATTAAGACAACTAAAGAAATTTGGAGGAGTGCCTCATGAAAAGCTTTCAAAGAGTAAGATGTTTGAAGATGCACCAGAGGAAGCCAAGAAGGGACGCAGAGGATAAACAAAGGTGTTCAAAGTAAACTTTAGGAGGCAAACACAAGCAAGCAAAAAGTTGACTCATCATAGAGCAATGTGCTCAGGGAAAATAGTCCAAGCTATGGTTACACATGCTCACCTCAGAAATGGGAGTCAAAGCTCAGGAGGGAGACCTAAAAGTCGCCCTTGCCAAAGTATTCTCTCCAGACAAACCAGCTGAATGTGCAGAACAGGCCAAAACCAAGTGAGGCTTTGAGCATTATGAGAAATTCTGTGAAGAACAAGGCAAAGGGATCCATGCCTCCACACATTTTATACAGAGATCTACACTGGTCAAAGGCAGCTCAAAAAGATGTAGCAGAGCTGGGAAAAGTAAGGAGAAAAGAGGAGGTAATTAAAATATTCAAAGGGTTGGAGCAGCTTCCTAAAGAGAAGAGAGCGAAAAGGCTGTAGAAGAGTTCCAAAGGAAAAGGAAAGATTTACCAAATCATGTAAAAAATTTGCAGAACTACATTTCCTCATCTCCTTGCAGCACCTCAGCTGGGAGGTAATTGGTGAAACTGAAAGGGGATTCATTTTAAAAAGATTGAGAAAGTATTTCTTCCTACAGTGGATCCTCAAGTTCTGGGATTTGTTGTTATATGAAGTTGTAGAGGAAGACACTATCAGACAGTTTGGAAAGGAATTAGACAAATTCATAGACACCAAAGCTTAAATCATGGCTCAAAGGACCAGAAGGATATAAATGAATAATAAAAAGCAGCTTCAAGCACTGAGGAAGAAACTGCAGACAGTCTGTAGTCTTTCATGCTTCATCCAAAGTTGCTGCTCTTTCTGTCATTGGGAAACAGGCAAAAAAATCTCTGCCACAGAAGTGAATGTGTTTAGAGAAGCATACTTTATAAACAAATTTAACTTTAATTCTCCCTGCATTTTAATGAAAAGAAGAGAAGATTCTGCAAACCAATTAAGGAATTGGAGCACATACTCTGACACAAAGTCTCATTTTACTCTGGGCATTTTTGGTATCATCCACACAGCTGCATCAGTTGTGACACCAGAGAGAATGAAGTTTGGGATTTGTGGTGGATGTTTCAGAGCAAGGCTCTGCTGGCTTTGACACCTCCCCATTCAGTGGTGGGCTGAGAAAGTGCAGCCTTAGAGGGATCCAGCACTGCTCTGCTGCATGCTTGCAGAGCTCTCATCAAACCAAAAAGTCAGAAGGCAACCCTTCACAGAGAGGGAATGATCCACCAATTATCAGAAAAGCTACACATGAAAGACTTCATTTAAAAAACCCCAAACCCAGTCAAACCAAAAATACACACCAAGCCATGGACAAGGACTTCTTTGTCAGCTCTTACTCTCTACAGACTGCAAGACCCCATGAGGCTCACAGTGCTTGACTCAGCACACAGAGGTTCAGCATGATCTCACAAAGGGTTTCACAAAGGTAGAAATTCAGGTGCCCTGACAGTCACACACTTCTCACAAGTGGAACAACACAGGTAAGATCTCAGTTCTGGCAAGAGCTCTGCCTAGATCTTGCTCTTATAACTGGTCTGAGGAAGGACATCTGTAAATGAAGTCCAAGAATAAGCCCTTACTGCAAACATACTTCAGATTTTTCATCAGTCTATTTTCACACATTCAGAAAGAGGATTCCTTCCCAAAACCAGCTAGCTAGCTTGGGAAGTAGCCTACAATCATGTTGTCTGCTCTCTGGGGAAAATTACTGCTGTGCTTTCAATGTCACACTAACCTAGGAATGCAAAGCCTACTCCCTACCAATTATTTAGGTCACTCCTTTCTGCCTTTGGAATTTTTCACGGTCCTACTAATGGAGAGCCTTTTCCTCACTCCTGTGAGCTCATACTCATTTATGTTAACCATGCCTATATCAATCACTTCAGGCTTTCCTAAGAGTTGGACTAAAGGAAGCTGAGATATTCCTCAAAAAGAACCAGATGTAGCATCCACAAGAAAAAGAAATAATTATCACAGTAAGGAAGAATGTCAATTCAATCAGTTTCTATTCAGTCATTGCCCAGAAAAAAAAAAAATCAGTCTTAGCAAGTCAACTCCAGGAAATGCTGAGGAATAAGAGATTATACTCTCATAAGACACTTTTCTGTTCTCAGGTGACCCATTAGTCATTCCCCCCAAGTAAAGATTTCCTACTTAACTATTTTGAAAAGCTCCAACCAGGAATTTGTTCTTTTCTTTCATCTTGATAGCTTTTTGTGTACACAAATTCAGACCCAGCCTAAAATGGATGTTACTTCATTTCCTCTCACCAATTCCCAGTTGACACCAGATTTTTTCATTTTTTCCTTATAGCCACAATTAGGACAAAGGATCAAAAATGTCCCAAGGAGCTGTTCTTCAAGCACTACACAGCTATCACCACCATATATTGCATTATCAATAAAAGAGGCCAGCAGTAACTGCTGTTTCTAAAGGAGAACCAAACAAACAAGCTCTCTTTATAGGACAGCCAGCAGCAAGATGACTTTTCTAATAGGTAACAAATTGCCACTCTGATTGGAGCCAGCTGCCTAGCAAAAAAACTGGAATCATGCACTGATATTTTGGAGCACTTGCTTTTGTAGAACATTGTCTGGGTGCAGCACTATTTATATGCAGCCCTTCTGCATGCTGTATTCCAGATGAAGTGACAGCCACCATCTTCAAGCAGCTGCAAATTCATCTCTGCCACTGAAACACATCAATCAGGGTATTTTCTTTTTTTCTGAATTCATTTTTGTTTAATTAGGACAGAGAAAAAGCACAGTCCAGAATACACAGGTATACTAGCCTACCATTCCACATGGCAGTGTTCAGGAAAACTCATTCAGCTTTTATATTCATGCTATTCTATTTCAACTGCCTTGTACCAAATTTGCCATGGCAGAAAAATTGACCCTTTTTGAGCTCTCCCACTTCAAGGTTCATGCAGCCTGAAAAGGGGGAAGAAAAGCAGAGCAGAAGGGGCACTTATTCACTATCCAGCAAGCTGGAAGGTTCCTTTCCCAGGTTGGCTATTCCTTACCCCAGTTACAGCTCTTCCCTGCAGATGCCTAAAGACTTTTAAAGCTTGAAAGGACAGGAGCACAATGTGCCCAGTTTGACTGACTCTCCTCATGCCCCTGCACACAGATTCCTGTCTCCATTATCAGCACTGGATTGGGAAGTGCACAGCTTCCTTCCTGCCTGGAGCTCCTCCATCCATTCCTGCCACCAGGAGATAATGGTTTTGCTCCATGCCTACACAGTCTGATAGAGACACCCCATCCTGCAGCAGCCTCTGATCCAGCAGGCAAGAACAAACATCTCCATCTGGCAGCAAATGCTGCTTTCTGCTTTTCACAAGGGAGGCCAAAACCAAAAGCAATACACAGATAACACTTTCTCTCAAGCACTTTCTTGTCACAGCACATGTCACAGCCCAGACAGCCACGAGACAGAGTACCATCACACAACTTCAGAAAACTTCAATCCACACAGAGTAACACCATATCACTCCAGAAAGCTTCAAGCTTTTGCCCTTCTTGCCCTTCAGCCCAGCCTTTTATCCCCTCCTGTTGGTGCACTGCACCTGTGTGCCCTCTGCTCCCTGGGGTGGTTGGTCAGTGCCCCTGGGCACTCCATGGCTCATTGCTGTCAGTGCTGCTCACCTGCTGCTCACACCTGTAGCCCATCAGCCACTCCCAATCACCCCAAACTGGGAGCCTACACCAAGGTTCAGTCAGAGACAGCATCTGAGCAATATCTGCATCCTAAAACAGCTGACAAATAAAACAGCAAGTTATTGTGACACGCAGTAGTTTTCATGTGGATTGTAATCTAGAGGGTTTTACCCCATCTTGAAGGCATTTGGTGGACTATGTCAGCTGTATCTCTTACTAAACCATAAAATGGATCCATCTATCTGGGGAAAAAGGACAAAACCTATAGTGCAGTCACAACATTCCTTCCTTTTGTCTTATTTACCTAATCTGAATGGGAGAAAAATACCCCAAAGCTCTATTTTACAATTGAGACTATAATGTAGGCATAGTAGAGAAAGCCACTTGTGCACTTAGGGTAGAATTGATCAGAACACAAACACAAAGCTTGGTGAAGGACACTTGTCACAAAATGCAGAACATTAATTACTTTCACAGAAATGCACACAATTAAACAAATCCAATGGTCAGGATGTACATGCATGCCTAGAAGACAAGTCCCAAAGCAGTGTTGTGAATTCTATATTACTTTATCAATTATAAAGTAACAACTTTAGAAACACAAGCCCTTCTGCATTCCTGTTCCACACAAATGGCCCAGAAACAAATCAAGTCACTTCTGACTTACATGTCTGGTAACAACAGCAGCCAAGGGTGGAAGAGGTGATTTGGCTTCCCAGTATTCCCAGATGGTCCGTGGTGGCACATGGCACAGTTGAGACGGGCACAACACACAGAGAAACACCATAGAATTCCAGAAAATTCCTACAGAACAACATCCTGTCACTTCAGAAGGCTGCAGGCATCTGCCCTTCTTGCCCTTCAGCCCAGCCTTTTATCCCCTCCTGTTGATGCCCTGCACCTGTGTGCCCTCTGCTCCCTTGGGTGATTGGTCAGTGCCCTGGGCACTCCTTACCTTCAATGCTGCTCACCTGTCCTGCACACCTGTAGCCAATTGGGGGTGAGGCTCAGCCACAGCCCCTCTCCCAATCACCACAAACTGTGTGCCTACACTTTCTGGTACTGGATTTCATTTCTTTTTGGCCCCTGCAGACACATATTGAAATTTGGTTTGTGATGTAGGTGCTTTTCATCACTTTCTGAATAAATAAAATGAAAACAAAATGGAAAACAAAAATATTCAAAGCTCTGGAGGTGCACATAGTAAGAATTTCAGCTTCAGCAGACTTGTATCTGAGGACAAAACCAAGGATATCATTAAGGTTCCAGTCAAGTGCAAGAGTTAAGGCCACAAGACTAGGGATGAACAAACTGTCCTCTGAAATATGAACATTGTCTCTTAACCACAGCAAAACCTCTTCTCTCTTGAAATTGTTTTCTTTCCACCAGCATGATATGTAGACATATGTCAGTGACATTACAGGCTTAAATCAAAGTGAAAGGATAAGACAGCCTGAAGAAGTGACACTGGTTTAGTAACTGGTGAGGGTCAAAGGAGTTACAGATGTGCTGCTGGCTTCCTGCGCTCATGGCTCTCGTTCGCCAGAAGAAGACAATTTCTGGCAAACCACTCACTTCTAATAAACTTCATTTAACAGAACAACTGTTCTCAAAAAACCTAGCCAAAAAGTGGCTTGTCTGCTCACATTACTATTTTAGCATTCCCAAGTCAGTTGCATAAACTTACAGCTTTGCAGAAGGAAAACATTCCTTGAGTTAGAAAACAGTCACCATGTTCTGGATTTTTGGACCAGATCCTGAGCCCTTGCCAATCTGAATAGCCAGAAATGTCCCATAGACCTAATTTTAACCTTTATTTTTTGTGAAAAATTCGGAGTAAAAGGAACAGATTTTTGGAGTAGCAGTAGCCCATAGCCTTACCTCTTCCCACCCTCATCGTTATCACCTCAATACCACCACCTTTAGCAAAGCAGTTCTTTCCAAACTTACAAGCCTGGACTTGGAGGACATTTATTTTTCTCTTTTCATAGGAAAAAAAAAAGGTGAAGCATAAAAAAAACTAAGTCTGGCTCAAGGTGAGCTACCAAAAAAGGCCACACAAGATGCAACAGTAGAGCACAAAAATTTTCCCTAAATGTAGGAGCAAGGAAAGCATCTCCTAGCAGAACCATCTTTTTGTTGAAGGTAAATCAAGAATGGTGACATTAGTGACGTGCAGTCCTACAGGATTCAGGCTGACTCAACTCATTCATCACCAGCATTTTAAAATGCCACCAGTTTTTTCTCCAGAACGTTTTTCTTACACTCTCACTAATAAGAGCCACATTTGAGCTATTTCAGGAACTTAAGGGACTTCCTCACAGTACTAAAATTCAGTAGATAGAAAAGGAAATGCTACATTGTTAAAATATAATGTCCTCTGCATTTTTCTAACTCAGGAAAGAGCTTGAACATTTGAAACCAACAAAATCATATAATATACCAAGGAAATAGGTTCCTAAAGGTTAGCCATTATTTTACATAAAGGTCTTAAAGAAGAGGTGAAATTTCACCCACAATTTGAAAGAAAATAATTTGAAAATGTCACCACTCTCGTGAGCTTTTAGGGGAGCTAAACACATACAAAAGCAACTTGGAAATATTACATTGTCCTTGTGCTCAATAATATGAAGATAGGATTTGCAATAAATAAGTTAATAAAGGCATTTAAATGAGAGAAAGCGAGACTCAGAAGCAACAAAATATGATTTCTTAATACTTTCACTCTTGTCAGGTCCTTGTTTTGTCCTTCTTTAGTCCCACACTACACCACACCACTACAGATTTCAGCTGTCTTTCTACCAGACCCCAATTTGGCAAGAATTTCCAAGGACTATGAGTAACTACCAGTTCACCTGCTCTTCAGTTTTGTGCCTTGAGGTTCAGGAGAGCTTTTACTTCACAGAGACAAACATCCAACCCCTAATATCAATCCAGGCTGGGGATGAGCAGATGGAGAGAGTAGCCCTGCCCAGAAGGACTTGGGAAGGTGGAGGAGAGGCTGGACATGCCCTGGCCATGGCACTCACATCCCAGAGAGCCAAATATATCCTGATCTTATCCAGAGAACTGTGGGCAGCAGGAAAGGGACAGAGGGAGGGGATTCTGCCCCTCTGCTCTGCTGAGAGCCCACCCACCTCCAGCTCTGGGCTCCCAGCACAGGAAGGATGCTGGAGCAAGTCCAGAGGAGGTCCCTGGAAGAATTGGGTTTATTCAGCCTGGAAAAGAGAAGGTGACCCAATTGTGACCATCCAGCACCTGAAGGGAACCTGTAAGCATGGAAAAGGACTTTTTGCAAGAGCAAAGACAGGATGCAGGAGAGTAGCTTGAAACTGAGAGAGTGAGTTTAGATTGGATATTAGGGGAAAAAAAAAAATTACTGTGAGTGCAGCAAGGCAGAGGAACAGGTTGCCCCGAGAATTTGTGGATGCTCTATCTCAGGAAGTTTTCATTGCCAGGCTGGTTGGTGCCCTGGTGTCCCTGCCCATGGCAGGTGCTTGGAACAAGGTGATCTTTAAGGTCCATTCCAACCCAAACCATTCTATGATTCTGAGATGTAGTAAATAATTACATCCTTTTAACTTCTCTCCAAATTTATCACTGCCTACACGTGCCAGGCACTCCTTGAGACACACCTACACCAAGCTGCCTTTTTTAAGGCAAGCTAAGCCCTTCTGAAGGAGCAATAGTCACAGTGGGACTGCAATGCAGATCTACTTCAATAAACTGTACCTGCAAAAGCCCCTCAGAGAAAAAAAAAGGCAATTAATTCCCTACACCAAAATGGATCCCTGAGGATCTGAGCAGAGGTCAGGAAGTTTTCTCTAAGGCACCCCCACAGCACAGTAACACCAATAAGGAAGGAGCAAGCTCTCAACAGCTTCCACAGGATGAGAGGGATTTGTGTGAAACAGAAACCTCACATCAGTGGCACTCAACCTCCTTTTCATGGGAATTCCTTAGTAAGGGCAAAAGAGGTTCTAGTGAACCTTCTTGTCTCTTACCAGAGAGAAAAAGTCTGCATAATACAACACTTCCTCTGGAGGACATAACCACTGGTCACACCTTAGCAAAAATAAGCTATTTGCATACTTGTCACTGTTGTATTTCCTAGAAAAACCCCTTCACCAAGAAGCTGAGAAGCCTTAGAAAGAAATGAAAACAAAAATCATCTGACTGTTTCTCATCTGTTTGTTGTTCTGGAATAAGGTCTGGACACTGTTTACCAACTGGTCATTGTTTGATTGGTTTCATGTGAATTGTTTTCACTTAGTGACCAATCACAGCCAGCTGTGTCAGACTCCAATGAGTCAGTCACAAGTTTTTCATCATCATTCTTCTTAAACCTTCTGTCTGTATCCTCTTTCTTTAGTATAGTTTCAGTATAGAGTTCTTTAATATGGTATCAAAATAATAAATCAGCCTTCTAAGAACATGGAGTCAGATTCACTCATCTCTCACCAAAAAAAAAAACACAACACATTCTCAATGTAGTGATTGTTCTCTGTGTTGCTGGAGACAGTCACTTCATTCATTTGCTACCATATAAAAATAATTCTACAGCATTTTCTACATTCAAGAAAATGCATCTAATAGCACTGACAAATATAATCTCAATGCACAAGTAATACAAAGAAGCAACTGCATGTTTTTTCTGCCTCCTAGGTAGTTAACACTGCTTTTAATTTCATCTCTGTCCTTTCACATTACCATCTGCAGAAGCTCGTGGCCAGGAGTTTGCCCTGGTAATAGCTGACTGTTCTCTTTGATATCCCTCCCTGCTCTTTATGGACAGCCCAATATCCATTGTGATTAGCAGGGGACAGCCCTGTCTGCCCAGATAAGTCAGGAGTGCTTAGCAGCTCACTCCATGCATCACCACTAATTGCTGTAAGGGAAAATTCTTGCATTACTCTTTTAAACAAACAAACAAAAGACCATAATTATCTCTCCAGGGATGACAATAATGCTTCACCACAGCTGGGAAGAATTTGCTTCCATCTGTAATTCCATAACACCTTCTTTATCAACTTTTTTATGCTTTGAGGTTTAACATTCCATGAACCTGTACTAAAATATTGCTTCCTAAAAAAGTCTCAGAAAGGTATTAGCAGATGGCTCATGGTAATTTCAATCCTAGAGCTGCACAACCTTGCATTCCTCAAAGATAATCCTAAAGGAGAATGGAGCAACAAGCCCTAGCACAGGAATAAGTGTGGGTGAGTGTCCCTGACTACCTCTTCAAAGATAGAAAGATGCTATTTCTATTCTCAGTTTAGCTAGTGTTCTTAAAAGAAAAAATAAACCACAACATATTTAAGCTAGCATGGTTTTACCTTCCTCCATAGTTGTGGAAGGCAGTGAAAATCTCACTCAAACTTTTAAAAGGGCATTACAGTGGCTCAGATACTCTGAGTCAGATAAATAACAAGACCTTCTCAGGTAGTCAAAACAAGAAAAACCTTTTTTGGCAAGCCCAGAAAATCAGAGAACTTTGTCAAAAGGTTTAGAGCAGCATTCAACCAACATGAACTACTTCTTGAAGCACTTAATTTTACCTACTCAACTCCACACACTAAGTCAGTTCCATTTTAAGTGACTCAAAAGTTCCAAAAGAGAATAAGTAGGAGAAAGAGACAGGAGATACCAAAGAAGGAGCATAACTACCAGTCCTGCTTTCCAGCAATGTTCAGCTAATGGAAATCCCAAGAGGAGGTGGGGTGAAAACACATGCCTGCCCCATGTTCTGCTTGAAACACCCCTTGGCTTTCCTGGGCTCCTCCCCCAGGTGGGATTTCTGGTCATTTGGGCACTCAGGAGCTGCGTTAGGGGCTCCAGAGGTGGGTGTGGAGCATTGCCTCTGCTGTGCCAGGGATGGGCAGCCTCTGCCAGGCTGGGATACAGGCTCTGGGGGCAGTAGGGCATGTATGGAGCAGAGCATCTCCTCACCAGAGCAAGACCCAGCCTGCCCCTTCCCCTTACAGACACACAAGAGATGTTTTGAGCCATCAGTCACTCCAGTCACTGACAAACTGGACAGACTCCGTGAGAAATTTGTTTTCTCCTCAAAAGACACATTTATAAAATTTTACTTTGAAGAGACATTTTTAAAACAAGTGGGAGATGTGGATTTGTTCTGTTGACTTGTCTTCTTTGAGTTTTAAATGATCTGCTCTCGAAATGTGTCCATGGGAATCTTTCTGGTTTTGTTTCTGATGGTGACTGACATGCTTAAGGGAAAACATGGCCTATGTATACTAAGCAAACTAATACTGAGCTGATACCAAGAGCCTTTTAAAATATTCTTTCATAAAGATGACATTTTACATCCCCATCTGTTAAAGTAAAAACAAAATGATGCCATGTGCAGTCACTGCATAAATCATGTAGATCCCATTTTGCCACAGGATAATTGTGTTGTCTCAGTGAATACTTTTTTCCATCAGATATTTTTCCTGCAATGAAAGAAAATTTGGGTAAGGCTGGTTTAGAAAATTTTATCTGTGAGAAAATTGCTGTTGACTGATACAATCTCCTTCACCAAGAGCAATCCTTCTCTAGGACAACACTTAAAATTACATTTCTCAGTTGAAGGAATTGTTAATGGGACAAAGTACATCAGGTGAACAAATATTTTCGCAAGCCATTGTAGAACCATCAAGGATTTTACAGACACTTTCCCAGAGCTGAAGGCAAGCAAACAGAAAGTTTAATGCTAGGATCAAACACATGCCTTCCTTTGCCACAGCTGCCAAATATCATGACCATTCCGGCGCCAGACACAAACTCCTGTTCAGGCTAAGTTTCTCTTTTGGTGGTTTTGGCATGAAAATGAACTGGTCACAGAGCTGCCATGTGCAGTAAATCCTTTCAGTCATCAATAGCTCTCACCCTGTCAGCAAACAGTAAAATCCAGAAAAGTAATTTCTGCAGGGAACATCAGTAAGTACTCAGGGAACATAAGTAAGTACTCAGCAACACTCTTTTTATTTTGCTTTGTGTTTTTGGAGGGCAGATTTTTTTTTTTTATTTTTCCCTCCAGACTTCCTTTAACTTGGTTCCATGGACTGAATGCCACTTAGGCATTGTGGCATGCTAGGTGCCCTCTTGGACAGCATCTTCCCATCCAGGTTCATCCCAAAGGAATCCAGTTCTCACAAACAAAGACCACTACATGACACAAACCACAGCAGAATGAGTGGGGACTACTGCAGGTTTCCCTTCTTTATCTGACCTAAAGATGCACTCAAAGTGACTTAAAAAAAAAAGACATCTTTTTTTTCCCATGAAAGTCGATTTATGCACAAAATAATTCAGGTGCAGAAAGTTTTTTCTTGGATAAGAACATCTCTTAAAGAACCTCCCTTAGTAAGTTAGTGAGGAGTTAATAGCAAAATTTCTGGCAAGACTTTTTTTAGCTTAGCTTTTCACTGAACCTCTGCCTGACACAGCAAAGGGACACTTCTGAAAATGTCTCAGTCAATCAATATATGAACATCTAAAGAGAATATGTAAGGAAGATTTCTGTGTCCCAATTAAAGTTTTGACATGGAGTCCCCATTTAACATCCACCATAAGTTATTTTGATCACTATTTTCAGACTCCACTCAGAAGATCCAAGCCATGCAAGTAGAATATTTAAGATCTTTCTGCTGCTCTTGTGTAAACCTGATAATGAATTCAACCTGCTAATTAACCAATTTCTAATTAATTCCTGTGCAGCCATTAATGTGCTGTCACTCTAGCACCAACATGTTACATTAGTATTTGTATGGTTACTTGGCTCCTCATTTTTCTAGGAGGAGCACATTGTGAATTTTATTTCATATTGGAAAACCTTCTTGGCAGTATCTTCATGTACAATAATGTCATTGAAAATACACATTGCCTAATCACTTATAAAGTCAAAGAAAAACTTAATTCAGAAATTCAGGGTGTTTATTTTTTTGCAGCTGCTTCCATATTGATTACTATTGCATTGTCTGTACTCTTTCAGAAATCCTTCTTGTTTACAATGCATCTTTGCATAACTGCTGCTCACTGTAAGTGGACACTAAAGTCCATGGAGTTGTTTGAAGAACTGGGGCCTTAAAATTCTTAAGTACAGTATTTTTAACTTTAATTTAGGAATTTGATCATTAAGATGGCATTTTTTCTAATTGGTACCATGCCTGTAGCCCCTTTAAACCATAACTTTTCCCCCTATATAACAAAACATGAATTAAAAAATTAAAATATGGTTTGCCTTTCTTTCTAAAGCATCTGTTCATCTGGAAATAATTAAGGACATGTATGTCCAAACTTCCCTTTTGTTGCCTTTTTTTTTGTGACTGTGCTGTAAGATCTATTTTAAGACATTTTCATTGTGAGGATTCTGATCATCAGCATGAAAAATTCAGTGAAGAGGTAATTTCTGGGCTGTTAACTGTAAGCTCAGACTGTTACAGGAGAGAGATGGAGTACAGGTGAGACATGCACATTGCTACTCATCTGCCACCAACCATCAGGGTCTAGAAAAAAAAAATATCAGGTCCAGTCTTCAGCTGGTTGTTGATGATGACACCCTTGGTGTGGCTGAGACCCACTAATGAACATTCAGCAGCCCAAACCAAGTCCAGGTGATTTTTACTCCTATTTTCATCCATTTACAGAGGGAAGAAGTTCAGTAAGAACAAATGGACATCAAGGATGAATGCCCCATGATTTCAGCTCTAGCTTATCTGCAGAAATTAAGCTGTACCTTAACTATTGACTGCACAGGCAACCAAATGCCCAGTGAACCTGTGCTGAGATTATTCCCAGCTCCAAAGCACAATTCTTAAGGTGGTGTTTGAGATGCAAGCCTACTTAAACATTAGTTTCCTCCCTTATCTTCTCACTAATCAGAGTGCAATTTTGGTGGGCTTGGAGCTATAGGGTCACAGAGATCTCTTGGCTACAAATACCTAAGGGAATATTCAGTATGATAAACTCTTCACTGCATAGCTAGTAATTCTTCCTGTCTGTTCTCCAACTCCTGATTTTTGGAATTCTAATCCAGATCCTTTGGCAGACCTGTGAGTAGATGAGGTTTCAGCCTTCACACCCACCAAATTCTTAATAAACCAAGAACCACGAGAGCATCTTTGATGCAGTACTGCCAGGTAATTTGGAAATTATATTGGAGTCAAATAAAAAGCTATAAAAGAAGTTGCAGCCTCCCTGTGTAGCTCTTGCCACCTATATCACAGCATGGACTGATACAAGCAAAAAAAGACACTCCATGTTTCTTGGTTCAGGGTTCCAGAAGTGAAAACAGATTTTTTTTTTTCCCATACATCTTTTCACATCAATTGAGTGACACCAAAATAAATTTAAATAAATATATGAAAATCATCTTCCCAACTGACTCCAGTTTCTCTTAGAGACTTTTAATCACCCATCTCCAGTGCCAAAGAAATGCTACCTGCCCCATTATGAAACCCCAAGGGAGGCACAATGCTCTAGCTTTTCACAAGGAAGACTAAACAAGGTCACAGAGATGGAGGCAATGAGGGCTGGAAGGAGTGAAATATATGGCTATGACAGACTAAGAACTAATGGAAGAAACTACTTCTTTTTACCTATGCTGTGATTTTTGCAGTGTTGGCATATATCACTTATCTTGCTCTAAAAGATGAAAAATAAATCTTCCTAACGATGAAGACAATCTGAATTCACTGGGAGTGAGGCACTGTACAGCAATTTGCACTGCTAGCAATAGTTTTAAATATCTTCCTCCAGGTTAGGCTTTCATAGCACACAGCAAATTCACATCCATTCAGAAGTGAATGTGCGACTCCAACCAAGCCTGATTTTAGGGAATTCATTCCTGAGACAAATGACCCAATTGAGTCTAATGGCTCTGTGAGGCTGCCCAGGGTAAAGCATATGAGTAAGAGATGGCATGTTTGAGGCCTCAGACATTAAGAAACACTGCTGCTACCCAGTGATAGCATCATTAATGCAGCCATTCATTGGTTTATTTTTACTTAGAACAGGAGAAAATGCATGGCCCTTCTGAGACCATGAGAGATCAATATACCTCCAGCTTTTAATAACATGATCTAAAACACTTCCTACAGTCTGCAGGGAAATCTGCTGTGGGTATATGATGCCTTTCATTCTCACAACAATATTATTTCCATTTTAAAAGACACAAGACTTTAGTGTAGCCATAATTAAGCCTATGTTACACTGCCTAAAATGAAAATTATATCTATTAAAAAGCCCACAAAGTTCTTTTAACATATTTTTTGTAATAAAGAAAAAATAGTCACTGAAACCTGTATAAAATGTTGTGCAATCACCACTTGGAGCAGCAAAGTTTCTATAGTAGAATGTCATTGACTACACAGTCTGTAAAAACGACAAATAACCCATTCCAGAGATCCTTATTGGACCCATTGATACTCTATTTTGAGAAGATCCACTGCTACATATTAATGTTTTGCCATGTAATTTTCCCCTGAGCATTAAGCTCAGCAGGAGGAGCCCCGTCAGAAGCATTATGCCTCCAGAAGGGCAGCAGTCCTTAAAACCCAGGAATGTCAGGCCAACACACACCACCATTCCTGAACCAACAATGCCAAAACCTTGCATAAGTAATTTATGTTTGGCTTTAATTTAAATCATCCTTATCCTTTATTATTCTCACAAGAGCTGGGCTGGAATTCAAAGAAACATCACAGGTTAATCCTGCAGAGCTCATGTGTGAAACTGTGTCATTGGGGGTATTCTATTTTAGAAGCTAAAAACTCATAAATACACCTGTAGTAAATACATCAGTATAACTGGGAGTGGCTCATCAGTCTTAAAAAGGATTCATTTGCAAAAGGTATAATTAAAAGTATATTGTTTGAAGAGCAATCATTATTTCACTGAGTACAACACAACAGCCTTCCCCTGCTACAAACCCTTGGAAGTCACTGTTGAAAGGGCTTTATCTTAGTGGCAACATTTATTTTTGATTTACAGTACAAGAAAAGATCCCTTTTCCTCCATAAAGTTTGTTCTGCCTTTCAAGTACACCAAATCAAGTGGACAAGGTGTTTTACTTGCTTGTACCAAATGTTTCACCCCCATTTTTAGGACTATTTTAATGTCTCCAGGGTTCAAGAGAACTAAGAAGCTCTCAGAATTCTCATCTGACAAGGGTATCTTAAAACCCTTAATATTTTAACATACTAATTCATTTTCTCTTTGTGCCTATAATTTAATAGCTGACATCCAGGATAATGCAATTGGACTTGTTCATTTTGGCCACAGCATCAAATGATGATACAAGTGCTGCAAGCTCCACCACTGAGCAGGAAGTCTGTGGGACTCCTCATGGGCAGACACCATGCTGTAGAAATCTATTTCCAAAAATGAGCCAAAAAGTGATAGGAAGAGCTTGATTCAACCCAAACACAATGAGTAAGTATCTGTAATATTTGGTTTTTTTCTCCAGGCAAGTGAATGATGAATTGCCATCACAACTGGCCATCATTTAATGCAACAGATTGAGCAAGCATGCTCAGCAGCTCAGCTGCTGCAAGCCCCAAACCTTGGTGCCAAGCAGTGACATAAAGGGGATTGCAGCTGGCATCAACTCTGAACCACAGGCACCGAGATATTTGCAAATTGAAGACTTGGATAGGCTGAAGAAGAGCAGGAGAACAGAGCCATCTTCTGCCTCTCCTTTGCTGGCTAGGCTGGGCTGTGTGAAGATAGTTGGTTCTATTTGCCTTCAGAGCTGACAGTAACAGTGGCTCTCCAACGTGGTACTCAATTAGGAGGCACTGTGTTTGTATTGTTAGACCCTTAATTGAAACAGTCAGAGAGAAATGTTTTATTACAGAGAGAGAAAGGACTTGTTTAATAAGACTCTAAGGAGACTTGGCTTTAATGATGCTTAGCACAACGTTTTAAGCCACACGTTAAATCTACAGACAATTTCTTGTTAAATGTTGGTTGTTTAACAGCAGGCTGGCATCAGATTGCCTGCTGTGGATGGTTAGGGCTGGCTTGTGCAACTGCTGACAGTCTCAACATTGATGAAAGACAGCACCAGTTTCAATTCTTAGAGTGTTTCCCTTCCTGACACTTTCTTTCTCAGGCTGCTTTTTAGAACAGATGTTCTTCACATGGCACAAGCACAAACACAATCAATTGTATCACTTGTAACACTAGGTAAGAGACCAGGATTATAAAAAGTAGGTTCATCTCTTCCTCATTAGTGTTTAACACAAACTTTTGATATGGATATGAAAATACAGAAATAATTGAAATAAGCACTCTCATCTTTAAAACCTTTTAATCACAAGTCAGCAACTGAAAAGAGAAACCATGATATAGGAAACCAATTTTAGTAGTATATTAGTAAATCAGCTTTTGTTTATAAGGATGTTAAGACTAATAGACATCAAATAAGAATTTTTTTAGAAAAAATCTATCAAAGTATGAGTTTTCAGTTAAGTTGTTTAGCCACAACTATAAGTTCATTTATAATTCAAATCAGTTGACTACCTTGATTTTTCCAAGGGGATTTTCTGTCCTTTACCCCACTTGGGGAATTTGCACAGTCTCCATTTAGATAAGGGGGACAGAGGGGGTTGGATATTGTGGGGGGCATTTTGTTGTTGGATTTTTTTTTTCCTTTCCCTTGCAAAAGAAAAATTTCAAATTCTGTCACAGATGAAGACAATTTTTTTTTTTTCTGTAGAAGATTGAAATATAAACAAAATCAGATGGAACCCACTACAAAATTCTCCAGCATTAAAATCTGAATCCTTACCTTTCATACCTAGAGCAAATTTTAAAGCATGATCATTTTAAAAAACAAAGTTGCCTCTTTGCCAAAATAGACATATTTTTTGTCTAGATGTGGAAACATGTATGCATCTGAGGAAGCTGCTCTATACACACACAGAAAAGGTGGCAGTGCAAAGGGTAATTTCACGGACTGAATATGGTATTTCAACCCAGATTTGAATAAGAAAAAGCACTCAGTTCTGCACTAGTTCTGATTTTTTTCCCCATAGCCCCTTCCTAAAAGGCAGGAACACCCTCAAGGAAATGGGAAAAAGCCAAATCAGATGAGGTTGATAAGGTTACTCAATCAGTCATGGGGCTGATATTAACAGTGGCAAACAAGGTTGTCTCACCCAAACCTCAACCTTCAGCAAAGAGGCAGAAGTAATGAATTAATCTAAAGCCCCAAAAATCCACGAGTTGTTAGGCAAATCTAACAACCAATTACTGTATTATTGATGCTGACTTTCTTGCTGTTGGATCCAAGAGGGAAAGCAGCATTTTCTGGTAGAAAGAACTATCTACAGTCAGTACATAAAATGAAGTAAAACATCTCAAAAATCCCAGCACCATCAAAGACTTACATGATCAAGTAAACACAACACAAAGAGGTAAAAGCAAACAGCTCACATAACCAAGGTCACACAAAGTACTTACTGCCATGTTTTTTGGTGAGCAGAGATGAAAATTTTTATAACACATTGAAAACAAAAATTCTTTTCAGATTACTAGAAGACACACACAAAACCAACCAGCCAACAACACCACCCAACTGAACCAGCCAAACAAAAAACTATAAAGGAAAAATAATAGCCAAACTTCAAATATTTCAACTCTGGAATGCCTGCAATTCCATGTGTGGAAAAAAAAAAATTAGCAGTGAATGTCCACAGTTGCCTGGCTGGGAAAAGGAATGATTTCTTACAGAAAAGACAACTGAAAGTCAGCTAGAAGACTGAAATGCATGGAGCACCTGACAATGTGAATGAAATACAGAGCACCAGAAGCAGGATGAGGGCAAAACCTTGCATTGCCACCTTGTAGGCATTCTTAAGTCAAACATTTATATTAGCAGACAGCAACCCCACACACAGGAGCTATCTTTTTCAAGTATTACTTTACTCATTCTTGCATAAGTACACACAAGATCAGAGCTAAAAACACCTATGGTGCATTACACAATTCTCTGAAAATGCCTGTCCATTTTAGCTCTGACATTTTTAATGCTTGGAAAGCATTCCATTTTAAATTCTCCCACTAGTAGATTCTCTGCAGTATTTCTGGGGTGGCCATTCCACATCCTAAAGTATTTGATTTTCATTTACCTTTTTTGTTCTCCTTTTATTGCTATTTGCAATTTTTTTTAAAAAGTTACTTTTCTGCAGTTAATTTACCCTTTTTTTTTCTCTGAGCTCCATTTAAAATTTCTTCTCTATTCAAGCATTTGAGATGGTTATAGTATCCCTTCAGTCACTGTGTCTCTGATTATGCCTCTCTTTTTTGGTTGGGGCTCCTCCCTCCCTCCAAAACCAAATACATCATCTTCCATTGAATTTTGCCTGCATGAAAAGGGTACAATGAGACCATTTCATCTTCCCCCACTAATTGGTCTCTTCAAATCTCCAATCTCTTTTAATAGGGTTTTTTTTCCCCTGAGTTCCTTTCAGCAAATTCACATTTTGTTGTGCCAGCTCCAGCAGCACAAGCACGCATCCGGCTAATGCAGGACCCTTTACATATCAAAAACGTACATGCAAATGGTGAGCACAAAATAGAACGACTTCAAAACACATTTTAGACAAAATCACACACCAGCGCAAATCCTTTGGAGAACACCCAAGTGTCCTGGAATTAAACTTTTACCCCAGGAAACAGCTAGAAGCATGTGGTTAATATAGAACACTTGCATGATTTGGGTTGAGAGGGACCTTAAAGATCACCTGGTTCCACCTCCCTGCCAAGTGCAGGGACATCTTCCACCAGATCAGGTGGCCCAAAACCCCAGTCAGCCTGGTCTTGAACACTTCCAGGGATGGGGAATACTTTCCTAGCTTGAGCAAGAGAGGCAGTAGAACAATGCCTGTTTATGTCTTACCAAGATCCAAGCAGAATGTTTCCAGCATTTTACAGCTCTGATATAGATAGACACATCATTAATTGAAGACACTCATGTCTCAGACACAGAAGCTCCAGTATTTAGATTTGGAAATTAGACAATTAATACACATATGGCAAAATGCTCTCATACCAACACATGCTGAATTTGAAATCAGCAGAAGGTCTCCAACTTGCACTACAACCCCACCTTGTACAACAGGGTAAGGAAAGAGGGAACAGCTTTCTTCAGAACCAATCTGTTGAAACTAGTCCAAAATACATTTGGATGAAAATGAGTTTAAAATATCACTGCCTACTAAGGGTACATCCATCCAGAGAGGACAGTAATCCTCTAATTTCCCTAACCCCACACTTGGGTATTTTTAATTTGGACATATCAAAAGCACTAAAATATTCCAGCCTGGTGCTTGCCAGGTGAAACCTGGATCCTAACACCATCTCTGCTCACCATGGACTTTTGGACATCTGCATTTCTGCCTGTTTGAGCTTCTCATCCAGAAAAATTAATTCTGCTGGGAATAAGCACACTTACTATGATACATTATGCTCACCTTAACCTTGTCCCACGTCTGGGTAGTTCTCCATGCTGATTTGTTCCAGCCTGACATCTCTGTGTGCTAGGATTTAGGTTAACCTCTTGCATTTCCCTAACAGATGCTCCACACACTACAGCCAGGGATTTTGTTAATTTCTCCCCCTAATGGTGAGGGCATCTCAACTTCAAGGGATTAGGAAAGAACGAGGAAATCTACAACAGGTGAATTAGAAGCGGATCAGACGCTTCCCCATTGGAAAAAAAATGTAAATGATAAAAGCTAAGTTTGATCCTCATGTTCATGCATGCTTTCAAAATAGGATTTGTCAATTGCAGATGCAAAGCAATTTCAATTTTATATTAGTCACTTTGTCTAGTTTATATTCTGAAACATTAAAGCTGCATAAATGACCTGCCAAGTATTGATGTAAGCTTATTGACAAAACAGAAAGCTTTACAGTGAGGGCATAATCTCACAAGGCTCCACACAGTGACTCTGTAATTACTGTTTCAGCCTCTGCACAGCAGATCTCTAATATGCTCTGCAAGACTCACCAAAACTTAAAAACAAATAGCTGATTTGTGCAGGAATAAATTATCTGAAAGAAACACTCATTGAGAACAAAAGCAGAATTTCTATTAAATGATCAATCATACTTCTTATGCTAAGGTTTAGAAATAAAGAGTAAACTCAACAATTTCTTTATAAATTCATGAAATCCTTGTGTATTAGCACATAGATCCCTCCCACATCCTCTAGAAAGCCAGAGCAGTGCAACAAAACCTAAAAAAGAAACACAAGAGAAGAGCTGTCTTCCTAGTATTCCATGTAAAATTAGTAAACAGGGGAACAGACACAGCCAGAGCTCCCATTTTGGACTGGGCAGGAACAGAACCATCAGTTAATTCACAGCGACAGGGAGAGAAAAAAAGTAACAAAAATCAATACCAGGTTCAAGTAGACATGTCTATTTTAAGTCCATAAATTATGCCTGTATTTAGTTTTCTTCTCTTGACTTCCACTCTCATCTTGTATGTGCTCTCTGCATTCCCACTTCCACTGGCCTTGCTTAGCATCTTGCATATTTATTCTATCAGGAATAGTTTCATTATGCTCTTTATTGATAAGAAAATGAAGTGGAAATAAAAAAAAAACTTTTTTTTTTTTAAATAATCTGTGAAATGCAAACTATTTTATACAAGCTTTTGGGAGTGGATATTACACTTACCTCTTTTATCTGAGAAAACATCCCTAGCAACTGGTTTGTCAAACATGTATATTTTTGTCTGGTTCTGGTTGCTTGTTGGCCAACCACTGCTTAAACTTGCCCCAAACACAGAGCCCAAATTAAAGACCCAAAGGTTTAATTCATGCAGCTGGAATAAGAACGACAACTTTGAAAATGAATTTTGGAGACTTAGCAATTGAGAACTTGTTCTATGAGGATTCTCTCCTCTACACAAAGGGCAGGAAAAGCTGGATCCATACTTATAGATGCATTGCTCAATAATCTATCATTTTTGAATGGCATCATTTTTTTGAATTGTGCAATCTTTCTCCAGTTGATCCATTCCAGAAAGTTTTTAGTCAGAATTCCTTCAGGTTTTTGCCCCTTTTAATATTCATCTACAAGAATGATGCCTTTAAATACCAATAACTGTCACTCTTTCTCCATAATTTGTCAACTTCTTAACACAAAATCCATAGGTTTGACTTTTTGCCCCTTGACTCCAAAAATTAAAGCCAGAAAAAGCTACAGGGAGCATCCTAGGAATATAACTATCATTATCTGCATTCTCAAAGACATCTGCTGTTTATATAAAGTTCATCTTTTTTCACATCTGGGCCATAATGCAATTAAAGGCATCCTGTGGTTTCAGATCAATTTTATTTATTTTATTTACATTTTAACAGTGTTTGACAAGATAAACCTCTTAAGAAATATTGTATCATTTATGAGAAAGGGCACTGAACCTTAAGAAAGAAGATAAATTGAACCCTTATAAAGGCTTCCCTCAAAGGGATGTTTTCATTTAAGTCACTGTTGTCGATCAAAAATGTGGCTTTGTTCTTTATTATGTGGAGACTAAACTTCAAAAGGAAGACTAACATGGAAATATGAGAAAAAGCTTTAAATAAGGATTTATTTGAATAAATAAAAATAAGGATTAACAGGAGACTGGAGAATCAAGCATTTCAGAGAGAAGGCAGAAATCAAGTCTAATTCAAGGTGAGAAACTTTTTAGAAGCATTTCTTAATATGGACACAAACTTATTTACAAATGAAAAGATTTCATTCCTTTTGGTGTCTTCCAAATTTAAAGAGCATATAGAGCAGGTTATATGATGTGGTAGACAATGTTAACCAAATGTTAACACTAATTTTGAAAGATAAGGAAGGACATTAGCTATGAGCCAGTGAGCCTTCACAATTCTGTCCAGTATATATAATACTGAAAGATTCCATATATATACAATCATATGTGTAAAATACTAGCACAAATATATACATATATATCCCTGCCTGAAATTCCATTTTTACAAATGCAGATGGTCATGAAGGACTGGACTGCTTTTTTTGTAAAGATTCTTCTTGTGTGTCCCAAGAAAAGACACATTATCTCACATCTACAGCAGCTCAAAAGCATGCAGCACAGAGATCCCCACACTGACTGAGCCCCAAACAAACCAGCCTACACTTGGAAGCCCAAAAATCACCCCAGCCATGTTCTCAAAGCACCAAACCCAACCCTAAAAACCCTGCTTCCTGGCCCTGTGCTGACACACACACACATATCCCAACCCAAGCTGGCATTACTCACCCCAGCAAAGCTTTCCTATCTACAAACCATCAATATTTATCAATATCAACACACAACTACTGCTGTCACAGCCAAGTAGAAAAAACAGCAGCTCAATACCAAGCTGTCAATTTCAACATCCTTCATTTTCTTACCATTTTATAGTATTTACTATCAGGACTTCAGGTAGTCGTGTTTTTCTATAATTCTGTCTTACTAACATAAAATCATGACAGTTGATTTAAATCCTGCAGCCTTGGTTTACAGGCTGGACTTCACTTTCAGCAGCAAAGCTGAACTCAGCAATCAGAATATACTGATTTATATATATTTTAGAATATGTGCTGGTTAAAAAATAATCCAACACTGAAATTAGCTCTCATACTCAGCAACAAAGACACAGCAAGAGAAGGGCAAAAATGCAGATATTTTACTAACAATCATTCTTCTAAACTGCTGATTTTTCAGTGACATGTTAAGCTGTTCATTTTCCTGACCATGCTTTACAAATATGGATAAAGATGGTGTATACAGACCAAGCACCTCTCTGCAATGCAAACTGTGCTTAATATAGGCAATCTCAGCACAGCAAAACTTAATAATTCTGAACAACAAAGCACTGCCCAAGAAGACACCATTCAGTAATGCTATGACTTAGTTTTGATGGTACATGGGATGGGTATTATCACCAGGCTTGGAGAGGGTAAAAAGGCAGACAGAAATACTACAGGTTTTAATTTGCCATAAAAAGGGGCTGAATGGTATAGCCACAAATACTTTGTTTTATCAAAAAATTCATTTTAAATGCCATTTTTTGGGTAGATCAAGTAGCTGTAGAGTGTTAGTTTCACAACTTCAGGTGGTGTATTTTTACAGCTGGTGGATTCAGGCTATGAAATTTAAATAACATTATGTTACTCTGAAGCTTGCCCTGTGTTTCCTCAAAGGGATTGCACAAGGACTTCTTATTGAAAATATTGAATATCACATTTTTCAACCTCTCTCATGGCAATTCTTTGAATTCAGAGATGACCAAGCTGTCAGAAAGGCATACTCTGCAGCTCATGCTGAACATGCACAGATCACAACCTGCAAGGCTATCTGTGCAGACACACACACATCCACACAAAATCAGCCAAATTTTTCCAACAAGGCTTGCATGAAGCCAATCTGTGTGATGTGCACTGATAACACATCCTATTAAATTATTTGTGTTGATCTGATGCATTTTCTCAAAAAGAAAAGGCTCCCCAGGGAAAAGACAATAGAATTTTATATTTAACTACCCTGGACAGTCCCCAGATTCCATCATCTAATGTGGGAACGAGGCTTGCAATAAGGATTTCTTACAAGGTTAAAATCCAGATATAATGAAGCACTCTTCAGAAAACACACAGGTAGAAATGCATAACCAACTGATATACAAATAAATGAGATAAATGAGAAGCAGGCATAGTTGCTCTTCCTGCTGTTCATCAATTTATGGAGTCTCTTCAGCCCACACTACCAGCACATACAAAATTAATGGCATTATTAATTTGGGTAGAGGTATGTTCAATTACTATGTCAGATGTAAATAATATTTTTTTCTTCATATTGGAGCAGAAGGGAGAATTTACCTGGGTGTAGTAGAGGGTTTCCTGATTTCATGACTTCTCTGAAATGCTGGTGTGAAGGATTATCCTGTATCAGCAGCTGTCATTGACTGGAACTGGTTTACCAGATATTTAGCAGTGCTTAAGGGTCAACCTGCTCTGCTTGCATTAATGTCAATATAACATGAATTTGAATTTCAATATAACACTGGATTTTGAATGTCAGTACAACAGAACCCAAAAGGAAGCCTGCAATTCTTGTTGCTGTATCTGAGCAAGGTCTGACTATCTGGGCTGTGGACCAAAGTCAGTTTCCATCTATTTGAACTGGAAGTGTATCATCTACAACCGAGGGTCTCACTGCTGCAATTGCCCTCATTTCTGCCCTGGCCAGGCAATGCTAACTGCATCTACAAAAGCTGAAATGGCAGGAACCTTGGGTTCCCTGGCTGGTGGCACTAACCTCCCACCAGCTGCCACCATGGGAACGAGTAGCAGAGGTCACACTCCTGGTGGCTTCTATCACTTAGGTGCCTGAGGACACCCCTTAGCACAGTGACCCAAAATCCCAGGAAAAAGATTACTTCAGGTTAAGTGATGCCTTGCCTGCTTTAAGCTGACATCAGAAAATCCAGACACTGAAACACTCCTGGCTGTAAAATGGAATTTTGCAGCCTGCAAAATCATCAGATTAATTTAGGAGGAAAAAGCAAAGCAAACCACTGAGTGGCTGTTTTGCACTACAAAGCCTGAAAGACAAGAACCAACAATGAAAATAATCGAGGGGAGGGAAAAAAAGCTGCCTTCCTCTACAGTTGCAGAGGAAGCCTTAATGCAGTCAGTAGTAAGTGCCATCTCCAAACCTGTTTGTTTCCTCTCAGTTTCACAGTTTAGAACACACTTAAGTTTCCTTCTGCTCTGGTAAATTGATTTTTGTAGAGCATGAGGGGATGTGTTCTGCTTCCAACCATAAATTTAAGGAAATAGTACACATCTCCTTACACTAAGTAAAAATCAATTTTCTACCTGTAGGTGATGAAACTATTTCGCACACCTGCTGAGCAGACATATATCTCATAAGGCTTAAAGGCATAAACTGGTGCAATTCAGCAAGAGCAAAAATAAAATGTAATCTTTTTAAAGATATTATTTTACATGTGACTCGGGTGCTCCTTTCCAAAGGTTCTCTCCAGTTTTATTTACTGCTTTAATATTAAGCTTTCTTCTCTTCACTCTTGTATGCTCTGCTGTCATCAGGAGACTGGAGTCTTGGTAAAACCCCAAACCACATTACATCTGAAAAATGCAAAGCAGCTGTCTCTCCCCTTCCCCTGATAATAAAGGGCATTCTAGAAGAGCTGCATTAAAAGCTCAGATCTGAATCTGAGCACAACAGAAAGACAGCTGTTAATATTTGGCTGCTACAAAATTACCTTATTTGCAAAGCTTGCTATGTGGTGAGCACATAAATGATAACACCATGACAAAAGCAGAAAGGTTTATTCCACACATATCTGGCTCTGCCTTCAGATGTGATATTCAATATGCAGCTCTGGACATATATTCATAATCACTCACTCCAAGCTGTTCTGCACATGCAGCATTTTAAAAGGGGAAAGCAGTACTAAACTATTCCCCTGTATAATGGTACAGAAACAAATATTTTAACATTCAAGTGGAATAAAGTGCTCAGCAAAGAAATGGCTGACAAAAAATTGGCAAGTGCATTTCCAGTCAAATGAGAAAAACTATCTGTCACTCAATCAATCAGCACATAAATTATATTAAGGTGGTGATAATATGGCTTTCAACATTAGGAAATTAGAAGATTATATTCATTTCCCTTAAAATAAAAACCCTCCAACAAACAAGCACAAAGCTTAACCATCCCTATCAGGTTCAAAATGGAAAAACTGTTCAGAAACAGTATCTGATACTAATTTGATCAGTATAATGCAGCAGAAATAGAAGTCAGATGAGAAGCAGGAATTAGGTAGCACATGTCTGAGTTGGAGTAGTTTATTATCATGTTTTCTTTTGTTAATTCCCTTATTAACATAACTACGCCAATAAAAAATAAAGAAAGGAAAAAATACTGCATAGACAGCCTCAACCAGCATTTTCCAATTTTAATACTAAGAAATTATTTCTAAAGAGGCAGATTTAGCACATTAACCATATCAGCTTTATTTTAAAGTCAGTGTTCTGCTTTTGGACAACATAATACCATGCCAGCTATAAGAAAATTAACTCTTGTGTTGGAATGATAAGGTTAATAACACACTGGTGTTTCAGCTTACCCCAAAATCAAGGACTTTTTATTTTCCCTTACCCTGACAGTAAAGAAAAGCAAAAAAGAAGCTGGGAGGGAACATGGCCAGAAAAGCTGACCTCAACAGGTCAGAGAGCTGCTCTGTGAGTGGAGTATTACCTGCTGGGCTTAACCCACAAAAATCAAGTAAGGACCCACAATATGACAGCTGCTACAAGTTCAGTGCCCAGAAAACAAAGCATTTTTTAATTTAAATTTCTAAATGTGTGTTTGATGTCAGGCATCCACATTTGACAAATCTGGTCCATATTCATCTTCCAGCATGAAAAGCACAGGAGATGTGCTATCCCAGAGGAGACAGAAATTATCTCTGCCATGCTCTGGGCAGAAGTTGCACACCATGAGGATGATTTAGGAGAAGAGCTTCACAGCCATTTTCTGAAAAATCCTTTGCTAGGATTTTTTCTCCTGAGAAGCCTCAGAGGAAAGGATAAACAACTACCTGCTGCTGTGGAATGCAACAGGTGATTCTTTGGTCCATGGGAGTTGTTTCTACTTGATGACCAATCCCAGTCCAGCTGTCTCAGACTCAGACTTCATTTTCCTTGCTAGCCTTCTGATGAAATCTTTTCTTCTATCCTTTTTGTATAGTTTTAATCTATCATTTTCTTTTAATGCAATATATATGATGAAATAATAAATCAGCCTTCTGAAACATGGAGTCAAGATTCTCATCTCTTCCCTGGTCCTGGGACCCCTGGGAACACCAGCACACTGAGCTGCTCCCCAAGCACTGCCAGCATCTTCCAGGTAAAGACAAGGCACTCCAATTGAGGAAGGAAAAGGAGGAAGGAGTTCAAGCTCCCCTTTAAGAACAGGCTCTTACCCCACCTTCCCATGGGATGGTGACCAAGGTCAGCCTCAGGGTTCCTCCTCAGCCTAGCATCAGGCAGCTCCCCAGGGCTCATGGATATCTAAAATCCAGGAGGGACAACCTCTGACATTTCCCCGTTTCCCTCACATGCAACACTGTGCTCACTGGTGAAATGGGAAATCACTTGGCTCTAAAAAGCAAATTACTCCAGTAGGATCTTTTGCCACATGTGCTGCTCCTCTCTCTGTACTACTAGATCACAAAAAAAATGTTAATCCCAAGCCTGCTGAAAGTTCCTTTCAGTTTTGCAAGAAGAAACATAGTACTGCATTTTGGATCAGCTATAGCTTCATCAATACAGATAAAAATCACACTCCCCAAGAGAGGATCACAGCTCAAATGAGACAAAGATGATTCTAAACGGTGGCACAAACCCCAAAAGAAAACATGCCTTACAAATGAGTGCAGCAGCTTTTAATTTCTGCATTGTGCAGTCAAGCATGTCTGATGAAGAAGAATATAATCACCTAGGGGCATGTCAAAAAGAAATGTTGCTTCTCCCTTCCTATTTTTTCCTTGGGAGACCAGAGTTTGGTGAGGCAATCAAGAAATTAAAACTGACATTTCACAAACTGATTGTCATGTTTTGGGTTTGTTTTTTTTTTGTTTTGTTTTGTTTTCCTATTTAGAGTATGTATGGCTATCAGGCAAATACACTGGGAATCTGCCACAGCCTGCATGGCAGGATCTGAACTAATCCTGAAGAAAATTAATTCCCTGAAAAAAATAAACCAAGACATCTCAGGAGGTCATTGTGACATCCTACATCTTCTAGTGTGAACTGAATGCTTTAAACTCTGATATAGACAATTTCTGCTGCCTACATTTCATTTTTAAAAATTACATATTCATCAGCTAAAAGAAATCTCAAGTTCATCCTATTTCAAAATACAGTCTGATGAAGGGAAACAACAGTTTTTGGATTTTGGTGCATGGGTTGAGTTTTCCTTTCTTAACTTTCACCCATTATCAAAAAAAATTATTTTGCAACCATTCCTTAATGTAGAACAAGATTTTAACACCCTTCTTAAACAAAACAGTCCTGAACTGAGGAGGATTTTTTCTTTATCCAGTATAGTACAGAGAAACAAGACAATCTGGATATTTTAAATATTCCTTTCCAAAGCAAATTGTTTGTTGCTTTAGTTGTACAAAGCTTTGTTTACAGAGACCCACATTTGGCAGTCAGCTCCAGGATTCTTGACACCTGTTTGAGATTTAAATAAATTACTTCAGGTTAACCAGATTTTTAGCTGTTACAGTAGTCTATTTCTTAAGTTAATTTAATTTTTAAAACAGTTCATTGCAAGAACAAATCTGTGTAAGCAAACCAGCCTTGTCCTACAAATCCCTGAAACATGAGGAAGGAAGTGTTTGTACAACTAAATTTTAATCCTTGACACTAACCTTAGCACACTTGCATTATAAAAACTAACTATTAAGATGACATGGGTCTGAGAGAAATATTACTGTTTTTTCCATTACAAATTATGTATTCCCCAATGATACTGACAGACTTCCAAAAAATTACAAAGAACATTTCCAATACCTGCTTCTTAGCATCTACACTTGAGTTTCTGCTAGAAGGGACAGTTTCCTAGGTTTTGCACTCCTGTATTCATTCCACTGCACAGGAAAAAAACACAAAACAGACCAGAAAACCCTGAATATTCCAAAAATTCTTCCCAGATATTCATACTGATAAAAGTTCATGGAATCATAGAACGCCTCATGTTGGAGGGGACCCATATTGCTAATTCTGACTCCATGTAAAGTTAATTTCTTTTCAAACCACAATGAATGAAAGACCACTAAAATTCTGAAAATTCAATTGTATCTTGGTAGGTATCAGTAGTTCCTATGCCATTAAATTGTTTGTTAAATTAATAACTCCATGTGACACCAGCAAATTTGCTGTGTTACACAGAAGTGACATTGCTAAATGAAAGAACACAGCATGGTTGCGTTTGGAAGGGACCACAATGGGTTGGATCATCTGATCCAACCCCCCTGCTCAAGCAGGGTCAGCCCAGAGCACAGGGTTGTGTCCAGATGGTTCTGGAATATCTCCAGTGAGGGACACTGCACACCCTCTCTGGGCAATGTGTTCCAGCACAGTCAAGTTCTTCCTCAAAGAAATCAGAATGATATTCCAATTCAGTGTAGAAATATTTAAAGGTTCATAGCTTGCCTTGCAAAACTCAGATGAAGTGCATGTGTTTGTGCTGCTAGAAATGCAATAGTTTGCCTCACTATTTTGTAAAACCACAAGCCACATAAGATTACCATCATCTTCCTTCTGACACAAACTCCAAGTTCTCATGTAACTCAATAGTTAATATTTGCTTTGTGCTTCAAAAACCTGATGCACTGAGATGGTTTCTAAACACGGTAAATAATTTAAGATACTGCAAAGTCTGCATGTGGAAAGGTTCACATGAACCTTGAAAATTCTTTTGTTGCATTATTTAGTAGAGTTACAAATGTCAGGTTACTGTTCATAAAGGTAAGTCTATTTAGAATGGCATTTTCAGAATAATGTTTGAAAAAGCTCATATTAGCATTCCTCTCAGTGCTGCTAAACCCAGCGCTGGTTCCTTTTTTCTTTTTAATTTTTCAACATGGCAGGTGCCTTTAAAAGAGATGCAGAGCTAAAAAGAGAACAAAGATGAAGCATGTTCTATGTCAGGTCAAAAATGTTCCAGAACTGTACAATTGTTATTGCCATTGTCTGGCTTAGTTGTCTGTTTATATTTATTTGCTGCAACACATGGAAGATCTGATCAAGTAACTGCATTCTCCACTGAGCTTGATGGAGCACACTTAAAATTAAAACAAACAACATCACCCCCATTAAAAAAAACAATAAAATTGTCTGTTCTAAGGAGTTTTCCCTCAAAATGCAAAAAAAAAAAAGAATATGAAGACAGGGGATTTTAAGAAAAGGAAGAAAACCAAACAAACAATAAAACAATGCACTTGCCAGGATATATCCAAGTGCCCAGAGGAAGATTTTATTTTAATTAATAGCAATGAAGATATGGAGTAAAAATAAGTCAGAAGCAATCACTTGGTATTAGTTTCAAATGTACTTGTCTTGTGCTTTCACACTGAAATCCTTTTTCCAGAGCTGGAAGTCATTGCCACATAGATCACTTACACTTGGAATTTCTGATCCTACAAGAAAATCCGATTCATTGAGAATGCCAGCTAAGCTGCCACTAATGACATTGAAGTTTGGGTTTAAAAGTGGCAAAGAGAGGAGGTGAAGAGTTAAAAAAAGCCCTGTCTGTTCTTTAGGGCTCCTCTAAAACATTTGAGCTTTTATGACATGTATTTATTTTTGTTCAAGGGCAATTAGTCACAACATTGTGAAGCATGTTTTTATAAAGCAACAGATCAGAATAAATTAGATAAAACAAAAATTCACTCCCAAGATAACAGCATACCAGAGAAACTCATTAAGGAACAAGCCATCAAAAATACCCAGCTCCATCTTCTTATTGACCACTTCCATGGTTTTCAGCACCAAAACTCAGGTGTCTACCAACATGATATTGCATGAAGCACCAAGAGAGGGAATATCTGCAATGTTTCATAAAGATCTTGCCTAAGTTTACACTCAGTTGGCCCAAGGCACAGATTTAAATATTTCCTAAGATACATGCTTAATTGGTGTACAGAACTGAGAACAGGAAAAATCACACAAGCATAAAAAATTATCCAGATATCCAACACTGGCAGTGTCACAAGTTTTAGAGAAGTCTTGTAATAGAATTTCCTTTTCTTCCAAGGAAAAAATCCTTTTTCTTATAGAAAAAATTTTGGAAAATTTCATACAAATAAGAAAAAAATTCTCTTTTTTTTTTTAATCAAAGCAATTTGGAATCATTGCAAACAGTATTGCTATTGCTGGGGATTTCAGACTGAATTTAGTTGCTATGCTATTTAAAATACAGTTGGTTCATGTTCTTCATAGAAGGAGGAAAAAAACACTGTCATATATTAGTCACAGAAAACATTTTTTGTTTCTAACCTCTTTTTCATTCAAAAGCAAACAGGATAGATATTTTGAAGCCCTTACATTTTTTCACCACAGATACTTGTGAAAAATCTAATGTCAGGCTTCAATTTGAAATTTTACCTGCTTTACTTTACCTACAAATTACATTTCTTCATGACATCTCACTAGAGCATGGAAATTTCAGACACTCCTTTTCTTTCATTTAATTTCTGCTATTTCAATAAGTAACAGCTGTTCCCAAATAGAATTTCTTTTGTCAAAGCATTTTCTATTTATATTCATTTGCTGCAACAAATCAAATTTCTTTAAAAACAAACATTTTCTTTATATGACCTAAAAAAATTTTTTGATCAAAATCCCTCTTTCTTGATGACAGTTTTCCCAAGGGAAGAGTTCTTAGCTACATAACTCAGAATTTACACCTAGAATACAAGGCACAAATGTCCTGGGAAATGTCTTTCAAAAAATGTTCAGCTTCTATTTGCTTTAATAAATGCAGCAAAAATTTACCTAAAGGACCAAAGGCAAAGCTAGAAAGTTTTAAAAAGGTTAACCATCCTTTAGCCTGGCTCAATCAGTGATTGCAGAGGCAATGAAGATGACATGTGATTTATCACTATGATGTAATTTGCACTATAAACCATCAAGTGCTATCTACTGAAAAACATTGGAGAGGCAGTGAAGCTCCTAAAAGCAAAATTATTGCAAGTAGTAAATATGACACATGCAGTAAGACAAATAAAATGAGATTAGCCAAGTTCCAAAATACCAACACTACATGTATTCTTTATCCATTTATAAATTTCAGAAAATGCAGGCTGACACCAATTCTCCTCCAGAAGTCTGAGCAAGGTTTTAGCAGTTAATAAAAAATATGAAATGGTGTGTGCATAATGTAAATGAAAGCCTTTATTCCAACCAGACTCTCAGGGAGCTCACAAACATCACAGTCAAATCCTTGGTCAGAATCTACAGTAAATATTTTGTGATTACTCTCATCTATACTTGAACAACACAGAACCCATAGATCTGTTTGCCAAGTGATGGATTTCAAGTGTCCACTGGCCAGAATTTGATCTGGAACACTTTAAGGACCTTTCAGCCTCAAATACTACTGGTTATCTCAAAGCCATCTCAAACTTGCCCAGCAGGAGCAGAATTCCCCACAAAGCCCAAAGCATGATGTTCCTTGAAGGTACTGCCATGGGACTGAGAAAATTCACTGCTAAGTGAACTTCTGAATGCTTTGCAAAACTCTTGTTTAGGCATTTAAAAGCCTTCACCTCCTCTTTGTCTGCCACTTTTTAACCCAACACCATCAACACATTTAACACTTTGTCTCTTCCAAAACAAAATATTGCTTTTGCTGAATTCTTCTCCATAACAAGCAACATCCCTTTCAAAAGAGGGCCTCCAAACCAGCTGGTTTTGGGGTTTTTTGGGGTTTTTTTTAATTAATTCTCCTGAAACAATTTAAACATCAAACAAGAAAAATTCAGCTTTCTCTTAAAGATTTAGCACACTCCAAAAGAGCATTTTAAAACTATATGGTGTAGATTTTTCATTCAATACCTGGTTTCCAACAGGACACACTCACATTTTCATTTTTTATATTCTTAAAAGGTAACAAAGTCCTAATTTTTTTCCCCTTAAGATGAAAACAGTTTCTTCTACCCCATCAATTTAACCAGATAAACAGGAAGTTCCCACAAAACTCATTAGTAGTCTAAAAATCCTGGCAACACAGAACCAAAGTACCTATAACAAATCCAAATTAACCACATTTTTCTACCTTCCCACTTCTGTGTCTAAGTTATTCATAGCTAAAACTGGAAATGAGAGAGACTTAGTCTCAGCAGAGCTCCAAAGGCCTGGGAAATGGAAATTTCAATTGAATTGAACATTTTAAGGTATTTTTCTATGAACTAGAAAAGAACTGGTTTGAGTTTTTTCTCCCCCTCTATTTCTCAATTTCTTTACCCCCCAGTGCTGTGGATTCTAGAGGGGAGAGAAGAAAAAAACCCTTCAGTGTCCTCATTTCTCCCACCCTCTTTGACTTCATCTGTGACTTTAATTATATTTCTTCTCATAAGCTTGCCTTGACTTTATTTTGAAAGAGATAAGAGCTTGCAGCAAGGCTCCCTAAAAAACTCTCTCAGCTCTATTTTTAATGCACACAGTAAAGTCAGAAGCACGTATTTAAAAATACAAAGAGTAGCTGATTATTAATTCCAGTTAAACTGAAAGAGACTCACTGATCTGAATTATATTAATTAATTTTATATAATCAGTGTTTTTCTACAAGGGTAGCTTTGTGAGAACTTACAGTCTGTGGGACTTGGCTTAATGTTAAATCCTCACCTTTTGTGCTTGCACACTTTACAGAATTGTTGGGGAAACGTAGACAAAAGTAACAATTAAACTTTGCTAAAAATGGAATTGCTTCCTTTTGATATTTAATTACTGCTCCAGATTTCCTTAGTAGGAAAATTTTTTATTAATCCATGTGCAAAGTTCCCTTCAAGGGTGATCATTTTATCACTGTACAGCATGATTCCAAACCACATTTCAGTACTTGACAGCTTTTGTTCAGCTTGGTTTTGATAATTGGATACAGAAGTGGCTTTTGGCCATTTGGATGAAGCTCCTCAAGTTTCATGGAGCTTTTGAAAGCAATCAAACTTAAACACATCACTCATTCTGCTGAGCCAGCCTGACAGCTTTGATAGCCCATTACAGTAGTTTATATTTCATTTCTGAAAGATTTCAGTAGACATCTCAGAGTTGGACTAGCTTGGAATCTTGAGTTCCAAAGGGCTCTGAATTTGATCTCAGGTCATCATTTCTTAATGATGCAAGTAACCCACAGAGTGTTTTTATATGAACTGTGAACATCTGCATTGCTATATTCTCACACCCTTCTCACAATAATATAAGTAATGCATTGGAGAGCTCAAGAGGCAGGTCTGTGAATTAACAAGAACACTTTGAATAAAAGCAAGTCACCAATAGCCTCATGGAACACAAAGTTGTGTGCATCTTATTACAGACAAAGTGAAACACAAATGCATATTGGAAATTCTCTCTGTTTCTCATTTGGACTGGTCATAGTGATGCACTAGTGCCAAACACAAAGATAAAAAGTGGAAAAAATCCAGTCAGCAACTAGATCTCCACTAGGGCAGACAGAACCCAAAAATGTTCACTAGCTACTCAACTGTTTCTTGAACCATCAGCAAACAAAACCCCCATACTTTCAAACGTACTACTAAAGTTTTCCATCAAATTTGGTAACGATGTTTTTTTTAAGGCACCCCAGAGAGATGGCCCACTGCCCTTTCTGTTGTTTTTGGTTTCTTCAGGGCTTTGGAAAGGATGAGTAGAGTTTCAGGATTTTTTTTTTAAATCGTTATCTTCCCCCAACCTCCCCATTCATATTTTCATTAAATGTAACTTAACCCATGCAACCAGAGGTAAAAGTAGCAATTCAATGAACCTTTCCCTCTCCTCAGCATAACAGTATAAAACTTATTTTAGAAGAATCTCAGAAGGATTCTAAAAGGGCATATGCCACACCATCCTGTGGTGCCCCATCTTTTCCTCTTTTCAACCAAAATAAAAATTTCTGCAGCACTCACTTATCAGAAGAGAACCTATTTTTTCTTACTTCAGGCCTTCCTCTACCAGGAGAGACACAGCTTGATCAATAGATCTTAAAACTTCTGCCTGAAGTCATTTACTTCATACCAATGAATACATAGCCCAGGGTTGATGAGGGCAGTGTGTTACCAAATCATGTCCTCCACATATTAATGCAAATATTAATGTCCTCCTTTAATTAATGTAAAATATTATTATTACCAGCAGATGATTACATGATTCTACCACTAGCAAATCCTACTTCTCTTCCCCAGCATCCTTCAGAAATACCACTATGTGTTTTTTTATCTTCTTATTATAAATATAATGATTCTTGATGCTCAACAAGCACTAGAGAATATAGTTTTACCATACTTATAACATAATACACTTGTTTTTTTTCATTTATATATGGCAATAAATAAAGCTCAGGCTGAAATTGATTCATCTTTATCATGAAAAATGTCTTGGTGGAACATGTTAATTATAGGGAAGAAGTACTAAAATGACAGTCCCAAACAATTAGACAGTATCTATACCTAGAGCAGAATAGGAGAGGGTCTGTCAGCATCCCTGGCACATTTCTGGCATGGATTACACCAGTGATTCTACTTTTCCCAGAAAAAAAAATAGCAGTTCAAAGTAGAGGTGACAGGGCATTTTCAGGTCTAAGGGGCTACAGTTTGGGTGAATTTGAGCATGTCTGTATGTGACTTTTATTTCAATTTGATTTTCAATTCAATAGACAGACTCATGGGCATCTGTATTTTGTCCCTGTTGCAATGCATCTACAGCATGAAAGACACGAGTAAGCAAAGATGCGACAAATATTTGCAACAAAACCTCAAGCTTTTTGTGCTTGTGAAACAGAACTCTGTTTTTTTAAGTAAAATGCATCATTATAATGGTCAGACGTTCAGGTCAACTCATTTTAGGTGTGCCCAAAATTTCTAACATGGACTTAGCAAAAGTTTATCACCAGCAATAGACACTGAACCTCACAGAACCACAGAAGCTGAAAAAGCTGAGGCACCTCTTAGGACCAGCTCATCCAACCACTCTGCTCAAGGTTACTCAGGAACACATCCAGACTGAGGATGGAGACTCCACAAATTCTCTGGCCAAGTTGCTGCAGTCCTTGACCAGAAAGAGGAGAAAAAAGGATGGGTTTTTTTGCACCTGTATGGATTTCCCATTTTTCAGTTTGTGCCCATTGTTTCTTGCACGTCACAGGATACACTGAGACATTTGGCTCAGTATTCTTCACTCCTCCTGATCTAAGTATAGATATTCACAAGATCCCTGCAAACCTTTTCTTCTCCAGGCTGAGAATCTGCAGCTCCCAGCCCCTCTCCAATAGATCTGATTCTCCTATCCCTTCAACTTTGATCCCTTCAACTACACTGGACTCACTCCAGTATCTCCATGTTTCTTCTGTAGGGCCCAACCCAGGTGCCATCACTCCAGTTTCATTTCAGCAGTTCTTTCTGGAAAAGAGGGATCAACTTCCTCCACCTGCTGGCAACACTCCATGATCCAGCCCAGGAGGCTGTTAAATCTTCTGCTACACAGGGACATCACTGGCTCCACTGGTGTCCACCAGGGACCCCAGGGTCTTTTCTGCAAAGCCACTTCCCAGCTGGAAGCCAGCACAGGAGGTTATTCCTCCCCAGCTATAAGGCTCTGCATTTTCCTTAGTTTTATTTCACAAGATTTCTGCCAGACCACTTCTCCAGTCAGCCAAAATCCCTGTATTGAATTCCACACAGCTTTGACAGGGCCTTCTTCACACTGCCCCCAGTCAGTTCACCAAATCTGAGAATGAAGTAACAGCACACACCACAATATGCACAGTGAAGATTTCCTGATAATTTTACCTTCTATTTTAAGTGCCCAAATCACCTGGTGCATAAAACTTTCTTCACCCAAGCTACAGATCAACAAACTGATCACCATCTTATCAAGATCTTTAAAAAAACCCACAAAACTGCAGAGAGCAAGATACCCTAATTCTCCTTAAGAAACACTCCCACCCCTGCACAGAGAATTATTGTTACAGCTCTTCTCCAGCAAATCCTTCTTAACTAAAACCAGACACACATCTCAGCACATGCAGTACAAACCTAACAAACCACTCCAGTTTTAAACTTGGATTAGGTATTTTAAAGATCTGGATGAATCACTGGAAAACAACACCAGCTGGGAACAATGATTTTGAAAATAAGGTTAAATGCTGCATTTTAAAATAACCTTGCTGTATTTTTTAGTTCAATCCATTTCTAATTTTGTGGGATATTTAACATAATAGAGGTTAGTTATCTAGTCTTATTAGCATAATAAAGAACTATAACCTGTAGCAGTCAGGAAACTAAATTACTGCTTTTACATTTAAGTATTACATTGACAAATATATTGACCTTGACATTAGAGGTTAGAAAAATGCATTATTGTTCATTTTATTTCTTTTTGGACAAAGTTTTCTCTGAAAGTTCTGTTGAAGGATAAAAGATTGATATAAATGGGGAGGAAGGAATAAATTATTAATATTGTGGGATAATTTGCACAGCAAGTCTTCCACAAGGTCTAAAGTAGACATTCCCATGGGAACAAACCAAGAATTTAAGTAGGGAGAAAAGAAACCTCTTTTGACTTTCTGGCAACATTCCTCTGAAAATGACATCTTGTTCACTGTTATTTTTTAAGCTTTATGTTGTACTGACCAGTCATAATTAATTTCTTTTGGGTTTTAGATACACATTTGTTCATTTCATTCATAAAAATTATACATAAATTTCCCACAGCTGGTTTTCAGAGAGCTTAAAATGGGAACTGGAAGACCAACCAACTCTGCATGGCATTTCAGAGATGTGCAAGACACAGCAATGCGTGGGTCTCTAAACCAGGGTTTATTGCCTTGCACCTTCTGACATGAACATACCAGAAAAGAACAGCTCTGTTGGAAGAGATCGACAACAATCACCTAGTCTGGGGTAGTTCAGGGAGTAACATTACCCCATAATAATAATTACAATCTTTACATTATATTCAAGAGAATATTTAAATTCATTCTAATATCTCGCAAGGCATAAAAACACCAATAACTCAAGTCCAGCCATAATCTTGATAGCTCACTCTCAGGTATGGAAGTTATCAGGATGAATTTGTCATTAGAGAAAATAAAACACCAGTGAAAGTGGTTTAGTCTTTAGGGTGGAGAAAAAATCCATCTTACTTCTGGTTCAGTTTAGGTACTTGTCTTTTTCTCAATATATTACAGAGGTCCACGCAGAAGCACAAAGCCACATGAAGGATCATAAGGTTGGGGTCAGTTTTGGGTTTTTTTGGTTTTGGGGGGGTTGCAACTCTTCAAAAAAGGATGAGCTGCACATACTGCAAAAAAACCACCACCATTACTTTCTACCTTCTTTCAACACACTTGTGGAAGTGGCACATCAAAACACAGGGGCAAACCTGATGGAATTTTTTTGGGGGGGGCGGGGGGGGGGAAAGGGAGTGTTCAGCTGGCAACTGGCTCTTTCCTTTGGCTTGCAAGCAGAAGGCTACCCTGGCTGGTAGCACTTGCTGATTGATCTGTTAGGATGATGTTAAACCCACTGTGCATTTTTCACTGACTGTCTAGAGTGTGGCATATTGATTTTGCCCTTCCCTGGTTCACTTCTAAAGCCCACACAGTCAAAACTGTTACTCCCTTGAAGCTCTCTGCTTTTCCAGCCCTACTCTGACAGATCTCTCTGTTATGGCACCATCTGCTATCTTCATATTCCATGACTGAACCACAGGCTAGCACTTGTGCTGTGACAGTTTTCGAGGTGTAAAACACACTTCTCCTGACATCTGCCTCAGCTCATCCATCCTCCAATTAGGAAACCCTGAGAAGACAGTCTTGAGATGCTTTACATTTTAATTTCTCTACAGGATCCTTTCTTCAGTACAAGGAAGCCAAGTCTCTGAAGATTGTCTTTCAATTCTAAAGAGAGATAAAAGGTTTGTACACAAAACAGCATAGTAGGCAGGCAGGGAAGACCTTATACACCAAATTAACATTACTTATTCCTGCCCAGGGTCTGTAAAAGCACACAGGAACAGGCACAAGAGGGCCAGGTATTCCAACTCTTTTGACTGCAATGACACACTCCAGCTAGAGAAAACACCTGCTCTTCCAGAATGAAAAGGAAAACACAAAGCAAGCTGATAAGAGGAGTTTTGATCTACTGAACAGGAAATGGAAGCTGTTCCCATCTAAGGCTCCATCTCTGCACACAGTGAGTTCAGAATAAATAAATTCTTCACAGGTAACATTTTGATGACATTCACCTGATTTTCTCACTTAGGAAGTGCAAGTTTGTTAGTGCTGAAAAATGACTTTGATAATTCAGGATCTAATATGGAACTTATTCTGCAGACTTTATCAACCACAATACAACAAAGCTATTTAAGAGCAAGGTAAATTTTTAAATTATTACCTTACCAGAAAGACAAGCACATGTCTAATCGAAGGAAGAATGAGGGTTGTGTCTATTTATTTTCAAATTATATCTGACCACCTAAAATTCAGCATAATCAAATGTATGTGGAACATGTTAGAAGTCAGTGGAGGAAGTCATGGGAAGTAACAGAATGAAAGGCAACCTGTGAATGATGAAAAAAAACTCAGTTATGGAAAACGTAGTAAAATACAAAAAATATCAAAGTTATAAAGACAAAAGAGAACATGGAATTGGTGACCTTTCAGCTCTATTAAACACAAAGAGAATCCATGCTACTGAACAGAGGAGTGATGTTACTTTCCAAATTTGAGTAACGCAGCACAGCACAGAGGAGCCCTCTTAAAACATTCCAATAAACAAAACTACAAATCAGATGGGTTATTGCCATTCAGTTCAACAGTTATTGCTATGACTCATTTCTTACAGACTCCTTAAAAGCATTAAAACACATTTCAACCATAAATATCTTACAGTACATGTTCACATCTTACCTGATACAGTCATAACCAGCAACATAGTTTGTACATTCTGTACTAATAATTACACAGATTTCCAAGCCTCCCTCAATTGTTCCAGCTTCTCTCTTGCCTCTTTGTCTTCCATTGCTCATTTATCTGAGCCAGCCCTTTCAGCAATAAACTTGCACATAAGAAAAAAATCTTTTTTCTCTAAAATTCCACATTTATACTCGTATCAGGAACAGGAACCAGGAACATTTATGTCTGTTACTGTATTTATTTTATCCTTTCACAAGCATCCACATAGTTTATGAGGCAGCTAAGAATTTTTTTTCCTTGACAATGCCAAACAAGCAGACAGATACTCTAGATATTTTACTTGCTCTTCTGTTTTTATTTCTGTGTCATATAATTCTTAATAAAAATTGTACAAAATTATCTGTTACCTCTCACAAAGTGATTTCAACATACTTCACAGATGGTACTACAAAAAAGAACTGTGATTTGGCCTCTCAGCGAATAATACACTAAGTTTTACCAGACTTATGAAACAATTTTCATAATGACAAATTAAAATATCTCTAATTTTCATTTTGACCCTGCATTTAGTTCAGAACAGAATTTTAACTGCTCTGTTAGCAGACCTGGGACTATATGGAATAACACATTTTTTAATTAAAGGCTAGAAGAAAATCACAGACCATTCACCTCTAATTCTGGGCACACACAAAAAGCATATTTTCACCACTGTCTGAAGTGACAGATGTGCTTTCCTAAATGCCACCCAGGTACAAAGCCACACAGTTCTTGCAGGCAGCACTCTACTGGTGCATGTGGCAGATCAGCAAATCACAGGCTGATGTCAAACCAGTGCAGTTTCATTCTGGCCCCTTTCAGCATCACCAGGCTTGGCACAGCTCCACTTTTACACATCTCACTGAAAGACTGCATGTACCTAAGTGAGCAGAGATAGCAAGAGTGCCATAAAAAAACTGCCCCTTACAGACTCAACTTGCATCCAGCAGGAGGACTGAAAAGGAACTAAAAACAGATCCTGATCAGAGATTCTGTGGGATGAAAGAGCTTGGCTGGGACAATAGGAGTCAAGTGATGATGCCTGAAAAATTGAGGGCAAACATATATATATATATATATATGTATACATATATATATATATGTGTATATATATATGTGTATATATATATGTGTATATATATATATAACAGTCTGCAACAGCTTCTATCCCTTTTCCTTCAGTTCCATATTTTTCTCCATCAAAGTCCTTCAACTATAAAGAGTAAAAAGTTCTGTCCCCTTCCAAATTCTTATGCACACCTGACCTTGCCACTGTTAGGGCAGTCTGAGGAGCAAAAAGGGCCCTGACCCTGTGTCAAGAGCACTGCTCAGCAACAGCAGAAACATCCCCAAATTATCAACACACTTTACAGCACAAACACAAAACAGTCCCGTGCCAGACACTGCAAAGAAAATTAACTCTACTGCAGCCAAAACCAACACAAACACATTTGCAAGCCCTGGCAACAGAACAGTGCATTTCTACCCTTAAAACAGATAGAATTTTAGTGACATTTAGTGTCACCAAAATCAAAAATAATTGCTCACCCACTGGCTATAAATTATGTTTATTTTGCCAAGGGCAACATTTACTGGAAATTGTAAATAGCAAGCAAGCCAGAAATCATGAAAATCATAATCCCATCTAATTAAATTCTGCATTTATGGGACTAATATTATTGACACCTCACTAAAATTAATTAAGAAATACAGAAACTGCATGTGTTGAAAACAACAGTGTTATTGGGGGGTTTTTGGCGTGTCAGTTTCTTCAGTTTTTGTTTGGTTGGGGTTTTTTTGTTTTCCAGTTTTTTGTGGGTTTTTTTGCAAGCACTTAGAAGGTTATTACAAAATTGCCCTAAGCCATACTGTTAACATAAAAAAGAATTGCTATTCTTTAATCAAAAAATATTCCTATTTATTGGAAAATTACTGGGGCTTCTCTCACCAATTTTTATTCTTGCTTAAGAGATTGGACACTTACTAAATATTGAAAGCTAGGAAGGCAACAGAGATGTTAGTGAAGCACGTGTGCCAGTTTACAGTCTGTTAAGTTGTTCTGGTCCCTTTAGTGTTTCTGCTCTGTAATTCTTTCTTTGGAAAGAATTACATTGTTTAGAATGAATTACTGTGACCATCTTTTTATTAAACTCATAGCCTTCAAGGCATTTGCAGACTTTGCACTGACATTTGGCATATGGGTGGCAGATGATTCTTAATCTTTACCTGTAATGTACACTGACTTCTGACCTAGCCATCCACCCACTGGTTTGAGTTTAAGCCCAGAAAAAGAAGCCAGAAAATTCTGGCAACAAAAAAAATATGGACCCAAAAGGGAGAGGCACGTTAATTAAATAGAAAAAAGAAGACTCACCATTCTGTGTTAAAGGGTGGCAAAAGAGGCACAGATGAAACAGCAAATGAAAATTAAATATAAAGAGGTCTGATGGGAGAAAAATGTGCAGCTGACTCAACACAGCAAAGTGTTCTTGAAAGCTGTTCTAGGATCAAGAAAAGGTATTTTATGGCACCTGAAAAAAGGGTATTATTAAATTAGCTAGGATGCCAAATGCAGGATCTATAAGTAACCAGATGTGTAACAATGGAGAAATGGAGAGTAGACAAGGGGGGGGGGCAGGGAAAAGCAGCAGAAAAGTCCCAAGAAAACAAGAACATGCTTCTGAGGTTAACAGCAAGTAAAGAAAAAGGAGATGTACCACCAGCACCTGAGCTAATTAGTAACTTCCAGGATTTCTCTGAGGTGGCAACCTAAACTGCAAAGGAGCACAAAACAAGCAGCCAGTTATCTGAAGAGTTATCTGAAGAGACTTTTCTATCAGCAGTGATGGTCAGGACAGAAATTTTACTCAGATTGGAGCAACTACCACTTTTTTATCAACTTTTTAATCACTTTTTTATCCAGGTAAGGATCCTCTGTCTCCACTTGTGGATACCAGGCAAGGCACTGCTGCCTCATGCTCTTTCCCCCCACGCAGCAGCAGGACCACGAGGCACCCAGCAAACCACAAGTGGAGGAGCAGGTAGCAAAGGGCTCTGACATCTGATGGGAATTAGGTCATGCAGGTATTAACAGCTGCAGCAGACCAAAAAAAAGTCAGCTTGCAGTTTAAAACCACTTCTAAATACTTTACAACTCATAGTCTGGAAATATTCATACACACTCACAGTAAATGTGGTGATATTTAAACAGAAAAATCTTTATTTCCAAACCCAAGACCGCAGCAGAATTACACAAAGCTTTGGGTGATTTTTAGTTTCCCCAGTATCTCCAGAAGAAGAGAGTCAGTTTCAAGGGGGAACAGGTGGAAATTAGGAGAACATATAGTACTTGCTGGTGCTACACTTGGCAGATAGAAGCTACACATAGCCAAATAGATCAGCTTAAAATTCTGCATCTTGCAAAATCCTCAGCCCAGAGAAGACTTCACTTGGAGAAAAATCCAAAGAAATCAGATTAAGTTATCAAATTCTTAAAACACACAAACTTCCTTTGACCCATTTAACTTAACAAAAGCCCTGGCACTTTGTAAAACCCCTTAGGCAAGATCCCTGCATTTTCTTCTTTCAAAATTGAAAATACAACATTTTTCTCTTATTAGTTATTAGAATAAATGTGTCATGCCTTACTAAGATAACCAGTGTGAACAGAAAACACTCTTACACTAAGCAGCTGCTAACCCATGACTCTCAAAAGCATACAGAAAGGTTGCAAAGTTCAAAGGATACTGAAGCAGTAAGATGCTCAGATCTCTGAATTAAATTAGAATCTGGCATGCAATTCCTGTGGATTGCTTCTAAAAGTCTGTGTTGAAAAACCACCAATAATAAATAGAAAATCTACTTTAAAATCAACCAAGCTATCAAGCAGTAGTTCACAAAGAGAAAGGAATTTAGCCTGGTTCATGTAAAGTAATTCCAAATCTGCACACCCTAAAACTAAAATTCCAGACCAGGTTTTTCAGTTGTGTTAATATCTGGTGTACCTTTCCATGACATATCAGAGAGATCTGTTTCTCTAAGCCCTTGTATCTCTGCTGTACAGCACAGGCCCCTGTGTTACAGAAACTTCTTTCATTAAGTTCTTTATGATTTACAAATTGTTCTAGATACAAATGATGCTAGCTTTCACAGCTGCCAAAAAATTACTATAATGGAAATTTATGTTTGCAAATGATAAAAAAAAGCATAAAGGAAACACATGTAAAAATTAGATGAATTTTGTCTCTGAAAAGCAGTTATTTAAATTAATTCCAAAAGCTTCACAGTATTTCCAGCCCCCACAGGAAAAAGGATTAATAATGTAGCTTTCAATTCACTCTTCATGCAAAGAGATTTAATTTTATTACCAAATATAACATTTCAAGGCATTAACAATATCTGATTTAAATAACAATGTGGCACAATTGTTGTTTTTAAGTTTTTTTCATACAGCACCATGCAAAACAAATTACAGTAATGGGACCTGTCCCTTAAAGAGATATCAGCAAACATTTATGACAATAGAAGTATCCTTCCTGTTGCTGTCAGAGATAAAGCCAAAGGTAGAGAAGATTTGACTCTTGAGCACTTCTACTGCAAGATCATGTAAAAAACCCACCCTGCTACTGCACCCAAACCCCAAAGGCACTCCAGCCATATTGAGAACTCAAATGGGAATTTCAGGGAAACTGGGCCAGCACATCCCACTGTGAACATGGGGCAACAGCAGCAAGTAGTCTAGCAGTATCTACCCAGCTGAGGAAACTCCCAAAGTTGGGATAATCCTTGTCTTGATTTAAAGGGTTATATCATCTTGGCCATCACAAAATCAAATCTTCATCAGAAACACCTAAGAAGCATCACAGAGCCTGATCAGCCCCTTCAAACTCCAGTTTCACATTAAAATGTGGTGGCAGCCACATTGTCAGTATTAGAAATTTCAGTGAACTGCTAGAAAACACAGTGCACTCAAGTGAAAAAACAACACTATGTTTCATATTTTACTAGAAAGTGCCAAAATAACTCTTGCCATCCTTGTTATTCTGTCAGAGATACAAATTTTTTTTCCATTTGTAATTGATTCCAAAGAGTTACCTTAAAGTCATGTTTTTGTACTTTGAGAGAAGAAACAACAATAGAGAGAAAGGGGTACATTTAGCTAGAAGTCAAATGTTCCCAGTTATATCTAATTAATATCAAGTCTACCCATGCCAGCAGAATAATCTGCCTTAGATGACACCAAATAAAATTTTGGACTGCAGATTCTGGTCCTTAGTTGAATTTTGAGCTCCACAGTCTCTAGCAACTCAAAAAAAACAGCTGAAGGACAAGAACTATTTCATCACAGTATAGGGCACAGTTGAAATAGCACAAAACACAGAATATCACCACACTATTTCAGAAACCTTTAAGCATTCTCCCATACACAGTAACACCTTACCTCAGCAAAAGGCTTCAGCCCACCCAGAGTAACACCACACCACTCCAGAAGGCTGCAGGCATCTGCCCTTCTTGTCCTTATCCCAGCCTTTTATCCCCTCCTGTTGATGCCCTGCACCTGTGTGCCCTCTGCTCCCTTGGGTGGTTGGTCAGTGCCCCTGGGCACTCCTTACCTTCAATGCTGCTCACCTGTCCTGCACACCTGTAGCCCATTGGGGGTGAGGCTCAGCTGCAGCCCCATTCCCAATCATCACAAACTGTGTGCCTACACCATTTCAATCTCACAGCAAAAATTTTGAGAGGAAAAAACCCCACTAAATTTTAATTCACCCTCTCCAAAACACAAGGATACAGAGGAGCAGGAGTCCTCAGTTACTCCCAAGTTAGAGGATGAGGTAGAAAGTGCTACACAGATTTCTGAGGACTGCTGAAATTCTGCTCAATGAATTTGAACAGGCTTGCTTTGAGAACACTGACAGTCTGGAAACATCTAAAACAGTGTCAGTTTGCACAAGATCACGTTCTCTAGAGCCAGATTTCAGAATCTTGTCCTTGCATTTTTGTGAGCAAAGCCTGTGATGTCAAAGTTATTAAGTACATCTTTCACTACTCATTTCCTTAAAGCAGAAAATACTCCCCTTGGAATAAGAACCCTGAGTGGTCAATACCATGAAGTGATCAGCATCTTTTTTTCTTCTTCCTCCCAGGAAAAAAAAGGAGCACAGTTCAGACTTTGAAAAGATAGGAACAGCTGTTCCCATCTGAACAGCCACGGTGCCTTTGTTATCCAAGATCAAAGGAAAAAAAAATTACTTTTAAATCTTCAACCAGTAGTTCTCTGGAGAGAACAAAATGCTTTCTGAAGAATAAATTAAGCATTCAATTAAACTCTACAACAGGTAACTACTGTTCTTACACACTTTGGGGAAAATTCATTCAATGGTATTATTACAGTCCTGTGCAAATAACTCCAATAAATCACATCAAATTGAAAAAAATCTCTTCTCAGATCCAGCAAAATGTTCAATATCAAGAACATGCAGAAATATTAAAATAGCCAGAATACTGGTATTATATCAGTCCCTGATTCCCCAATTGCAGGACTAGGTTAGCAGACACATCCATTTCTGTGAAGATCTCTTATGTGCATAAGGTCTTCTTGTACCACTTCTGATTCTCTGCTTCCCAGAATTACAAATGCATATAGAATAATTCTGAGGTATTTCCAACCACCAAAAAATGTGGCATTTGTCTCCATTAAAGAACCTTTTAATTCAGGGTAAATTACTTTGTTTATGAAATAGCTTCAGGATTTATTGTATTTCCATGATAACTCATCAACTGCACTTTAGCTTGAAGGAATAGAAGAAGAGAACTTAATTAACACTAATTTTCAAACTGCCAAGAGCTGCTGTAGGTTCAAGAATTTTATCTACATAGGAGCATGACCCAAATAAATAAACAAAAAGGTACTGCTTCCAGACCACTGAGCCTATTACTAAAATTAATTGGGCAATATTGACTTGGATATTCTAATCATCAAGAAAAGTTAAAGGCAACAGTAGCCTCTGAAGATACAAATTCTTTTAACTTTCTATTAAGGCACTGACCATGGTGAGTTAATTAAGCAGGATATTTATCTCTAGATTTGATGCAATTTAAGTAAATATTATGTTGGACACTAGCTGCCATTTTGGAAGGAGTTCTCCAAGCTCAAGAAGGCAAAATAAAGAGAGGAAAACAACACAGTGAAACAATTAATTTAATAAATTAAATAAATTAATTTTTTTTACCTGATTTAGTAAAACTGTTCAGGAATAAACTATTAAGGATAAAATAAAAAAAAAGAAAACCACAAAATTTTCACATGAGCATAAATCTGAAAAATATTTTATATACTACTAGGAGATCAAATGTTAAAACACAATACCATGATATAAACAACATAGGTGTAAATTTGAATTTAACATCTCCTTTTATGGCTATGTATCAGACTGTTTTTCTTTGTTTCTAAACCAAATATGCTGTGGCCTTTAGCATTATTAAATAGCTCTTTGGGTCAAAGCCTTCTTGAACTGTAATGCTTTTTTAATAAGATGTCTGAAGTGTTTTCATGCAAGCAAATCATTATTACAGGCAAAAATCCCTTTTCACAATAAGACCCTTTTAACTGCTGAAACAAAGATTTGCAATAAGGAATGGCTGCAAGTATAAAACCACATAATTTATAGTAAGTTTTTCTGAAAAGAAGCAAATATAATTTCAGAACACCGAGGAATAGAGTGCAGCCACTTGGGTAAGATTATTGGAATGACTAATCAGTGTTCCATGATTGTGTCCACAATCAGTCCAAATTTAATCTACATATCTAGAATGTACAGGTAATGAATTTGCACACATCTTTTTCTCTCAACAGAACCCCTGCCGGTGTGCCATGATCAATATAAGAGGAGACAGTATTGCTTAAACAGTGTCTCAAATCAAAACCACAGCATTACACTCCTAGCTGCAGTTAGCAGCATCTCCAAAATGTGGAAAACACTGTAAAGCAAAGCCATGAGATAGCAGGTGAGGATGGCTTCCAGCTTGGAAGAGCTCTTGAAGCTGCTACCACATTTGCTATGGGATTTTGGTAATTGATTCTGCAGGAACCTCTGTAAGTTGCTCTCTGTTGGAAATCACTTACATCCTGCACCATTTGTTATGTCTGTTCAGAGAATCTGCACTGGAGTTGGCAGCCAAAGTAACTGGCAGCAGGAATATTGTTGGCTTCAACACTTCCTAAGTTTTCCACCCAGGAAATATTAAAAGAGGAGCAAACCTAAGCATCACTTCAGGTTTATCAGAACACACTTTTTAACTTCTTCAGCCAATACAGAAGATATCATGCCAATTTTGTCATTCCAGAAATCATTTGACATTACCAGAATTTCTTGGTGTAAATATACCACTCAGAAACCTTTTCTGCAAATAATAAGCTGAAGGACAAGCCATTAGTCTGACCCCAGCCACAATGATCCTCAACACAGAGGATCATTGTGTGTCATCATTTCTCCACTCCCCTGGAGAAATCTCTGTCTCTGGACCACTGCAAGTCATGCAGCATCTTGATTAGGAACAAGAACCAAACCACAAAAACTGCATCTCTGATGTCAAGAGTGAGGAGATTTCAGTGGGAGTCTTCTCAAATCATTAATTTAATCACAGCCATTAAGCCAGTACAATTACATGTCAGTGGGTGTGATAATTGTCAGGTGGAGCAGTGGAAAAGGAAAGAGCATCCATAGATAAAAATTACAGCTTGGGTGTTCTGCTAGATGGATAAAAATATGCAGGATTGGATGCAGAAATATGTTCCAATGATGACCTAGGCAAAGACAAATATATGCCTTGAAGGCTTGTCAGCTAATTTTCAAGAGTGGATAAACTGTCTCTGAGAAACAATTATTTATTTTTTAAATGCTCATTAAGAAGTGATTTATTGTGGCAGAGATTAGTAAGTCATAAAATCATTATATATTTACATGGGAGGGTTGCAAATATTTTACTCCAGCCTTTCAATTTAAGTAAGATATGTACATTTAGATAAAGATTTTGATCCCCCTTGCAGATCATTTATGTGATGCTACAGCACATATTGGGTTTGAAAGTGTCATTTATATACAATGTAACTATAGAGAGGAGGGCAGCAAATTTTGAAAGGAAGCTTTTTGAAAGGCCTTTTAGGCATTCACACAAGTTTAGAAGGGGATAAATTGTTTGAAATATAAATTCACATAGTAGAGTCACAGAAAGAAGAGCCAATTTGGAACAAAAAAAAAAAAGTCACTCAGAAAAAAAAAATCAGCATCAGAAATGGAATTGCAGCTCCTTTTATGTGGTGCAAGCCTTCAAAGTTCCTGTACCTCCACATCTTCAGAAAGAGTCTAAAATCTCTGGGTGTTGGAGCAGAAACCTGTGTCTGGGTGTGAAATTACATTCAGATGATAAAAACACAGGTAGAGGAAAAGAGGATTGACATGATGAAAAGCAAGCATAAAAAATAAAAAGATCATCCACTGGATGTTGGTATTTACCAAATTCATTAATTTCAAGCCAGTCCAAAAAATGATGAAATATATAATTGCCTAGTCCAAGAGTTAAGAGTTGCCTTTTTTCTTTTCTCTTCTATTAATCCTCTCAGTTAATATATTTACACACATGAGCTGTTAGGACAAACATAACTGCTGCAAATTGAAAATTTAGGTCCAGTGAAAATAAGAAAAATCATATGCCCATCTCCTATTTGTTTGATTTGAGAATTTTAAATCTGGTGAGCTGAAGGGCTTTGCTTCTTCTTTATAGTTACTTGGAGGTATTTTCTTTTAATTTGTTTGGGTTTTTCTAGGTTTTTTTTTTTAATCTCTCAGCTTCAGAGGCAAATGTCTTGCTCCATTCTGCTTTCTCACTGACCCTGTGATCCCTGCATTTGTTTTGCTCGAAGGAGACACCCATAGAGTCCTGGAGGTAGAAATCAATTAAAATACCATGATCAAAAGAGTAAACTTTCCAAACAGTCTCTCTGCTGGTTTCTTTATGAAAGAATACTAGAGGTACAATCAGTGTTACATTCTTTAAAAAGAAAAAAAAAAAGTTAATAGGCTCAAAGCCTACTCATGAAGAGAACAATTTCAATACCCAAGCTACCAGAGAACAAAGGATTTAAAATTTCACTCTCACATTTCAAGTTTAAGCAGTTTATAATTTAGTACAGACCTTTTGTATTAGCACATAATTGCACCCAAAGAACAATTCACCTGGAAACACCAACAAAACCAGAACACTTCAGAAATTTAGCCTAGGCAAGTAAGAATTGGCACACTACTTCATGTCAGGAAAAAATTAGAAAACCCAAAGATTTCTAGAACAGGTAAGAGCTGCTATAACACAGTAAAAAAGAGATAAGACTCTTTTACTTCATGTGTCCATTATCTAATCTTTTTTTGCTTGTTGAGATGATAAAATTTGAAAAATATTTTTTCAATGTATGCCTGAACCTCTTGTTCAAATTTCTGCCCTGGCAGGTGGTTGAAGACAGTCAATAGCCAAGGAAATGGAAAGAGAGTTTTCCTACTAGATATCTCACTGGGCTGTGAGCTGATCAATCTCTGCTCTCTTCTGCTACAAGGGAAAACAAGTTCACCAAAAGAACTCCAGCTCTTATTCCCAGCTGAAACACAAAGCTTCAACTCTTTTCCCCCCTTTACAGACAAGAGCCAGAAGAGCTCAAATCTCTCTCCAACTTTAATCACAAGTTCATATCAGACAGGTCATCAAGAGAATTTGTTCAAACAACAGAAATTTTCTGAAAACTTCAATATTTTAAACTTTTTTCCCCCACATTTCAGCTGTAATTGCACAAAACATAAATCACCATTTGATGTGTCCACAGCTGCTCTTGAATGCCATGATCAGGCAAATGGTCATTTAAAATAACACCTACCAACTCCAAGCAGTCTAGGAAAAAATAGAAGCAGTTAAAATTATGTATTTTACCCAATGTCACTATGCAGATACTTAGTTCCTCACACCATTAAATTGAATTAATAAGCCTATTTCTTGTTAGAGACACTTTATTTAAAGACAAATATATTTATGGGCAGATACATGCTATAAATCCAGAAATTAGGTTGCTTTCTGGGAAAAAGAAAGAAAGAAAAGAAAGGATTCATAATAATGCTGATAAATTTCCTAACAATTGATAAAGAATTATGGTGGTTAAATGTGCAAGAAGAATTGTTAACCTGGAAAAAAAAAAAGCAAGAGGCTGTGGAAGATGGGGTCAAAGGGGGAAAGGCAGACAAAAATGGGATCCAGTAGGAAGAGCACAAAAAAAAAAAAAAATGAAAAGGTAGAAAAAGAAAAGCTCTTATCAGGAAACATTACCAGAGGAGGGCAGATGGGAAGAATCTAGATGTGGCAAGAGGTCTGCAATGCACAAGCTGTTATGTGCCAACTGCAACAGCATCCCAGGGTAGTGACATTCGAGATTACTTGGGTTTAGCAAAAGTGAATTCAAACCACCATGCTTGTATTATTTAGGACCTTCTTTCAGCTCCTTTTTGCCCAGCTCCCAAAAGCCCCAACATGGGATGAATTAAATCTTCTGAGGAATATTTCTGCTCTGAAGGATACTGTCATCTGTTCCTCAGTGGGAATTAGACTTCATTACCAGAGCTGCAGGGCATGCTGCAAGGCACTTGTACAGAGCTGGGATTTGAGCTAGGTGAGATCAGTACTTGGGAAAACAGGTGCTCATTGGTTGAGTTCTGCCTGTTTCTGTAATTTGTTTCAGGCATAATGAAGACCTGGAAAACAGTTTTGTGCAAGTGAAGCACAGACACTCACCCTGCTGAAACATCTCTGTACACCTGAAGAGGGTATTTTCTTTTTCTTCAAGTTTCATTGCTGCAATGCTCAAGCCATTTCTAAGGCTTTATATGAAAGTACAGAACTACAGCAGACTAAAATGTGAAGATGTAGAGTCCATCAAATCACCAAATTGTTTGATTTATTTTTTGCCAATTAAATAATCTCCAAGAGATTGAGTCAAGTCTTTGGTGTGACTTATGAGGAGAACATTAGCTATTAACATGAAAACTTTACACTCAAGAGGAATGAATCTGTCATGCTTAGACCAGGAAATATTACTACTCTTCTACGTCAAAAAAGGGATTTAAAAATAGGAGAATCATTGGTACCACATCCTGTGAATTGATCACAAGCATCCACTACACTTTCCTAAAACTTCATGAAAGTAGAAGAGTTTCCAAGGAGAACATCCAGTTTATCCCACCAGCATACAGAGACAAGGAAACAAAGATAAAGTACTCGTGTGAGAATGCACAATTAAGGTGTGGCTTGGAAAAGGAAGGCAACAACCTTTATCCACAGAGAAGTTTTTGAACACATTTGCCCCATTTGTTATTTTTAATATTTTTTTTTAATTTATACCAGACCATTGCACCCCAGGTGCAGAGAATCTGCAAATTCCATATGTACACTTTTACAAAAACAGCAAAAGCTGGAAGAATTTTTGGTTCTTCTTTCCTTACATACTTTTATAAAAACAAGTATTAGAACAGCTCCCATTTAAAATTTGTATTTTGTAGAGAACCATGTCTAGCACAGTCTAACCTTTGGTTAGTTTGAAACCTCAAAGAAACTTTTGTGCTTATTCATACCAGCAACAAGATATGACAACTGCCTGCTAATTACTTGTCTTACAGACTATTTTACTCAGTTTTCATTTAATTTATACTTGTTTTAGAGATTTAATTGGATGACAGATTTTAATTAGTGAAAATTAAGGGTCATATTTAAACTTTGGTTTCTGGAGGTAAAAAAATTATCTTTTCAACAGTTTCTGGCCTTTACAGAGAAGATTGTGCAACCAGCTTAGATCAGACCAAAAAAAAGCAAAGCGCTAGCCCAGAAGGAGACTTAAGTGAAAAATATTAATGATATATTTTTACATCTCTGCTTCTGTCCTGAAAAATAATAAAACAATGCTCTGGTACATAATTTACTATGTTTATTAAGGCAGTCACAATTTTAAGAACATCACAACCTGTCAGTCCCACAAAACATCTCTGGATTCTTCAAGTCAAAACCCTTTGATCTAGTTCATATTTCATCATCACCAAGGAGCAGGACATCAGTCCACTCTCCTGGCTCCCTTGTCCCTCTGGGTTTCATGTTGTTATTAAAACTGAATGTCTTATTAAGACAGCAGAGAGTAAGCAATTAGCTAGAGAACATATTGAAAAAAAAGGAAAAGACACTCTTTAATTTATATGTCAAAGCTTTACATAGACATGTTATAGCTCTTGGGACACTGGTTTTAAAATTTACTTACCATTCCTAAGTTGGTGTCCAGATATTCCTTGTAAAACCATCTTGGAGAGTATATCCCATTACAGCTTGTGACACAAGTTATGATCTCCCAGTAAAACTGGGGAAAAGAAAATATACCCCAAAGAACAGCAAAGTAATAAAATCTGACATAAAGAAACAAATTATCATTTAAAAAAATCTACTAATGGCTCCTAGCACTTTTTAATAAAAGATACTCAACTGCAGCATCTTGAGGAACATGACTTGTTTTAATTATTCATTGAGAGTTGATGGTTTATTTGAAAGAAAATGCAATTATATCCTGACACTTTAATCACTATCAGTTTGTTTTGTTCACCTGATACTGCTAAGAGGAAGGTTACCTTCTTGTTGAAATTCTGACATTTCTGTAATTGGTTTTGCAATCACTCCAAGAGACTGAATGTATTCCTACTATTAAAATTGTGCAAAAATTTGAGTTATGATATTATTAAGATTGATGGCAAATATCACCAATAACCCAAACCTCAAATAAAGCCTTTTTTTTTTTCCCTGTTAGACACAAGCCATATTTAGGCTTTGGGCATCAAAATTTTTACTGAGACAAAAAACACAAATCAAACACAACCCTTTAACAAACCCATTCAAATCAATCCATTAACCAGAGGAAAAGAAATCAAGGAAAAAATAATCAAAGACTAGCAAATCAAAGGCTCATAGGATGGGAATAAACTCTGCTTCATCACAATAAAATGGAATTTTGTTAAATTTAGCCATTAGGTTAGAGGTTTGTTTGCCAACTGGTCAAAATCAAGAAAAATAAATGACATTCTCACAAACACAGTGCCAAACTTTGGCTAGTTTCAGTGTTTAAAGCATTTCAGAATATTCAGTAAGACACTCAGCTGAATTAAATATCTAGCTTCAAACTAAAGTTAACTAGTTCAGCAGAGATTCTAACCTTATTTATCCATAATTGTGTGATGAACCTGTTCACCACCCCTCAAGGAGCACTACACACAGACAGCTGAAAGAGAGGAAGAGGAGAGGAAAACATGGTAAGCAACAGAACCACATAATTGCATTTTTTAGGCTGACTTCAATACCCATACAACTGCACTTTCATCTTTTTATTGGCCTGTCCAGGGACTTTTAAACACACAAAATTATTCTGCAAGGGAGAGATGGTTACCAGGTCACTTAGAAGTGACCTGAATGTGTCTTGGCCATGGTTCACAGCACAATTTTTAATGGGACTGATGCTCTGACTTAGTGCATCCATGAAGGCTTACCCAACTCCTGGCCAGCAAGGAGGAAGCCCAGGAGAGGATCCCTTCCATGCTTTTTGAAGAGAAAAAAAGGCTTGTATAGTCAAGTGAAGCAGATGAAGTGCTATGGCACTTAAGAATAGCCACTCTTCTTTTCCCCCTCAGAGTTCCACCACACCTTTGTACAGTCCAACCAAACATTAAAACACCAAACACTTATCTGTGCCAGACTCGTTTTTATGTAGCCTTAAAGGCTTACCCTGGTCAACCAACAGAGTAAAAAGCTATCAGAAGCTGCAGGAAATTGGATGGTCCAGGTGTTTAAACAAAGTCCAGCTTCCAAAAAGCCTGCAGAGTGTGAAGAGTCAACAGGTATGTCAAATACAGCTAAATGGAGAGTTATTTTAAGTTCTCTTTGTGGGATTTGGAGATAAGCAAGGAAAACATCAATTCGTGAATCTGTCAATGACAGAGTCTCTCTAAACAATCCAAACTGTATGAAACTTCAAAGTGATTTAAAAATCACTTTCCAATAGGTATTTTGAAGAGAAAGATTTACTTGTTTAAATTATTCCCCATGGTGTAACAGTAGCTCACTTTGTGCCCTCAAAGCTTTCCAAGTTTCACAGTTATAAATGATGCTGAGAACTCTGGCCTTTATTTCCTACACAGGGAAAAAAACTAAACCTAAAGAGCTGAGCATGTGTAGAATACAAGTTCAGTCATGAAATTAAACAACACCATGCAAGAACCCATCAAAAGTTACTGAAACAGGATCTTGCAAAACAGATAAATACAAATCTACTGCCCCTTGTTTTGGATGAAAGATCCTCCTCAGATTGCCATGTAAACTTCCCAAACTACTTTTTTCTCTGGGTCACATATGAGACCTGAATTAGAGGAATCTTTGCTTGCAGTCCCTATGCTGCATCAGTCTTATGAGAGGAAAAAATTTCAAAATAAAACAAAGCAAAGAAACAAAAATAACAATTTTTAAAAATCACCAAAAATCCTGTACAAAAACCAAAAAACCCAAGAAAAATAAAACAAAAAAAAATCACTCTACAGTCAGGGAAGTAACTCCTTTAAACAAGAACTGGCATCTTTTTCAATATTAAATGTACTGTATGCCTAATTTTGGAAGTTAAGTCCCCTTAATAGAGAGTGTGTGTGGTTTCCTATAAGGACAAAATGCACCAATACACCTTTCTATGTCCACCATCCTACACAGCATTAGCTTGCAAACAACCTTTTCAGCTAAATTACAGCATTCCACTCATTTTCTAGTCCTCATGCTGTGAGAGATGAAACATTTTGCTGCAGCCAAAAAAAGGATTATTGAGTAAAAGAATGAAAGCAGTTGGTTCCCTATCTGTTGTTATCTATGATTTGGGTTTTCTCTGGCTGATCTGTTGGGTGTTGCTGTGAGCTGGGAGAGGGACAGGGTTAAAGACAGGACCAAAAAGGAAGGAGGATAAGAGGGGAGGGGACAGAAGAATAGGTGGTCAGGAGAGAATGTAAGTTCCTGAATATCCATCCAAGGGGAAAGGGGACAGGGACCACCCCCAGCTGGGAAAGGGTATAAAAAGTTGTTATTTGGTTGTAGAGAGTCTTTGTTCAGCTCATGGAGGAGAAAGAGGCAGCAGGCTCTGCTGACTCATCATAAGAAAACAATTTTATTTTGCTATGAAGACTTTGTCCCCACTGAATTGTATCAGAAGCTGAGTTTATTTCTAACAGTGCAAATGAGATTTTTCTCAGCACCTGCATACACACATTCTAAACCTGCACAACAGGTAAAGTTCATCAGCTGTAAGTTATTCTTAAAGCTAACTTAGCCTAGGGGTACACAGCTTTCCACTGAAGTTTCACCATTCCTCCTTGAGAAAAAGGCAAAAATCCTCCTTAGCAGAAATCACAGCCATGCCTTGTGCTGAAAAACATTATTTGAAATACACTGCCTGACTTCATGGAAATCATAAAGGGAAGGGGAAGCAGAAAATCAAAATGTGATTCTTTTTATCCTACTTACTCATTCACTCAAACCTAATGCCATCAGATTTATCTAAATATCTTATAAGGTTTGCTATACCTTCCTTTTTCATTCCACCTTTTCATTTTTAAAGAAAACTTTATCATGTACTTTATTGGTGCTCTTATTAGACGAGTGTTTTCCAGGTGCAGGTCATATATTACCATGGCTTTCAGGATTTCCAGACCACCAGTGCCTGATGGGAGACAGTGATTTTAGAAGAAGACACATAGAGCAGTAAAACAAAACATCCTGACAATGCAAAGACAGGCTTGTTCTAAATTAAATATTGTTATGGCACTCTTCCAAGGGTTCAGCACTACATCCAATTGCAATAAATATTGATATGTATCTGTTCACCTGATTGAGATGAAAGATTCTCATGAAAGCTTATTTCCTCTGTTTGCTGATGCACCACAACATGAGAACCATTTGTTTATTCCCAGCTGCATAGAGTGAAATATCCAGGTCATTCACCTGCATGCCACTCCTTAATTCCATAGCTCTTGATGCTCCCATGGAAAGAATACATTCCAGTGGAATCTAGGAAGCACAGTGCATAAATAATATACATTGATGAACTGCAGTGGAAAGGTTATCCAGCCTGGCAGACACTTTAATTTAAAACAGAGATCAGAGTAACAGGTAGACACATGGATGTCTACTAAAGGAGGAAAAGCCACACAGCTCTCTGCTTACATGTGTATTTTTCATCTCAAAATGCTCATATCATAATATGAAGTATGACATTAATTTATGAGTTTCACCAACAACTTTTTATATTAATTATCTTCTAATACCTAATTAACACAGATCAGCATAATGATGACAATAAATGATCAAGTGGTCACTGAATGCAAAGTGTAGAAACTGTACAAAATAGGCAGTGTACAGAAAAAGTACACAGCATTCAAGAGCTGGACTCAATGACCCTTGTGGGTGCCTTCTAACTTAGAATATTCTGTGGTTCTGTGTGAAAAGACAAACTGAAAGTATTTATTTGTACAGCTATCAATATGTTACATGTCTATTATACCATCACCAATTTCTCTGCAGTGCTCTGTTCTAAAGACAAAAAAAGCTCAGAGCAGAAAAACTCCCCACTCAACTCTTTTGCATAATTTTGGCTTTTTAAAATGACAGCACTCACATAGTGAAGCTATGACATCATAAGTAGAGAAATAATCAAGATAGTGACCACTGCCAGAAATAGAACACGTCATATTAAAAGAATACAACACATAACTTGATTTTTCTTTTTAAATTAATAATGATCCTGATGCCTTACATTTAAATTGAATTTGCACCACATCAGTTCACAATTTTAAGTTAGGTGTGCATATTTATTATTACGGTGTCACTCTGCAGACAGATTCAAGAGAAATATTTTACTCAGAGTGATAATCCCAAGAAGGGCAAGCAGTTCACAGGCACTAGATTTCTCCACTGTGAGAATTATTACATACAAGTTATAACTGTGACAGATAGAGCTACATTCTCTGGGCAAAGAGACATGCTGAGATCATACCAGTCCTGAATGAGGACCTACACTGGACACACCATTGCAGAAACTCCTGTGCTTGGAAACACCCTCAAGGCATAATTTTACCTTTAGTACCTTTAGGAAAGAGACATTAGGAAGAAGCTGCTTATAGGTTAAAGACTACTGGTTTTTCTGAGCTAGTTTCCCAATGGTGTTTGGGGGAGGGAAGGAAGAGGGGAAAAAAGAGGGGGAACTGCACCAGACGATGGTCTTTGCACTGCCCACAAGAAAACCCAAAATAGTGAATTTACAGGAATTACCTTTGCTCTAGGTAGTTCTCTGTCAGCCCTGAACAGACAGGAAGGGTGGAGGTTCCCCTGATACAAACATGCCAACCATATTTGCCATTTTGATTTAAGGCAGCAAGAATTTATTTCTCTTTATTGACTTTTGTCAAGACCTCAATAGACAGTGAAATTTCATCCCCCCTCTCATGTTTCACACTTAGTTGCTATAAATATTTTCCTACATCAAAAAACTAGTAAAATAATAAAATGCTAGTCAGCTACTTTGTTTTTCAAAGTATGCTTCTAACAGTTACTGAAGTAGTATTTATGCCATTGGCATAGCTGTGTCCTTTACTAGAGGCAGCTGCATATATTACCATCTTTTAATGCAAGAAGTTTCCATGTTTATGATATTTTATACAAGACATTTCATAGTTATGAAATGCAATCAGTAGACTTCTTTCCTTAAAAGGCTTTTTCAAAAATTGTATATGCCTTGGAAGAAATTATGCTGTATCTTGTCACAGATTTATGCAACATTATGGTAGCAACCACTTAATATCCAAAAAAATACACCTTCCTTAATATCCATGAGCAAAATATAAAAGTTAAAAATTCCGGTACCAAGGAAAAAAATGTTTAGTACTTGAACTATGGAGATTAAAAAAAAAACTTTCATCAGATTCATTTTGAACTCAATAAAAGTGTAAAATCTTGAATGGATTACTTCTATCACTGCTTTTGAACTCGATAAAAGTGTAAAATCTTGAATGGATTACTTCTATCACTGCTTCCCCTATTCTCAGTGGATTTATAAAGGGCTTTTCTTTTCAGGCTTCAACTACATACTTAATGTGGAGTCACATTAATCAGGATTCTGGCAGGCAACCTTCAGCTATCCAGTGGTACCAATTCATTTATCAGTCTTGCCCTCCTGCTGAACCCAAGCAAGCCCACCTGTTCAGAAATATCTGTAGGGCACAAGAAATCAAACATCAGGTCATGAGTGAATCCTCTTTCTCTGGAAAAGTCTCACAGGAAAAAGTTTCCACATGTTGCCTTACATGGCTTGAGGAGGGCAGCAGCTGACCTGGAGAAAGTTTCCTTCAGCAGCAGGTACAAATCAGCTCCCAGCTGCATTTTACTTTTCCCTTTCCAAAATTCTTTCCTCCACGTGTCACATCACTCACCGACTTGCCAAGGTATGGCTGACCAAGCTCACCCCTCCCATCAACTCCATCAGAGATCTACAACTCACAGGCTAAGGTTCATCTGCCCAAAATAGGAAGATAACTGAAAGGGATTTCAGAACCTGAAACAACTAAAAGGTCTTGCACCATGACAGAGGGCTGCTTCAGGATGCCATCCATGAGCAGTACAGAGCCCAGAGCATCATTTAGAAGGCAGGGGGAGCCAGCTGGAAACAAACTCTCAAGTACAGGTCATCCTCAAGCAACCAACTTGAAAGTCATGGTAAGCACCTAATCAAGCCAGAAATTGCTTCTCTGGTGTCAGCTCAGATGGAAAAAGATCATCACCCCAAATAAGTAGTTGGAGGTGTATTTCTGCACAAGGACAACTTTAAAGCAATACACGTATAGGACAGCATAAGTCCAAAAATTCTGCCCTGTAGGACTTCTCAGAGGACTCTGACTAGACTAGGAAAAAAATCCTATCCATAAAATTGTGTTTACCACATGAAATGAAACGAGTATAAGATACTTCGTACATTTTCGAGATACTGAAAAGACTATTGGAAACAACTTTGTGGAAGAAATAAAAGGAAACCAGTTGCAGAGAAGGAGCATTTACACATGAAATATTAACACATTAAAGACACCGAGAGCTCTGGAAATGTCTGAATCCCAAATGAAATGGTTCTGAAAGAATAGTAATACTGTTCAGTGTATACTGTAACAGTTAAAAAGCAATACATTGCTAATCTACATAAGAAAGGGAGTAGAATAAAGTGGAAGATTGCATAAAGTCATCATAGAAATCAAATTTGTATTCAAGTGGTATAGTGTGTTCACTTCAAGGGTCTTCATTTCAAAAGGAACAGATGATAGCTGATTATTTCAGAGACAAACAAAAGATGTGATCAGATGTGCTCAGCCTCTATATCCAAGCGACAGAGCAAGGAATAACTTCTTAAAGAATTATAATAAAATTACTTAAAATATAGATTGTTTAATTCCTACAAACCTTGTCTTGAAAAAGAGGCCCAGTCAGAAAAAAAAATTTTAAAATAGAAAATTTAAAATTCCTCTTTATCTTCCCTTCTTCCCTTATACATAGCAGTTAGTCTGTGAAAGTCATTGCTACAAGGTCATGACCTAAATAGCAACTGCAGAATACATAAATGCTTAAAGTTAATTTTTGCAATCAGCTAGCAGTAATAACAAACAGGAGCCAAATAGTAACTTGTGAGGTCACCCTTGTCAGCTTCTGAGTCTAGGGAAGAGAGCTTCTTCTTTTTGTCTTTTGGAGGAATGTTTTTGAAACCCTCTTTTCCTCTTTCATTTTGGCTTTTCTCTCTCATCACTTTTTAAGCCATATGTGGAGAGAACAAATTGTAGTACTCAAGTTTCAGTTAAGAAGCCCAAACATGACCAAGGAGATTTTTAGGTTTACAGTTGTCCCAAGCCTTTTTTAACATATATACATATATTCACACACATTGGACTTATTGATTGCAGACTCAGCTTCATTATTAAATTTTCTGGGGTGGAAACAGGATGTGTCTCTTTCAAGAAAGCTTTTTTTTTAATCACACAATTATAATTTTATAGTGTGCACTGCTAGGAGATGCTTTTATATAGGAGATGATTTTATATAACATTCATACCAGAAACACACTCTTTACTGCACATATTTCTTTTCCCCCAGGGATAATGTCTTTAAGTCTCTCTAAACTTACTTAACTATCCCTGGATGGGAGCCATTCTATTAAAACATTGAATCCACAAAATACCACAACAAAGCTTTATTTTTAAAATAAGAGAGACTGGATTGCACTTTACTAAAGAAAAGTCTTCATTTACACCTGTTCCAGTGTTTAATTTTGAATCCATCTTCCCTCTGCTCTTCAAAGAAGCATGCTTCATTCATCTCATTACAAAGTATTGCCAAATTATCCAGCTTTTTTTTTTTCAATTCAACAGGTTTTTCAGTTGAAAGTGATTATCTGCCTTTCCCTTTACTTTCCTTTTTTTCTTTTCCTAGTTGGCATAACTGACTGAAAGTCCCAAGTTTTGTCTCTGTATGTTGTCAGTGGAAAAGGGAGTGTGGGGGAGGAGAAGTGTTCTGAAGGTTTATTCTTGGGGTTTTTTCCTTATTGGTTTTTTCCTGCTAATTAAGTTTTCTTTCTACCCTTTAAAGTTTGTGCCTGTTTTACCTTCCTTCTCCTGGTGCTTATCTCACAGCAGAAAAATGAGTAAACATATTCCAGTGAGTGCACTGGCATTTAGGCAACACTAGACCCACTACATAATTGGTGCATTAGCCAGGAAATTGAACAATTAGCAAACCAAAACTTCTACACAAGGCAGTAAAAAACTTTAGGCATTTTTCACAATTAAAATAATTACTTTTACTGCATCAAATTGATGAACCTGAAACTGAAGGCTAGTATGTATTTGAACACACAGTTTCATATTTACTTAAGAGTGACAATTCTACACTTTGCAACATGAGCCTGAGATCTCTGTTCAATGGCACTGGGTCTTACTCACTTTCCTTCCATTTTATTTAATATGACAGAGTTCACTTGCTAAGGAGGCAGTTCATATTTCCTCCGTTTTTTTCTACATCCTTCTCAAAGATTGACTTAGACACGGACTATTGTTAAAAATAACTCTTCTCAAAATCCCAAAAGCCCAGGCTTTTCACTCCAAAATACTGTTTACAAAATATTTCTGGCACTCTGAAAGAATTAGAAATTCTAATTTAAATTTTATGACACAGAAGCCAGAGGCGACATTAAACTTTTTAGGTCTAGAAGGGACAATCCAAATGCCATCACAAATTCTAATCATATGCTGCTGGGACATCTAAATCTTCTATCTGTAAGTATCTTTTGGCAAGGAGAAAATCCTTTGAGTAAACATCACAACCTTCTTTTCACTTCTGGCATTTCCAAATGGAGGGTCACTTTTCAGATCCTCTCACTTTCTGTCTTACTTTTACCTAAGTTAGATGGAAAATGTAGGTACATCTTAGTCTCCTGATTTGCCAAGAGAAGACAGAGAACAAAAAACTGCCATACACAAAGATCTCCAATCTCTGATCGACCTACATCCAAATTTTTAACTGGACAGGAAAATTTCAGTATCAGCTATAACTTAAGAGTTGCCTCCATGTCTTGGTTCAGATAAGCATTTCAGTACATGCTTAATGCCAGCCTTGTCTCTGAACACTGCATTTCTGCATCTTTGTAAAATGCTCAGACTTAAAAAACAGCACACTCTTCCACACGCTCATCATTGCCTAGTCATCTAGCAAAACAAATTTTGATTTCAGCATACATGTTAATGCTTTCAACTAGGTTAGGAATATGCACATACCCAAGAAATCTGCAGGTAGGTGCATCTTCACCTGCCAGCTCAGATACAGGTTTTGGCTGGGGAATTTCCCTTGCCAATCACAGGTAAAATAGCAAAAGCCACAAGAGGAGCACAACTCATCAGTCAGGTCAAGGATCAGTGCAATAATAACCCACTTCTGAATTTCCTCCCTTTAAAGCGATTCTTCACTGCCATTCAGCTATTATCACCTGAATACAAGAATTCACAACTTGAGTATTTTATGATTGTTTTTTTGCAAATATTAAAATGAACATTATATGTGTTATGTTAGAAAGTTATGCTGTGTTAATTTTCTTAAGTGTCTGTTAAATATAGTTTTAGGTTATAACATAATGTTAAAATAGAAACTGCTGTGTAAGATACTTCTTTTAAAGAAAGTACTCGCACCGAGATAGCAGCCACAGGAAACTTATATCTTTCAGAAAAAAAGAATTTATTGCCCCATTATCAGAAGAAATGAACTTCTTTCTGCCTCGATCAGCCCTGAAGACACCATCAGGATTAAGAGGAAGAAAGTGACACTGACCAGACAGAATCCTGTGTTTGAATGGAATTTATGCATCATGCATGAGATGTATGAATATGCAACAGGTTATTGTTTTTAAGGGTTAATCCTCTGTTAACGTGGGTCCTTTTCCGGGCTTATTTTGCCCAGAAAGAGCTACCCGGACTGTCAGTAACTCTTTGTTTCTATTGTCTCATATTGTCCTAATCCTAATTGTCCAAATTACTATTACTCTAATTATATCGCTATTTTTATAACCACATTATTATCATTAAACTTTTAACATTTTAAAAAAAACAAGTGACTGGCGTTTTTCACAAAACAAAGCCTATTTTCTCGGCGAGTCATGCCGAGACAGCAGCGGCCCGGGCCGCTCACTCCTGGCCATGAGGCCGCTCCTGGGCCGGGCCAGCGGCGGCCACTGCCGCTCCTGGCCTCGGCGCTGTCCCCAGCTTGTCACCGCTGTTTCTGGCCGAATGATTGCTTCCCATGCCGGTATATGCTCCTGGCCGGAGCGGACCGGCGGGCTCTGCCGGGAAGAGGCCCAGTCTCTTCAGGAAGGGCCCTGCGTGCCGCCCGGCCGGGGCCCGGCCCTGCCCGCGGGGAGCGGGGCAGCTGAGGGGGGGGCAGCCCGCCTCGACCTGTTTAAAGGCTGGAAGCCAAGAGAGAGATTTCCCAGGCTTCCTTCCTTATTAAATGTTCTCCTTCCTTATTAAAAGCTCCTTCCAGTGCTCCTTGCAGAGGTCTAACCGGGCAACCCCCACCCTTGGCCAGCCGATGGCCTCTTCCGCTCCAGGCCGTTCAGCGGCTCCGGCCGGTCCCCACAGGGAAGCACTCTCTGCCCTGCCCTCAACTGGAAACCAGGCTGTCATTGAGCCACGACAGACTGTTTAATGTCACACTTGTCCCCGCCAGGGGAGGTACCTGGGCATTCCCAGCCAGCCCAGGTGTGTATTAACCCGCTGAGCTCCATGTTTGCATGGGAGCCTCAGCAGCGAGATCTGATGGAGAGCATCCATGGGATGCTGTTGGCGCCTGCAGAGTGGGATCCAATAGCATCCCTACTTAATCTGTCTCTGACACTCTATTTTTCTACCCCCACCTCTTTTCTATTTCTATTTCTCTCTCTCATTTCATGTTAAATAACACCCTGCTATTGACTTTGGCATATGGTCTCGTTTGCATCTTAATTCGGACGGAGGCATCGCTCTATAAATTTTCATAACAAGATTTTAACACCAATGCTAAAATGCTCTTAGTATTTATTTTAAGTATGGCAGGAATTGAACATATACCTTGATTAGTTTGGTGAGACTCCTACAATAGTTGCTACTCTAATGTACTCCTTTCAACATGAAAAACCCACCTAAATACAGATTGTTAACACTTTTTAACCCAATATCTCAGCGTGCTATGCTTTTCTCAAATTCTCATGTCATGATGTTGCATGATTACAAGCTAATTTAGTTTTATTTCCATTTTAAATATCTGTTTACAGATTTTTGATTGAAGAAGTGTTTCAAAACTGAGTTCACATATTCCTGAACACTCATCTCTGCACCTAAGTTCTTGCAAATGATGTATTCAAGCACCTGAAAAGTTTTCTAGTGAATTTCATAATTGGAGAATTTTAAAAGCCAGGACAATACAGATTTGGCTAGCTGTAAGTCATCAAGCAGAGCAACCAGCCGCTAGTTTGGTTTTTTTCTAGGCAAGAAGAGTAAATATACACACAGTGACTCAGGATTTAAGAGAAATAGACAAATGAGAGCCACTGAACATAAATATTTGAGTTTGGATGTTTGAAACCGGTTGTTCTCCAATCACACAGGACGCAGATGAGCAGCTATCACATAGCTACAGAAATGTGTCATGGGCAACTTTCCTAGCACTGTGGCAATTAGAAAAGATTTCCCCTTTCCTCAGCACTTTTGGGATTTTTGGGCAAAAAAGAAAGAAAGAATGATTATGCCCTTCTTCCAGGAGTAATACAAGAGAAAACTTGCTTGCATTTAAATTCTGTTAATATATACTATGACTCTTGTTTATTTGTACAATTTTATAGAGCGCTTCCTATGGAAAAATTACTTGGTGGATATCTTTCTTGAGGTTGGCCTCAGATGTATTTCAGAATAGCTCCTTTTACATTCCTGCAATTAAAGCTGGAGTCACAAGGTGCTTCTTTGACATCCTTACAGCCAGGTGCCTCGGGGTAATACTAGACTTGCTGGGTGCTTCATGGCCAAAAACATTTTCCAGGGTAATCCAGGGACTTCATATCCAAGCTCTTGTTTGATTTCTACCATTACCTGTTTAGGTATGCAAGGAATTTTAAGGTCTCAAAAGGAAAAATGGATCCATATCTGAGGCAGACAACTTTGCCAGATCTCTCCACATCTACGTCAGTGCCCAGGTTGCCAGGCCAGCTTTTTCTGCCTCATCAGTGAAGCCAGTCACATCGTGCACTCCTGCAGACTGTGCTTGCTATCATGTCTCAAACCAAAGTAGGGTCTTTCCTCAGTTGAATGCTGCTGGAAATCCCTGTGCTCCCTTTATTGTCCTCAGTTTCCAAAGAGTTCCTCCAGTTCAGACCTCTAGAAAACATTTAAACTAAACATTGAAATGTGGAAATTAGAGAGATTGCATATTTGGTCCTACTAAAATCTGTCACTAAGTAACTGAGGCACAAAATTAATTAATGTAATGTGACACTTAATATTGATCTGCTTGGTTCATAAGTGAACTATAATTTAAGCTCACTATGAATCAATAACTTTTATCCTTTCACTTTCTATTTTTGAAGGGTTTGAGCAGTTCCAACAGGTTTTGCTCACATCAAATGTCAAAACAAATAATGATTTACCAAACTCTCTAAACTCATTTTTTTCTCTTTGTGTCTCTTCTGTTCTTTTTGTTCTCTATACATAAAAACATCAATAATTTCTACATAGCACAGATAAATCATCTCTTTTTTTTCCTTTTCTCTATATAAAAACTCTTCATTTTTGCTTCTCTTTCTAGCATATGTACATATATACGTATGGATGGCATTTTAAACATTAGTTTGAAGTTACATAGAGTAGCTAATACTAATGTGTTTATTACTGTACCCTTAACTGTGTTTTTTAAAAATTCTATACCTATACTATATTCCACCCATAAATTTAGACCCCAATTCATTACAACTGCCCTTCAATACCTAGTGCTCTGAATTTACACCAGCTCTATAATTTTGCTAGCCCCCAAAATATCTTTGTATTTCCTTTGCTACCTACCTCTATTTAAGGAACATGTGCGACTTAAAACATGTGGGTTTTCTGAGTTACCAGTCAGTGTATGTATTAAAGCATCTTAAAAAAACAAAACAAAACAAAAAATACACGATCACATGCCTGCATCAGCTGGTTTTGTCCTCAGAATGATGAATTTCACTCTTCAAATTTCATGTTGAGTCAGAGAATATATTTTGATCCACTACAGTGTTCTCTTTTTGTGTCCTAGTACACTGAATTTTGTCAGCATTACTCTGTCAGGCAGATGGCTGTGTTTGTGTTTAAAGTGTAAGGGAAGTTGCATGTAAATAAGTTCCTGGTTCATTTTGATTCAGTGGACTCAAGAGGGGTACAAAAGGCTGCTGGAGAGTCGTGGCTCCCAGAAAGCAGGCTCAGGGTTTGCATGCTTGGAGGCACAGCTTCTCCAAGGACCTCAGAGCTACCCTTCACAACACAGTACAAAAACAAACTGGAAATACCAAACCAAGACAGAATGCAAACAAAAAGCTGAGCTCCACTTTAATTGAGAGCATCAAAAGCACCAGTCTTTGTCACCAAATTCTAAGTTTCTAAGGCCAAGTTTAATAGGCAAAGTACATTAATCACAACTGCGAAGAGACACAACTCCAGCTCTCAAACAGTCCAAGATGTAGTTGCAAACTGAAGGCCTGAAACCAAAATTGGGTCCTTCAACTGAAGTGATGAGGGAGGAAAAAAATAAATCAATGCACAAAAAATACCTATTGAAGCATTGGAACAAATGTTTCCTATCACATGAAAATCTATTTAAATAAGAATAAAACTAAAAGGTACGAACAAGATTTTAAAATATTCCCAGAAATGCTAATCAACTCTAGTATTTGCTACTTCATTATTAGAGATACCAATTTCTTTTGTAAGTTACCAAGTGATTAATTTGAAGCAAAGAGGAAAATGCCCCAGCTTTTAGGGTAAGAATTAATCTTATCTCCAAGATAAGAAAAAGAGCAGACCTCTAAGCTCTCCATAGGTCTGCAAAAATTTGGCATGCTCAAACCTTTAGCAGTCATATCCATAAGAACAATGTCTCCACCTTTCAAGATTAGAATTCTTTGGTGGTACTTTTGTAGCAAAGATATTATAAAAAGGCAGTTAAAAAATACAATGTGGACAGAAACTTGTCCTGAAGCAAAGCACCCTTTTCCAATGAAGGACTGTGGTAACACAACTGGTGTAACCTAGGCTGACAGCAAGTGCAGATATAACCTGGTGAATCTAAGCAGAAAACCCCACAATTTTTCAAATCCTCAGTCTATTTACTACATAATGCTCATGTGACTAGCTTGCTAATGATAAATCCAAGTGCCAAAGCCTAGTGGGTTTGGAAAGTTGTTCAGGTCATTGTAGATCACTACTGGCAAATCATTCTGTTTTCTTCTGTTCAGGTTAAGATTCCTTGTATTTTACTTGCAGGATGAAGTTGTCACATGAGAGACTCACTGCTGGGATTCAACTCTTGAAAATAGAGAACTTTGGCCTACATTGGCAAAGCTTACCATTTTTGACCATAATAATTATATATATTGCCTACTAAATAATATATAGACTATACTTGGGATCATACAATGAAAATCATTAAAAAAGCCCAATTAATTTTGAAGTGGTTCCTCCTGTCAGAAATCCAGGCTGTCTGTTGAAGGCCAAGAATTCATACAAATTAAACTAATTCATATAAAGAATTTACATCAGGCAACAACATGCAATTAATTAATGCATTGCTGAATTAGTGTTTTACTAGTGATAATTATTCATTCCTAAAGGAATTAACAATAACTCTGCAGTAAATATCAGAGAAATCTCACACTTTGGGATCATAAAAAGATAAACACCATCTTTTTTTAGGTTCTTTTTTGTTTGGGATTGTCCTGTTTATTTATTAACTGATGCCCATCTTTCCTTCAGATCCTTCTGTGAGACCCTGCAAGTGATAGGCTGCACATCTTCCTTTCTTACTAGCAAGCAACCTTTCTGAAAAGTGACCAAATTACATGAACTCTTAATTTCCTTTCCAATGCCATGAAATTGTCCCACTATTCAAATATACCCAGTCAATAAGGGACACCATGGTTTGTTATTTGGTGTTATTTTGAACATTACTTTAGTATGTGACATTTACATCACAGTCTGCTAGCAGAATGAGCAGGAAGACTGGTGCAACTACAAATAAATCATTAGTAACAGTGACCACTATTGCTGTAACCCCAAAGTCAGGGAAAAGAGAGACCAAGCTTTCCAAAATTGTTAACATTAAACTTGGGCAATCAGAGCTCCAGGCAGCTTTGCAAAATGAAGCCTAAAAATTTGTTCTATCTTAATATTTCCTTAAAATTCTAGCCAGAGGAAGAAATTCAGGGGTACCTTTTCTGCAGAATAATACTAGCATTTATCATTCAGGCTGAGGTACAAAAAATTGGAAATCCCTTTGAAACATGGAATAAAATCTCCTTGAAGTTTCTAACAAAATCTGCATGACAATTCATTGGACCAAGTTGCAATCAGTGGTCCTTTATCTCAAACACTATGATTACAAATTTTCAATTTGCAATGAAGTCTCCTAAAATAGTGTGTAATTCTGGCAGATATTTTTACATGTATTCTAAGACTCATTTTCTACAGCACAGATTTTTATTATTACTATTTTTCCCCTCAAAATGAAATATTCTAAATGTTTGATGTTTTCCAATGCACAACATCTAATGTCAAGGGCTGAAATAGTTGGTAATTATAAAGTTTGATAAGGTGAAAATGAAATAAGTGGTAATATTTTAAAAATTATAATGACAACTATGAACTGAGGAGATCTTTGATCAAAGTCCAAAAGCTAATGAGATGTGCAGGCAAGACACAAGACAGATATGTGTAGAGAACAACTTGGGAAGAGGACAAGGAATTTTTACCAAAATTCTCAAAATGAAAAAAAAAAAAACCCAGACTCAAAAGACAGAAGATAAGTGGCTTTGTCAAAAGGGAATGAGAAAAAGAAAATGAGAGGTTAATTATTACCCATGCAAGGTGAGTAGAGGTAAGATGGATGATAAAAGAGATTAAAATCTGGAATGTTAGATGCACAGCAGAGACTTTGAGACTATTAATTATAAGTGGCTGTAGGAAGCTGGCCAGAGATGAGTATGAAGTAGAGTGTGATAAAGCTGGCAGAGCTGTGCACTGCTTGCTTTGTGAGGAATGATCTACAGGCAATGCCACCATCTGCCAGGCAAAGTCAGAGATCATAAAATGAAAACTTCATTATATTTTTACATTGTTGTTCTTCAAGAATCAGACGCTATAAAACTGGTTAGAGTGTGATAAAATATTTCACTGGAAATACAAGAGAAGATTCTGTTAGTTGGGAATGGGGGAAATCTGGGTCACAGATGGTCAGCAGGTTGAAAAATGTGAAATTGGGCAACATATAAGTCTTCATGAAAACATTACTGTGTACATGCTACAGTGTGATCTGAGTTAATCTCATTGTTTCAGTTAAATTCCCTGAAGAATGAGGCCATTCTAAGCATGCTCCAGGAGCTGCAGGATCTAAGCAGAGCTTCTATATGTTTTGCATCCTCTGGACCACAAGGTCTCTTTGGGATGGCTTTTCTCCTGAAGAAATCGACAGAACAGAATAATTAATAAGATTCAGAAGACAGGTGACACAAGACTTAAACATTAACCACATGAGTGTGTGAATTGAATGGAATAAAATGCAGGAAATTGAATAAATTGAATAATTTTTTTTAAAAGGACTAATTTAGCAAAGAGACTAAAGGCCAAAGCAGTTGGCAGTAGGCACAGGAAACAGGGGCCAGCCTGTCAAGAAGACTAAGTCAGTAGTCAGAAAGGGAGATGAGAAGGGATACTACTTTCTAAATAATGAAAAAACTAACAAACTTAAATTCGGATGGCATAGATAGTTCATGTGAGACATGATAGGTTTTTCTTACTACTAGAAATGTAAATGCCAATGAGAAAGTTAAAAATAAAAAATAATGGTTACATGCTGATTAGTTTGGAGAAAAGGAAAATTAGGGGAAATAACACTTAAATTACAAATAATGGTGCACACACAAATGGACACACACACACACACAGATATTCCTGTAAAATACACATACTGTTGAAATCAACAGGGCTATTGTGAATAAAGACTTTGGGAAGGAAAAAAACACCATGCCAAGCAGATAAATCCACAGGAACATTTACAACAGATTTTCAGCCCAATTCAGCATTTAGACAGCAATCAAAACAGCTTAAGATTGCCCTCAGATCATGTCAGAAAACGCTAGGATCTCCTGGCTGAAAATAGTAATGCAAATTCTTTCCCTTTTTCATACTTCTCTTTGGCCATGTGGCACTCATGAAGCTGCTATTTCCCACCTCAAAGTAAGCTAATAGCATTTTCAAAATGCAATTAGAACCTTTCAAGGGAAAGCTCAAGTTGTGTTTGGATAATGTGAAGTTAACTCTCTACTACATTTCCCAGACAGGCACACCAAAGCTAATAAATTCTTCTCATGTCTTCAGATTATTAACACACCTACTGGCAATGTCAAGACGTTAGTTTAAAGAATTTCAAATATGAAACGGTTCAATAATCTGTTTTAGGACAGCTGACTGACAAAGCTAATTAACTGCCTGGAGAAGATTCTTTATAAATGAAGCAACTTCTGTCTGAACAGATTTTCAAGAGCAACAAAATATTTGTTTTGTCTTTGTCTCTTCTCTCCTATTTTCTCCCTTCCAGCCTTCCCCATCTCATGTAATCTTTGATAAAAGTTTCCTTGGTGGTATTTATATCTTGCCCTTCTTCTGACTTGGTGGTTTCTTATTCTCTGTGTCCTTTTATCTTCCTGCTGGAAATTTCTTCTCCTCTCCTCCAGACCTTTTCAGGCCCTCTCCACAGAGCACTTTCAGTTTTTGTGCCTTGCATCCCTGTGCTCTCCTCAGCTGGTAGGTTGCTGTTTCAGCACCTCCATCTTCTTCAGATATTTTTCTCATTGAGAGACCTTCTACCATGCATCATTTCCAAAAATAAAGGAACCTGTTTGCCTCCAGATTTAGTTACACAGAAGGAAAACAATACTTCAGGATTTTTTTTTCCCACTTGACTCACTGAATATTTCAATTTGGGGCAAATTTTTCTGCAGAGGAATCTGACCCTGGTACCTCTGGTTTCTAATAGCCTTTATTGTCAGAAGGCACTATGATGCATCTCAGTCTTGCCCTGAAAGACATCATTTGGCCCATTAGATGATCCCTTCTTAGTGAGAAAAACCTATTTATTTAAACTGATAATATACCAGTTTAATGAAATGAACAGAGCTAGTGAAGATGAACATTAACAGACTTTTATTCCCATCAAAGCCCAACTCTGAATGGAAGTATTGCTGCATTACAGGCAGAATAACAGCAGGACTGGATATACTTCTTATCAGGCTCTTGCTACATGATGCCTGTGTGTGTCACAGACCATCAGCAGCAGATTTAATTTTATCCTGAATGTTTCTTTTTTTTACCATAAATTCATTTTAAAAATGTAGACATTCTTCTTATGAAGCAACATATCCCTCAGATATTTTTTTAACGCCAAAAAACAGACTGAAGAAAAAAACAAAAAAACACTGCATCTCTGGGTAAATATCAAAACACTGAGGGATCAGATTTCTAGCTGGACTTGAAGAAGCATTTACAAAAATTCTGTTTACAAGTCTGTTTTTGTCTGATCCTGCTCAATCCTCTCAGAATGAGGGACACCCACTGGAGAGAAGTTTATCCTGTGACTCCCTGTGTCGTTCACCCCCTGCCCTCTCACTTGCTGACAGCATATGCAGAAAAAAATCAGGATTTCACACTGAATCATCACTTTAGCAAATGACCAGCATTATCCTCATGTTCCAGAGCATCATCAAGGAAGGGAGGTGGGTTAAAACAGCTGCAGTATTACTGAGTGCCCTCCCACATCATTTCTCTTCAAGGGGAGTAATTTTGTTGATCTTGCCACATTCCCCCTCTTAGCTTTTCTGTGGAACACATGCTCACTGTCTTCAAAAGATCTGCATCTCCCACCATTCAAACTACAAGAGGGACAAATGTTTGTTAGTTATGTACAGGAGACTAAATGAGAAATGGAAAGCCACTTGTCATGCTGCAAAATGGAGAGCTGCGTTATTGCCACTGTCCTTCCCCAGTGTGCCCTCTCTAGAAGTCAGATGTATTCACACTCAAAGCCCTGCTTAGACTCCACACTTAAATTCATGGAATGCATCACTTTAGAATCAGATCTTTTGCACAATTTCAATCAAAAATTAAACCACCCTGGCTGCTGTCAGTTAAGACAGATGTGACAACAATTCTTAACAGACCATCTAGGTGTTACAATTTGGGGAAATAAAAGCAAATGAATGTGTGGTTAAGGATGCATATAATATTAAAGAATAATTGATAAATAACTTTTATTAATGAGCTTATCAGACTGAAGCCTGAGAGTCCATCCATAGATGAGTCATTCCTCCCCATCCCTCTTTAAAACTCACTGATTGTGCTTTGCTTTTACAGGGCTTTGCTAGCTAATTAGGGAATTTCAGTAATCTATTTTTAATATGTACCATCTTCTGTTCTGTTTAGTGCAGCCTTAAGATAGACTTTTATCTTGACTGCTGTGCACAGATCATCTGAAAATATAAGTTCTCTGCTACATGACAACTTATAATGAGCCTTAATGAAGCTTGGGAACAGCTGTTAAAAACTCTAGTTGAAGAGGTTTGCCCAAGCAGAAGTAGCTTGTAGTGCTTTTTCCTCTTACAGCACTGTTGAGTCATCTCCTATTGTACACAGAATGAGAAAAATCAAAAATAAAACACCAAAGGTGCTTAATCCTTTTTTTCCCAGACATTTTATTTGAATCAGAGTTTTAATAAGTACATTATGAACCATCATCTCTTAAGCCTTTCACCTTTTTAATTATATTACTGCTCTGAACATCGACAAAAGCAAATGTTATTATGCAAATTTTGCTCCAAATCCGTGTCCTTACCGAGAGCATAAGAGAGTTCAAACACCATCTTTAATTATACTATAGCTAAATGAGCTGCAAATCATTAAAAATTACGGTAAGCTCTCATGATTTTACGTGTTCCCTAAGCTAGAAAACAAAAGATTATATATTTTGAGTAGGATAAAGGATTTTGAGAGCTCTGACCGTCAAACATGATTGAAACAAACAAGTTCCCTTTCTTTGTAGCATTTGTCTTAGCTTTTTGACCTTTAAATGCTTAGACACTAAACTATCTGGCATAAAGAACACTCAGTGCTTTTGCATTGCTTTTCTCCTTATAAGGATGTGTATATTTCCTGAAGCTCCTTCAATTTACTTTTAAAATACCATTTGCCAGTCATTCATTTAGAACATATGGGAGCAATTCACTTTCATGTGTCAAATCCAAAGCATACTGCATGAAATATGAGGGTCTTTTTTTTTTTTCTCCCTCCAGTATCCTTGTTACCTGGCTTTGTTTCTGTAACACCTATGGGCTTAATTCCCACTCTGCATGGCATGGAATAGCTGAAAAAAAAAAAAAAAAAAAAAAAGAAGCAGAGATCAAAAGCACATTGTTTACTCTAGAGCCTGGCTAAGAACTCAGGAGGAAAAGGAAATAGATGTTTGCACTGACCCTGATAAGCAGAATCCACAAAACACCTAGACTTTTTCTCTTCTCTTTCCCTCAGTCAATATTTTCAAATAGAAATTACAAAAGGCCAGGACTTGTTGATGTTGACAACGTTTTGAATGATTCATACCAACTCAACAGGGCCAAAACCAAAACATATGCATTGGCCTTCACCTCGTTAGTTAATGTTTCTGAGCACTGAATATTTCTTTATAAAATTCTCAGTTGTTCGGTAGGAAAACTGCAAGAGACAGAGGATTCTTCCTCATTCTGTAAACATTGAGTACTGTATTTGTGGGGTGCACCATGGCAGGAAGGAATGATGAATCGGACTGCATGTTCTCAGGAGGCTAATTTATTATTTTATGATGCTATATTATATTAGAGAATACTGTACTAAACTATACTAAAGAATACAGAAAGGAGACTTACAGAAGGCTAAAAAGATAATAATGAAAACTCCTGACTCTCTCCAGAGTCCTGACACAGCTTGGCACTGATTGGCCAATGTGTCAAAACAATTCACATGAAACCAATGAAACAATCACCTGTGGGTAAACAATCTCCAACCACATTCCACATGTGAGCACAACACAGGAGAAGCAAATGAGATAATTATTGTTTTCCTTTTTCTCTGAGGCGTCTCAGCTTCCCAGGAGAAAAATCCTCGGTGAAGGGATTTTTCAGAAAATGTGACTGTGACAGTTGAGCAAATGTGTAGACACCCTGGCCCAGGGTGTCTGCACAATTTTCTTCACCAGTTCTGAACTCCAGTGCAATTTGACTGGCTTGCACAAAGACTAGGAACTGATTGGTTGTGGAAAGAGCATTATTTGCTGAGTTTGAAAAAGTTTCAGTCTCATGAATTTTCATGCCAGTTACACCAGTGTTTTATTTTGATGATGGTTTGGAGGACACTACACAATTATCACAATCCCATGGACAAATAACAAAGACATAACTGGAAAGAAATGGATTTGTACAATCTAGACCTGAGCTTATACACATTCCTGTCCTAGGAACACTGCTCTTCTAAGCTCTCTGCAAAAAAAATAAAAATACACTACATCTGATAACTCTGCAAAAGAAAAATAAACACTAAGATCCTTACTCTTAGTTATAAGGAGCTTATCTGGAGCACTTGCACTGAAAAGAGTGTAAAGCATCATTATCATAATGCATGATAAGAAGTGCAGTAACAGTGAAATTTTGGAACAGCGCAGGAAAGGGACATATTTTAATTCAGAAGTCATTCACAAGGAAGCTTCTCATGCATGAGAAATGGCTACAAAAATACTTCTCACAATTTGGAGAAAAGTCTTTACATACAATAACAGGGCAAGAGTATAAGTCAGCCCCCCAAAAATGGCATTAAAAGCTCAGAAGCTGCTTCAGGAGGAAAAAAAAAAAGAAAAAGAACAAAGATCTTCCCAGTTTCACTTAGATATAAACCTTGTCTAGAAGCATGACAGTTTTCTCAGGTCTGTCAGGCCATTTATCTAAGATAATACCTGGTGCCTTTAAAAATTATTGATTAAATAATTTTTTAGTTACTCTAAAGAAAATTCAACTTTTTGCATCATAAGGAAATAAAAAAGAGAGGCAAGAGAAAGCTACTGGTTCCCAGCCTATTTTGCATAACTGCTCTCTTTTTCCTTGAGATGTGTAGAAAAGTGTCTTGGATATCTTGATATACACCTCGAGTTTTGGGAAAGGAGGGCAGGGCAGTGGAGGCTGGAAGAACACAAGAGAACAAATAAGGAATTTTCTGATTAGATATAGCTTATCTGGAGATAATTTCTAATTCATTTTTTGCATAGTTTTTAAAGGGAAGTAAAGGTAGCTACCCCAATGGCCAATGTGTTCAGAAGGCATAAGTAAAATCTGGCTGAAATATGGAAACAAGGTAATAATCTCTGACACCAGATACTCCTTGCCACATGAATATCAGCTGCAGAACAGAGAATAGATATCCTGGCAAGCCCAGGTCTATAGAACACTACATTATTTTGCAATTTAAATTATTTCAAATCATTCTTCTCTTTCAAAACTCTTTCACAAATGAACTGTTGTGTAAACTCATAGCTTGCACAGAGAAAATATCAAAAATTTCAGCTTTGTGATTCTAGTCTAGATCTGTAAAAGACACAATTTTGAAAGACAACCTGTACACCTAAGGTAACATCCTGCCCCAGCAATTCCACTAGCATTTTTCCATTAATTCCGGAGGAAAGGTCTTGTCCCACTCTTTTATCCAGTTTTTTGTCAGCTATCATAACTGTGCATTTGGTAATTTGTCTCTCTTAAAGCAAAAGGCATCAATGAAATGGCTGGTGCTATCCCATTGCATTTTCTATTTATTAAAGTCTTAAGAGCAATTACCAGAAGAAAAAAAGTCCCCTATCATCTTTTACAAAATGTGGCTGCAATACTATCAAGCCACATAAGTACAGAAGTGACAAATAGCCATAAAGACTACACACAAGCAAAGTTAATTAGGAGTCTATTAAACTTGTACTTAATGAATTAGGAGTCTATAAAACTTGTACTTCTATTACTCCCCAGAACTCTGTGCACTGTGTGTAGGCACTCCTCTCTTTCTGATAAATGCTTGCTTAGCATGCACCCTTGCAATGGCTTCTCAGACCTTTGCAGTGCTGTTAAACATCTTTACATCTTCTTTATTTTTTGGTTCTGCTCACATAAGATCAGGACCAGTAGGTAGAGAAAGAATTTATCTCAACAGAGAGAGCAGCACATGAAATGTCCCGGCTCAAGACAGCAGAACACTTGCAGGGTGACAGGCAGTTATGTTTCCTCACCCATCACCACAGTAGTACACAGAACTTTTGTGTTACCTAAACTCATTTATTGATGGAAATCTGACCACTTTAAAAACTATTTAGGCCCACCAAAAAAGTCTCTTAAGTGTGATTTATCTCTAACATGATTTTGGTGGCCCTGATAAAAATATCAGCAATACTTTAAATTTTTCAAAGAACATCTCATTTAAAGCTCCAAAGACAGATATGTTGTCATTTAAAACTAAACAAATGATAATTACTTAGTAATTATGGGAATGAGCACCAAAAACATAACACAGTGGTTGTACAAACACTTAATCCTTCTCTTTTTATTTAATGATGCTATTATTTTAAATTAAATATCTTTACATAATGCTGATAACAGTCACAGAGTAATGCTCTTAATCACCTTATGACTTGAGAAGAATCATAAAACATAGGCCTCGTCCTATTGATTCCCAAACATGTCCCTCTATAGGTTTTCCCACACAGATCCTAGTTCAATTTTAGGGTCTGTACCAAAGCCACCCCCAGAAACTAAAGAAATAATGATCAAACACAATCTGAACGGTATTTGGATGCCCAGGATTTTCAAATAAAAGAGTTGGGCTTTAAAGCTCCAACACAGTTAGCAAATATTCCCTAAGGGAAGAATTATAAAAAGAAAAAAACTAAAAAATCTTGGCAAGTGAACCTGATTCTGCAGCATTCATTAACTGTGATACAGCAGTTACATGCCCCCAAACTCTAAACATGCTCTCTATGCAAATAACACAGGTTTAGCTTAAAATAATGAGCCAACTTAAACCTAAATGCACTTCCAGGGAATCAATTAGAGCTAAGCCATTGCTAAATGTGACCCATTGTACACCACTGGCTTAAAATGGGCTGTTTTATATGCCTAAAATTCTGATTTCATGCTGATATTTTGCCAAGCAACCAACTCGGCAAAAATTGAAATAGTCTTTAATGAAAGTTTCAGTCAAACTATACTCTTCATCAAAACATGTTTGTGCCAACCAATAAACAGAGAGACACGAAATTCAAGGTACAGCTACTCAGAGCTATTTTCAAAACAGCAAAGAATTGGGAATTTAAAACCTTGGCCTCATAAGGAGCCTTTTCCTTGAGAGAGGGCATGCTGCCATATGCAGACATAAGGCACACAATGACTGTCTGTTTTCTAGACCTTTTCTTCCAACCATAAATGTCAAAAATTTGTGTTTAACAAAAGGCATTTTCATAGCTAAGCTTCATATATTTGTAATGTGATAGAGAGCATTCTGTCAAAAAACTCCCAAATAGTTCTCTTGGCTGTGAGGTCTCAATGTGCCATTAAAAGTAAGAGTGTATGAGAAAGGAGGGGTCAAAATAGTGATAAAGAGCAAACACTTTGGGCTGAATCACTAAAGGATACTAGAGAGCATTTGCCTCACTGTATCAATTAGTAGAGATGGATATCCTAAGCATTGAAAACAAAAGGTTTTTATTTTATTTTATAAGTACCAAAACACTTTGGTACTTCTCCAACTTTTAAAAACTTTGCGAAGTGTAAACTTTTCATTTAACTTGCACCTTTTAAATGGCAGATAAAAGGTCAGAAGTGTGAACACAGCTTAATTTCTCTGGCAAGTGCACACCTGACAAGAAGATATCTCATCAAAGAAATCCTATTTAAGGGAAATAGAACTAATTCTTTGAGCAGCAACACAGAAAGACCTTTTCTTAAAAAAGAGAGAAATTCTTGCAGCTGCACACTTTCCTTTGTCAGCTGTCATTTCTCTGGTTACAGTTTGCAGATATCCCTTGGTTCCTCAAATGCTTAAGATGGGCTAAATTTCCCAAAGTAAAGGATGCAGGGTAATGTTTTAAATTCTGGTAGCAGTAAAGGGAAAAAGGCAAGGCATTCCCTATTGTACTGCTGTAAAAACATGCTTCAATAAGTAGCTGCACGCTGTTGTTTTAGCACTCTTAATAAACTGTCATCAGCAGAGATAAAAAACAGATTAAGTTATGTGATTTCAAATTGCATTTTAGGTCATTTATTTTATTTGCTGTTACTGCCTTTTATCTGCAGCAGTGGCATACAAAGCAGTCATTTCTGTGATTTAGACACCTCGCCATCTCATTTTCACTCTTCATACTCCAAGAAAAAGCAAAAAAAAACTTGCACACAATACTGACAGTTTAAATTCAGCAGAGCTGCACCACGACATCTCAATCTGTTGAGATATATCATGCAATTACCACTGTAGGCCACTTCAAAATTATCCTCCTTTCTTTCCTAATGCCATGTGGGGAGGGAGACGTGCTGGCTTCTTAAGTTCTTGCACTTCCTCGCTCTAAAGATCTCCTCTGAGTCAAAATATCTGTCAGTCTGCAGATGACATTGTCATCTACTTTCAACATACTCATTTCCACTGAGACAAAAATCAGGGTTTTTTTATTTTTTAAGCTGCCTTATACTTCAACAGAGATGCCAAAGTAGCAGCAAAACTAGACGTGATCCTCTCTACACAGCTAAGTTTTCTTTGTGCTAAATAAATCAGTTTCACTCTCTTCCAAAAGGGTCTTGCCACATTAGATTAGATTACATATTTCCTCTGCCCTTTCTTCTGCATGTGTTATAATAAATCAAAGAAAACCAAAAAGTGACCTTAGAGAAACAGACCTGTTAACTAGACTTGATGAATTTTCCTAATATTAATGACTGCTGTGAAAACTCTTCACAAACATTTTGTCAAAATTTTTCTCCTTCTAATACACAAAAGCACAAGACAAAAACTGCAGTACATGGCATCCATTCAGAAATTAACAGAGAACTTTCATTCCACCCTGCTGAATCCATGTCCTCTCAGCACACCTAGAGTCAAGGTGAGACCCAAACATACAGTTTTTAAAGAGGAAAAATAAAGCATAGTAGAAAAGGCAGCTTTACAAAATACCATAGATCAATATATTGATCTCTCTCAAGTAAACTTTGGGGAGCTATGAAGCTTCATGAAGAGATACAAATTAAAGAGCAGAACTATAAAGGGAAGCAAGTAAATAGCTGCTTTTCCCTTTTTTTTTTTTTTTTAGCTTCTTTTCAGCCTCTGTTAGGAAATGTAAATAGAAGGTGAATTTATATATTAATAGAAAGGACATTTATAGATGTATTTCTTCTGAGTAAAGCTTGACAGCAAAATCCACTTTGACAGACCAACACCTTGCTAGACCAGCACATTTTCTCTGTTGGATGAATTAGTTTCTGACTATTACCAGAAATGCTTGAAAGATCACATCTTTGATGGGACCCTCCATAGCAAGGCATGTATGTTAACCAACCTCTGGATCATGATTTTGCTCATAGGAGTTCTGAAAATGCTCTTAAGCAGTATAAAGATTAAATTAAAACTAAAATCCCAACATTAAATGAATAGTTGACAGATGACACCATGGGCATGTTAAACAACCATATTGTAAGCATTCAAAGCTTGGCAGATATGTAATGTTTCTGTGGTGCACAGAGGACCTCAGTACTGCTTAAGGAAAGAAGAATTAAAGAGCTGTCAGAGTGCCAAAAAATGTCATTTTAGGCAGCAGATGTGTATCCTGTCAACAGCTACTTTCACACAACACAGTAAACCAATGGCAGGCCTACTTTTTGGTTTTGTTATTAACAGATTACTGCAGGGCATGTAAAAAGAGAAACACATTCTTCTGTGACAACTGGAAAGAATAGCATGAGCATAAAAGAAAAAAAGAAAAAAAGCAAAGCTAGGTAAGCACTAGCTGGTGTTGCAAAGGCACTGTGCTGCAAAACAGATACTCAAAATCTGATTTCTGTATTGCAGAAAGAAAATAAATTATTAACAGCTTTGCTACGTGGGCTTCTAAGAGATTAATATGCAAAGTAAAATTTTCTCTCAGCACAGGTGTTTATCTTTGACATCTGCTGCTAGGTATTATTAAATCAAATTGGTAATTTGCAATTCAGGAGACACCTACAGTAACGTAAGTCCAGAAGAATAGTAAGTCCTGTCCAATGTAATGTCAAGAATTCACCAACAAATACCAACACTTCCTCATTTGCTGTTTGCATGATCTGGAATTCACAAAGCCTTGGAGACTTTTAGCTAATGATCACAGTCTTTGATCTCCAGAAAATTATTATGGCGTGTGTAAAAATGAGATTTGTAAGAATTCTCTTAAAAGGGAAATTAATTTTGTGATTATATCACATATTTGAAAAAAATAGAAAAAAAAGAAAACAAAAGCACAGTTTAAATTTCAACAAAATAAATTGATCTAAGTATTCATCATCCATATTCAGAACACCATGAAAGACATTGCTGAAGATAAAAGACAGTTCCATGAATGCATTTGCAGCCTGACACACATATTCATTCCAGCATATTGCACCATTAATTATTCCTTTATAAACTCTACTAAGATCATTTGTCACTCATTTGTGTTTCAAGCCTTCTGAAAGTGACAAATCTCCTACATTTCTAAGTACTATTGAAGGTACTTAAGAAAAAAGCAGCATTACTTTTTCAAGCTCTTTTATACATGTACCGCAAAGCAAGAAGATTTTGTCACTGAGTAACTTGGTAAATTTGTCTTCAAATATTCCCAGTCTTGGTGGAAAGGCTCTTTCTTCTCTCAAGACATCATTACAATTAACATCATGATTTAATTCTAGTCTAAAATGTCACAAACCAAGGTATCTTCAATTAGGTGTACAAAGGATCACCTCACTCCTTGTTACAGAACACAGAAAGCATTAAAGCTTCTGTGAAGTGTTTGGAGTCATTAATAACTGCTGATAGGACATAATTGACTCAACTGCTAAATGAAAGGCAGCTGTGGTGTCTTAGGAGGTGTCATGGACCATCAGATATTCCTGAAGTGTCTTCTGATTCCCAGCATTACATCACTCAGTGTGAAACTCCCAACTCCAGCGGAGGTATTTGGGTGCTCCGTCCTGAATCTGAGCAAATTTAAACCATGGAAATTTGGTGTTTTGGTGGTCTTTCCTCACCTCTGGTGGACTGAGACTCAGACCTCAAAATTGCATCAAGTGGTGGGATCCAACAGGTGGTGACTATGTCCCTTTGTACTCTCATTCCCTGCTTCTACCTCTCTTTGCCACCAAATTTACTGATAAATAAAAATCTGCACTACTGACTTTGCCATTTGCACCTCAGTTTGGGCAGAGGCATCACTGTAAGGATTTCAATAACTGGATCATAACATTATTAAAACATTTGTTATCTGTGTAGTTCAAATTCTCAGGGAGTTTCCCCACACCTCACTTATTTCTCTCTGTATCAGCCAAGCATACAATTCTCAGACAATAATTGATTGTAAATATTCTATAATATGCCCCAGAAAAAAAACAACCAAAAAAAAGCTGGCCCATGTCCACCATATTTCATCTGAAAGAAACTTTTTTTGGGAAAATTTGTAAGATTTCAATTGAAGCATATCTATATGGTTCACTCAGAACTCTAGTTAAGGATTAGGAACATAACTAGATATTCCTGCTTTGAAAAATACCATCCCCCTGAGAGCCTGAGAAACCTGCTCAGAGGAATTTGCTTCTATCTGTATCCTGGTTCTGGCCAGGATGGTTGGGAGGGTTTTAGTGGGAACATAACCTGGGGAATACCATTCCTAAACCATGATAGTCTAATCTTAATAACAGTTTTTCTGTGGGGAAAGAGGTCACTGAGAAGGATTGCAATTAATCATTCTCTCCCTAAAGATGTTTCCAGCATCACTAATTCTATCCATGTTCCCACAGATTTCATACTCATTATAAAAATTCTCCATTTTTATTCTTCAGTGTAACTAGGAAAGAGATGGCCTGAGATCACTGTCATTAGAAAGAGCCTGCTAGATTTGGTATCCTTTCTTTTCCTGCTAAATCACAGTCAGCAGCTTCAGGCAGAACAAACATGACTTGGTGTTGTAATATCAGCCAAACCCCACCTGTGAAAAGATTTGTGAGAGCTCCTGCAAGTGGGCACTTCAAATACAATAGTTGAAGTAGATTTCTACAGATTTTAGTACCATTTTTTTCCCTGGCATGCCCAGTACTCTTCCTGTGCACAAGCTGGCCCCTCCTGCCATGTTTTTGTAAATGAGATTTTACAGCACACCTTCCCTAGCCCTGCACTCTGGGTGCACTGATCTTCCAGGCTCCTCAGCCAGGACCTCCTCTTCTGATGCTGTGGTTTGGGTTATAAATTAATCATTTCAGAGGCATATAGCACCTGAATCTGACATTACACAAACCATGTGAAGGTTTCCAAAAACTACACTGTGCTTTAAATAATACAAGAGATAATACAATAGTAACAAGAGATAATACAAGTCAACAAAGCAATAAAACTCTTCCACACATCCCTTATTTAATATCTGCTGGCAACTAGCGTGAAAAATCTAAAATAAACCGCATCCAGAAGTCATTTACCTACCCACCCTGCAGTAAAATCAACAGGACTTAGGTACATATGTGGTTTTGAGAAGTTTATTATTGTATTTTCATTCAAGCTGTATTTAAACCACTCATAAAAACAGAACTTAGGTAAACAGCAAGTCCTGAATTCTATCTGTACTGAAACCTGTAAAAGAAATCAAACCTACCAAAGCATTTTAGGCATCTGATTCCTACTGACTCAACAAGGGTTAGAAGCTAGCTTGACACAGAGCATGGGAACCTAGCTCCATTTAAACAGATGGTTTGTAGAACTCAATAAATAGAATTTTGCCATTTTAGAGGCTTAGAGAGATTTCATTAGAATGAATTATATCTGAGAGCCTTGAACAGGAAATGCCTCAATTTTTTTTATGCCATTGCAGACCTACTTTTGGATGTTACAGAAAGACAAAAGTAAGATTGTGATGCATCTTTTTTAATATCTTATACCATGTGTTTTGTCTGAAGCTTTTGCATTTCCAGAGTATTGTATACATGGCCTTTATGTGTAAAACTGGCCCTTTTGGATTTACATCCAAGAAAACTGTCTCAAAAGCTTAAAATTCACCTTGACCATTAAATAAAAATTCAAAGTCACAATATTATCTGCACTCCAGAAACTATTTCAGTAATATTTAAGGTTACTGAAAATGAGAATTTAAATAGTATAAGAATTTTGCTGCAGTGTGAAGAATATATGAAGATGACAATTTTTGCAACACAGGATTGCATTTCCATCAGAAAGTTGTATTTAATGGACTCAAGTCTGAAATACTGAAATCACAGGAGATATCCTATTTTCATATTATTTGACATCAGACCTAATCACTTTGCTTGACTTGATAAATCTTATAGAATTACTGTCAAGCTATATTTGGCTGAGAGATCTGTTTATATGAATATGATTCGTAGTTTTGCTGCTAAGCAAAAAGATAAATCCATCTCCTCTCTTTCATCTCACCTTTTTATGAAAGCTTGCAAGATGAAGCCTGTAGCTTTTTTTTTTTTTTTTTAATCTTTCTTTGGCTGTTCCATTTTCAAGTATCAAAAGAGGGCTTTTCAACAGCCTACTGAAGCTTCTTTCCACTGAGGTTACAAAGCATCATTAATTCTTTGCTGTAAAACTTACATATCCAAGATGGTCACATATTCAAATGCTCACCAGCCTTCTGCTTCCAACAAAGTGCAAAGAAATGTCATGAGCCAGATTTACTCTATTGAGTTACTTCACTGCAAAGGCCCTAATACTGAGAGCCCAAAAAGAAAGGCAGATTTCCCTTCCTTATGTCTTAATATTTTGAGTCTCCTAAATATCTGGGGGCCTGTCCTCCTCTGTTGATATACTTTTTAATTTCTAGACCAACAAACTCTTCAAAATAAGGTTAAACACATTCCATAGCAAGCAGCACCTGTGTATTTTCCTAGAGTACAGAAGCCACTCAGAGGAAAAAGAGATACTAATGAGATACACACCTCATCTGCAGCAGGGCATGGCTTCCCAAAATCCAGATGAAGGACAGAAATAAAAGTAAACCAGAAATGTTCATGGGATTAGAGGAAAAGATTTTCCCAAGCACAGGAGCAGGCACACAATAGAAGCTGCTCAACAGCAAACAGAGGAGTTGCTCTGTAGTTACAAGAGATTTACTAATGTTTACAGATCACAAAACAACATTATTGGTCATGCATGCTCCATCTTCCCTTGTCAGTCATCTGGTTCCAGCTGGGCAGACAATGCTAACTGGAAATTCCACCTTTGCTGCTCACTCAGGAGATCACTGACACAGTGACAGATTTCTTCTTGTGAAATTCTGTTACACATCACAGGTTAAAATTTATAATAATGCCTGGCAACAGGCTGCAGTTTATATTTTATATCATTTTCACAGAAGTTCCCCTGAATGGACAAAAGCTGATGTAGCAGTTCCTTCACTGTATATATCTGGTGTATTTTTTTCCTGTTTATTATTCATGAAATATTCAGCAGGAGCACAGGGCCCCCTGCAGAGAAGGAAACCAGGCCAGTTCTCATGGATCTCCCTCCTAGAAAATTTAGGCAGCAGCAATTTTTAAATAGAGGGTTGGAGCTACAGAGAAAATCTTTTATGACAACCCTAAAATCTTACAGAAATATCTTTTAGAGAAAACTAGGGGGTCGTGCACTAACCCCCAGCTCTTCCTGTGATGTTCCTACATTCATAGTTTCTAGATTCAGCTACAGGGTGTACAACACTTGGGATTTAAATGGGAAAATATTTTTTTGTGTTTCAACTACTTCAAAATGCAGCACCCAGGCTGTGGACATGAGGGTGCTAAGCTATCACTTTGGGGGTTTTGTTGGTAAGCAGATTTCTAGGCCTACTTAAGCCTCTACTTAAAATCTAGGTGTTGAGCTTCATAATTTTTTAGGACTGAGGGCTCTCATAATTTTCAAGCCACTTCCTCTGAGATTGTGGGAATTTGTAAGAACAATAGGTGGACAAGTAATGTGGACAAGTTCACATTACAAGCCTAGAAACTGCTGCTTCATCAGTTTAGAAAGTAAATCTTTCCTCAAGAATACAGATATAATTTCAAACTTGCCATATATCAGGGGAAACAAAATTATTGAAATCTTTCAGTCATCTGCCTTTTGCCAGAGCTTTCACAAAGAAAGTTTATAAGCAGAAAAAAAAGAATTAGATTTAGTTCTTCTGGATGATAACAAAGATACATTACAGACTTATGACCAATAAAAATTAACCAGAACAGAGTTGGCTCTTCTCTTGACCTCTACAAACCTGAGCAGGCTCTCAGCTGGACACAGTAGCTCCAAGAAATTTGCTTCCATTACTCTCCATCTTGTATTTCCATTAGTAGCTAAAAGAATGTATTCCTGACAAGGATCACTTGAAATACAGATTATGGTGCTCAGAAGAACCATGGTGGACAGCCTGAGGTAACATCATGAACTAGAACTGTAGAGCAACACATATATTTATCCATGGGCTGTTAACTACCTGTTAGCCTTCAGGATAGTAAAAATTATATTTGTATTTCTTCCTAAAACAAAACAGGACTCCTGCTGCTCTGTTATGGAATATCCAGTCAGGATTTTCCCACTCACCGGCTCAGGAGATTGGTCTTTGTGTGTGACACCTCCTTTGAACCTACCCTTGTCTGTGTGCCTTGGCTCATCCAGAAGATAAATTAAGAGCCACATTTACTCATGTTCATTATTTTACCAAGCGACAGGTCTATTGGCCATATTAGTGATGTCACAGATATTCTTTTTATTTCAGTCATCTGGAATGGCATTTGGAAAAGGGTATTTTCTCCTTAAAATCAATATGTTCTCTAGCTGCTATAATATTTCTTCGTACTTAAAAATGTTACTCAGAATATAAAAGTCATTGATTACAAGCAGAAAATATACTTACCAATTACCAAAGGAGAGTGGAAAAATAAAAAGTGCTCTCTAGTTCAAGTAGTTCCAGCTGGTGACACACCACTACTAATCAGCACATGTTTCAAAAGCACCAGGACCTTCTCAAGAAAATGCTTGGGTTTTCTTCTCCTTGAAGCACAAAGTGGGGTTTATTCTAGTGAAAACACAAACCCAGATTTCCAATTCTGCATTTCTCAGAGATATGCTTTCACAGCAACTGAGTCAGAATATACTGTTCTTGAATTATGGTGGTGGAAAAGCAACTTGGCTTTTTTTATGCAAGCTGTCCAGGCTTTTTGACAGAATCTGAACAGATGAAGAGAGCAGATTTAAAGGATTAGAAATTTGTCCTTTCTTTTTTGGGCTGGAGATAAATTATTAAATTGTGTACTTGATTTTGATAGGTTGTGATTACCTAAGAATGGTGTTACAAATTAGTATAGAGTAGAATATCAAAATTTGGAAACAGCACTTATTCCTTTGTTTGTCCTTTTACCTCCAAGCCTGCTGCAACCACTTCAGCATTGGTTTATTTTGTCCAGTGTAGCTGGCTGCAAGGAAGTGTCATGGACTTATGTGGTACCTCTGGTCATGTACTCCTAATGTACTTCTAATCTAATGAGCAAAAAGTTTTAAATAATAAAATCAACCAGACAACTTGTGTCTTCTCTAGAATGAATTTTTTTCATTAAAAAGAAAATTTTATTAATATCATCACTCTAAAATCCTCCTTTGTACTTGTTATAATCTTAGAAAATAAGAGGTTTTTCTCTGGGAAATCAGAGTCTTTCTGCACAGCCTGTTTGTGTTTCAATACCTCTTACCCCCAATGTGTAACTGGCACCTTTAATCTCCTGTAGAAGTAACCTTATCATCCCACTGGCATTCCTGGGAATAAAAGGAACATCACAGTATGAGTTTGTTAATCACTTCCAAGGCAAACAAAAGCCCATTTTGCTGTCTTTGTATTCTGTTGAAGTTTGTCAATGTCAAGTCAAGCCTCTAAGGCAACACGTCTTCAATTAGAGATGTAAAATCCAGTTTTGCATGCAATCTAAATCCTGCAAACTGGCAATCCTCTCGTGGAAATCACAATTATTTCCATTCTTATGCATCAGTATTTCTGATCTACCATCATTTTTCTCTTACATGAAGTGATACTTAATTTCCAAGACTGAGCATTTTTGACAGGAGTTTCTGATTTGCTGTTTAGTTACCACATTACAGTCAGGCTTACACTGATAGATCTTTAAGACAGAGGAACAAATTATATTCTTCTGTGCCCCACTCTTTACACACCTCAGAGATTCCCACTCCACCCTCCCCAAGAGAAGTTAATCTTTTCCCACCCTCTCCACTAAAATAACATAGAACATGTTTATGAGCAATTTAATTTTAAAGAATTTCTTATGCTGAACACCAAGACAAATGTGTGGCCATGTAACCATGGCTGGAGATATATCTCTAAAACCATCAGAATTCCACAGGAGAAACTGAATTTTGATTTAAATGGGTATGGTTGTGTGCATGTGAGGCCATGTCTTTGGTTAGTTAAATCAATATATTCCCTTTGCTTTCAGGCAAATTGTGATTTAGATCCCAAACCAGCCCAGCACTGCAATCCCACTGAAGTCAGAGGGTCTGTAAGTGAAGTTCAACATTATCTTCCTAATATACTGCTAATAACAATGAATTCCTACATCACACATTTGCTGTGATCAAGATTATGAAACTTTTCTTTTAGTTTTCTGAAACGGAGCTCGGACACACACCCAGCTTTAAATGACAGAGGAAATGTCACAAGTCAGAAAAACCTGACACCTGGTTCATGTTCTTTGAAGCAAAAATGTTCTGTGTTGCAAAAATGCTGGAATTCTCTTGTGTTCTGATGAGTACTCAATCAAAATTAGTGCTCTATTCATTAAAGTTTCTCTTGGTTTTTGTCCCCCTTTTTTTGGTGGCAGAAAATCAGAATTTCTTTTCCATTTTAAAAATTATATCCAAAATATTCCAAAAAGAAAGAATTTTGAAATTTAGTGTATCTTTGCTTTGTATTATTAGAAAGTTCAATTTCCATTTCTCACTGTTTACCCTACTGAATTTATTTGAATTTGATTGATTTTATTCACCCACTTTTAAAAGCCCTCTTTTTAGTAATCCTTTTCATTTCACTCTCTTCTTTTCCTGCAGAATTCTGTCATTCCTGAATCTCTAGATGTGGAAGAGTGTCAGATTTGCTAGAAGACCTTGAGGATGTTCTGTGATTTACTTCAGAAAAAACAGAGCTCTTGGGAGATAATTCTGAAAGGAAAACTTTTGGAACCTGATACACCTCCTTGTGCAGGGGGTAGAAAAATAAAGCAGCAGAGATGAGCTGGGGAGATATGGTAGGACAGGTATTTTAGTAATATTTGACTTTTTCTTTTTCTAATAACTCCATATAAATTTGGAATAAAATAGAAATTTTAGTAATGCATCTGTTAAGGTCTCTTTTCCTTGCAGTGCCAACTCCTAAGTGGTCTCCTTGTCTTCAGCTTGACCCATCAGCTTTTCCATCCTCGTTTTTTTCCTTCCTGCCCTGCTGGGGAAGTGAAGTGGGAGAGAGGCTGGGTGGGTGTTTGCCCTTCACCCAGGTTATCTCACCCCACTGCACTGCACTGGATCACACTTATAGGACACTTAGGAACTCACAACTGCCTTGAAAAACTTTCAAAAATCCTGACAAAGAGCTCTGAGTCTGCAGTTGTTTGTGTCCAGGAAAAGACACAGGGCTGTGCCCCACTGATTTCAATGTACCTGCCTGCAAGGAGGGACATTTAAATCAAAAAGCACCTGCTTCTATGCACAGAAAGAGCCAGGAGGCTCCACCTGCCTCAAAACACCTGGGATCAGGGATGAAATAACAGTGGGATCAGGACCACAGAATCTGCAAAATAACTTGAAGCCAACAGATCTGTCAAAGGCATAGGAACCAAAACAAAACAAAAAAACCCTCTTCACAATTAGCCCACAACCACTTAGCTCTGTGGTCATCAAAACACTTGAGAGAAAACTTGTTGCCAATATAGTCAAGGGCTCTCTTAATTTCATGCACTGTGACTTCAACCATTTATTCATGTCTCATTTTATTTCTCTAAAATTGGCCTCATTTAAAAGAAGGGAAACCACATTTCATGCTCTTCAGTTTCATTAAAGAGATACAAATCCCTTACCAAAAGGAGACTCTTCTAAATTAAATCATTGTAGCAGAAGAAAATATTGATATTTTGAATCTGAAAGGACTCTGACACAATCTATAGTTTCTTGCATATCATTCTTTATGGTATTATGAAAAAAAAGGAAGAAAAAAACTCTTTCCTTCTAAAAATTGCTTTCAAACACATGATGGAATATGTAACACTCAGCTGAGAGTAACAAAAATGAACTATCTCACAGATATTTCTAAAGTTTGTCAAGAAAGAAGGCCACTGATCTCTTCCTCAACAGTGTGGGAATACAATATTTCACCCTCTGAAACTAACTTTTATCTGCTTGACAAGGAAGTTATGGTTAACTCAACTCCTTTGATTGATACTCATTCCATAGGAAATGTGATATAAACCCTGCATGAATTACAAAAGGTAAATCCAGCATCACTCAATATGTGGCTCAAAGTGAACTCAGTTTCAGGAGTAATTAATGTTTTGCTCCAAATTCCAATAGTATTTTGTGTTCTCTTGGCTACAGGACACATGGATACGTCAAGAAGTTTTTTCCACATGGGTTAAAAACCATTTCTTGGGCTGACTTGAATGAAAAATGAAGCTCATTGTTTTATTCAAATCTTACTTCATAGCAGGTGAGGATCTTCAGTTCCCCTTTACATTCACATTCATTACAGAAAAGAACAGTCTGCTGCTGGTTGCATCATGAGAATGACAAAATATTTCCATGAAAATCCCTACTGAAATTTTTCTTCTCTTTTTCAGGTTTGTCTGCAAAACAACAACAACAATTCTTGGGGGGAGAAGAAGTCTCTCCTTTCTGTCTTTTAGATGTGTCCAAGGAAAAGAAACTTTTCCAAACTTACCAAAAGCCTTTTCCATAAACACACTTCCCATAAACACCTTCAGTCCTTGATGTTCTCCACCTCCATCCTCAAAGCTGAACTGCTTCAGTCTCCTGTAGGTGAAGCTTCCTGAAAACCACCCTTCAGGGTCCTTCTACATGGCAAAAAAAAAAAGGAATATAAGTCCTTTGTGCTTTCTTGATTCCCACCGACCTTACCACAGTAGCCCAATGTCCACCAAAACACATAGACAATAATTTCCAATAATCCATTGGTGTCCTTTTCCAACAATCCTGTTTATAAGAGGCAAGACACACCAGGGAATATATTCCAAGGAACAAAAATGCTGTTTCTTTCATAGCCTGAATAAAAATGGAAGAAATATTTTCCAACTGGAAGAGCAAATTTATTAGTGAGCCTTGTCAAGCTCAAAAGCCCCCCTCTAACAAATTAAGGGAAATGAAATATTAATTTTGTTATTTCAAACTCATTTTCCTTACAGTCCACTGTAAATACTGAAATATAAGAAATATTCTGTGAGCACACATTCATAGCTCAGGTCTATTTTCCTGTTTCCAGGGATCAAAGAGACAAGGAGTGCAAATCCATTACTTACTGACTTTTTGCAGATTTTTTTTTTTTTAATCATAAATCTCTTTTCTACATGACTGTTTGGATTCCAGAATAAAATGCATCTTTTCAGAAAGATTCTGAACTGAGTGGGTCATGAGAAGGACCATGAAGGAAATGGTCATGGTCATAAACCATCCTGGGTTCTATGCATCTGTTAAGGTAGAGTGCCTGAAGAGAATCAGGGCATCAGCTCGTAAGGAAAGATTTCATGTTTTAATCCTTGCTATACACCAGTACCAATAATCCAAAAGCTTGTAGTTTATCTATTTCTCTATGTAAAACAGTGGATTTCCCCCTCAGTATGCTGGGCAGGAGAGTGAGTTCCCTAAAACATTACACACTGGGAAACTGTGGTCTAACATACCTTGCCAATTTTGCCTGAAGCTCTTTCTGTCTACAACAGAGAAAAGGAACTATCATTTATTTCAATGGATGCTGGCTCTGATGGAAAGACACTATACACAAAGCTTTAGGGACTGGTTTTGATCACCCAGGGTTTGGGGGATTTTTGGTTCTTATTATTGCTCATCTCTGCATTCCCTGATTTTGCTGAAGGAAAGAGCAGCTGTTCTCACAAGCTTACCAACACAAAAGTTGCATCCAAATTTCCTTTTTCCTTAAGAGAGCAGGATAGATGCTGTCTCATTCAATGGAGAACAGAACTAAGCTCATAAAAGGGAGGAAGGGGAATCAGCCTCACAATTCTAACTGTGGGAAAGAACATCTCCCTGTATGTATATCTGGAATTTCTTGCTCCCCAGTTGAACAGATACTGCAGTAACATGGTTCATACATGGAAGGCTGCTCCCCAAAATTGTTCTAGGCTCATCACAGTGACAATCCTGAGGCCACCTCAGCAAAGCTGGCTTTTTTCCAGGACAATAAGACAAATTTGAGTTCTCCACCATGTGTGTCCCTTGCCCTGTGTTCTGTTGCATTTGCAGATCAGTTGCAGACACAGCACAACTGACCTGAATGTGCTCAGTGAACCTGCCCTGGTTTCCTGGGCGCTCAGCAGTCCAAAAATATCATGTTGTCTGCCCCAAATAAACCTTCTGCAAGATAAGTAGATATGACAAGAGAAACATGAACCCAGAGAAAGATGTGCCACAGAAGCATTTAGATTACATGTGCTGTAAAACCTGCCCAGAAATTTGGTCGGGTGTCTGCAATGTGCAGAAACATTGCCAAAATAGCCCTGCAGTTCCACAGATACAGCTCCTACCTGCCAAATTGCCAGCAGCAGGGAAAACACTTCACCCAGGCAGCAGGATGCATGTTTGCCAGGAAACTGTCTGTCTTTGAACTGGACTGTGCAAGGCAAACCAATGTGCAGAGTTCTGTGCTCTCTAGCTAGCTCAGGCATCAACAAAAGAGCAGCCACTGCCATGACAAACCTTTCCATGTGTGCATCAAGTGGGATAGAGTTTGTAGCTGTAGGAAGAAGAGAGATCCCCATTTGATCCTCCCTTGGCAAAGTCAAGGAAGCAAATTGAGCAAATCTCTGCTGGAGAGCAGAGCTGCTGAGCTTTGAAAACAAAAGGATCCAGCTTGGTGGCTGCAGGTGGGGAGGGCAGGCAGTGCACTACACACACCTCTCGCTGCTGGGGAGAGGTTTGCCTCTCTGACACACCAGAAAACAAGAGAGCATGACTTCTAGGTGCAGCACTTTGTACTGCTTCTCCTGCTGTCTCAGACACTGAGATGAGCGCTGCTGACAGCTGGCAGGTAATCACTACCTGCATGCAAGTCAAGTGCAACACACAGTGTATCTTCCCACACAAGTTAAAGGCCCATTCAGAATCCCAAATAATCATTTACCTCAAAAGAATTTGCTCATTATGTGCTTTGCCTGGCCCTCATGGTCTTGCAAAGCCCTCTGAATAGTCAGGACTGAAATAATCTCCTGCTGCCAGCAACACTGGCCTTTCCTTCTTTTCATGTAACTGCAAACAGCAACTCCTTATTCACAGAGGAAGAGGTTATTAAACTCGGCAGAGTTATTCTAAAAAAGACAGAAATGAACTTTGACTGCAGTCTTAAGTGTGAGTCTTGCCTGGAAAGCTGTTTGCCACACAAAAGACAAGCAGGGAGCACAGATTCAAGGCTGGCCATTTTCATGTGTAGTCACCATTAAGCTGAGGAGAGTAATCTGCTTCCTCACTTTGTTATGAATGGTGCTTTAAATTTGCTACTTTTTTGGAGGGATCCTTTAAGCTGCATGTTCTCTTGACACTAACCTCCCTGTTTTAAGCAAGGCATAGATCTCAAAATGATTTAGATGTTTGTGGTTGACACTACTCTGTTGCATCACTTCTGCCAGAGTGACTCGGATGAGCAACACGAAGATAGATAAATCTAAGCAGCTGGAGTCCTGCCTGATTAAATCTTTAAATCCATAGTGGTTCACCTGCAAAACAGCATCACAGTCATGACATGAAAACTGAGCTGGTGCTTAGCCAATGAAAGTGCACCACAGACCTCCAAAGGCCAAGTTTTAACTCACCTGCTTGTTTTAAACAGGATGATGAATGACAGTGAAAAAGGCACTCAGTCTCCCTTCCTTTAATGCCCTTCTTTGTTTAATAGCTGGACTGGCCAGCTACAATATTTCTTTTACACACAGAGCTTACTAACTCCACTCCAAACCTGAAGTATTAAAGCTGTTCTCTCTGCTAACCTTTGCCTGGTGCACAAATTGCCACAACAACCTCGCAGCTACTGTGACAGAGGTACAATGCCTTGAAAAAAACATGGTCTGGAGCTGGTCAGAATGATTATTAGCACCAGCCACACTTGATAATAATAAAAGAGATAATCTGTATTTAACTATCTTGTTGGTAACCATCAAGAAATCAAATGAGCTAATTACTATTTCCTTTCTTTCCCCACTGATCTGCAATCCCTGGATGAATGCTGTGTAAACCAGAAGAATTTTTGTGGCCATCCTTTAGTAATTGACCTTTAGCTCTCCCCATTTCATTTGCCCTAAGTGTTAATTGACTTTGAAAAAGCAGTATATTATCCTTTTAGAAAAGAAAGTCTGATTTGTGCCCGCCAACATCTCACAGCATCAAAGCCCTGTTAAATCATAGAGCAATACAGCTGAAAATGAGTCTCCAGAAGAAATGGAAAGAGGGTGGGGGAAGGAAGCACAGTCGTTATTGACAGAGCTCCACTGCCATCTAGAGACAATCTGCACCAGCCAATTTTCTGAAAGAGAGGTTGTTAGTCAAAATATTTCCACTCTGATGTTGGGGGAGCTAGGAACTCCACTCAGGTTCACTGAATCTATTGATTTTTTTAACCAATTTTTAGTAATCTGCACAAAAAGCAGATCATATCCTGGAATATAATCTACCATGAATTCTGTGGAAATCATGGGAGCAAGCTTTAAAGGCTCACTTGTAAGCTCCCCTGAAATGATGTAAAGCATCTGCACAGTTTTGTTTCAAAGCAGCTTCTTTGAGGAGGTATCTTTGTAGAAAGGTGCTTCATTCCTAAACAATTCACATTTTAAAGGACATGTTATGTCCTTGGCAGCTGCCTTTATGATGTTACCTGTCAGTAAGAGAGAAAGAAACAATGTGCTATACAGGGTAAGATTTTTTTTTTTTTACTCCTTCAAGTATATAAAATTTTATTTTCTTTGCGTTTTGTATGAGATCAAGAGAACACATTACTAACGAGAGTCTGCTTTAATCTGAGTGATTTAATTTACTGTGTCTCTGACCAAAGAGCCACAGAACTCCATTCAGTGTATGAGCCAGGTCAGCTGCTATAAAAACAGGAGAAGTGTCCCTCACTGGGAGCAGCTGAGCCAATTACAATCTCAAAGCAGCTGACACGACCTGGCTAAGTGCATCTGGAACAAAAGGAATTATTTTAAGGTACAGCCAGCAACTAATTCAACTGTGTCACTAATGAACCTCAAAATGGAGGGTTCATTACTGCTGTGTCACAAAAACACCCAAGAGTGACTTGTGCTGCTCTTGGTCTCCATCACTTATGGATTTACCTTCTGATTAAAGAGCAGCGTGGGGCTTTTAACAGCGATCATCTGTCGACTGACTCTGAAAATTTCAAAACCAAGACCTGCTTGAGGACTGCTGGTCTGCCACTGTTAAAAAGGCAGCCAGGATATTTCTCACAGTACAGCATAGTTTGTGTTTGCTCCCTTTGTGAAATCCTGTTGGGCTGAAATATCTTAAGATGCACACAGCAGTAAATTAGTTTGTGGTTATTTCCTTTGTTAGCTGGTTAGGTGCTCTGTGCTTGCCCACTTTGGCAGCAGTAGTGACTTAATAGTGCACAGAAAATTATAATGGTAGCAAAACTTTGGTTAAATATATGTTAAATGTGATGCATTATGCAATTATGAGAGTATCTGAATTATTTTTATTTCCTGACCAAATACATCCCCTCAAAACAGGTTTATCAGGGAAATTAGACTTATTTTCACTGAAATACACTGAATACAGTTAGGTTTGCTAAGCCAAGAAGGGCTTTCAGTGAGGTGACTGTCAGTCTTCTTGTTCCTATCAGTGCTGACACTGATTATTCCTGGATGGAAGAGCACAGTAGTTGTGAGTGATGGGTTTATGAAGAGAGGGAGTCCAACACTTCAATCAAATATTAGGAAACAGGGAACAGAATACTGAATCAGATGCCTGACTGGATGGATCTCCCAGTCCAAATGTGATGCAAAACCCAGGAGGCGTTTCTGCCAGTGAGCACAGCCAAGAGGCTGTCCTGAGGAAAAACCCAAATGCACCTTTAAAAACCAAATTTTCTTTCTCCTTTTTTTTTTTTTTTTTTTTTTTTTTGCTGACAAATACAAATAAGCTGTGCAGTTCAGGGGGAGAACAACAGCCATAAGAAGAGTAACTGTGAAACTGCAAACACTTACACAATACCAGACTGAGCTTTTTGCTGTTATCCTGTTTCTTATCTTGTCCAGAGACCCTGAAGACAGTCCTGAAATAATGACAAAGAATAACAGCTCACCCTGTAGTAATAATGCCTTAAAACTGAGTCAGATAAATGTCAAAAATAAGAGAGTTTTAGACAGAGAACTGCTCCTGGTGAAGCATAAGTACAGGCTTTCTTTGCTTTCTTCTTTTATTGGAGGCAAATAAATTCAGCCCATAATGCTTGCAACAGGAAAACCAGCACCTCATCTGGTATATTTTACACTAGAAGTTCTTTTAGGCATTATTTCCAATAGACAGGCTTGTTGCTATCAGACAAAAAGTACATCAGCTTGTTATAGATGGGAAGAGAACATCCATATTGTGAAAATTAAAAGATAGCATCTCTTCTGTGTCTAGAATTTATTGCGGAGTTCAAAGGGCATTGTTGAAATTCTGTTTGATTTGTACTTGCAACTGGATATAATAGGATAGGCTTCATGAAGATATGGATCTCTCAGCCCTTTCTGAAGGCTGTCTTAAAATATTATATTTCAAGGGACATAAATAAAACTCCTTTACAGTGTGACTGTAATCAGCTTATGTCACATCTTGATGCTTCCTTCCCCTGGCTTCCAGACTTTCTCTTCTTTTTTACTGAAACTCTTTATTTCTAAGGGTAGACTCTGCCCCAGTATATTTTTTTTCCCTTTCTTTTTGTAAAATGCCTGGAACAATAAGACCAAGCACCCTCCTTAAAGGTAACTGTCATGTCAGCATCCAGCCCTTGCTCAAAATGAAATTCCTAGAACATATTCATTCATGCCAGATATTTTCATTCATTTTGGCAAAAAGAAAGCCATACATAAATCTTTCTCCTTCTTTCACAAGCTCTTTTCTCATAGATTCATTGACTGAGAACTCTTATTTGAGCTGGAACCTGAATTAAGTAGGCTGCATATTAAATGCCAGGTAAAACACGATTACATTGCTGCAACGTAACATTTTATGATTTCTAAGATGTTTATTTCTGTACTGATTTTAAATATCTTGGAAAATAGGCTGGGTCTGCTCTGTAGAAAGCAAAAGCAGCAGTTTGATGCTGTTTGTCTGATTTCTTCAGTGATCAATGCAAGGACTAACCACAAGTCTATCACTTACTTGAAATTAAAAGTTGCCGTGGTCGCACAAATGTCAGGAACCTGCCATGTTGGTGTAGAGTACCTTGAGCTGGATCTTGACAGAATATCATCATGGAGGCATGTAACCATGACAATTGATATTAAAAACAAACCATCTTTCTCAGGAATAGCCAATATCATCATGCCTTATCATATATATATACATCTGTATGTATGTATATATAGGCTATACAGAAGAGCCTTGTAATATGGAGACAGGAATTAACAAACAGAGAACAGGTAAACTCTAGGAATAACCCCTCTAAATTTCTCTGCTTTTTAAAAGTCTGCCATAACCTTTTATTCAGCTTTTTGGAGACCTGGCTCTAAGCAGCATCCAGCTTCTCATGATTGCTGCAAATTACTGCCTGGTATTCACTTTAACGTGTGAGACATAAGAGATGAGGTGCTTGGGAGCATAAAAACCAGCAAGCACAAGAGAGCCAGAATGTACTTATTGACTAGAGGCAGGCCCAAGTGGAAGGAGCTGACTTGTGGAGCACTGGAATATTAGTATTGATTTTGTTTGCTTTATCAACATGAGAGGGGGAAATGCAGGGAAGCGATGAAATGTGCTGATCGCACGGAACGGGCGAGTCAACAAATGCACAATAGGGAAGCAATGAAATTCTCATGGATTTGGCTAAGCTAAAATCATGGGCAGATAAGTGGCTTACAAAATTCAATTTGAAAAAGGGTAAGATACTGAATCTGTGGATAAAATAACAGGAAAAGGGAACTCTGTTTTCAATGGACAGAGAGGTGAGTGCTGAAAAGCTGTGCCTTTTAGCATTTCAATGGAGAGAACTGTGTGCAGTAAACTCAGGTTTCTCTAAAAAAAAGCTGCCTTCCTTCCAGCACTTCTTTTTCAGCAGTTGCTGCTGTATGGTAAGACAGTAGCCAGGAGAGAAAACTAAAAAGAATATGTGAATTTCTTCAACTTTTATCCAATTGGGTCTTTTTCACATTAAAAAAAAGAGGGAAGGAAAAAATATTTAAGAACATAAAAATTAAAGGAGATTATGCTAATACCACACTAGATTAGGTACTATAAAAGTGACATTCATAATACATGTATCACTGTGATGACAAAAATAAGAGTTGGGAAAATAGGATGCCAAGAAGACAACAAGGAGATGTATATTGGTTAATACTAAATACTTACTTAGGCAGTCTGAGGAACAGGGTGTACATTTGGAACACAGTGAAGAAGATTAACCACATCACTCTTACTGGCTTTACAAGAAGAACAAATCCCGAGATATTGTTGTGAATCCTGTAAACATACTGTTAAGAGGGAAAGGGAAAAATAAAATCCGAGCCCTGACATCTGAGACAGGATTTACTAAGGAATGCAAAATCCCAGAGCTGTCAGGATTATATCAGCAACTTTTGTACTACTGAGAGCTTCCAAGCACTGGTAACAGCACTTTGACACCAAACTTTCCCTGCCATGCCAGTAATAGTGAGAATCTGTTATTTTTTTAATATTTTACTCATCAGTAGCACAGTTATAACTGTCACAAGATTGATTTCTGATTAACTTTCCATTGTAGCCTGTCTGCATCCCCAGTTTTCCCCTCCTTCATCTAATTCAGAAAGGTTAAAGAGTAAAAAAAAACCTTCCAGAATTCACTAAGAAAAAGAGAAGCAACGTTTCTCTGGCTGTCAAACCAATAGCAGCAGTCAGAGTACCCACAGAAAACATCACACGGACAAGATCACATCCTGGAATCTCAACAGTGCAACTTTTAACAGAAATCAAAAAAATTATTAACAAATAAAAGACCCCAGCAAAGTACCAGACATGGAAATATTTGGGGAAGAAAAAGCAAATGAAGGCTTTTCTCTGCTCTTATTTTGGGGGAAAGCAGAACATTTTTTTCTCCAAGGATTTCTAGGTCACATGCACACACTTTTCATGCAAAGGCAGGTTCTGTTTTTTACTTCAAACCAAAAATTCTCTATGAGAACTTTGCATTTAATGGCTAAATATTACTAATAATGGTTTGTTGTGGTTTTCTTGGTGTTTATTTTTTCCACAAGCCATTACAGTCAAACTGATCCCAAAGTCTGCAATGCCTTTGTAATGTCTTCAGCATCACCTGACAGACAGAGCCAGTGAAACTTGGCCCCAAAGGCTGCTCATTTCTTTCACACAGCCAGAAGAGCTTGGCAGCACACACACACATGGAGTATGGCAAATTTCTTAAAAATTTTGTGGATAATAAGACTACTGCTAGAGGCTGAATACTAATTGCCTGAAATCAAAGTAAAATAAAAAGCAACCCTCGCTGCTGTTAATTTGACAGCTGGTCACTTCCTCAAACCTGAGAGAGAATCCTTGGGCTGAGACAGATTTTAGAAACATAAAAATGCACATTCCTGTAGGAAGCAACACAGCAGCAGCAGGGCTTTGAGGATGCAACCTGGTCTTTATTTAATAGACTGGCAGCTTCAGGAGAGAAATCCAGCCCATGTGCAAATGTGCCTGCAGCTAATGAGTGCATGTGCAGCTCAGAAGGGTTACAGATCTCCACACAGAACTCTGATCTACAGCTAACCCTCGATTTAAAATCTAATGGGGAGGAGGAAGAGTAATAATGTATAAATAATTCATAAAAACCTTAATTGGTATTTCTTTTGCGAGGCAAGAGCCCATTAGCATTATGGGTGGTCACCTGTTTTTCAATCACAAAAATGGTGATTACTGTTGTGCATTATATCAAGTGCCCAGGCCTGACATGCTGCACCAATCCAGTGACTGATTCTGCAACAGCACTTGCAGGTTTGTACAAATAGTACAAATATTCCCTCCATTTACACCAGTAAAGGCATCTTACCAGCAAGAAAATGTTGCACAATACCTTAATTCTGAGATAAAATATGCCCACATTTTTTGCACTCTGAAGTCCATTTGGTTTCCAAACCACTAATTACAGGGTTAGATATGACATAATTATATTTATATATCATATAATATGATATAATTCAGTTGATCTTACTGCATTTTCAGATTAAGATGCTTTCACAGCAACAGTGATGACGTGGCAGAGTACATCTATGCACATTCTCATCCACCCCAACATTAAATAGAGAATTTACTGGTGTTATGAAGCCTACTCTATTCTGTGGATATTCTGTGACCTGTCAATGTCTGTTTTAAGCCCATATTTAGCTTTTTCTTAACCATTCAGAAAACACAAAAGTGGTAGTTTAATGCCAACTAAAATTACAATGTAAAAGCAGCTCAGGGAGAGGTAAAGCCAAAAAAGCAGGCAAACCTGGACCTGGACCTTGATTGTATCAGGTCATCAGGTAAATCTGCTCATTGCTCTCTGGTGTTGACCATCTGGTTTCAGAAGCAGCACTTCCATGTAAATAAAATTTCACTCAGAGTATGTAATACACATGACCAGCTTTGCCTCCAGTCTAAAGTCACATCTAGACAGAATGGGAATTACACTAGAAAAAGATTTGATATATCAATATATTCTTCCCCCAAATGCCATCATTTGTGTTAATATAGTAACTCTGTGTATCCACAGTGACAGAAGTATGCTGAAGGGTGTGGCATTCACATTCTCTGAAAAAATCCCTTCGCCCAGGGTTTTCTCCTGGGAAGCTGAAAGGCAGCAAGAGAGGCCTCAGAGAAAAGGAGAACAATTCTTATCTCATTTGCTTCTCCTGTGTTTTGCTCCTGTGGAATGTGTTTGGAGATTGTTTCATTGGTTTCTGGTATGAGTTGTTTTCACTCATTGTCCAGTCAGGACCAAGCTGTGTCAGGACTCTGGAGAGAGTCAGGAGTTTTCAGTACTATTTTTTTAGGATTCTGTAAGTATCCTTTCTGTATTCTTTAGTATAGTATTCTTTAATATAATATGGTATAATAAAATAATAAATGAGCCTTCTGATAAGATGGAGTCAGATTGTTCATTCCTGCCTTCATGGGGGCACCTTGTTTACAACAGAAAGGTCCTACAGACCGATTTACAAACAATGCCCCAGCCCTGCTCCAGGACCCCATAAATGTACAGATTACTCAATCCATGGGCACCTCCAACTCCCTTGCCTGAAGTTGTGTGTGTGCCTAACAGCCTGTAAGAGCTGGGCCTGAAGAAAAAATTACATTCCTTATGCTTCTGTGGTTGAGCAGGGAACTGTTTCACCCCCAGCCATCAACACAACGCAGCCACTCAGGCAGGAGGGTGCCTCACCTCGTGATGCTACAGGGAGAATTGCAGGTAGTGTGATTAAAATTACTCAGACAGAATGAGCTTTAAAACATGAAGCTTATAAATTATCTAGTCTTGCCAATGCCAGGGGGACAGGCTGCACAGCAACTTTCATGCACCTGCTCTCAGCTCCACACAGACGTGGTTGGAAGGTAAAAGTTGCAATCTTGGCATCAGGCAGAGGAGAAAGCAGAGGGGTGGACTTCCTGCCAGCACCTTGATAATGAGGGCACAGAAGGAAGCAAAACCTTGGGAATTATCAAGCTAAAAAGTATTTTTTTAGCTCCAGTATTCGCTGTATCCAAATTAACAGGATCATTTCATCAGCTGACTGCTGGAAGAAGCAAAGTACCAGACTGCCATCTACTGGCACCAGCCACGTCTCAGCGGTGAGGAAACTGCAATTAAATAAATCTATTTTTGCTGGTTCCTGCAGGACTTGGTCTTGGTGGTACCATGCCAAAAAACCTGCGCTGGGCTGCACCACCAAGGCAAGTTCTGCCTACAGCAATATTAATTCAAAGACATCCAGAAGTACAGAGACTCTGATCCTTCCTGATACATGCTGCAAACATGGCAGGGACCAGCTGAAGTTCTGACAGAAAACCAAAAAGCAGCAGCAAAATGCAGATCAAATGGCTGCTGGCAGCTGCAAAACTTGAGGCAGGTTCTACCCAGCTAGCACACAAATCCAGCAGAACAAAATTGGATTAATCAGCCTCAAGAGTATTTTTCTCTCAGGAAAACCAGCACCTTTTAATATACAACCATGCTGTGTATTCTTATGACATGCATCTCCACAAAAGTTGGTGAAGCCTTCAACTCACTGTTTTCTTCTGGAATTATGAAAAAATTCTAAGGTGTGTTAACTTGATAAATACTATAAATTCACTGGCTCTTTTGGCCCCAAAAAATTTCATGCCAAGAAAATCCGGTGCATGCATTTTCTTCTGTTATTGTTCTTCTGATATCTCCTAGATCTTCCTTAACTATAAAATCATTTATGGCTAAAATTGGGCTGTCCAACTGTTCTATTAATTCCTCATCCTCATTACATACTAAAACATCCACTCAGCATTTTTTTCCTGTACTAATGTAACAGAAAGTCACCTGCTCAATGAAATTTACTGCTTGCCTTTTTTTTTTCCCTGTGTATACAAGAAATTATTGTGCACTTTGTATTAGGTCTTTATTATCTAGCAATGATGGCTTGCTAATTAAATTGGGGTTTAATGGCATAGTTAAGTTCTAATTTATGTTTTTGGAGCTTTGTTTAATTCCTATAGTTAAAATGCAATCACTTTCTCACTATTATCTGATATTACATAGGAATAAAAAAAGAATATCAACTCCCCATATCCAGCTGACTTTCTTCTATTAAATCTTGTTACTTTTTTAACTGAGAAACTTTTTTAACCACTCTAAGCTGATGTGAGGGCAGGAGGCAGCTGTGGAATTTCTGTGGATTCAGCTCCTTGCAGGAGTCAGCTTTCTGCAGCTCCTGGGATCCCACTGCACACATTGCTTGTACACACAGCAGCCTTGGGGGTGGGACTCACAGCTGACTGACAGGTTTTTGATTTTGCAGTTACGCATGAAAACAGACAGGTGAAAAAAACAGAACAGCTCTTTACCCTTCCCTTCTTGGGCTGTGAAAAACCGCCCCTAAGCCAATCTGTTTCTAGTGACTTTGCTAGGAGCCACTTTGGGGACTGAAATGAAACTTTTGGAGTGATTGCACCCCCAGCTCTGCCTCAGAGTGATGCTCCTCCCTGTACTCTCACCAGAGCACACTCTGCTCTTAAATCTTGGTTGTTGATAACAGCTTTTGTCCAGGCAATCCAGCAGGAGGTGAAAAGAAAAGTATTTACTCCATGCATTGTGTAAAACACAGTCCAGCTACAAGGAGAAAACTGAGTTCTACAGATTTCATCCAGTAATTCATACAGCATGACTTGAGAAAGATGTTTAATTGAGTTAGTGAGAAAAACACTGACAAAAAAAAAAACTTTTGAAAGCTATGCACAAAATATCTGGTAAAAAAAGTAGATCCTACACTTCCCACATTTGAATTAGCCTGGTCACACCAACTTTTACTTTTCAGTCTATCCAGAAAGATGGCTTTATTTTTCTATTTTTTTTTTTTTTTGCAAACCAATTATTAAATACATGTAAGTCAAATGAAAAGGCACAGATATTTGAACTACCACTACCACAATATGAGAACTATTGCATATAAATAATCCTGTTCTACTACAAAAAGAGTCAAAACTTTTTGGATTTACAAATTTTGATATTGTTTCGTTTCAGCTTCAATATCTTCATTTTGAGAAGCAACCCTCTAACTGGATTAACCCTTTGCAATCTGCTGCTCCTCAGAAGTCAATAAAAGCTCTTTCTGTGTGCATGAAATATGAAAAAAGGTCCTGAAATTCATTATAAGCCTATATCCAGTCTAAGGACAGCTGCACCATGTGCACTGTTTTCTGATTTTACAAGGGCATCTTCTGTGGTTTCGAACTCATAAGAGTAAATCCAGTTTTGTACAACTCAAAAATAAAAAGTCTAATTATAATTCTTGTTGCAGACATGCAGTACAGAAGACTTAAGGTTTTTATCCTACTCTTGAGTTATTATTAAAGCTGTTCACATGGGAAGAATTTGCATTTTTTAGAACTGCATGTCATTCATCTCTAGAATTATCCAAATCCCTATCTCAATGACTGCCTTTAACAATGCTATCAATAGATGAAAGCTTATCAATGATCCTTTGCTAACATTATTTTAAAAGTTAAAATTCTCTCAGGAGCAAGAAAATAGGATGCAATTCTTTGAATATATTTTCAATATTAAAATACCTTTTCCTAATATATTTTAATTTATTTGTTAATTTTAAAGTGAAATTAATTATATATTTTTAGTTCTATGTTTTTAATAGATGCCAAATGCACTTTTAAGATTTAGGAGACAACATTAATTTCTTTAGTTTTGACAGTTTAAACTGACTTTTAATAGGCATTGTTATTTTCCAGTTGCACACTATGCAGAGAGCATGCAACACTGCAAACTCTTCATTTACCTTTGCAAGAGATACCAAAATGACTTGGGATTAAATAAGCTGAAATTTCTTCTAGTGCATGGAGGAATGTTAAGGCCAGCACCACAACTGAAGTCCATAAATGAAAGGGAAGTAAAGGGGAAAATACTTTCAGTATTTTAAATACATGGATTTATCTTAGATTTTCTAATAAGAATTTCTTCCCACCAAAATTCTCACGGTCCAATTATGTTACTGTAAGCAGCACAGAGTTAAAGTCTTGTGCTGCTGCATCCAAACAGAAATGCTATTATTTTAATCTTAGTCACATCTCCTCTGTACCTGAAGTGGTCTTCATATTCTGGACTTTCACTTATGCCTTTTCAATATGAATAGTTTGCTCAAAAATGTCAAAACTAAATCTAAAAATGTGAATTTTCTAAATAAAATCTCCCAGACTACTGCAGTGACCTGGGCTGCATTTATCATGCCATTAATATCTGAATACTTTCATTTTGTCAGCTCTCCCTGTAAATCATTCCTTTTGAGAGAAGAGATTTATTGTCATGCATTAAATGTGCACTACACACAATAAATGTGCACTACAAAGGTTGGATTTATGGAGAAAACTTGATAAAAAGGAACAGATGACTTTTGTAAACTTCAGAAAAGCATGTTTTCATGTCACATATTATGGCTGGTCTCCTGGATTCTGTACTTTTGTACTTCAGAACAGAAATTTACAGAAAGATATCTCCACTGGGAAGTGCTGAAGCTCTGCCATTAGACATTGCCTAACCTAATGCAGGCATTCAGTGCACTGCTGCACAGACTTCTCCTCCAGCCATGGAATATGTCTAGGAAAATAAGAAGGTCTGTGTAAGGCCTGAAGTGGAGCTCCACATGGGAAAAAAAAGAACCATAAAGGAGAACTTCTGAGTTTTTGTTTTTTGGTTTTTGTTTGTTTTTTTTTAATGGCAGTTATTCACAATGCTCCATGAAACTGAAAAGCCACTGTAAATCCTGGAGAAAGAGATTAAAAGGCAAGTGAAGCAGTCAGGGGCACAAGATAAAGATTCCAAATCCATTTCAGCTCCATGTGCATGGAATGGAAGCAGATATGGGCTTACATGGCATCTATGGTAACACAACAGCACTGAAAATTTAGGGGTTCATAAATTAACTGAGACTTGAAACCAGAAGAATCAGACACACCAATGTAATAAAATCCATCCAAGTGAACCCAAGTAAGCACCCAAAAATGCTTATAAGTAATTTAATAAATAAGTAATTATAATAAAAGTAATAAGAGAAGATGAAGAAGAATTAAAATGAACAGTCATTCAGAGCCATTACAAGGTAGTTCTCTTCTACACTCACCTGCTCTTCTGAGCAATGAGGGAAAGCAAAATGCTGCATTTTCCAGGTGTCCAATGACAGCTGTTCACAAAGCTGATGGCAAATTAATATTAGAGGCTCCAGTTTCCTGAAAAATAGGATATTCATGGATAAGAATGTGATGATTATAACATGTGGTGTTCATGTTTTATTGGCTGCACTACCAACATTTCACATCTTGCAGAAATCCTACATCAGACCTAGAACCAAGCACCTGCAGGAAGGGACATCATTTCCACTACAAGCTGGGTTTACAAGGGACAAAAAAATACATGCTAGAAGAAACACATATGTGACCACACAATCAGAAGCAAAAAAAAATAATTTATATTGAAATCAGTCCCAGGCCCTACTTGCATTTTTTTTTTTTTTAACTAAGAAAGAGCACATACCTTGGCTTCTGTCAATGAGTTCTAAATAGCATATGGGTTATCTCAAGCAAAAAAAATCACACAAGCATGACAAGAGCAAATGACACCATAAAATTCAATGAAAAGTTGGTCACCTCATCATTTTCAGAAGAAGAAGAATCAGAATTTTAAGACCAAAATCTCTACTGAAGTCCCTCTCTCTCTCCATTTCCTCCTGCCAACTAAACCCAGGGTAAATCTGCTCCTGTACTAAGTTCTTTGATAGCACCAAACATTAAAATGACATTATTATATGGTTTTAAGTAATGTTGTGGATAGTTTCCAAGCCTCTGCATATAACATAATAATACATAACAAGTCACTGCCTTTTTTATCCATTCCACTGATAAAAAAATATAGAAACTGATATAGAAACTAATACTCCTTCCACACACAAAAAGACCTCAAAACATATTCAATCAGGCCCTCAAGGATTTTTCAAAAACTGAATTACCATAGTAAAAAATAAAAAAAATAAGGAATGATTTTGAAAATGGATGGTACTACTCTTCTAAATCATATTAACAACTAATAAGTGTCAAGGGCCTGCTATAACTTGGTACCAAAAGAGTGTTATGTACAATTGCCTTGGACTAATGGGTATTTTATGCTAAAGGATAACTTCTAATTCTGCTGCAGGAAGCACATACTTGCCATGCACTGCAGACATCAGGAGTGTTGGCTAAGATGTATGGATGGAAACCATCCAGAGGGGGGAAAAAAAAAAAGAAAAAATCATATAAACTTAAGTGAATCCACACTGGACATTGGAAGTAAAACTCTGAAGTTTCAGGAATATCCAGTAGGAGCCAGAGCTAAAGGCAAATAAATTTTAAGTATGACCATCTTTTTTTGTGTCTCAGTAAGAGACAGTTTTTGTAGGGATGTGTCAATTTACTCTATCACTACATAAAACAAATCCTAGGAGGGAGTCAGGAAGAATTTTCTCAAAATAGCATCCTAGTTTGTTAAACACAGTGTGCCATGACCCCATTCTCACGTAGCCCTGTAAAAAACAGATTCTAGTAGCAGTGGGAGGTATATGGAGTATGAGATTTCCATTTTTTTCTATAAGACTCAATATAAAAAAAATGGCGTTGGATACACTTCAAAAGGGCAAAGCCCATCTTGTTATTTCCATGCTCCCCCAGCCTCTGCAGTTTTTCAAGTCTTACACACAATATCTAAAAAGACAGTGAAATTTCCTTGGTGAAATATGGAAAACACAGAAGCTTTTTCTTCTCCCCAGGCATGGTCACTGGGATTCAACAAGACAAACACCACAAGTCAATAAGGGTGCAGTCAGAGGCTGTGTCTATTAAAATTATATACTTAATCTCCATCCCAGGATAAAACATGTCTCTGCACCATCCCTCTTGCATTCCCTATTCCTCCTCAGGAATTTCCTGCCTTGTTGTTTGGAATTTAAGCATTATTCCTTAGCCTGCCTGCTTTTACCTGCTGCTGGTTGTGGCACTGTGCTTGCAGGGCTCCAAGTCCTGCAGAAGGGGATATTGAGGAATTGAGGACTGTGCCATTGAAAGGAGGAAGCAGGATGCTCTGCACAGTGGCAAGAGACAGATGTGGTCAGGGTCAGGCAGCTGGGGCAAGTGTGGGCTACTCTTCCTGAGACTAGAAGTGCCAGGAGCTCTGAAAAAGGATTTTATTAAAAGAAAAGAAAAAATTACACCAGGCTTTCAAAATGTCAAAAGGCCACCCCTGTGTTAGGATAGACAGACACAGGGTGGGCTGGTAAATCTTTTCCCATCCTTAGCTCTGCCCTCAGCCCCAGGGTCAGGCCAAAAAAAGCAGGAAATCTGACTCTGAGGGGTAACTCTAATTCCAGTCATCCCTCTGAGCCCTTAGGGAAAACACCTTTCTTTCCATCTCTTCATCCCAGGCTGCCTGCCGGCCTCTGCAGATAAATCCTCAACATTTTATCCTCTTTCATAACTTGTATTCTGCTTCATATTGATCAGTAATCAAACCCTCAAGGAAGGAATATTGCCATTTTTCCTCTTTTGTCTAGAAGGGACAATAAAATTCCTGGTGTTACAAAAACAACAGTAACATCCTGATTGCATTATTTTGCCACTATTTACCTAGAATAGAATCAGCCCCTTGAAGAAATGTTATTTTTTGAGGATGGAAGGAACAGAGTGAGTTTTAACCATATTTGATATTGGCCTGCATTGCACATAACATCATTTCAGAAAGCTCTGGATTCAATCTGGGCTAAGGCAATGCTCCCACAGTTGAAGTTTCTCTTGCATAATTCAGAATTTCCTGGGTATAAGATTTACAGATAAAAACTTTCTGCCATGCATAAATACTACAGCACTCACAGCTCCCTCAACATCTATTTTTCCAATTTGCTTTTTTTTCCCTCACTCAGGCCATACCTTGCCTGGAGAGGTGAAAGAGAGAGAGATGGCATTACTGTCACCTCCATCCAAGATGCAAAAACATGCTACAAAGCTAAAATACCTCAGCTCTCCTGTCTGCTGAGTTTCCCATTTGCTAATGACTGATACAGAAGCAGGTGCATTTCCAAAGCCACAGGAAAGCACTGAGTTTGCCATATGACAATAATGCAAAGGCCATAATGCAAAGATGTTCAGGAGAGGGGAAGATGGGAAATTAAACACCTGTAATTAATTTCCTTCACAGAACATCCTCTGGCGACATCTGCACAAAGCTCCCTGATTCAGAAACCCATTTGTGATGTTTTGCAATTGGTTGAAAAGCCAGTTTTGCTCTGCAGACTGGCACTGGCAACAGCAATTAAATGAAGATGGAATGCAAAGTCTTGCTGAGCATCCTCTGCTGGGGGGCAGCCCAGCCACTGCATTTGGGAACTTCATGGAGCTTTTATATTGGGGTTTTTTTTCTTGTTTTCCTTGCCAATTTGTAAATTGTTCTGTTTGGCTTGCTTCCCATTTCTTTAAGGCCAATGCTATCAGTATCAAAATATTAATAACATATTCATTTATTCATTTCTGAATGCTTCCAGAACCCTATCCCAGAATTTCAAATAATGTTGTAATAGAGATGAGGACAAAACAGGGGGTGCTTGACATCTAATATAGTAAGAGCTGCCAGCCTGAAATAAGTGAAGAAATGTACCATGCATGTGTTTTTCAAATATCTAATGTACCTGCATAACAGAGAATTAGAATTAGGTGGTTTTTGTCTCTTATCCACTACACATTTACAGAGGAGGAATGCAGTTTGGAACATTCATCTCCTCTGCAGCTGTTATCCTGCAGAGATTTTCCAGAAGTGGAACTAAGCACAAGTGACCAGGTAGGACCAATTAACCAGACCCACTCATGGTAAAACACTGAAATTACACTTTCAGGGTACACCTAATTTGGCATTCAGATTAAAATGCAGAATAATTTAATAATTAAAAATCAAACTCAACAACATCATTGAAATCTTTATTCATACAGCTATGGTGGAAAACAGCAACAAGCCTAATGTACTTTCCTGCAGCACAAATCACTGGAAGAACAAATCCCCAGCTTGGATGACAAAACAAATTAAACTGACAGACTAACAAAGGAGATTTCAAGAACCTGCTCGGCCACCTTATTAAATATATTTCACATAATAAAAGTGTTCAGCAAGATTGGTAGCTTGTATTAAGTGGTCACAGTAACCTTCCTTGGTCTTCTGCCTTCTCACTTTCCTAACACAACCTAATATACAATTTGCCTGTTTTAGTGAAACTGAGTTTAATAAGATCATGTTTTCAGCATTTTTTTTTCCCAGAATAATCCCTAAGCCTTTTTCTTGATCAGTGTGCTGGATGATTGTTTCACTTAGCAGGTATTCCCCAGATTATTTAGTTTCTTCTACTTTTAATAAGCTTACATTTGTGTACCTTGAACTCTATCTGTCTGCTGTTGGCCTAGTCTCCAGAGAAACACTTGTTTCTAATATTGATTGCACTATGCATTATTTGTTTTGCCTTTAATCCTGGCACATGGAATCCTGGAGGTTTTGTTTTCAGTATTCTATTTCAAGTCAGCTTGAGTGATGTCAAGAGAACTGGCTCATCCAGTTCAGAAAAGAAATAAATGCTTTTGGGAAAAAAAAAAATCATCCTTTGCTTCTGTATGAATTTAAGTGTTCCTCAGTAACTAAAAAAAAAAAATGAAATTAATGTTTCATATAACATAAGAACTATAAATTACACATTGCCATAAATAATCTGCATTATTATAACATCAACAGTCAGAAAAACATTACCTTGAATCCAGCTCTTACTAAGGAAGAGAGACACCTGCTTTAGACAGACTTGCTTTGAGTTCCTTTCCAATCTATGTTCTGAGGTGCTAAGGCCTTGGAAACACATGCACTTACACATGCCAGTAGCCCTCCTAAAGAAAAATGCAAAAAAAATCCTGGAGGTGACTGCCACTTGAGATATTTTTATGTCTGAAATCTAGATTTCTTTTCCATTAACAAAACTTCACAAAGACACTTAAAGCACTTTGAAACACTATGAATTCCAAAGGTTTGTAAAACATTTATATTTATATACATATTGTTTTATATATGTATATTATTGTGGTAGCTTGCAATGACTCTTTGTGTGCACACACGTGTGCATTTGCTGTGCAAACATGGGAGAAATGCTGCTCTCTCAAATATTTACATTCTTTATATATCTAAGGAAGTTAAGCCTGTAAGTAAGTTTAATTTAAGTCATAAGCTGAGCTAACTGCTGTTAAGTGTTGTTCCTTTATTAAATTAAGTTACAACTGAAGTACTGGCGAGTGCTGTTCAAACTATTGTCAGGCCATATTCCTTTTTATCCTTGCCCTTTCTCTCCCTTTGTCACAGGCACCTAAACACACACAGATAGTTTTCTGTTTACTGCTGCTTGGATTGACTGACTGGACTTTATTTCTTGCTTTTTTTCCCTCTGTGAGCCTTAACCCTGTAGTAAGTAGCAGAGTGAACATTTCCAATGAGCCTTTTCGTGCTGTCACTTAATATTAAATCCCTCCTTTTGCTGAAACCCTTGCCAGTCATTCTTTAGGCAATCTCAAGCACTCCTCAACAAGTATATTTAAGGAAAGATTGATAATTTAAACAGAGCAGTTTGATCTCAAGATCAAGTTTTTTTACACACTCACAATTGTGAGTGACAGGGCTCCATCTGCACGGTTCGGTTTCGGTTTCTCTTTCAAATCACAGCCTCCTTTGCCACTCCTATTTCAGCAATATTTCCTGATAGGATGAAACAGTTGCTCATCTCATTTTTGAAGGGCTTTACTTAGCTCAGTGACAGCGCTGATTATGTGCAAAATTATCAGTTATCTGGTATTATTATTGAGCTGCACCATCTTCATGCACATTTACAGAAAATTCTCTTTCCCTGGCTGTTCTCCTGGTTTCCACAGAATGAGTATGTCGACTTGAACACTGCTTTTTGAAAAACATCAGAGAAATCAGTTCTATGCAAAAATCATTGTGACTAGGCTCTGTGAAAGCTACAGAAGGATTTATGCTCCAGCAGCCACCTTAGCAGGGCTTGAATTATGGACAGGAACTCTGCCCTAGTGGCACAAAGGAGTTGGCACAGAAGCATGTCCCTCTCCCTCTGCTCTCCCTTATCCCTCAGCCCTCACTGGCGTGGTTTTCCAGGAAAAGGAGGGCAAGTGAGAGCAGTCAGTGCTCTTCCAAAAGCAGCTTTAGTTCTCCATTAGCTTCCTGCCAAGAAATCTGCAGGGTCAACAGGGAATGTTGTAAGGAAGGCAAAATGCTTGGTGCTTGGGGTTTAAACTTTATTGCAGTGTGAACTTTGTTAAACATTTAGAATACCCTAAGAAATACAAAAGGGATGTCTGCACTGAATATTCCTCTCACTCCTTTAACAATGGACCAATGCTGTGTCTGTGTACTTTCCTCCTCAAGAAATTCCTTATCTTTCTATTTCCACATTATCTGCTTCAATTGTGAAATTTATTTCTTCATTACTCTCATTCTGGTACCAGCTCTCCACGAGCTGAGTCCTGTTAGAGAAATTAGGGCATTCTTTCCCTTTCAGTGACCTGGACATCAGTTTACATTCATAAATGTCTAAATAAAAGAAGCAATGCCTTTTATTACATTCTGAGCCTCTAAGAAGCCAATTCCTTCAACAGCTTCTTCAAGGAATGTACACTGTCTCAGCTGCAAGATCCATAATGGCTTCCTGGAAATGCTTCAGGGTACAGAGTCGGTACTAGATTAACTGCAAAATTAAGTCTCCAATTAACTTTGCAAATTCTGCTAGCATCTTCATCAAGCTCTGGGAAATACTATGCATTTCCAGGGATTCTCATGTTACATTTATGGAGAAGACTATCATTCTGTGCAAATCCTACTGTGTTGAGATTAATCACACTCAGCCAAGGTAGCAGAGGCAGGTGTGCAGTAACCATAAGCTCCCTCCCTAATCCTTAGAGATCACTGGCAGAAAGCAATTCAGGTTTTCAGAGGAATGAATGACTTTTGGAGTGTGCTCAGCTCCTCTGAGTGACTACAGAGAGATGCTGACAAAACATTCTCCTGTTGGGCATATCAGCATAGCACTGAAACTTCAGTAGCAGGAAGGTCCAAGCACATCCTAACTACCAAATACTGCTCCACTAGATAAAAATAACATTCCTCTCTCAGCATCAAACATATCAGGGGATCAAATATAAGAACCTTACCCATCTAATTGACACCATTTGCATGTAAAAGAGCTGTGACCTGTACAAAAGCCAACTGTTTATCCTAACTTCATTTTGAGCTCTCATCCCCTTTGCAGAGCTCACCAAAACAGGTATACAATTGTTATGTCATACAATTGTTATTTCATACAATTGTTCCTAACTTCATTTAATTACCTGCATCTGGGTATCAAGGTTCAGCAGTATAAAGGCCCTCTAGGTTTTCCTTAAAACCTTTGCCTGTGGCACTTGAGTGTAAAAGGAGGAATGACTTTCTCCAGGTGTTTATTCAGGAACGTGCTGAAAAAGATCAAATGTAGTTAATTGTAATTAAACCATTACAATCATTAATGTCACTTGATGTTCATAGAGAAGTGGACTCATCAAGAAGAAAAAGTGGTGGTGTGTCCACACCCCTGTAAGGAAACTGAATGATTATTGTAAATCAACCAAGCTTCCTAAGCACAACAGCAGCATTAGTGGCTCAGAGCAGCACACTAGCTTGTTTGATCCTGTTTTAAATTCTTTGAAACTTCAACTGCAATTTCCAGCAGTGCAAAGTTTAAACTGCTTACTGTAACACAAAATCACCTTCCTGAATGTATAATTAAAGCATTCAATAAATGAGGCAAGTAATGGAAAAGCGGGCGCTATATACAACAGTAAATATTTGACTGGTTCTTCAAAAGCAAACTGCAGCATTTCAATATTTACTTGCACTCAGAATTGCTGATGGCTTCCCTGCTGTGCAGTAAAAGAGAAAAATTATAAGTGCATTCATAATCACTTGACCTTCCTTCTAAAAAAATTATATTTGCCAAAATAGTCTCTGTATCCCCATTGTTTGTGAAATAGAAAATGTAAATTGCAAACACATTTGGAAGAGCTACTGGTTTGAAACAGCGTCTCAAACTTTGATTTTCCTATCTGCCTTCTGCCCTAGAGCCAACAGCAATTTCTCACTGTGACAAGACAGATCTGGAGTACTCAAACTGTAGCAGCATGAACTATCAACAGCACTTGCTGAGCATCCATCTCATGTTAGACACAGTTTTAGCACGTTTATGCTGCAATGGAAGCCTAAGAGTAACAGGGGCTGCCTGCAGATGGCTCTTGGATTTGTAACAAAAATCAGTCCTCTTGTTTTTCATTTTCACTGGTGTAAAACCCATGGAAGACAGATAACAGGTATCTTATCTCTTTAACTGTGTGGTCTCTTTGGTGCCTTGTGACCTAGAACAGGGACTAGAGTTAAAGAATAAAGTAGGGATTTATTAAAAGGCCTCAATGGATCCATCTTGGGCAGCACAAGAGCCCAGCCAGGGCCAAGATGAACCCAAAATGGTCACAAAATGGAAGACCAGTCACAGGGTCTCAGCTTTTATAAGTTCTGGTCCATTTGCATATTGGACCAGAATAATATTAATTGTCCAATTACAGCTTTAGATTATGAAGTCCCATCATTCTTGGTTTTTTTACTTCAGTTCACCATTGTTTATGCTCTAGGGCCTGAGATTTGGATCAGTTGTCCTTGGATCCCCAGCTAGAGAAGGAATTGTTTTGTCTCCCTACTCTGTGAAGAGAGCTCACCATCCCCTCATGTGAAGCCCAGACCCACCCACTAAAGCAGCACAGAACCTGAAAATATAAAAGGTAAAACCTGAGACATCATCTGATAGCAACCCCTCACCATACACAGTGATAAGAGTTCTGCAAAACATCACTCCATTTTTATCATTCAAAATATTTGAGTGATAGAAATGGCTATCTAAAACAGTAATGATAGCCTGCCTGCCCAAACCTTTCTTCAGAATTAAATATCTATTTAGTTCAAGCAGGTGACACAAAAATTCACCTCATTGTCTGCCCCCAACCTGTCAGGCATGCAACTGGTACCAAATGATGAATCTCATCTTCATCTCCACCTGGGAAATACTGAACTAGACAATGAACTCTTCCTAGGATTGGTAGTATGAAATAATTTATTTTCTTTTAAAAGTTCAGTCTGACTCTTACTCTGAAATACTTGCTCTAGAAATGAGGGGCCAAATCCTTGGTTATGCCTGAAAGCATCTCTTCAGCATTATCTGTATTTTTCCACATCAAACCTTGAGTTTTTCATGATGAGAAGTGAACAGAGAGGACTGATTTTTTTTCTCACTTTGAGTGCCAGAAGTTAGACCAAGTGGCTGAGCAAGACTCCCAGGCTGTCCTTGGAGCCACTATGGAGAACCATCCATCTCCAGAGGGCACTCCATCCCATTCCACAACAAATGCCATGATACAGAATTGCAGTCACCTGGCTGCTCAGCTCACCACTGAGTAAATGGAACAGAGGCTTTTGGTCAGATAACTGAAGATGAGGAAATCATCTCAGAGGGTGTCTCTGACCAAAGAAAACCTCAACCTGCATTTGTGGAATGGTGGCTACAGCAAAACACTAATTCCTGGCCTAACTGTACATCAACAGTTAGAGTGTTTTAGAGGAAAATAAAGAATATGTTATGATTAAGCACAACTATGCTGCAGATATTTACGTTCTGCTAAAGATAAAATGCTATACAAATGTAAGAGTATTTATTTTCCTATGATCAGAATACTCTTTTAAAAGCTTTATGAAGGAAAATGTGTTCTTTTTCAAAAGCTTGGCTGAAACCCTTGGCTGAAAAGCATTAGCCCATCACTTACCTGAAAGACTGGGTTTTATGGATGACTATGAAAGGAAAAAAATTTTGTTGAGCCTAATTTTATATTTTCTACCTCTGTCAGCTTGCATGAGCTACTTCCATCCCCTTTTGCACAGCTTTCAATATATTAAAAATAATGAATAAAGGAGGCTCTAATGGGAGAAGTCAAATATGGCAAAATAATTAAATTACTAAACATCCAGAAATCTCTTCCTTTCCAGATCTATGAGTTAAATATATGGCAATTCAATTTCCTTAAACACTTGACAGGACCTATTTTGTATGAGATTTATTTGCTAACAGGCTTTCAGTCACATTAAGTGCTCACAAAGTGCACAGAAGCTGTATTTTACTGCACAGCCCTAATTGAGCTGTCTGGGCTAAAGCAGCTGAATGTTACAGAAATGTTTATTATACAAATCCATTTACTCTCAAACTAGAAAAGGACATTCCTGTACATTTGAGTGCAATTTATCCTAGGAAAAAAGAAAGCAAAAGATCTTTTATCACCCCCTCAGATCAGTGAATTATTCTTATGGACTTCTTTTACAACTCAAAATCAGATTTCACTCCAAACTGCAAAAGAGCAAAGTCTCAAATGCCTCTCAGTTATTTTTCAATTACATTTAATATCTCTTTCTCAACCAGAAGTTGAACTTAGTGAATTGCAGCAATCCATAGCTACCTCAGCAGCACACTCTGAATGGGGAAATAATATATTTTTGTTTTCACTAAACATCTCGTTGGCCATTTTTCCTGTTTTTCCTATAATTTCATTAAGCATTTGTTTTTTCCAATTCTTTTGAGCATCTAACCATACAATTTGAGTTAAATGTTTAGACAGGCAAAAGTCACACAGGAAACAAGAAGTAAAAAATCCTAAAACCTGCATGTGAAACACAACTGTGGCTGAAATGTCACACATCCCCAGAATCCATACCTGTGTATCCCATAGGTTTTCCTCATGGCAGCAAAGGATGTAGATGGTGGAAATCCACTTGTCTCAAACAGGAGATTAAAACCCAACTCTGGTACAGAGTAGGGATGTGGTGCAGGACCCAATTCCAGGGGTAAAAGCTGTAGGAACTGTATTTTAGATGTAAGAACCTTAAATAAAAACTTGGTCTGTTGTCCTCATTTCCAAATACTTCTGTAATTTCTTATTAAATAAATAAAGGGGCTAAAAAAAATCTATTTTGGCTTAAACTCAGCTTTTGCCTCAATCTGGTCCTACTTAGGCAACCTGAAAAGACAAGAGGGCAAAGAACACAAATGAAAAGCAGAGTCTGAGAACTGTGTTCATTTGTAACCATAAGGATCCAAAAAAAGTAATCTAAAATACATTTTTTTAGAAGACCTCCTTCCCAGCACACCAACACTGCAATTACAGGCACAGATATTAGACCACAAGGTGGAAAGGAGCTTGCACACAGGAATATAAAGTACAGGAGACCTCTGCTCTCCTCTCAAATCCTCTTTCCCTCCTCTGCTTTTCCAACTGATTTTATTTTATTTCATTTACTTTTCTCAAATGTCCTTTGATTGCAGTTCAGTGTCTTCACCAGAACTCGACTGACTTTTCCCCTGTCCATGCTTGGCATGCATTTAATAGCAATTAAAAAATCCTCTATTCAGATATTTCTCTAAACAGGTAATCAAGAGGCAGTGACTTTGATTGATAGTCACTGTCATGGAAACTGGAGGATGACATTCTTTGAGTTTCCTTGAAGGAAAGCTGGGTAGATAATATGTTCCAAACTATCACTGAGACATATTTTTGCCACATGCCACGTTGCTTAGAAAGATGGTACAAATACCAGTGATTGGCACAATGAAGATTTGCTGCAGGGATCTGAATTCCTTTTGCATCTCATTTGCTCTGGAAAAAAGCAACTCCTCAATATTCCCTGACCCTCCCTGGTGGCATGACATACCAACAGAATGAGCAATAAAACTACAGTGAAGCAACTTTCATTACAGAGAAATTAAGAGAGGAACTGAATCTGATGGAATTCCAGATAACGATGAGATGTGTGAGCAAGGAACAGTGTCACAGGGTCTTCACAGGATGCAGATGTATGTGGAACAGAAAAACTTCATGGGCTGCATCTCAAATCCCAGCATGGAAATTGTGAAGATAATTCTGACACATACTGGTGCCAGCAAAAGTTTCAAAAGGGAGAAAACATGAAAGCTGTCTTCCTTAAATATTAAGAGGTGTGAGTTAACTCAGTGGATCTGAAACCATTTGAAGTTGAAATCTACCATTAAGATCACCTTTGAACAAATGGGGAAAAAAAACCTGAATACAAGATTAGTCACCAGTAAAAAAGAGAAATCTTGCACAAAAAAATTCTACTCTGTTGAACACATTTCTCAGTTCTGTTTATTAATCATGTTAAACAGCATGACTTTACATCTGAGACAAATTTGGTAATTTTGTCCTTCCCTCTTTTCAAGGTTGGACAGGAAATACCTCTTAATCTTCAGGAAAATATTGCCTGGGATTAATTTGAATCTTACTTCCAAATGGGTTTAGCAAAAGTGATGTGAACCACTTGATATAAAAGCTCTAGGTGATCTTAAACATCACATGAGCTAAACTAAATTCTAATTACAAATAACACTTTTAAGAACTTCAGGACAGAGCTCCCTGAGATGAACAGTTTAGTTGAAGTACATATTTCAGGAAAAATCGAAGTGTTGGTTTGTTTTTATTTAAACACAGATTAACAGTTTATTATGAAGAAAACAGCATAATCAAGATGTATCCCATGAAACAGAGTGTTATGAGATACACTAAAACCTCTACTCAGTGTTTCTTTTGCTAACTTTAATATATTCTTGCTTTAAGGTTATTGCTTTAATAAAGTGCCCTCTGCCAGGCTTTAGCTTTTATGCTGTGTAGTAAGTAATTCTGATTAAAATCTCCTGTCTGTTCACTTGCCATAATGAGTAATTCAACTTTTATAAATATATCTGACTTGCCATCACTAAAACTTGAGGGACAAAGCTGAAAACTTAAACCTTAGGCAACCTTAAACCCCTAAAGCAAGCGGGACTTTTGACTCAGCAGCAGGAAAGCTTCTTTAACAAACTTTGTCTGAAGCTACCACTCTACCCATGACATCACCTGAACAATAAAAATTTAAATCTTCTAAGGAGATCTAAAATACTTTTCTAATGGCTTTACCTTGATATTTTAAAATACAGGGATTTTTTTCTGCTTATACACACTAGCTACAATGTTTTCATATGCTATATTATGGTAGTTGTTCTATTATCATTATTATTATTATTATTCCATTATATGAAAAACAGTGTTAACAATGTTTGGGATTCCTCTGTTTCACAAAAAAGCCATTTTTGGATGAAACAGTGTGTGGATAAAATAGGAAATAGTGCAAGAAGCTGTTTATGGGGAAAGAGTAGCAGAGAGATGCTACTTGGGTCACACCTGCCACCAAAGGGACAGTTTGGAATCACACTGTCATTGCTGCTGCCACACACTGGGCAAGAGGACAGAGCAGAGATAAAATCCAACTTTGCTGCACTTTCTTTAACTCAGCAGGAAAGAAACCCTGCCTTGCAAAAACCTCCACAACTGCTCAGCTTTTCCATTACACATTCTAGCTAACTACACACAGCTGCCAGGCTTCCTGAGCGTTAGGAATACCTTTGAATACCTAGGAACACCTAAAGATATTCCTTTAGGACATTTTCCAATGTCCTAAAATGGACATTGGGAAAGATCACTGACCCCCCTACATTTCAGAGATTAGGCTCTGCTTACTGATTTTCATGGAAGCTCCAGCAAAGAGGTCACAGTTGTAGGGGACAGTCCCTTTCCCTGTCACACACACCTCTGCTGGCTCTGCTCCCATCAAGTTGTTATTCCAGCATTCCCATCACTGAAATGAAAGGAGGGAAGCAAGTCCTCAAAGCTTGTTTTTTCATGTTAGGCAGATCCCTCTTTCCCTTACTACAAAGTTTTAGTGTGCTTATTGTTTCACAAAGAACAAACATCAAATTTCTCCTGGACTTGACATCTTCTGATCCCCTGAAGCCTTTCACAGAGGCTGGAATTTAGACACACAGGTGAAGTGGGAACTGAGAAGTTGCTCCATCTCTGCCTATATTGTGTCTATGAATAAAATGAATAAATGGCTTCATACTGCCAGACCTTTTTTTAAACCCCAAAAAAACAACACAAAACAAAACAAAACCAGCTGTGCATTTGCAAAAACTTACTATTTGCTTTACCAAAAAAAAACCCTAAACATTTAGACAGATCTAAAATGAAGTTTCCAGCTTTGGGCTGCTACCCTGTAGAACATTCTGGCCACGGCTTTTATCAATTCCACAAACCAGCATTTTGACAAACAAGTTGGACATTGAAACCAACAGCTGCAATTTGGCAGCCACGGGTTTTCTGCTTTTCATTTTAATAATGTTTCTGCCCAGCACTCCCAGCTCTTGTTATTCCAGCTGCAGCAGCCATAACTCATGTCTCTGGGGCGTTTTTGTGTATATGCTTTGGAGTAAAGAGGCCTCACAGGACGTCTAATGTGATGTCCTTTGCAATCCATTATTAGAGCATGAATCACCTTGCCAGTTAATCACACCATTATGAATGCTGAAGGCATAAAAAAAACCAAGAGGGATTGAAATACTTATATTTCCAGATTAAGGAAAGCTCTTTAAAAAAGAATGTAGGCAGGCTAGTGAATATAGGTTTTTGAACGGTGCCAGATTGGCACACAAAAGTGAAAAATTTTAATCAAAAGGGCTTTTTGTCTTAGTTGCTTGAAATGATACTGGAAAAGAAAGGGGAAAATATGCAAACTTCCATCTTCTGCTAAAAATGGATGTGCTGAAGTGGGAATTTCAGTGCAGTTGGAGCAAACCCAAGATAATTTCAAACAATAATAGATAAATACATCAACCCTCTATTTACCTGCTCTGTCATTTGAAGCCAGCAGAGGCTGATGCAGTTAGTCAAAGTCATCAGCAGCACTGCAGAGCAGCATTCATCTCTCACTCGTTTCTGCATCCGTGGCCTCCCTCCTTCCCTTGCCTGTACTTTGCTGCCACCTCCAGGATACACCGGATTTTAGCCTCGAAGTTTAAAAAACCTTTCCCCAACCAAAAGTTATTTTGCTCTGAGGTGCAACATTTCAAATAGTAAGCATGGTTTTGGTTACATTTAAAAAGGAAACCCCCAAAAGTCTGTTTGCAGACACCATTCACAAGCACGGGTGTCAGGACAGCTTACAGATGCTTCTTCCTTGGAAAAATTAAATGGTGCTTTAAAGTAATAGCCTGTTCAGCAAATTACAGAGCAAACCCTAAAAAAAAATAATGGCATACACTCATTGCAGAGTCTTTTGTGAGTATTATTATCCCTAATTTCAAGACAAGAAAAAGTAAACAGACAGCTCTTAACTGGAAGTATTCTATAAAGTTAGGATTTTTTTTTTTTTTTAAAGCTCTGGTAGGTCATTCAAGACACACTCCTACACCCTCAGAAGCAGGCAATAATTGCCATTTTAAAAAGGTTCCAAATCCTCTACAATGAGAAGGTAGTAGTTTCATCTTTCTCCTCTTTTATTAATCAGAGGATCAGGTTCAAGTGGATGGAGTATCAGGCATCATTAAGAAATTCATTCTTCCACAAGCCATAATGAGGTGTCACAGTGCAGAGCTGTGCACTATGGACTATGGAAAACTTGTCCTAAAATAAGGACTAACGTTAGACTAGAGGAAGTCCTTTTAAGATGCTATACAATTAATAATATCTGCTTAATATAAACAATGCAAAAGGATTCAGAAGCTGCTAAGGCAGCTTTTTATTACTTTATCTTTTGGTCTCTTCAAAAACATAAGATTTTGAAGTAATCATTTACAATACTAAAGAAAAGCTCAGCAAAGTGAGTAATTAATTTCTATTTAAAAATAAGATTGAGTGAAAGCTAGGTCATACCCTACTAGGACTTTCATTATTATTAAGAACCTTTCTATCTCAAAAGTACAAGATGAATTCCACTGTCTAACACTCAGATTCCAGGGGGTTTTGTGCCTGATTAAAGATAGCAAAGGGGGAAATGAACATATGACACACCTTAGCAGAAATGGGCTGTGCCACTCACTGGATTCTTTCTCTGCAGAGATCAGCACAGGTGTGGCATTCACATTCCCTGAACGTGATTCCTTCACCCAGGGTTTTTCTCCTGGGAAGCTGAAAGGCAGTGAGAGGCCTCAGAGAAAAGGAGAACAATTCTTATCTCATTTGCTTCTCCTGTGTTGTGTTCATGTGGAATGTGTTTGGGGATTGTTTACCCACAGGTGATTGTTCCATTGGATTCTGCTGTGAGTTGTTTTCACTCCTTGACCAGTTGGGGCCAAGCTGTGTTGGGACTCTGGAGAGAGACAGGAGTTTTCATTATTATCTTTATAGCATTCTGTAAGTATCCTTCCTGTATTCTTTAGTATAGTATAGCATTCTTTAATATAATAAAGTATAATAAAGTAGTAAATTAGCCTTCTGATAAGGTGGAGTCAGGTGCATCATTCTTCCCTGCCACAAGGCTTGCCATGCATTTACAACACACAGAAGTCATTAAACAAATTTAGTGACACTTAAGCAGGGTCTGTAATTCATTAGACTTTTGCAGAATTTACCAGCACAAACCACATCTTGCCTGGCTTTTGCCAAAGCCTGTGGAGATGGAAGCTGCAACAGAAACATCTTTCCATGCTGTAGCTCAAGCACTCTGCCAAGCATCATTAAAAATTATGTATTTAGGGCAAGCTGTCTCCATTTTTATTTTATTCTTACACTTATTAAAGACTTCTGTTGCTTAAAATGAGGTGTGTGTTCACTGGGTTCTTCTAAAATTGCTTTGCAATAATCCTACCAGAAAAAAAAAGCATTTAATATGATTTCCATTGATTTCCTGTGCCAATCATTACAAATTTATCAAAGCATAAAAATGCATAGAATAGGCTCTCACTGGCTTTACAATAATGCTGAACTACACTTACCTTTTGGAAGTCAAAAGGCTCAATTACTTTTCCTCTATTTTAGATAGAATTCACTTGCTTTGCAATGTGACCAGAATTTGAAGCAGCTATTAATTTGTACACAGTAAATGTAATATTCCTTTATAGCTGAGGAGAGCAGTGTGAGAGGAAGATAAAAAATTCAGTGGAATATTTCTATATAACCTGGTGAAAATTGTCCCTCAATCCAGAAAACAGTCCATTACATGTCAGTATTTCAGAATACTACAGAAATTATAATAAAATAAAAGAACTGCACTCAGAGTAAAGACTCAGTTGCCTGGAAAATCAATCCATATTGAAATACTGCTCTGGGACCTTGGACTACCATGATCATTTCCTGAAAATCCCTTTAAAAAGACTAACACTCTGAAGATACTAAAATTTAACATTATTTATTTTACTCAAAAGGGAAACCTGTGCTAATTCACAGCATGTCAGCACCTCATCGACGTGGCACATTGGGAAAAGGGTGTGTCTGCTAAAAGAAACACAAACCATGAAGTAACAAGGATTTTTGGGATCGTTTTCCTCTTTGTTGGCTTTTTTTTTTTTTTTGTTTGCCTTTTACATGCTCTGCAAATATTCGAATTTACACCGAAAAAAAAACCCCTGTAAATCGAGAAAAGGTATAAATTAAAATTAAAATAGAAAATGTACTGAGACTTCCCGAGAAAAGACAATATTTTTGTTATTGACATCAACTTTTTTTTCCTATGTAGAACAGATAAGGATATCAAGATGCTTTTGCCATCCTCATTAAAGGGTAACAGGCTCTCTGGAATCCCTAACAGAGTCTATACACTCCATTACTGTGCAGTATCATCAATGTCCTCTTTTTCAGGTAAGCCTTCTCTCAATTGTTAAAATACAAAAATGCAACTATTTTCTTTTTTTTTTTTTTTACACTGCTATTGTGACAGGACTGCTAATTACACTTTTAAACCTTGTCCTCCTCAGGTGAGGTTGAGTGGAAACAGTATTGCTCTGTGCTAAAAGGAGGAGTTAATCCTTCCTTACCCTTGCTTTCTAAATAATGTTCATAAGAGTACAGCTGCTCCAAAAAACCCAGGGGTTATAATTTCTAATTTCACACCACTGCAGCAAAAGCTGGTCAGAGTCTCTAAATTCTCTGAACACAGGCATAAAATTCATGATGTCAAAGAACATGGGGAAAAAAATTTGCATCAAGATAAGCCACAAAGGAAAAAATTAAATTAGTGACCACTGTGTGCATGGTGCAACTTTTATTTCAGGCTAAATCTCATCTCAATGAGAGTCCCAAGACAGTCCTATTTAAACTAATTTAGCATAAAACACCACTCAATACAATGGTGGCAATATCTAGTCTCAACTGTCTCCTGCAATTTATTTTTAATCTGTAACCTTCCCCACCTTCTGTGCAATTTCACAGCAGAAAAAATAATAGCTATAAAGGCTACTTTAAAATAGCATTTTCAGTTACAGACAATTAGTTGTGAAGACATTGAGGTACCCTAGTGCTTCTATTGAAATGTAAATATTTGTGATTTTAACAGCTTACTATTCAAAGCAAGACAAGCTACTCATTTGCCACACTTCTTTTATTCAGAACACTTTGAATAATATTTGCAGTAGAACACTTTGAATAATATTTACTGTCAACATTTTATTTTTTTTCAAGGAAAGTAATTTTTTTCCCATTAGTTCCAAATTCATTGCCTTTCAAATATTCTTATCATTATTGCTACTAAATACCATGGCATCTTTTTCAGAAATTATAACAACTGCAGGAAAAGGGAGACTATTTCAACCTCAAAAAGCACATTGTAAACAATAAATTGGCCAACTCATAACTGCTGTGCCTGAAATAATTATAAAATTTCCTTGCTACATTTTTACCTCAAGACCTTGATCTTGAGACAGGTTCTTCACATTTGCCACCCCTTACTCATGCCCACCCTACCCAGTATCAGTTAGAAAGGCCAGGACAGCAAAAGCTACATTTTAAGTGTTATTTCCCACTTCTCCCAGCTCACCTCACCCAGCAAAAGCAATAGACACAAGAGCCAGCAGGAACAGGCAGCTGAGAGAAAGAATCCCACAGGAGAGAGCCCTGGAGATCCCTTACTCCCTGGAATTCTGGCCCTCAGCACCCATGGAGGTCAATGCTGGATATTCCAGTAAGATCACACTGTTTGAGAAAGCAGATTTGTAGAACCTGTACTTGAGCTGAGAGAAAATGATGCAGTATTCTGTTACTTACAATGACAAATTATTTATTGGCATGCTTTTTATTCCCCAGAACTGGTTTAGGTGCTAAACTTCTCCACAACTGTCTTGACTTCCTAATTCTGTGCAATTCCATCCTTTTTTGTTAGTGTTATATTAGAGCAGTCCATTTTCTCCCCAGTATGTCCTTCCTTAGGAATATTTTTACTGCTGCTCTCCAAATCTTAAATTTCATTTTTCATAACAGATGTTCTACTTGTGTCTTGTTCCCCCTTCAAGATTACACACAATCAAATGAGACTGGAATTCTTCTCTTTCAATATTTTGCAGTTTAGCATATAAAACAGGCAAAACCATTTCAGATGGCCTCTAGGACACTATCTATCTGAATATAAGAAAACAATTTTAGAAATTCAAAATTATTCAAGATTAATTCAGATTATTCTAACATATTTCCCACTCATTCGCAGTCATTTTTTAAACTATCAACATTTTTTTCAAAAGTTCTTAGCATTTATCATCCCATTGTAGTCCAGAAATTCTACTGATTTGCACAGGAATAATTGGTAATGGGGCAAATATTTTACATCCAAGTATTGTTAATACACTGGGCAAATTGCATTGATTGGAATAACTCTTTCCTCACAAACATTGGAAAGGCACTTTTACTGCTTTAACCACAATTAAATAATATTTTGATGTGTAATGTTAAAAAAAAAATCTAAATTTATTACAAGAATGCAAGAACTGAATGGGAAGGGAGAGGAAGGGAAAGTAAAAATGTTCCCCAAAAGTCCCAGGTTTCATAGTTACTCTCATGCCACTGCTTCCTAATTCTTTTCTCTTCTTTTCCTTCTTACTTCAGGAGAAAAATCCAGATTTTGGACAGTCCCTTTTTCAGCCTTTCAAGCCAGATTGCTCCCAGAAATGGGAATGCACAATAAACAGCATTCTGGTTTCAGACTCATTGATTATTATTTAAAGATGAGAAGAGGCTACGTAACACCAAAAAAGTTAAATAACCACCAAGCACAATTCTCTTTTTACTAAAAAAAAAAAAAAAAAAAAAAAAAAAAAAAAAAAAAAAGCAGGTGATCTCTGGAAAGTTTCTAAATGCAAGTCTTGATATTTCAAAATATTTCAGCTCTTAAAGGCTCTTATTAAAGGAAACTGCTAAATCTGTCCTATTGCTGGGTGTGGGAATATGTACATCAATAGACACATAACCCAACCAGAGAGAGTAAATACCTCAGAAAAGCTCTGCTTTCATTTTCTAATGTCTTCCACCTTTTAAAACTAAAGGGACATTCATGAAATGACACATTTTCAAAAAAGCAGCAAGATCAAACTTTGTTGATGGTATGGTTGTAGTTATATATGAACTGATTTTCAGGCCAGAAATTAGTCATGGGTGCATTTATACTTTCAAACAATGAGTTTTGGGTAATCCTTCTCACAAGTTTCACAAAACCACACCGTTTCAAACTCAGTGGGAAGGTAATAACATCTCCCTTCTGTTCCAATTTAACAGAAGGCAAAGAGATGAAATGAAGAGATGCATGATGATACCCAAAGTCTCCCTAAGGAAAAGCAAGTTATTTTGTTGCTGGGGCCACAGCAGCATGCCAAAGAGCATTTGTGAACTTGGATACCCTTCTTAAAATTGCAGCAGAGCACTTAATGAGCCATACTTCAGAGGTGCATAAAATTAGGACTGAGGTAGACTGCAGACCTAATAAATCTTTCATTAGAACTCGTTCAGGTATCACTTTTCCCAATGTCACAATGAAACTATGCCTGAGGGAAGGCCCATTGATTCCAAGGAAGAGAACTCCATTCCAAACTGACCCTACTGCTTGAGAGATGTTACGAAAGGCTTAGATAAAGCTCTGCTTTTGGAAACAGCCTGTTTAATACAGGCTGAACCTGACAATCATTGGTTCACCCTCCCAGCCAGGGATACAGAATGCTCCTCAGGAACCCACAGGAATCAGCAATTAACATGCCTGCCAGGTATTTCCAAGGGTGTCGTGTTGAGCATTTTTCACAAGAACTAAATTCAGTGAAACAGAATGGGGTTTACTAAAATAATTGGCAATTATGAAATTAGCAATGGAGTATTGATAGAACCTGAGAGTTTTGCCTTCAAAGGACCAACAAAGGGTTTAATTAGAATCTAGCTTACGGTGAACTTGCAAATAAAATTAATTTATTTATAGTAGAATAAACCCCAAGAGCACTCAAGACTCCTTCCACCTGCTGACCTTTTTCACCAGCACAGGGACAACTGGTAAATGGCAAAAACCTGCCAAGGAACTCTGGAGCTTGGCTAGGAGTTTGAGACATATCACCATATCTTATTTTCTCACTTGAAAATGACCAGCCATGAATCCAAGCTCCATCATTTTGAGTCATTAGAAAGACATTTCATTCCATCATCATTATTTACTGTGACTTGACAAATATGGTGAACAGCTAAGAAAAATGGCATCTACTTTCTCCTAATTTTTCTGGGAAAGAGGGAAGAAATGTACATCCCTACTCAAGAGCATGTGTCATATCACAGTATATGCTACACATGAAAGCTCAGAAGAAGACAAATAATTTCAAAGTAAGAGTTTTGGAAGACTTTAAGGGTCTTACTGCAGTATCTTCTATGCCACTCAGGTTCAAGTCATTTAATAAATTCACCAGTTTAAAGCTTAAATGATTTAAGTAAGGACACGTAGTAGGAAGAGACACATTAAAAGTAAAAGCCATATTCAGATGTAGCCATGTTAAAAAATAGAGAAATTGCAATGAGCCCTATGCTTAGGAGAGAGTATTGTGCAGTTAATGTAAGTAATGAACCTTTCATGTGAAATGATGTAGTGTCACAACTCATTTGCATCCCACTTAAAGTGTAATTAAGTTTCCCTGACAGCATGGCTTATGGCTGAAAGAACAGACCTGGCTGCTAAATTAATCCAGAATCCCTCTAGTTAAATAACACTCTGCAAAGAAAATTCAACACACTTTCATTTAAAGTTCCTCAACTTACATTTAAAGTGGCACTACACAGAGTTTCAGAGGATGTTTTCAAGGACTTCAAGATGCCCTCAGCCACACAGCTGAGTTGAAAACAGGTGTGCTGAACCCACACCAAGGTTTGGCCCAAACCACACCTGTCTAAATGTTATCATTTTGGGGTTTTCTATTGCAGGAACTCCATTACCAGGACAGGGTTCTCAAGTGCAGAGAAAAGTCAAAAACACATTGAAAATGTGCTACTAAACTAACTACAACAAAAGAGATGACCATCAGTTGGGTCATTACCTGTAACGATACCAATGTCTGATTTTTTTGATAGAGTAGCATCCAGCAACAATAAGCTCAATATTAGACAGGTTTTTTGGTTCTAATTGAAAGAAGCCAGACTATTAACCACTCTTTTCAGCCACCTACAAAAATCATTCCCGAAAACCAAGTTACTAAAAACATGGCAGGAGTGAGGAGTGAGTGGTTTGTGGTTTGGAGAGTCTCAGAGGGAGTATTAAATTGTGGAGTAGTACTCCTAAACCACAACAGGGAGTAGCATCTTATGGTTTATGACTCAGTTTATTCTTTACTGATGTTCATCCTAAAGGTTCTATTTAGAGCAAAGAAAGTTGAAACAATTGAAGAATATATAATCCTGTAAAGTCCATATGGATCTAAGGAAAGTTAACTTATTACCATGAACTATAAGTATAGACTGTCCAGAATAGACACTCTCATCCTATTTTCCATTATATTCCTACCTGCATGTTACAAACAGTGAGGAATCTGTGCAGTCTCTCCATGGTTCTGGAAATCTCCTTAGAGGGAATTCCATTTTGGCCACTGGAAATAATCCAATTTCAGCAGCTTCACAAGATCACTCCCAAGAGTCTCCCTGAAACACACAGCAAGGAAATCTGCAAAGTCTAAATCTGTATCCAAAAAGAACAGGTACATCATGGCTATAATTAAACTGTAGCTCTTGCAAAGCTCTGAGTCCTTTCCTATAAGGGGAAAAGTTGCAGCAGCTTTTTTGACTAGTGAAAAACAAAAATCGTGTTTGGCAAAATGATCTGATGTTCTGGAAAATTGTTTTACTCCATAAAATTATTTCACTCCAGTTAAAGAAAGGGTAAGCTGGTAGCAGTTATTTTATACATAAAGAAATGTTCAAAATAGGCACAAAAATTTTGGGTTTAGAGACAGTATTAACAGAACATGAACAACCACGTCTCTGAATTTGAGAGACTAAGCTATAGCTTTTTAATAGAAATACCATCACTACTTAGAAGATTGGGAAAAATAATTTCAAGTGTTTTCCATTAAGGGAATGCTTCAGGAAAGTTTTTTGTGCCCAAGAAGAGAAGTTTACAGCCCCGCTTATCTCTCTGCAGTCAGAATTTATAACACAAAACACAAGAAGTATTCAAGTGTAACCCCTTAGAACTTGAACATTTGCCTGTGATTTTCAGCTTGAGACAACACAGTTTAACAAGCTGGATCAGATGGTTATTTTCATGTAGTTTCAGTCATTACTTGACAGTAGGAACTGATTTATCCACATCCACAACAGTAAGGCAGTTGGCTCCCAGATCCCTCCCACATTCCATTTTTTGACTTAACATTTTCAAATACACCAAATGGCAGCTAGTGGTGAAAACAAGGAACAGGGAAACACTCTGCAAGTAAATGCTAGGAGTTCCACTAAAAATTTCCACTTAAAAATTAAATTCTCTTAGGTGTGATGAAACCAGAATTTTGTCTCCAGGCCTTATATGTATCTTGCCAAATACTGCTGTGTATTGGACACACATTTCAGGGCAGCAAAGTTCAATTTTGCTTCAAATGCAATGAGGTTTTAAGTTAATGTAGCAAGTAATTATAAGGAGTTAATTGGCATTAACCAAATCAGAATTGTAGAATAACAATTATATAGTAATATTGTGTAACATTACAAATGTAAATGCTATTATATTTCACACCAATCTGGTAGATACACATCAAAATACTATTTTTTTTTTTTTTTAGCAGCATAAATATGGTTTTTTGACTGGGACTGAGCAGGAAATGGTGTTCTAATAGAGTTAACCAGAGGCCACCTAGAGTCCTTCAGGGAGACAGAAAATTCTGAGGTTCTATGGAACCACCAAGTCTAAAATGAGGGAAAAGCTCCCACAGTAGTTTTGTCTTCAACAGCTTTCTGTTTGAGCTCTGAAGTCAGAGCCAGCCACTGCACACTATAAATCAGCCCTGGACCTTTGAAGTCAATGGGCTCTCCCATGTAACGAATATAGCTAAATATATTTATTCTCTGCCAGTTGTTTGTATATACCTCTGTATTTCCTCTAAAACATACATTCCTTGTAATTATATGCAAATAATCAACTTACAAAGGATGTTGTGTATTCACATTAAATTTTCGGTCCTATTGCTATTGACATTCCATTCTGAATTTAACCCAAAACACATTCAAGTCAAAAGGAAAAAAAGAACTTACGTTTGCCTTAAAGCCCAATCTTGCTTTCTTGACAAAAAGAAATTACTACTCACAATCAGGTCCACGAATCTGTTTCATCTCTTCTTTAAGTATTGGATAAAATGGTTATATATTCTTCCACTCACATTTAATAGTGTAGAATTCATTCTTCTTGGGTGGCAAAAGCTTGCAATGAATAAATGAAAAGAGAATCACAGAATAATTTGGGTTGAGAGGGATCTCAAAGACCTTCTCATTCCAAGACCTCTGTCAGACAGGTTGCTCAAAGCCCAGTCCCACACAGCCTTGAACACTTCCAGGGCTGGGGCGCCCAGAAGTTCTCTGGGCAACCTATTCCAGGGCCTCACCACTTCCCAGTGAAGAATTTCTTCCTTCCATTTAATCTAAATCTGCCCTGTCTATTTATAAACTGAGAAGTGCAGGCCTCCCATCAAAGCACTAAGTGGTACCATCAGTTTTTCCATTTTTAATTTCCATTTGAACTTTTCACAGTGAAAAGCACTGATTTTTCAATCAAACACTGATGCAAGGGTACAAATTAGTTTCTACATTTTAAACTTACAAAACAGTATGTGTGTGGATATTTTGGGTCAAAACAGCCATGTCTAAACCACTACCACCCTGAAAGATAACTGCTTTTCAATGGCTAATTCACTCTTACTGTGGACAGTGCTCATAAAGGTAACACCTCTTTTCTTCTACAGCTCTCTCAAAGTCTCATTAAAAACAAAGGACAATCATGAACTTGTCCAACCGTGTTCTCTAATGACATACAAATATAAAACATTAAGATAAATCATGAAAATTACTCTCTTTAGCCTTGGTTACTGCATGGTTAGGTGTTACAATACCTACAACAACATAAATGCTGCCCATTAGGACAAAAAGCCAGGGATAATAAAGAATATTTATGTGCTTGTAAGGGCAGTGGGCTTCAATTTTACTCACTTCATGTGCTTGCACAGACACAAAATGCTGCAGACATGCATAAAAGTACCTCCACATAAATCTAGGGCTAAAAAATACAAGGAAAAAAAACCCTTTAGGTGAGATAAGTACTTTGTTGGAAAAGAAATTCTGTTACCCTAAAAACATGAAGTGTGCAGTCCACTGAAAGTCTGAGCTACTGAAGAAACATGTTTGCATTCTGCACAATGTGCCACAGTGAGATTGGACTTTGTGACAGTTGATGGGGGAAAATCAGCTCTGTATTTCATGGAGCTTAAGTGTAAACTTGAATTTAAAGAGATACTCACAGAACAGCTTTCTGGTTTACTGGATAGCCTGAGCCAATTTACAGAAGTATCCTGTTATTACTCAAAAGGCATCATTTCAGTGCTTAATTTTAGCTCAGTAGAACAAATTAAATGAAATTTTCAAGTTTGAAAACCCAGAAGGAAATAAATATCACAGAGGAGAAGACGGTGAAAAAACAATGGTTGATTCGAAAACCTCTCTGTACATGAAAAACTAGGAAAAACACTAAAAGAAGAGATACTAGAAATATTAGAGAAATTAATTTTACCATTATGGTGCTCACCTATTTTTACATTAATCAAAAATTCACCATTATTAGAATACCAGATTGCACTTTTTACTGATCACAAGATTATCCAGATGATGCCCAGCAAGTCTCAGAATCTGGCCCAAACTTGATTCACTCTAAATACTCATAGACTTTAAATCAAATCAATATGCAAATCATTATAGCAAGGTAATTCTAACAGAGTTTTCTGGTAACAACAGGGTTGATTTAACAAAGCCAGAATGGACATTTGAAATTACAAATCTCATCATCTACCACAGATTCCCTCCTGTGTCCCTTGCAGAATTCGGTGTGACTTTTCTGGTCTCAGTTTTCAAACTCAACTTGATTCCAGAGGGCTGTGCAGTACAGGGGGGCTCACTGCAACTTAGGGCCTGACATAACCAATCATAAATATCAGCATTCCAGATGGGGTAACAGGTGGCATCATTTGTTTCCTCAAAATTAGAGCTTCCAGTGTGCAATGGCTTTTAACACCCAGCCTTTCAGATCCACACATCACTTGAGACCCTGCCAAACTTTCACCAGGAGACGTGGAAACAGCCTTCAATGCCAGTGCTAATGGAGCTCAAGCAAATGTGAAAAGCTTCAGACTGCTTCTGAAAACCAGCTAAGATATCAAATGCAAGCACACAGAGTGTACTGAAAGGTGCACAAGCAAAGAAAGTTATTCTTAAAAAATAAAATCTCCATACTCCTGTTGTTTCCACTTGTGTGAAGCTGGTAATGGATACTCAGCAAAATCAGAGTCTGACAGCAATTAAAACTCTTGTAACAAGACCTGAGATGCTTAGGTGATTTCTAATGCAGTAGAAGGGCTCAGAGAACATAGAACACAAATCCAATGGAAAGCAGGCTTCACAAAACAGCTTTTAATTAGGATGTTCTAATTAGACGCTGAAGAGACACACAATCACCCACAATTAATTCTGCTCTTGATAAGGCTTAGGGAACAACACAGCTAAGTCAGAAAAGACACAGGCAGTTTAACACTTTAACTTTCAAACCTGAATCTTCCAAGAGGCAATGGGAAAACATTCCTTACTTTTTACTTGTTCTCCCACTGTGTGGCCTACTGAAAACCAAAAAACTCATTTTGCATAACACCTGCAATTTATTTTTAAACAATCCAGTCCTTATGAACATAATTAGATTCATTCCATCTGCTGAAAAACTAGGCAATTAGTAGTTCTAATAAACTAGCCATTAACTTGTACTTAGAAATGACTGATTTTAATAGCAGTATATTTAACAGTTTAAAGGAATCATCACATTTGTCAATTAGCACCATCAATTTCTAATTAAATGATCTTTCCACAAGTGGAGGGGAAAAAAAACCACCCTGATGTTTCATTAAGTTTATATGGAGCAGAGAATTTTCTGACCAAAAGGCAATTTTTAAGGGCTGTTTAGGCTAAATCAACATTTTGAGATGTAAGTTGATACACAAGCTAAAGACAGAAAGAAGTTGCACAGATCTTCAGACAAAGATCTTCTCTAAGGAGGTTTTTGTGGTCTTGCTAATCAGGAAAAAATAGATTTCATCAGAAAAAAAAAAATGCAGACATTGTTGAAAACTACAAAGGACTTTCAGAATCCATCAATGAATCCTAGAGGGAGAAGGTGTTAATAACCAAAGAGGTTATTTACTCAGCACATTGCATTACAGTGAGCACAAAGCAGTCAGTCAGTGCAGGTGACCCAGGATCTGTGCAATAGCCCTCATTTTAACAGATAAATTGCGCATCTTATAAGCAAGGCCATCAGGATTTGAAGCACTTCAGGCATTGTAGACTCAGGAGGATGGAAGCAAAGGCTTGGCACTCTGAAGTTAACACATGCAGAATGTGATTAGTCTTTCCTGTATCATTTACTAAACCTGCTAATTAATCTGGAGGGCCTCACACAAGCATCAAATACACAGACTAACTGATATGGAAAGCAGTCCATTTACTTCTCTATTATACCTAAACAGGTGCAGAAATAAAAAGGGGGGGGGAATCCACTTCTCATTAGCTCAGACATTCTTTTCCAGTCTCAATTTAAATGTTAAATCTCAATAAGTGTTGGCACTTCAGAGGTGCAGCATGTGGAAATGGACTCAAGTCTGAAGGATATTACAGTATACAAAAAAATTCCCCTTGTCTTTAAAGACTCACTTTGTGACTTGAAAAATTCTACTGAGGGCACAAAAAGACACGGCAAGATAAAGATGTCTCCTTTTAGGCAGCAGCCTGCACTTAAAATCCAAAACCATTTTTCATGCCAAAGACTTCTCTAATGACCATCTCATCAACAATATCTGAACAGATAAAATATAGTCCCCACTTCCTACTCAAAGAACAATATTAACAATAATCTGACAGGGCTTGATGTATGAGATCTCTTCAAGGAAGACTTGACTCTTGCTTTGCACACAGATTTTATCAACAATTTAAAAATACAAATAAGATAGTCTGACCTATTTAAGAGTATAAGGAAATATGATTGATGTTAGTTTGAACAGTGATTTTTGATATACAGGCTGGTAGCATTTCACCTGTTGTCTTCAGCACAAAAGAGCCTGCAGAGGTGATTGAAGGGATCCATCCAAGGATATAAAGGAGCACAGAAAGGCATTGTTGCATCAACCACTCAAGAGTTCAGAGGTGATCAAGTGCTCTGCAGCCTTATACATTTTATATTTAATTTCTAGCCTATGACCATATGATCCTACACTCCACTGAACAACACATATCATGTGAACTTCACTGAAAGGGTGACAGGAAGACAGGAACCAGGACTGTCTACCCAGTTCAAGAACTGGAACAGGCTGTCCAAGAAAGTACTGGAATCACCACAGTCCCTGGAAGTGTTCAAGAAACGTGTGATTGTGGCACCAGGGGACATGGGATAGTGGTGAACACAGCAGTGTTAGGTTAACAGCTAGACTCCATCTCAGAGATCTTTTCCAGCCTCAACAATTCTATGATTTATGCTGTACTCTTATTTCACCCCATAGAGAGCACGAAGAGAATGAATCTGTTACCATCAAGACATGTGGAGATTTCCCATTCCCTCTTCATGGTTTGCACTTAGCTCACAACAGCAAAGTCTGAGCCTCCCAATTCCCTGAATTCTGGCAGAATTTCTTCTTCCACTTCTCACTACCTTTGCTCAGCAAGAGAGTTTTGAGAACATCAGCAAGGAGCTCTGCTTTGCCCCCAGCTATTAGCACACAGTTCTAGTATAGCTTGTAAGTAATGAGAAACCACTACAGGGAGTCACAAAACAATTCTTTCTGTTGGGTTTCCAGCTACAAAAACAGCTGCAGTGTTTCCAAGCCAACAATCCATACAGCACAGTGACCTTTTTACATAGGTAGATGCCTAAAAAAGAGTAAGTAAGAGAGCACTTGCTTATGCTATCACACTCCCAATTTCAAATTATTTTATGCAGAGAGGATTTCTTTAATCTGATTTTATATACTTTAAACCCATACCTTCATCTTTCTGCCATGTACCTTTTCCAGTCAGCCTCCCACTGAGTCTACAGAACCTTCTCAAGCACACAGTGGCAGCAGAGTTAAGGGAAATATCACCTTCCTCTGCTCCCAGCACGGCTGAAGGCAGCCCAGCCTGAACAGCAGGTGCTCCCAATCAAAGGCATTCCCCATCACAGAACCTGCCTCTGCCAGGCAGAAAGAACACTTCCCACTGACAACGTCAAACCCTGGCAATTCTGCCTGCCAGGGGTGGATTCCTGCTCCCAGCAGACTCTGCAGAGAATTCACCTCTCAAGCTGTGCTCCTCTGAAGCGTCTGAAAGGCTGTTTCACAGAAATTACAAAAAGACTCTGGACAATATGGACTACTCACCAAGTCCCAACATTTCATTCCAGAAGTCATAGGAATATAAGGAGGTACAAGACCACAGTTCTGTCTTCTTTCATCATGAACTACCCTTCCTCTGAAACCACTAAATATTCTGCTGAAATTAAAAAGGTTTAAAGCAGATACTTGGCATAAGAGGTTACAGCCCACCCTGTTAACATTTAGGAAACTAATATGCAATTTTAAAATAAGAACCAGTTCTTTAAAGTGCCAGACACTGTTAAATATAAGTGCCATGGCTTGTGTAAGCTATAAAGCACTGAGAAAGTACCAGTTTCCAAACAGTTTCATTTGCTGAAGGAAGCAAACTCAGCAGTTAGAACTGAACCAATTACATTGCCTAGAATTAGAGATGAATACATTTATGACAGCCACTAGTGGCACCAAGATATAAATTTCATTGCCTGCAGAGACTGAGTTCAAGAAAAATAACTCATGAAATGAAAGGCAAGATTAAATTGGCAACAAATGTGCTCTACAGAGGGAATTTCTGTATTATAAAAAGGTAACATCTGAAAACTACTTTTTTTTCCCCCCACAAGAATCTGTTCCATATTCCAAGAAAGCACCTGGACTAGTCTGGCTGGGCTGGTTTTAAAACAGCAGTGAGGACATGGTAATTTAATTTTACTTCAGTAATATTTACTTCAGCTATTTTAACACTATTTAGTCAGTTCTGGTCTATCACATTTAAAAATACATTTGTATTTGCAAATACACTACAGAACTGGCAGAGAGTATTTACACACATACTTTGTGAGAGTCTACAGCATAATTTCTGAAAATGAAACAGGAAAATATTTTGGTATGTTCATAGCCAGTGCAGATACAAACAGTGCCTCCTGATCCATCACTGGAAAGCCTCCCACAGAACCCCTGCAGCCAAGGCTTTTACTTGTTTAGAAACAGAATAATGAAAACAAGCTTGGATAGAACAGAATTCTCCTGACAATACTAATTTCAGCAGACAGACAAGTAGATGGAAAAAGGCCTAACTGCAATTCAGTTTATGATAAGTGTTGTATTGATCTCACTGAGGCTGTTTATATGTTTATACACAGCTGTTTATACAACCTGTGCAAATAAATCAGGTTTAACACACTTCCCTGTACTTTTGCTGAAGCACTGCTCAGAGACTCTACAGCAAACTAAAGCACTCAACAAAAGAAAAAAGCAGGGAATCACCAACTAAATAAATGCAGGTTAACTATCAAATTTCAGCACCATTATTCTAAACGTACCATAATTAAATGCAATGAATTCCACTTTAGAGATTGCTCTGGTACCAGGGAAGAATTCTTTTAAACTTTATGTGCAGCAAATTATTCACTGTGCCATTCACATTTCCAAAGGATTTTTACATGGTCAGAATTTAAAACACAAATCATTCTGTGCTGTGCCTTTCAGAGGAACAAAACAGCCTTGAAAAAAGGAACTGCAAGCAACATAGTACCTAACATGACATTCAGCAGTAACTTATCATCGTGGTGCTGGGCAGTAAAAATATGAACCAACTCGTGTATCTAATAACTACAACAGATAATGCAGTAACTGTATCAGCCATAGCAGTCAAAATATATAGTCCTGAAAGAAATAAGAGCTTCCTAGCTCTAATATCTGACCTGGAATATCAGAAAAAAAATATTTAAAAGTATACAAGGACATGAGCAAAATTTTACTCCTGTTAAGAGCTTTTGCCTCCAAAATGTGCAGGGTCATTACAAGAAATATTAGATGTTACCTGACAGCTTAAGTAGCTTCAGCTTTGTATTAAGGTACAAATCACTTCTACCAGTAACAAACATTGCCATTCAAGTTTTCTTTACATAATTTTTTTTTTTTTGTATTGAAGAGAAAGAATTTTCTATCTCTCTTAAACCACAGTTTTCACATTGTTTCACTGCAGGTTTGAACCACTGAAGCCTCACCCTTGAAGGTGTGCACCACCTCTCACAAATCAGGCTGTATTAAAAGAAATAAATTCCTTCAGAATTCAAAACAGCCTTTTTGGAAAGTTTGCCAGAGACCATCCAAGACATATGCAAAAAAAATTTAATCCAGAATAACACTTAAATCATTTGAACACCACAAAACTACGTTTATACTACAGTTGACTGACACCTCATGGAATTTATCTTCTGTTCGTTTGGTCTCAAAAATTATTTTTGAAAATAGCCCTGCAGGAAAGCAAACATTAGAACTGTAACTGCACAGCATGACAAGTGTTTCTTGCAACAAAGATGCCTCAAATAAACCAAAATAAGCCACCATCAGCTTGACTGAAAGATCCTTTTTTTAGAATTAAGGATACAGTATGAAGGAATGGATCTGTAAGGATAACTAGGCTGGCAGCACCAAGGCACAGTTTAGACAACCTTCTTCTCCCACCTAGTGGCAAGAAGCAAAAAGAACAAGGTCTTTGGGAGTGCAAACAATTTCCATTTCCTGGAGCACCTAGTATTTCCTCCTGCAAAGACAATGGTTTTACTTTAAATTACTTATTTGGGGAAAATAATCTATTTCCCTACAAGTTCATCATTTACATCCAAAGTCAAATCTGAACCAGTGTGAAGTAGGAATAAAGAAGAGAAAAATAAAAAAAATTATTTGCTGTCCTTTACATACAAAGTATCATTCCTCAGATGAAAACAACCTCTGTGAGAAAAGCAGTACACCCATTTTGAATCTCTGCACAGTTTTTTGACAAAATTTTTAAAACAAAGTCTAAAAGTTTTGCAAAATGGCGTTTTGGTTTTGACTAAAATTTTTTAAGCAGCTTTGAGGCATCAATGTCTAGATGATACTTTAATCACTATCCATTGAATTATTCAATAATTCAGACAATTATTCAATATTTTAGAAAACTGTACATGGATAGAAGGTAGAAAAGAAGCCAAACACCTGAAGGTACAATACTTACAATTTTCAACAGATGGCACTTTACAGCAAGGAACCCATACTGTCTAATTGAAACACAGCAAAAGCAATTGGAAGGCTGAGTGCACTGACATGCCAAAGGGGGGAAAAAAAACCTAATATCTTCAAATTTGAAGGCACAGATCTATAAAACTGAAAGTACAAAGAAGGAATCTAAAGCTAAACAAAAACTGTGAACTAACATGCTATCTCAGATATTAACCACGCTGAGATGTTCTTCACAAAGGTGAGATATTCCCACCTTCTCTGCTTCTCAGGCAGAACTTAGAGCAAGAGTGAAGCTGAAAGACAGCAAAGAAAATAGGACCATCAAAATGTCTTTATTACTGCATACTGGCAAGGAACTAAGTAGTGGGCAAGCTTCACATTTTTATAAAAGATTAAATCAGCTGCCACAATCAAGCAGCAATTGCTATGCTAGACAAAAAACAGTAATATATGATTTTTAAATCTAAACACCATTAGGCACTCCACAGAGAGGTCTGTGGGACTGAATAAGTTCTCCCTTTGGCATTAAGCAAGGGAAAACTTCAGGCACAGGAACATACAAGAAAAGGGCAGCATTACACCTCTGGCAGGGCAAGTACTGAGCCTCCCAAATCCATGATAGCTACATTCTTCCTCCTGATTGTAAGCAAAAAATCTAGGCACATAAGGATCTCCTTCAGCAGTCAACAAACAAACAAGCAGCAGTGAAGATACAGCAGAAATGTAGCAACTACAGTAAACCAAAAAAATTCAATCCAGGTATTGGCCTTGTCAGACTTCAGAGCTCTCACAAAAGCACAGCTGCAATTTCAGCACATTTTTCTTCCTGCACTGGTAGCAACAGATGCATCTCTTGCACAGATGAAAAACTCCAAGCCATTCATACAATTAGAATCAACAGATCCACATGCTTTGCCATTGATTTTCAGACTGATCCATGATTTTGGTGCCAAGGAAAGCCTTGCTAATCTGGTACCTACAATGAGGAAGTTGTTTCCACACAGCTCCGGCCAACTTCAACATTATAAAAATTAATGCCTCAATCCATTCATTTAGTGAGAGATTTCCATATATCTGATTCAGGCTGCTTCCAGTCTTCTGCTGTTAGTTCTTTCAGGTTCAAGTCTTTGAAAAACTCCAAACGATGACTGCAAACAAAAGAGAAATAAACAAAGTCCTAACTTCTGTAATAATCTGTAACAGCAAAGACAAACTGAGAGTAATGAAATCAGAAACAGTCTCTTCACTGTTTCATCTGCTACCAACATCTGAAAAAGACAAGAGGGTTTTTTTTGAAAGGGGTACTATAGAAAGAATTCCTTCTTAAAAGGTAGTACAGCCATTCTCCAGTGCAATACAATAAATAAAAATAAAAATTCCATTTGTCACAGAATACTGATATGCTTTATTAGCAATAGCCCAGATTTTTTTTTTTAATATACAGTTGCAAAGCTTATTTTTTCTTAAATAAAGGGTATTTTATCTAAAATTTACTCATGTTGTGTGACAGGTTTCATAAGAGCTATAGAGTGTCCTCTAGAGCTGGTTCATTTATACAAAATGTCCAGGAGTAACAGGTTTTACCAGATCATCTCAGCCTCACAGGCAAAGAAAATAAACAAGCCCAAAGCACAATTTAAAAATCCAAGTTCTCTGATTTTTCTATTGATATGGGGTATCCTTTAATTATATTTTTTGTGTTTAGTCTGCCTTTTCCATTTTTTCCAAAGCATGGAACCATCTGTAGAGGTGAAAGCTTTTAGAACAGTAGGGGAGGAGCAGAAGAGACTTACTGGAAATGTATCAGGTCAAATTATCACCAAATGGCACTTCAGGAGGAGCTGAAGTCAAGAAGGAAAAGTAGAACATCCTACCCATGATTCAGATGAGGAAGGTGATGAAAGCAGATACCAATGTGTAATTTTCTATGCCCCTAACATGGCAACCAAGCACTAATTACAGTGCCACACTGCTTTATACAAAGTACAGCCCCATTGGACCCAGAGCTAAGTACAACAACAAAAATACTAGGGGGCACTCAATCCAAAAACCAGATCAGCTTTTTCAAGTATTCCAACAATAGTGCAACCCTTTTACAGAAGAGGTCATTTTATGCTTACAAATCTGGTTCCTGTCCTTCCTGCAGCTGGTGGGGAGGCACAGGATAAAGTGCTTCATATTTTCTCTCTTCTCCAGAGCCATGAATTGCAAATGCATTGAACTTGTCAGTGCATGGTGGAAAATAACTCCAAGGAAGAAGAGCTTTACCCTCCCATTTGGTTTTCCTTTTGGTCACCTCAAACTCCAGAGGAAGTTCTTCCTGTTAAATGTAGGGGAAAAAAATAAATAAGAGGTATTGACTATTTTTAGATGAGAAAGTAGGTAAATAAAAACCATTATGCATGTACTTGAGCACTTACTTTCCATGCTTTTCTTCTGCCAGAAAGCAGCAGCAGTAAGTACTGCCCATGGCTGTCAAAGAATCAGAGCACAGTTTTTCTAAAATTATGTCGAGTTATTAGTGCATTATACCACCACAAATATGTACATTCCCCATGCTGACACAATTTCTGTGTCTAGTCCCCCTCACACGTGTCACACAAGCATTAGAACTGCAAGTGTAAATTAACTTTTGGGATTTTATCAGTGCTGTACTTACGGGCAAAGCTCAACTTCCAAATACTGCTCAGTTCTGCCACTCAGAAAGAATGCTTCTACAACTGAAAAAACCAAACCAAGCAAAAAAAATTAAAAAAAAAAAAGCCAAGCTGTCAGTATTTTATATTAACTACTGTGTAATATCCTGAAATCTTCACATCCAATTAATGCAACTCAATTTTCATGGGTTTTAACCTGTGCCACGCCAGAGCCTGACTTGCTACTGACACAGTGACTACAACCCAAATATTCAAAATGCTGTGCCACAATTCCAGGTTCAGAGCTCTTATTTTTAATTGCTGTGATCACAATGAGCTTTATAAAGTACTGTACTGACTTTATTAGCTTTACCAATTCCAGTTTTGGAAACACTCACCCTGATGCAGCAGGAAAACAAGGGAAAAAGGATCATACATTCAGAGCAGGGCACACACCCCATAACTAAAAATGTTAAATCTCAGAAATCATAAGAAAGCATTTAGCTCTTCAATGGTTTTTCCCTGTAGATGGCTATTTTGGACAGGGGATTACTGTTCCAGGTGTACTTGAAAGCTGCATATGACATTTGAATCACATTTCAGGAAATGAAAGTAGAACTACAATGGTGTTTCTCATGTAAAATTACAGCAGTGCTTCTCACAGCAATGACATTATTAGAAAACTTCAGTTAGAATTATGATATGACTGATCTCTTTATTTATTTTTACTTAAGCATATTTATTATAATAACACCAAAGAGGATTTCAGTAGAGCTTGAATCAGAATAGCTCAATAATCAGGAAGTAAGGAACTGCTAGAAACATTCAATTCTTGCATTATTCAAAGCAATGGGTAAAACTGACAGAATGGACAGGAAAGGAGAAAATACCCAGCACTACTATGAGAGTTTTCCCCATTTCATTCAGGTACAATTTGAACTGCATTTCACGAGGTGTAATTTCTGTGTTTCACACCTTCCTATTCCTTAAAGGAACTTTGGAAAAATGATTAAAATACTTAACTTCTTAAAGCAAAAGTGGAATCCATCTTTAGGATTTCACTTCTCCTTCCACAAGGGAAGATATAGATAAAGATATATAAGCTATAAAATAATTTTGATACTCAGATATGTCAACCTCTGATAGTTCACAAGTTACATCAGTAACCCAAAAGCTAAGTTTGAGTGCATATACTATTGACAGGATCAGGAAGTCAGCTTGAGAAGTATTGAAATCAACCCAGATCACTGAACTCCAGTTTTGGGAGTTTTCTTGTAAAAAAAAAAAAATCACAGATTAGGAAGTCTCTTTAAAAAAAGACCAGGCATATCAAATAGAGAGGAACCTCAGTGTCTACAGAAATCAGATATATTTGCAGAAGAGTTACACTTACCCTCATAGTCCCAGAGGCCACCAAAAGGTTTCCCTGGCTCTCCGGGAGGTGCTGGGGGGTCATTGAAGAAAGGAGCACGAACTTCCATCAGCAGTCCTGCACTATCCGGCCTCAGCCCGATTGTGACCGGCTGGTGGCTCACAGGCAAACCATCCCACGTGTGTTCAATGCGAAATTCCATCTTCAGGCACTACACAGCTGAAAAAGGAAAAGTTCTGTCAAAGATCTCACATTCCAGGTCGGCGTGAATTGCCCTTTGGTTGCCCAGGAGGAAAAAACAAACAAACACACACTTTGGTACAAAGTCAATTAACAAATCATGTTTATAGACACCAGAACTGAAACAAACTAGCTTTTGTAACAAAAAACCTAACAATGTTACCAAACTGTGACAATCAACAGCTACATAAATGCTGGTTTTTATAGTTTTTATACCCTCAGGGTTACAAATGAGTCTGAAGTCATGATTAAAGCTATTCACGCACACATCTAAATAAACACCTTCCAAAACTACTAGAAATATTTATGAAGCAGAGAGATAAACAAAACGGTCTCCACTACATGAATGTAGAGGATTTGGTAACATCAGAAAGACTGAGGGGAAAAATTTAATCTTTGAGACACAAGGAAACGAAGCAACTAGCTAAAGCTTCCATTTGCAGTCACTGCCGATCAGCTTTCCCTTAAACACCTCCAGGGCCGGTGGGCAGCTCGTTCCTAAGTCGAATCACCCTTTCTGTAAAGAAATGACTCCTAAAGTCCAACCTGTCCCTCCCCAGAGGCACCCTCGGGCTGTGTCCTCTCCTCCTTCCCGGGGAGAAGTGGCCGCTCCCGCCCGCCCACAGCCTCCGACGGCCAGAGCGCTCCGCGCCGCTCCCGCTTCCCCGCTCTGCTGCTCCGGCCACAGCCTGATTGTTTTTCCCGAAGGGAACTTCCAGCACTGAAGGGAACTTTAAACACCCATCTCTAACCCACAGCCCCCCAAGCAGAGTCTAACGAGGCGTTCCTCCCGCCCGGGCCCAGGCCCCCGCCATGCCCGCTCCCCACGTGACGGGGGCGGTGCTGGCGGCCAGGCCCGGCCCAGGCCCGGCCCTCGCCGCTTGTGAGGCTCCTCCGCGGGGCCCTGGGGCGGCCGTGCCTCCGCTGATACCGGGGCTGCCTCCTTACCGAGCGGCAGTGCTGGCAGCGGGGACGAGCGGAGCGGAGGGGCGGCTCTTCCTGCTGCCCCCGCCCCGGGGCACCGGCGGGTGAGGGGAGCGCGTTCCGCCCCGGCGCCGGCGAGCTCCGGCCGCCTTTCCTCCTCCGGCACGGCTCTGGCTGTCCTCCCCTCCTTCGGTACGGTTCTGGCTGTCCTTTCCTCCTCCGGCACGGTTCTGGCTGTGCTCCCCTCCCCTCCAGCCCGGCAAGCGGCTTTTCCCCCCGGGGCTTGGCGGAGTTTGCTCGGGGAAGGCTGGGAGCGAGGCACGGCCGGGTGAGTGTGGGCACTGAGGGTTTATATTCTGCAGCAGTGCGAAGGTTTGTGTTCCGTGGGTTTTTCCCAGTGAGGGAAGTGCTTTTAGTTAGCGAAACATCAATTAAAAAGCTGCTAATGAGGGTGATGGCCAAAAGCTCATGCGGTTTTGTATGAATGGATCTTTAGTTATGAAACCGCAGTGTGAAAAATGCGTATTTTATAATTGGATTTTCGCAAATATTAAAATGAATATTATATGTGTCGTGTTAGAAAGTTATGCTGTGTTAATTTTTTAAGTAGTGGTTTAGGTTGTAGCAATATGTTAAAATAGCAATTATATGTGTGAGATTTTTTTTTAAGAAAGGAATGAGGTACCCGCACCAGATAGCAGCCACAGGACACCTAAATCTTTCACAAAAAAAGAATTTATTGCTCCATTAGCAGAAGAAACTAACTTCTTTCTGCCTCGCTCAGCCCTGAAGACACCATCAGGATTAAGAGGAAGAAGTTGAAACTGACCAGACAGAATCCTGTGTTTGAATGGAATTTATACATCATGCATGAATGTGCAACAGGCTGTTGCTTTTAAGGGTTAATTCTCTATTAGCGGGTGTCCTTTTTCAGACTTATTTTGCCCAGAAAAAGGTACCCGGACGTCTGTAACTCTGTTTTTATTGTCTCTTAGTGTCCTAATCACAATTGTTCAAGTTCTTATTACTCTAGTTATATTACTATTTTTATAACTATTTTATTACTATTACACTTTTAAAATTTTAAAAACAAGTGGTTGGCATTTTTCACACCCAGGGTTTCCTACGCTTTAGAAAGCTGTCTTGCCAGTTATTCATGAAATTTGCTTTATGCACTAAAATTGGTATTTTTAATTATGTGTAACTTGCTGGGTTTAATATAACTTAACATGACTTAATCAGAGTACATCTGAGTTACTCACCAGCACAATAACTGGCCAGACAAATTTGCTTCTGCCGAGTTTGTATTCCTGGGAGCTGGAGATGGGGCAGGCACTTTGTCCCAAGGAATGTCGCTGTCCCTAATTAGTGCTTCAGGAAAATTTGGCAGCACAGCAGCAGCAGGAGCAGGTCACAGTGCATACAGCATTTGCAGCTCCATCACTCAGACCTCAGAATTTCTCTGGGTACCAAGTTCTGTGTGGTGTCAAAGGTGAAAAACCAACTTTTGATTCCAAGGATAGCAGAAAAGCTTCTCTGTGAGATAACACAGTCATTCTGGTTCAAAAATCAATATCTTTCTTGGGCTTTGCAAGAGTGATTATTGTTCTGTGATGTGAAAAATTATGTTTTTTCAAATACTGGAATGTTGCCTTTTCGTACAGATTTCTTTTGGCTGTTTATTTTGTAAGTCTTTAGAATCTAAGTAGAACTTGGACTAAATTCACTGTGAAATCACAGAACAATGAGGTTGGAAGAGATTTCTAAGATCATCGAGTCCAACTTATGCCCTAACACCTCAACCATACTACAGCACCAAGTGCCATGCCCAGTCTCTTTTTAAACACATCCAAAGGTGGTGATTCTACCACCTCCCTGGGAAGAGCATTCCAGTACTTTATTATTATTTTTGTGAAAATTTTTTTCCCTTTCCTGTCAAAGAACTTAATCCTTTAAAAAAAAAAAACTATATGTTTTCATAGGACAAGATTTGAAATTGACTTCTATGCCAGCTGAGCCCCAAGTTGTTTTAGGCCTACTCTGAACCTGGTGCATGAATAAATGTTTTTCTTGCTTCACAAATGTGAAATCAGAGTTGTAAAACACTGAATGTGTGTAAAGCATCTGAAATGAGATTCTCGAGGCAGTATTATACTTAATGTCATAGAGTGTTTGTCCTGTTAAATATGTAGGTGTAAAGAAGGTTGAGCTTTACCTGAATTCCTTTTGAAATATTAGTAACCAGACCTACAAATAATAATCCTCTATTCCATTCCATACTTTTGTGGTACATGCTGAACTTTTTTCAGAATGTATTTAGTGCTTTATTGATGAAAGTGAGCTTCTATAAGTGATGTTTAAAATCTGTCCCTTTTTGGACCTGTGGCATCTCAGGTTTACATCCTTTGGCTTATAAGAGCAGCAACTCTGGTCCTCCTGTTTCCTGGCATTCCTTTGCTGTTACCTCCTTTCTATGCTCACTGTCTTTTTCCTGTATTTTCCTTTAGAAGTTTAGAACTAGTAAAAGAACCATGGGATGTGTATCAAGAAAAATAGGCAAGAAGTTGTTTAAATCAAAATACAGCCATTGCATTCCCAACTGCTTTTTTTCTTGTTTGTTACCCATTGTAGTTACAGAAGTGTTACTCAGATTCTTACAAAACAGAACAAAAATAATTCTTAAATAAAACAGAATATAACAGGAATTTAATTTATTATTATTACAGTTCCTATAGGTTTTTTCAAGTTCTGAAGCTTTTTTTTTTGCTCTTGAAGCATTATGTTGTTAAACATGTTTCTGACTGCCAGTCCCATTTATTTAGATTGAGGCCTGTGTTATAACCATGATTCTCAAACGTGGTGTTTTTCAGATCAGAGGCTAAAAATGGCACTTGGACACTCTGAAACCAATGAGGCTCTGAGAATTGCTGCTGAGCAGGTATGTGAACTCAGGCATGGAAGTAGTAAAAATTTTTTTTATTATATTTTGTCATAAACAACTTTCTAATATGGAGCACAACTCACTTAAGTGTTGTCTGGCTCTGTTTTGGGTCCTTCAAAAAACTCCCCTAACAGTGAACTATGGTATTTTTGGTGCATTTCTGAAAGTCTTATCCCTGAAAGAGCATTTGATTTGTAATTCAGTGCACATTTTCACTTTTCTAAGAGACTGGTCTCATGATGGGGTAGCTTTTTGTGCTGGGTGCCATAAGCCTGTCTGAAAGCTTGTGCAGAAGCTCAGGCTTCAGTGCTTTCCTGTTGCTGAGATGCATGGAAATGAACTAAGCACTTACACAAACCCATTATAAGATTGAGTTGATTTTCCCTCAGATGTAATTGTGCTTGAAATCAAAGCATGTCCAGTGGAAAAAAAAACCTATTTTTTCATATTGGGGCAGCTCTCAAAGTTTTTTGAACATAAATCTGAAAGTGATTCTGTGGCATGTTGTGTACAAATTACTGTACAGACAGATTTGGGTTTCATATAAAAGTTTAAAACCACATACATTTATCTGCAATTACTAATGACTAAATGATTATTCCAATACAGGAACATGCCCTTGGTGGTGATGGCACATCAGGATCCAGGATGATGGACCAAAGGTAACTGATTCCAAGTGATAATTGGGAATACTGCAGTGTATTTGAAGGAAATGGTCATGTGCTCACAGGAGTGTAAATATCCAAGTGAACTGGGTCTTGTGTACATCTGTCTGTAGAGGTCTTACTGTAAAAGTTGGTTTTTGGTGGTATTGTGTTTATTCAGTAAGTTAAATTACTGACTTTGCTACCACGAGCTGTAAAATAAAGGATAAGAGATGAATGAAGGAATTTCTAGTCTAAGTTCTGAGAGAATAAACAGAAGTTCTGGTAAATTGCACTGATCTAGGTAACACAGGTGACTGCTGTCTGTTGAGATTGGGGGATGTTTTTAAAAATGGTTTTTTGACACTCTTCCACTGACAGTTGTCTATCAGTAAATAATTTCATCATCACTGTAATTTCTTCTTACAAAAATAACCTAGATTTTCTTGTTAACTTTTAATATAGAATTTTCAGAGAACAGCTCTCAGTTATGAAAATATTAGGAGGGAAAATGTATAGAAGTAGAACTACAGTGTTCTGCATTGTCTTTTAGGCCACTTTTGCTATTGTATGTGAAAGTAGCAATGAAGTCTAGTCTTTTAATATTTGGTATTCTGTGTGAATCAGTGAAATATATTAATATTGTATTAATGGTCATTTATTATGTCCCATTATATGTTCTATTTCTGTTTTGTACCACCCTTGCTGTTAATGATCATTATTTAAAAGTGGTGATTAAATTTGTTCATTTGATTCTGGGGAATGTCAAGCTTGGGACTCAAGAAGAGTGACTGCTCTGTTCTGGCCTCTAGATTAAGAATTCTTTAAAACTAGTTAATTATCTGAGCATTTCAGCATTTATGAAACTCATTCTGATAGTGTTTTTCAATTTCTTAGCTTGTCAGCTCTAATCACAGAGTATGGAAAACAGGTGGAGGAAATGAGAGAGCAACTGCAGCTTTATCAGGTATGGGCATTCCCTACATTTCAGACTGGAAATTTCTCCTTTTAGTGCTATGAGTTGGTAGGGCACTAGTTTTTGTCACGCTTCACAAAGCTGCTGGACTGCAGGCTGCCTCAAGGGGATGAATGGAGAGCTTCTGTGAAAAGCTTGGGAGATGGTCCAGATTGCAACGGTGTAATCCTGGGGGTTGAGGTGGAAGGGATCCATCTTCCTTTCACATGACTGAAAACATAAATGACATTAAAACTTTTGGCACACAGAAAGTAATTTTTACTTGTGATCTTCATGCAGAAATTACACACTGCTTTTTAATGCACTTTAAACTTTGATCTGTACATCATAAGGATTTTGCAAATAGTCTTGCAGCTTGATCAGTTTCTGGAGGCAACAGAAGCACTGTGGCTTCCTTGCACTAGCAAACAAAACATCCAGTTTGGTTCATGTAACTGGAGTTTCTTCTCAGTTAATTGCTAAACTTTCATCAAATGCTTGCAGCATAAAAGATGAGTTACCCACTCTACCCCTAAAAACTTGAGTTAATTAAAAATCAATCTGTAAAAGCCATAAGAATTTTGAAAGGTTAAGTTTAATGTTTGTAATAACTTCCAAATGCTGAGGTGTAACAGGACTTGTCAGCCATTAAATTCAAGTGGCATCCTGTGACTTGCTTTAAAAAACAATTGACTTTCATTTACTGTATTGTGCTGGTTTGAACTGTCCATCTTTTACAGTGTCAGTCAGAAATACAGGATGGCAGTGTTACCAGAATTTGTGTCACTTGAATGAGTGCTAACTCTTGAATGTCTTTGTGTCAGGCACAAATGGGTGGGATGAAGAAAAAACTGGAAGAAGTAACCAAGGAAAATGAAAGGTAAATAATGGCACTGCCATGTTGCTACTACAGTTTCTCATGATTTCTAAACATCAGAAAGCTTTTTTTTCCTAGGGCCTTGATATCTTTGAAATCTTCTACTTAGTAAATTCAGGAGCCTAACATTAGAGTCTTGAAGTGCTTAATACAGGTTACAGGACCAGATAGAGGAGATTTTACCATGTCACTAAAAGAACTAGATGTGAAACTTTTTCAAACTGTTCATTTTGTTTATAGAACATAACTGAATAGATTTAAATTTAAATTTGACTTGGAAGGAAGTAGTATGTACAGGTGAAAGGCACTGTATATTTCAGTTGTTAAAAAAATCCCTTTTAAAGTAATACCTTGCTGAACTTAGTTCTTTGAATTTCAGGCTGCATGCAGAGTTGAAAGAGCCTCTTGAGAAGCAACTGGAGGCTCTTCCTTTTGTGCATCTGGAAACTGATATTCCTGCAGGTGAAGGCACAGTGAGAACCCTTCAAGAGGAACTACGGCTGGCAAAGCAAGTGTGTGAGATGAAACATTTAGATTGTTTTATTTCTCTTGTTGTGCCTTGGCAGATTTGGGGAGGCTGTATAATTTCTTGATTCAGAAATCATTTGGTCAGAGTTCCTTGAGGCTGTTTTGAGCCCCTCTTGAATTAAAGATTAAAGAACCTTATTTCCTAGATTCATAAAATAATTTTTAAAAGTGAATTTTAAAAATTATAATAATTTTAATATTAATCAGTAATTCTACCTAGTTGACTTGATCTGTATGTCAAATTCATGATCAGCAACTCCATGAAATATTTTGTTCAATTCAAGCTTTTTGTAGAAACTTGTCATTTTAATCAAAACTATTGTAATGTGATGTGAGGAGGGAAATGTGGGATGTAGAAAATAGTATCTAAGTGTAAAAATACAAGCGAATTTTGTTCAGTTTATTACAATATATCAGTTGAATTTTAGTATTTGAATAGTGTCTATACTGCAGGCCTACCTTAAAGACCTGTGAAAGTTTGAGCTCTTCAAAAAAAAAGGGCAAAAAACTGGAATTGGAATTTGAACTTCCAAGCATCTGTTTTTCTGCACTTGAATTTAAACTTTAAAATAAGTGCGGAGAAAAGTATAGCTTGTGGCATTTCTTCAAAATAGAAGTGAAGACCTGTCTTTTTAGACAATGATAGATGAAGACAAATGTGCTGTAATAGAATATTGTTCTGTAAATTAGGAGAGAGACCAAGCAGTTGAGCGCTGGCAGACGCTGTCACAGGAGCACGACCGGCTTCAGCAGCAGTACCAGGAGCGCCTGACCAGAACACACGTTCTCATAGCTGAGAGGAAAAAGCAGAGTGTAATTCTCACCTATTTTTCTTCTTTTTTTCTTTTTCATTTACATATATATATGTACACAAAATATAAATAATCCTGTGTTTGAATTGCACTGTTGAAAATCTTCAGGATGGTAAAACATCTGGAAAAGTTGCTTAAGATTTCTGAGTTCTGAGGGGAAAGTATTTCTTTCTCTGTTCTCCTTTGAGTAGCTGGAAAAGTAGTCACCATTTCTTGCTGTTATTCAGTGAAGAAGTAAACAGGTGAAAAGTGATGTACACTAGTCTTTGTCTAATGCTAGCTTGTGTTTAGCAGCCTCTTTCTCTTCTGCTGAGTCTGGGGAAGACCTTTCAGGAAATTCTTAGAGAAGCTGTTCTTCTCTGATGAGCTATGTAAAGATGTTCAGTGTGTTATAGAAACTTTTATGTACTTTGCTACATGTATTTCTAGGAGAGAACCTACAAATTCTTTTAATATTTCTTCTCTATTTTCAAACACACTTGACTTGTGGGCACAGCTACAGCTCACCTCAGAAATATTTTTTTACTGATTTTTGGGTTTTTGTAGTATTAAGTTCACCTTGGCAATGTGATCTTTTCTGAGAAACAGGATAAGTGTGTGTGCAGCTGTTGTACTCTGTCAAATTTCATAACGATTTCAAGGAATAGTTAAGAGGACTCTGATCTTTGTGTGGCTCTAGCTTTCTGCTCCTGTTTCTAATATTAGATTATTTTTTGTGTTGTATTGTCAGTTACTAATAGCATACTCACAAAGGAGAGTATAGGGAGTCATTGGTAGCTGTTGTAGGGCTTCCAGATTCCATTTTTAATTAGTAACTAAATTTTTGGTGTATTTTAATGCCACCTTGACAAGAACGAGGCTAAACAGCCTTTGATTCTTGAATGCTACTTGTCTCCCAGAGAAAACAGCTCTCCAGTTAAATAAAATTTTAAGTTTATCTTTCAATGAAGGAGCAGCAAACAGCTGTCAGAGGTAAATAGAAATAGGTAAGATCAAGTAGAATTGGAATTGACAGAAGGCCAGGAGGAGAGGGGACATCATAAGGACTGGATGTAGGAGGAAAGGGAGGGGCAGGAATAGTTCCTAGCATGTCTTTGGCCTTGAGACTGTTAGATAGCATAATTAGAAGACACTTCAGTCCTCTCTCTTCTCTGAAGGCACCTGGAACGCTGCAGATATTTTATCTGAGTTATGCTAGTTCTCCTGGAATGATGGAGTTCACATTCAGAGACTCAAAAACTTAACTGAGTTGTGTTTTTTAGGAATAATCCTGTAGGGCAAAGAACAAATTAAAATGCCCATAACAGGCATTTTTTAGTCAATGGATGCATGTCTGTTATTTTGCTTAGCAAAAATGCTTGTAGTAGCACCACAGTTTGTGTGACTCTTTAAAAACCCTGTTCATGTGTCCTTTCATGTTTTTATAGTAAGTGCATGTGAGGTTTGGAAGGAGGCAGTTTGGGACCCAGGGAAGATTAGATAAATTGTTCAGTAGTAAATCTAATTTTATGGGGTATGAGGTCAACAGCTAAAAACAATCCATCTGAAACCTATAAAGACACTGAATTTCCTGCTACATGTATAGGTTTTTAATAAATGTTTTCAGTTGACAATGAAGCTTTCTAATTATTCACTCTTTCTGACTGTAATAATTATAAGAAACTCTGGATTCTCTTTTTAGGATCAACTGAGTAGCATTCAGCAGCTGACTCGCCAGCTGCACACGGTGAGTAAAACCTTCTGAGCAGTGAACTAGTAATTTATTTCTTTTCCTAATAGACCCTTAGAGTACAAAACCAAAGCAAAAAGGCCTTCACACATAGCTGGTGCCACTCAAATTTGCAGACTTCACTATGTGGCTAGTGTACTTCACACATGTCTTCACAAAGGAAACATTTCTTTAAATTATGCCCTCTAGCATATGCTAGCTCTCTCTAGTTTTTATCCATTCCTGTTTTAGTACTGCTGTCTTCTTCAGTGTCTTTGTCACCTTTATGCACATTTTGCTGAGCTCTAATAACCTTCCAGTGCTTTATCCACATCCTTAGACTGTGAGACTTCTTAGTTAATAAGCTTTAGTCTAGGCCTTCCAAAATTGACAATTTTAATAGAATCTCTCAAGTAGTTTTTTGTTGAAAAATTGAGGTGAAAGAAGAGGTGAGGTTTTTGACTAACCAGCTTGTTTTTGATTCCTGTATGATCTTTTTTGAGTGTTTGTTTTGAATACTGGCAAAAAGACTCCTAATCCACTCCAACAGTCTGCTCTTGTTTTTATCACTGAAGTCTTTTTTCCTCACATCAGAGAAAAGAGTTACGACAATACTTAAGATAAAGATAATCCATTTGTTTGCATTATCCAAAAAACACTTGGTACCATCTGTTGCCAAAGGCATAAAGATGACATGGGATAAAGCATGAAGCCCTTTTTTTGAACTAACAAACTGAAAAACTGCAAGTGAGGAGACATGTTAATTAGTCACATTTTTATTGTGGTGAAGCAGCTGTGTTTCCTAGATGTGCTCAGGTTGGAATTGTTCAACATATTCATGCATGCTCTGGAAATGAGATTCAGTATTGAGGCAAGAGGGTTCACTGCTGATGTTAAAATACTTAGAGTAGTAAAAACTGAAGTAAACTGCAGAAATTTGCAGAAAGATCTCATTGATTATGTGAGTTAATTTCATCTGTTATTTTGGTTTTTTTAATGAAACCAAACTAATAGATCTGGGCAAGATGGGGTTTTTACTTTGAGTACTCTGTGGTGGTCTTGAAATGAACTGTTTGCACTCAGAATAGGTATTATAGAAGTAGGAAGTGCCTGAAAACAATTCTTAGCAACTGTTAAAAAAGCAAGGACATTAGCAATTAATAGGAGAGAGGTGGGAAAAGGAGAATATTGTGCATTTTGAATGCTGCCTGCCATTGTGGTCATCTTTACTATCTCAGTGTAAGGCATGTGTAACATTTTCAATACGATAATGAACATGTTACAATTATCTCTTTATCTTGCAGACCAATCAGCAATTTCTGAAAACTGTGACAGAACAAGATGTGGAACTAGAGCAGCTACGAAAACAACTGAGGTATAAACCAGGCAGATTAAAAAAATAATTAACATCTTTTCTGTAGCTTTTCCTGACCTGCTGCTGTGTCCTGGGTCTTGTTTGTACTGCAAGCTAATTTCATCCTCAGAGTTAAAATGGTTTCAATAACTGTCTCTGAAGTTTGCTAGACATCATTAGTGTTATGGTAACATATTTCCAGTCAGTGTTGTTTGGTCCAGCTTTTCCCTGAAATAATCAACATTTGACCTTTGATTTTAAAAGAAACTGTCAGTATCACATCACAATTGATTTTGAAGATAGGCTTTCATTAGAATACAGTGTGCTCAAAAGCCATTTACATGGTTACTCATTACAGTTCTGAAATTTGAATGGTCAAACAAGCTTCCAACTTTTTTTTAAATAAAATTTACTTTCACCTCTTATCAATAAAGAGCTCTAAACCATAGATTCTGTGGAAGTTAAAGGTAAAAGAAGTGTTAATTATATTCCTGAAGTATATCAAAAGAAAGAAGAAATAATATCTATGACACAATTTCGTAATTATGGTGTTTACAGCTGAAGTCTATTCAGTGCCAGTTTACTGTGTCTCTTCTCTCTTTTAACTAGTGATAGTTGATGTCAAATTAAGATTTTATTTCATTCAAGAGTGGATTTATGAACTGAGAGTAAAATAAAAAATTCAGTCATTATCCATCTCTACAGACACTGATTATGCTCACCTTCCTCTCAGATCACCCTAGAGTCCTTGCACCCCTAAAAACAGTGTTTTACTCCCAAAGTTAATGGCAGCAGCTCTGTCTGGCCCTAAAAAGTGCTGCAGTGTTTCTCCAAGAAATCTGGAATATTTTCACCAGTTGCTTCTATCCCATGAAGCTGTAGTCTACATGGATTATATAGCATATGGTGCAGACAATTCTAATCCTTTGGGATGTTTTCCATAGTTTTACATGATTTATGGTACTAGAGTACTAAGTCAGGAATGCAAAAGTAGATTGAAAAAAACCAACTTGTGTGTTAGAGAATTGAGGTTTAAATTAGATTTGTATGGCCTGGATAAAAAAAAAAAAAAAAAAAAACAAATTAAGAAACTTGGCTTAGCTAGGGCATGGATCTGCATTTCAGAATCTTAAAGCTCTTACACAGAGATAACTTGCCAGGATTAGGTTCAAGATATATTGTGCAATAAAGAATAAAAGCTGTATCTTTAGAATCAGTTTGTTGCCTGTAAAATGCAGACCTCTGAATTGGATCAGAATCTGAACTTGGTTGTTAAAATGCATTTTTAGTACTTAAGGTGTTCTAATATTTATGACCTTTCTATGTTTTGCTTATTTTTCCCTTCTTACACTGCGTTTTGAGTTTATACTTTGTTTTACAGCACTTCTAAAATATTTTGCAGGAGGCAATTTAATTTAATTTCTTCCTGAATTTCCAGTACTTCTTGTATGAGAAAGATGCAATGTTTCAGAAGGACTAAGGTCAAAGTTTATGGCCCACACTGAAGACTGTATAGGAATAATGGTTTTGTTGTAGGTTTTTGCATCTTAAAGAAATTGGAACCAAATTAACTTTTCCAATTAACTGGGCTGAAATCAAGTATTTGCTGTAAAATTGCTTGGATTATGTATAGTTTGCTTAAGATTTTCATGTGGGTACAGTACTCTTGACTTTCATGCCCTTTATTCAAAATTAGTATTTCTAGAAGAAATATTTACTTGAAGTTGATTGTTAAAGGTATGAAATATTTTCCAGCTCTTTCATGACTATTGGTGCTGCAGTTTGCATGAGCTAATCTAATACAAGTTTGCTCTCTTTTACCTTTATGATAGAGTCAGTCATTGGTTTTTAAATTTAGCCTCATATGCAGCCTGAGAAATTGGGTTACACCCCAGGTGAAGGCTCTCTGTGTCTTTCTGTTCCCAAGTCAGAGGAGTGGGAGGGTTGCTTTTTTCAACAGATTTTTCTACTGAGGATGAAGAGCCACTAGTCATTAACATGATTCACCAACTGTTCCTGGGGGTTTTTTTCCCTCTTCTCCTTCATCCCACAAAAACTATTCAGATTACAAAGCACATCAGCTGAATTCTTTAGAAGTGTATAATGATTGTTTTAATTCCTGGTCCTGTTGCTTTAAAAAGTAAAATCTAATTCTGCAAAAGACTTCTCTATTACATATCTGTGACTAGTTATGCCTAAGTTATTGAATCACTTGAAGTTTTTTATTTCCTAGTCCTTCTTTTATCTATGCATACACCTTCCTTATAATCTGTGAAGTAATTTCCACAGGACTTTTGGAATTTGGTATTCCTCTCTCTCTGTGCCACATAGGGAGAAGGGGAAAACCTCTTCTGCCCTGTGAGAACAGTACTGTGGAATTTTTCTGCTCTTCCCAGCTATTGTGAAAAAGTTTTAATTGAGCCATTTTTCCCCCCTCTATTATAACTGTTTGGTTTTTTTTATATACAGACAAGCCAAAATAGATGGGCAGGCAGCAAATGCTAAGCTTGAAGAAATGATGGCATTGAAAGAGAAGCTTCAGAGCCAATTGGAGAGAAAGGTATTCTAAGAAAGGAATCATTTCTGTTGCAGCTGAGTGGACAGTCATTTTCTGAATGCTGACATTAAATGAACTGCAAGTTGTTATCTAGCTCGTTTTATGTGACTATATCTTTATTTTGTTCAGCTCAGATCAGGTCTGGATAATACTTTCATTCATTCCAGGAAGAAGACAGGATGTCTGCCCAGGAGAGAGAAACAGCATCTGACAAACGCTTGCAGCAAATGCAGTCTAACATAAAACAGTTGGAAATAAGGTAAAGAGAGCTCACTGTGTGTTACTAACAGAATACATGCAAGAATTTATACTCTGGCTCTACAAAAGTAGAGGGCTTCTCTGTCCTTGCATCTTTTATGGCAGACATGTTAGGAAGTAACAGAAATGTTTTTGATGATCCCTCTGAGGCTCTCTTGTCCTTTCTCATGCCTGCCAATACTGACAATCATAATTAAACAATAAGAATTCCTGAGCTGTTGTGAAATTACCAGTGGCTTTCTTTCTCTAAAACTATAGCTGGAACTTCATTGCCCACATCCAATTATTCAATTTCCTCCACAGAGGAAAGATCTATTTCTTCTGGGGCTACTCTGCTCTGATTTAATATAGAACACTTTCAGTGATGTATCCCAGGATATCACTGGCATTCTTCTAAGGATCTTCTGAGATTAGATATCTGAGTTAACTCCTGTAATTCTGTTTCTTTCTAGGACTTGATTGATGATCAAACTCAAAACACTCTGTCCAAAAACAAGGAGAAAACAATGCAATTTGGGCAATTTATGAATAGATACTTACTAATAGCTCAGTTTGAATGGACCAGTGTCCTGATTGACCATCACATTGTCCAATTTCTACTGTCTTGTAGATTGTGTGTGACTGTTCAAGATGCTGAACGGCTGAGAACAGAAAAAGTAGCCCTGGAGGAACAGATCAGAGAGCTTCAGGCCAAGTCTGCCAGTCTAGAAAGTGAGACATATGATGCTGTTGCAAAAGTCCAAGATTGCATACAGCTCTTGGAAGAAGCTAACCTGCAAAAAAGTCAGGTTAGTCATTGGATGAAGGTGTTCCCTAGAAATCAGGATGTTTAGGATACACAAGCTAGTTTCTTTCATGTCTGTTGTGCTAAAATTAGACATGCACAGAGAGCAGCCTGGGATGTGACCACTCATCACTCAGATTTGTCATACAGTATATACTTCAAAGCATATGTTGAGTGCCTGGATCAAGGTCATCTAAGTGATAACATTGTACCTAAACATGAATATTCCAAAGTTTTTGGCAAGAGTTCAGAGTTTCTTACCCAATACTGGTGTCAGGAAAAAAAGGGGAAGGTTCTGTTACAAATTTATAACTGTTAAAGACAAGACATAGGAAACAAGGAAAGGGCAGAGTCATCAACAAAGAAACCTAGACATGTGGAGGGCCTTAAAAGAAACTTTTGTATACAATGTGGGATTAAACTATTATGGAAAAACACTTATGCCAAAAATATTGATATGAAAACATGGCTCAAGGAGCCAAAACAAAGCAGACAATTCTTAATTTACTCCTCTGGCTTAAACATGCTGAATTTTTCAAACTGGGAATAAAATTCAGTGAACATAAGGAAAAAAAGATAATGTTCAGTTAATGAACAGCATAAAAAACATGGACATTAATATACAGAATAAAAACAGAATAAACAGAATAAAAAACAGTCATATTAATATATCTGTTAACACTTTGTGTTTCAAATTGTTTTCTCCTTGCTCTGTAGGAAATTGAGGTGGAAATTTTGCTCTGGGTTCCTGTGCTTTCTTCTGTATAATTCCATGCTCAGGCAAAATCTCCAAATCCCAATAGAAAAAGGCATCTACTGACACTAACTCTTTGTGTGGTTCTGATTTACAAGAATGTGCATTAGTGCCACATGTTTTCAGTGTCAGTGTTAATGAGTCTCAGTGTAAAAAGTAAAAGGGAAAAGAAGGTGTTTTTTGAGCAGTGTGGGTTTTTCTCTTGGCGCTCTTAGTATCACACTGAAATATCAGTCATATTTCATTTTGTTATTTCTCTTCTAGGCACTCTTTGGGGAGAAACAAAAAGAGGAAGAGATCAAAAAACTGCAGGAGGAGATGTCTCAACTTGCAGAAAATACTGCTGCAAGAATTAGAAAAGAAGTAAGTAATGCTTTTCAGAAAGATGGGAAGATTTTTTGGTTTTCCTCTGGTGCATGGGCATCACAAGCAGTTTTCTCACAAGAGTTTGGATAAAATAAGTGGCAAGGCAGCATGCTGACAGCACCATCCTCTTCAGCATTTATTGTCCAGACATTGTTCTAAACAACAAGCAAAACTGTTGGTGTCTCTGCAGACACTGGCATGGAGAAGGCTGCACTGTGAAGATGTGAATGGCACTTGTGGTGTCTTCATTTGTGCCTTTTCTCTCCTAAACACCCTCAGATAGTGTGGATTGATAATAATTATCTATGTCATAAGATCTGTCAGTTATTGTAGTCCCAGGTATTTTCATGCTTTATATACATGTACCACCTCTATACTACATATATATGTCAAAAAGCAAGATGGAAAAGTAGTTTGTGGGACTAATTTTGTAGTTTTACTTTGGTTACAGGTAGACACTGCCAAGAGGCAATGCAACATGCAGGTTTCTCGGCTGACAGAAGAAGTTTCAGCTCTTCAGATGGTATGGAGTTGAGTGATAAAAATATTTTCAGTAGCAAAACATTCTAAGACTTTTGCTGAAAGACTTCCACTAGAATTCAGTATTTTAGGTCAATCAATGTGTGATTAATGAGTAATTGTGTGGGACAGTCCTCTATTGCTGTATAGCACATTACATCCTGCATGTGTCCAGAGATAAATTCACAGGCATTTTGACAGTGAGATCTGTGCCCTAAAAAATATTTCCCATGTGATGGCGCTTCTTAAGGATCCCTGTTTCTTTCAGAGATACACTGAACTCAGCCTTCCTTGCTTATCTGTACAAAGGAAAGCTGATATGAAAGATGAGGAAGTATCCTAAGATAAAGTCTGTGGATCATAGGCATCCTATATCTGAATGAACCAGGAATTTGTAGTAAATTATGCAGGTGACCAGAAGAATTCAGTGCTTGTGCACCTATTTATGCATTAAATTTATTTTTATAAGGTTTCATTTGATGTGTCTTGGTCTGTATATTGAATGATCCTATAGAGAAAATAATGAGTAGGTAAATAAAATCCAATGCATCCATGGCAGCAGCAAGAACTGCATTTATACTGGGTGATGTTTGGCTTCAGTACTTCTTGAATTTTTATTTTGATTTATTAAATCTTATTTAAAAATTACTTTTATGAAAAGGAATGTGGAGAAAAACAAAGTCAACTTGAACGAGCCATTAGAGAAAAGAGAGCAGTGGAAGAAGAACTTGAAAAGGTAAGGCAATTTTATTTTTTTTACATCACATTTAAGATCTCTTTACAGAAGGAAAAATACACAGATTTTTTTCTCCATTTTTAATGCAATTCTCCCTTAATTTCTTATTTTATTTTTGAGTAGATTTTCCTAATTGTAAATTTTCATATATTTACTTTAAAGGTTGTTTGCATTCTTTTTTTTAAATCCAGAAAGTCTTTTAAAGCTGCAACACCAAACTGAAAAAGAAAGTTCTTTGAAAAGTGTCAAAAGTAAAAGAGACATGTTTAGCATAACCAAAAAAATGCTGGTACATATTCCAGTTAAGATCAATAGACAGAAAACAAAATAAATGTCTGATCAGATCCTTGGAAACTTTCCTCTTTTTCAAGTAGCAGCAACAATGTTAGAAATAGAGTTTAATTTTAAATCATAGGAAAAGAGGGTGCAATGAGGAGTAAACTGACATCTAAGTTTACTCTTCAGATTTACAGGGAGCACAGAGAGCATGAATCTGACAGTAGGAAGCTGGAGCAGCTGCATCAGAAGTATTTACTTGCAGAAGCTGCCAAGGATGACCTGCAGAGGAGTCTGCAGGTGACACAAAATAAACTCAAACAGCTGGAAATGAAGTAAGTGATGTTACAGATGTTTACAGAAGCAAGAAGAGAAATCAGTGGAAATTACTTGGACTATTTAAACTTTTCAGTGTGTGTTGTTAGGGCTTTGTCAAATCTTTTTATTCAGTAGCAGACATGGTATCAAGATACCATAATTGTGAAACTAAGCTTGATTTTATCAATTTCATCATCATGATAAAATTCTTTGCTGATTTGTGGATAGCTCCCAGTCTATTTCTTTCATTCCCTGGTTCAGCAGTTGTTCAGTTCTTCAGTTACAGCCAGACTTTCCCTCTCTTTTAGCTCTGAGGAAGAGAAATCCCGCTGCCAGGAAGTTATCTGTAAATTGCAAAGCACTCTGGATTCAGAAAGAGAAAAGAGTTCCTTTGTCAGTGAACAAAGACTAAAACTTCAGCAGGAGAATGAACAATTGCAAAATGAAATGGAGGGTTTGAGAAAACTGGCAGTAGAGGCTCAAAAAAAAGCTAAAATAAAGGTATGTTTTTTTTTGTTTTTTCTTTGTAATGCAAGGCTAATATCTGCTTAGTAAGGCAGCAGCTCTAAGAAGAAAAGCATGAAATGTTTAAACTAAGATTGAGAGCTTCAGTGATGCTTCCTGGTTGCTGCTTAAAAGTAGTTTTATTGTTGCATTGTGTGTCCTCAGAATTCATGGGGGACTCAGTCTCTGCTAATTAAATTGTATTTTAATGTGTATTAAATTCTCTTTGATCAGAAGACCCCAAATGTTCTTTGCTTTAAATAAGCAATGGATAGATTAAATAATGAAATTCCCAATCTTTATTTATTGTCTCTAATGTGTCAGAAATCTTTGTTTGTCTAAATTTCTTCCCACAGTGTTCCTCTGCTTGTGTGTCCACCGTGTTGACAGGGCAGTCAACATGGTGGACACAAATAATAAATAATAAATAATTTAACAGTGTGGCTGTCAGACATTGGTTCTTGTTTTCTGGGCAGAGGAAATTGTTCTCTATGCTTAGCTGCAAACAAGAGTACTAGCTGCAAGCTGCTTTGTTCTTTATGAACATGTTCCATTAAATGCCCCTGAGCAGGCTGCAGGTGGGATAAGGAATCAGGAGTAACCTCAACAGATTCAGGGTACCTGTGGCTTCTGGAGGGAGGAACAGCTTTCATCCTTGATGTGCTTTCTGAGAGCTGGTCCTTTTCCCTCTGCAGTGTAAGATACTAAAGAAAGGGATTTGAGGATCTGGAGCAATGAAAACAACCTCAGTAAGCAGTTTTACAAGATGTGAGTGGGGACCAGCTCAAATCTGGCTTCTACTTTGCACTACAAGATAAAGAAAGCTGTGAAACTGAGCAGGGACTCTTGTACAAGTCCAGAACTCTTTGCTTAAACAAAGGATGAGAATCTTGTAACAGAGAGGTGGTGGATATGAAGCACAGAAAGCATATACTAAATCTTTGTCTGTCTCATTTTTAATCAGGCAGGCTTCCATTACAGTCACAGATAAGATTCACTGCTTGATTTCATTTCCCTCTGATGTACAAAGGGTTGCAGATGCAGTTATGAAACTCCTAACACATTTAGCTAGATGAAAAAGAACCAGCTTGTTTCTGTGGAGAAAACACAAGGGAGAAGAATAAAGATTACTTACAAAAATAAGCATCCACAGCTCATTATCCTTTATTGTCAGTTGTCCTATTTGCTTAAATTGGCTTTGGGAACACGTATCTCTGAGTATATAATTAGAAGTTTAATTATTGTATCTTACACACTTCCAACAAATGTTTATAAATTTAACTCAGGTGTTGTGAAACAAATATTAAAAAAGAAAAGGTAAGGAGTGAGAGATTTCATTGTGCTGGATTTGTGGGGTTTTTTAGATAAGCACAATGGAGCATGAGCATGCAGTGAAAGAACATGGGTATGAAGCTCGACTCAGGGAGATGGAGGACACCAGTCACAAGTCCACCACAGAGCTCAGACGTCTCTTGGTAGCTCAGCAGAAAGCAACAAACAGGTGGAAAGAAGAAACAAAAAACCTCACTGAAACTGCAGAAGCCAGGATCAGTAAGCTGAAGTAAGTGCAGTTTTGTTCTCCTTCTGCAAAGTGTGGTTCAGATACTGTTTGTGAAGAATTTGTCGTGAAAAACCATGAAGGGCAAACCATCCAGATTCAAAGATGTGCTTGCAGCAAAACAGAGTGATCTAAACAGAACCTGTGATCCTCTCTGAAGTTAGCACTGAAGGAAAACTTTCACTGTTTCATTATCTTGTTGATAATGTCCGAGGCTTTGTAATGACAAAAAGTAAATGGAATGTATTGCTTTTGATTTTTCTCCTTCAAGATACAGCACACTCAATTTAGACAATTTTAACTTTGGATTATGAGAATTTCTGTACCTCTTCAGAAAAGCCATAACATCAGTTGTGGAGTGAATCTCCAGACTTCTAAAATAGACTGGACAAAAACCTCTTGGAATGTACTTCTAATGTGCTCTTCTGAGCAGTTCTAAATGAACATAAAAATGGGTTGTGTAATTCTCCAAAGGAAAAATAAGGTATAAATTTTTCTCTTAATTCATCCCTATTTTTAAGCTGATGCTTTTATTTTGCCGTGTAGAATACAAGAATATTTTCAGTTTTGCAAGTGTCCCCTGTGCTTCATTTCATTTCTAGGCTCAGGAAGCACTGTCAGATAGCTCAAGTAGGCTATTAATTTGAGGTTAAATTAGCCTGGTATTTTTTTAGAACTGCAGAAAAGTTTATGTCCTCAAGATCTCCTCTTCTTCAAAACTGGTTAAAAATTGGAGGAATCTGACACACTGGTCCACAAAAACTAGGAAGCCTTATTTCATAAGTCTAATTTCTTTAAAATTAAAGTAGTTAGGAAGGAATATAACATTGCATTACCTTTCAGTGGGTTTGAGAACAAAAATTCAGGTTATGTAGCTCTGTTAACTTGATAAATTTGAAGCAGCCCTTTAATCACTTAGAGTGATGCACTCATGTGGTTCTTTGCTGAGTGATTTTTAGAAGTTGCTTTGCTATCAAGTTAACATGGAAGCAAAGCTTTTCCCTATTAAAACTGGGAACCTGTTAATTCTACCTTTCCTTTCCTTTGGGGTAGTCTTGGGTTTTTTTAATGTTTTATTATTAATGTAATGCAGGTAAATTTTAGCTCTTAAATTTGTAGGGTTTTTCCTGTAAAACAAAATACAAAACTTCACAGCTGAGCCTCTAGGTTCATCATTAGATCCTGGATGGGGTTCAGCAAGTTCCACTTAAAAGGAGAAAATTGCAGACTTCCAAAATAATTAAAGTTATCTGTGATGTAGCTGTTTTCCTTTTAAAACCTTTACTGTTCAGTGTTAAAATGTTGTTACAGCAGACCAAAAGATTTAGACCTCATTTTTCTGCAGCAAAATGCTGACATAGAAAATACAAGGAAGTCTGCTTTGTGAACCTGGATGAAAAGTGGATAATAAATCTTGAAAATGTCCCTGTTTATGTGACTTCAGTAGATATTTTGGTGCAAGTCTAAAAGCTAAGTCAGTTACTTTATGACATGGTTTTGTGTGTTATGCCTTTGCATACTGTATAAGCTAGAAATAGAAGTCTTTATCAGGCATTTGCTCTACCTGGCAAGGCAGCTAGCAGCAGAAACAGGAGGGTTGTCATTTAGACTGACATCAGGAATTTAGTGTTAAATCTGTGCAGTGATGCTCTGATATCATGGTGAGAAGTAGTCTAACTGAACCTTATCAGTATTATCTGGAAATTTTAAAGCCAGCTTATTTTTCACTTTATATGCATTGCCAGACACTCGGCAATGTAATGCAAAATGCAGTTGGTGTGAAAATCAGCTCCAGAATTTACATTGTAGTAGTTATTCAGCACAGAAGTCCTTGCTTATACTATAAATGTATAATTATCATATTTCTTTTCATCTATCACAATAACATTTTGACTGCAGGTACAGAGCAGCAAATAGCTTCTTACTGTGTTGGGAGCTAAAATCAAGTTGCTGATTATTTAAAAAGCTGAGTAATTTTGCTGCAAATGCATTTATCAGGGAAATTTCACTAAGAACACAAAATAAGACTGATACTGGTAATGGAATAATTAATCTATTGTTAATTAAATGCTGTGTTTGAAAGGTCTTTTGAGGCTAATGCAGGAAATGTTCTCACCCAGCCTTGGGGTGGGGTCCAAGGGAACAGAGGATCCATGTAAATACGTGAGCAAATGCAGAAGATGTGTTGGTGAGGTGTAGCAGAATTAAATTTTTTAACAAAACTACAGTTTTTAACGAGATTCATTACTCTTGCAGCGTGCTAATGTGTTTTATAGCTGAGTGGTTTTCTAGGAAGTTAGAAACTTCCTAACCAAGTCCTGTCCATGTGTGTGGGGAAAGCATTTTAGATTGCATTGCTCCAGGAGGTTGTTGTTAGCACAGCTCCCATAAACACTGACTCAGTGTCCCATTTGTTAGTGTAGGTGTTTCCCATTCCTTTGCCTGAAAGTCATGGTGCTTTTCCAGTTCTGTCCTCATTGCTTTCATTTCCCATGTGAAGGTGTCTGAAGCATTTTGGCTTCTTTATTAAACTGACCACCAGCAGCTGGTAACTTTTCCACATTCCTTGCTGCTCATTTGTCATGTTCTAAGTCTGCAGGGTTTTGTTGGTGAGGTGTAATCCCTATGCACAAAGGAAGCATTAAATAAATTCAAATAAGGAATGAAGCAGCACCAGTGAATGTTAGGGGGTTTTTGATCTGAAAAAAAATTAGGAAGTAAAAGTACATTTTGCAAACTGTAATGATAGAGCCTATAATGTAAAAACAGAAGAATCTAACAGATCAGTGAAAAAGCTGTAGATAGAAGTGTTGATAAGTAAATTTGATTCTTCCAGACTTGATTGAAAATTATTCTCTGCTTTTCTGGACCTTTGGATCTCATTCAAGTTAAACATGTAACTGTTGCTGATAAAGCTGAACTTGGAATTCAGAACCAGGGCTGAAACAGGAGGCAGTGCACTGAATACTTGTAGACTAAATTACATTTACATTTTCTTCATACAAATGTATTACAGTCTTCATTTATGAGAAAAGCTTTCTTCCCTCTGAGCCTCTTAGGATATTGCATGCATCTTAAGGAGGATTTATGGGTAACAGACCTCATCTTCACCTTGCAGAAGGGCAAGGAGCCAGTTTTGCTTCCCTCTCCTTCTGCCTGTCAACCCTGAAGGTATCTAAGGAGGTCACTGCTCCTTGTGACACAGGTCATCATTCCAAATACAAACCTTGCTCTTGGCAGCATGGCAAACAACTCACTGCCAAGTTTATTCTCTTTATTCTCACAGTCTCTGCTCTGGCAGAGTCAGAAACCAAACTGCTCTGACCCCTGATTGCATCCATGGTAAATGGACTGGGAGTTCTCATGAAGTGAACTTAGCAAATGCTTGCAATTATAAAATAGTAGTAAAATAGTATAAAGTGAGTGATCACTGTAAAAAGTTGTAAAAAAAAGTCATCTTTCATATTCTTTATAGGAATTTCATTGGAAAACAGAAGTATAGAAATTTTATAAAACTGTCAAACTTTCATAAAAAAGAGCTTCTTCTTTTCACAAAAAGAGCTTCTAAGTCTTGGTGAATAATTTAAGTATTTTACGTTCATCAGATTAACTGATTCTTGAGTAACTAATTTATTCTTTCCCCCTCCTCCTCTATATGTGGAATGTTGTCCAAGTAATCTAAATAACCAAATGAGACTTAATGTTGAAAAAGCCATTTTGATCTCCAGTGTCACTTCTCCAGAGATGGGTGTTGAATTTGATAGGAACTAGAAGCACTCCATGGATAAGAACTAGAAGCACTCCATGGATAAGAACTAGAAGCAATCCATGTTGCTGTTGTTGCTGATGCCACAGGGTGTAGAGCTTCCAATTGGGAAACTTTAGGCTCTCAGTTTGAATGTCCCAAAAATTTAAGGTGATCTGCCTTTGACAGTCATGGCAAAAAAATCAGCGTTGAGTGCTTTTTACTTTTCTTGTCTTCATCTGAAAGAATTTACTTTTGAAAGAAGTGAGGAAAGCATGAACAAGTTTTTACAGGCTCTTGCTGTCACTGAAGCACTATAATCCAGAAGATTGGTTCCTCTGGCCACATCTGGATAAGACTGCTCTTGTCACTTTACAGCATCACTGTAAAGCTCTGTAGCTCTTCAGACTTCAGCTGAGAAGAATAAATGACAGCACATAGGAAGTGGAATCAGCAATACCAAAGGGTGTTTAGGAAATTTGTAAATTGGAAGGAAATAAACTTCAGTTACAGCAGAACAGAGGGTAGAGTGGGAAGGGTTGAAAGAGACAGTTCTGACAGCAGAATTCAGGCAAAACCAGGGTAATTCAGTCTGCCAGCATCTTCTCAAATAAAATGAAGTGACAGACTCTATGCAAGTTTCAAATAAAATGAAGTGACAGACTCTATGCAAGTTTTAAAAATAAACAGATGATTGATTTGTTCTGTAAAGCCCACCTTTGCAGGTCTGTAGATAAATGAACAAATACAAAAGATGGTTAATCATATCTGCCATCTTGTTGGCATATATTTTTTGTAGTATCAGTATTTTTTGTAGCTTTTTATGTCCTTACCCTGAGAATGAAAAGCTGGGGTAAAGAGAGAGAATTTTGCAGGTAAGCAGATAAACCCTTGCCAGACTCTGCACCAGTGGCCAACACCAAGAGCTTATTTTTGCTGAACATGATTCTGGTTGGAGCAAGAGTAAGATTCACCTGGATAAACAAAGTTTTCTATTGAATCAAATGACTGAATCATCCCAGAATGCCCTTCAAGTGGACTAGATCTGGACAACTGCAGACAGGGAAAAAGGTCAGTCCTCTAACTTGAAAACTGACAGGAAATTGACAGTTCTCTTGACTTTGCCAAGGATATTGCTCTGGCCTGTCAGACACATGGATGATTGCTCAGTTTAGGTACAGTTTAGCTTGAATAGGGGTAGAAATAGTTATACACAGGTCTGTTCTTCTACAAAACAGTGCATGAAACAATGTATAAGCATTGGCCTTAACTATAAAGGGGGTAAGTTTCCTTCCATGAAACATTGCATTTGAGGAGCTTTAAAATCTGAACCCTTTAATTACAGAAGTAATAAAATGCAGTAATAATACACAATGTGAACAAACAAATTAATAATCCTATTCATGTGCCATTATTATCTAGTAGCAAGATATAACTTTTGGGGGGGAATAAAAAACACTTGTAGCATAAACCTATTTATCTGAGTAACTATACAGAATGGCTTAATTTCCTTAATAGTCACTTGCATTATAATTGTCTGTACTTAACAAAAGGGAATCCTTGCTATATTGTTTTTATATTTAAGGACTTTGCTTAGCTTAAGCCATCTGACTGCAGCTATTTTGGGTGTCTTTGTTCCAGTTTTTGCCTCTGACACATTTCTTTGTCATAGTTGGAGTCCCTGACTCATCAGTAGGCATGTGTGGGGTTTGGAGTTCTTTGTTTTTATTTTCTGTGATTGAAAATAGTCTGCCTCTGAGGAATGACCTTTTTTGGTGGCAATATATGAAATGTTGGCTGTGAATGCTTTCTCCATTTCCCTGCACCCTGAAGAGTACAGGGAGTGAATTGCATGGCATCTTGAGATGAGGAAGTTGCCTCTTTTTCTGAAACATTATTCTTGGCTGCACTTGTGCAATGTTTGGCAGCCATAGCTGCTTATTTTAAGATGTTCATTAAAGAAAAAAAATATTACCAGGATGAGAGACAGCTGCAGGTACTGGCAGTATACAAAATTCATAATTACTAAGAGTAACTGAAGCATATTATAGTATAATTCAACGAAAAAAACAGCTGGCACATGCTATATTTGTCATGAGAGCTTTGCAGAAAGTACTTGCTGCAGCTGGTGGATTTATCACCCGTCTGCTGAAATGCTGGAAGCTCACCTTTTGTTTCCTGCTCACTTAGCAAAGACAATGTGCAGTGGGGGCTGGTGTAATTATCCAGCAGTTGGGGTTATTGCTCATTTCTAATACTGAGATCTCATAAGTTGTGTTTGGGGGAGGGTTAACACTCAGAATGAATCAACTGTCTAGCTCAATAGCCATCACATTTCCTGATGCTTACAAGGTTAAACTGTTTCCTTTTAAATATGTGTTCAGTGTGATCTCATTATGAAAATAATTTCTTGATCACAGCTGTGTATGAGCCTGTAAACTCTGTTTATGGTCTGTGCTGCTAAGCATGCTAATTCCACACCTCAGCACAAGCAAGGAGACAGGCTCCTTTCAGTAACTCTGAATTTTTAGGGCACCTAAAAATTGGTCTGCTATATTGAAAATGCCTCATTTGATGCTTGCTACTAATTACAGAGGACAAATTACAAAAATAGTGTTACATACTGCCTTGATCCTGCAATCTTAAGTCTTACTTTATATAAAAGTGTTCACATGTGATAACAGGTATAACCTAGATGTGATTTTAACTGTTTAACAACACTGAAATATCTCCCTATGTACTTTCATTTCTATCAAAGTTCAAAGTTGTTGAAGTTTTTGTGATATCTACCTGGGACTGGTGAAAGAGGTTGAGAAGGTGGGTTGAGAATAGGTGAGTGGAAATTCCTCACCAGATGTAGTGGTGACCCGATGTTACACATGCATTGCAACCTTGTATTTCAAGTGCCATGTATCAAACTTTTATGAAGTACTAAGTTGAAAAGTTTATAACAGCAAATCATTGTTGAGAACTAAGTGTCATCATTAAAATAGCAGACTTTAAGGTGAAAATCTGAGGTTAAAGTATCTGCTGCCTTACCTCCATTCCCTCAAAGAGAATAAAGGCTTTAACTTCCCAGGCAGTTTCAGCAACAGGTGAGGCGGTGGAGACTGGTCAGAGGTTAGAGCAGCTCACCTAGGTTTGCATCTTTCCCTGGCCAAAATTCCTGGAGTTGGGTCTTTAGTCATCCTTCTTGTGCTGATAGAAGGCAATAACTGTTTCCTTTAGGCACTAGCTCAGAGATTGTCTGTCATAACCCAGATGTTTTTTGTCTTCAATACTGTGTAAATTGAAGATCACTAAAACTCATTCAGTATAAAAGTCAAAAGACTGCTTTGAAGTAGGTGGTATTTTCCTTTTCCTCACAAAGTGTCACATTGTTGTCTGTCTCACAAGTATAGAGTGAGTTATTTTTAGGTACTTCAAAGCACCTTTTAAATGCCTGCATTGAGGTCTGGTTATGGAACACTAATTAGAATGTTAATCTCAATATTGAACTTACTGTGCAAAATGCAGCTTATATTTATTGTATCCTAGATAGCATGCCTCCAAAATAAGGTTCAATAAACAGGGGAAAAAAAAACCCTGTAAAATGTCAAGTGCTCTTGACACAGTCTTGCTGCTTCCAACAAATACATCTTGTTCCTCTGCCATTACACTTCTGAATGCACAGCATGAAGAAGTGCTGTGTGGTTCTTTTGAAATGGGTGGCTTAAGAGTAACCCTGCAATTAAAACCCACCATAAGCCTGCACAATTCAGGGAGCTATCTATGAAATTACATTCCAATAACTGAAGTACTACTGTTTGCCAATCAGCATCTTTTCTTCTGATTCCCAGAAGTGAGCTGCGTCAACAAAAACTCCGTAGCCAGGAGCTCATTTCCCAGCTGGAAATAGCAAATGAGAAGGTAACTGAGGTAAGATAATGACTGATGTGACAGCTACTTTCAGTGTGCATACACTTAAGATCTTAGCAGAAACCTATTTAGGTGAGTTATGTTGCTGGCTTAGAGAAAAGTAAGGATTTTTGACAGGGCTAGTCAGTAACGGTTGGGAAGCCTCACTGTTTCTTGCTGACTGACATGTTCCAATGGCAGGAAGACAAATGAACTTTACTCTCAAATTACAGATGTAAAAGGGGAAATCATCTTTCTGTCTTTCTAAGTGACTAATCTAGCAATTCTGGACAAATTTCAGGAAATGTTTCTGAACTTAACTTCCGCCTGTGAATCCCTGCAAGCCCCTAAACAGGAGCAGGCACACTGGGATAATGGATAATGTGGCACATACATACACTCACCAAGTTCTCCACATGCTGTGTGCATGCAGAATTTACATTCTGTGTCCATGTATGAATATAGCTAAAAGCACTATCCATTAAAGATGAAGGGCAGGGTTGTTTTGGAATGTGCATTGTTCAATAATTAATGGGCACTTTAGGAAAGGGCTTTCCTGTCAGCCTTATAAATCTGGGATAACATCTACTTCTATCCAGAATAAGTCCTTCTGTCTTGTTTTTTTGTAGTGCTGTGTTATTTAGAGGACAAAAATAATATGAGAAGTGAGTAAAGGCTGTTAAGAAAGGCTTTTTGAAGGGAACAGATGAGATCTGTAGCAGGTTTATCATCCCATTTGTATTATCTACTGTATTTCTTCTGAGCTAAATAGCTAAACCATTTCTGTTGTAAGGTTGCATGGATTAAATAACCTGAATTAAAATGTTAGCCTCAATCCATCCTGCTGCAAGGTGTTGAAATGAGTAAAACTTCCCTGCAGATTGATTGGAAAAGTCAGATGATGTCACAATTGAGCTGGAAATTCTCTATAATGTGTCAGCAGTTTGTCCTCAGGCTTTTATTGTAACAGTTCCACTTCTGATGTTCCTCTTGTGTTAAGCCTTTTTTTTGCTACTTTATCCACTGAATGAGGGGGTTCAGTGAAAAAGAACTTGGCATTGTGATGAGAGATTCTGTTTCCACAGGATGAGACGTTGATGACGGAGTATCGGGAATACATCGACAGGCTTCAGAGGCGGCTGAGCCAGGCAGAACAGAGAGCAGCCACAGCATCCCAGCAGGTACCCAGCTCACAAAAAGTCTTATCCAAGCACATGGAATGTGCAAAAGTACTCATCTGACATCATTCCTCAGGCAGAGGTGATCCCTGATGAGCATTATTACCAACACGATTTTAACAAGCTTGGATTTTGGACAGGTCACCTTCTGACAGGGTGTTTATTTGACAGCTTAGGTTTGTGGAATTTCATATGAATGAAACCTGCATGGTTCAAAATGTGTGAATTAAGGTGTACAAGCCTTTCCAAATCCTTAATAACTGTAGCTCCTGTTTGCTTGTCTGCTGGAGTGCACCCACTGCAGATATCATTGGCTGTGTCTAACAGCTGCAGCAGCTTCTGCAGTGGTAAAAATTGTAGACAGAGTAGGAAATGCTTGTTTCTTTCCAGGCCATTGGAGAGGTGAAGGAGAGAGTGTATCCCTCTTGGTATTCAATTTTTCCATAGTGTTTCAGCTGTACAACTTGAAGGAAATCCCATGGGGGTTTATAAACTGAGTTCATTTTTTTGCCAAGAAGTTCATTACTCAAGTTGGCCTCCTATTAAGTCAAGATGGTCTTTCTGCCTCCTGCTTTTTTTTTTTTTTTTTTTTTTACAGTGATTTAGGAAAACCATTTGCAAATTACAGCTTGTTAATGTGGGTGACCCCATGTGAGCTGCAGAGAGGAGAGATGTTTGGCTGACCTAAATTGCTCAGTTAGGACAAATGGCATTTTTTTTCCCCAACAGCAGTGAATAAATGGGCATAGCTGCCAAGCTGTCATAACATAAGCTGTGGTTCCTGGCTCTAAATGCTCTCTGTCATGACAAGGTCTATTCAGCTGCTGAAGATTTGCTCTGAAAGAGGATTTTTTTTTTCTTTAACCTCCTGTTTGTTATGTGGATCTGTTTAGCTCTAATGCTTCTAAGATGCTGTCTTCCCATAAAACCCCAAACATCCTTATGTCACGTTGCAAGGGAATAAACTTGTGGCCTTGGTGCCCACAGAGGAAGAGGTCTTGCTGTTTCTGGAAACATTGGTAATTAGCTGTTCCTCACCAGGCTTTCTCTGAAAGCTAACAAAGAGATCTGATGTTGTGCAGCCCAAATGCTGTTGCCAGACTTCAGAACTGCCTTGCCCTCATGGCAGAGGTTACTGCAGAGGCCTGGCTGCTTTCTAGTGACTTCACAAATGTTGTGCCAAGCCCCTTCCTTTTTCTCTCCACCCCAAAAAAACCACAGGCTGGCAGTGTCTCTCTCAAGGTTTCCAGAAGTGCTGCAAGAATGTCCCCTCTTCTGAATCTGGGTATTTATTCTCTCCTAGGGCCCAGAAGCCTGAATGTTCAGATGTGAATTCCATCAGAGTAATGATTCTCTCTATTTCTAACCTGTAGGCTGAGTGCTGCTTTCTGGCTTGTGCTTTCTCACTACTTTATCCACCTTCACTGTAAAATTGTATCAGATATAGACTAGAGCTAGACTTGGAGGGAGCCTAAAAATTACCCTTTTATTGTGGTCACTTCATGACTGTAAATCTTAGCTTATTCTGAAATAATAGTGATTCAGTAAGAACCATAAAAAAATACAAAATGATGCTTGCACAAATTTAAAACATCTATCCTGTAGGTGTCTTTTGAAGTGTATTCCTGCTACCTACCATCTTGTATTCTCTGGGAATTAAGACAGATCTACAGAGTGCATTGTAAATTTTGCTGTTCATCCCAAATTCACACTGCCTGTGCTTGTTCTCTCTCCTTCATGACACATTCAGTATGGAAGTTCTACTGTTGCTGTTACTTTGATCCTACAAAGAATTATTATGAAGCTATCACCTGCTTGTGTTTCATTACAGCTCAGCCTGATAACTACACAGAATAAAAAAGCTGCTTCCCTGAAAGATCTGGAAACTATTTAACACGTGTTTTTAATCATTCATTTATCAACTCCCATTCATGCTGGGAGTTAGGAGGTTGCTGGAGAAACTTCATATTGGAGCACTACAGTCAAAAGCACAGCAAGGCTTGTAGAACTTAAATTCTGGTAAGAAAAGGAGTGGATGAAGATGCTGTCTCTGTATGCACAATAAAGACTGGAAGAAGTCTGCAAAATGTTGTCATTCAAGTCCTTTAATGTAGCAAATAAAAAAATTTGGCACAGTGCTGTGGCACATTCAGGGTTTTTTGGTCTTAAATCCAGTGGCTCCAACTGTGACGAGATTGTGTACAGGCAGTAGCTAACACTTGTGTTGAAATTCATCTTGGCTTTGCTGATGTGCAGTCAGTATATTTCATTTTTCATTATAGTGCTGGTAACTTGGGAACAAATTGAAGATCCTTTGTGAATTATAATTAGACTCATTACAGCATGAGTGCCAGAGTTGCTCTTTTGTTTGTCAGTGTTTGAGCTGCACGATGCCTCCGTTGCCTTCCAGTGTAAAGAATTCAGTTTGGTTTGGTTTGATGGCCCTAAGGTGCAGGAAATAATGAAAATGCTGCTGAGGCTACTCAGCTCATTCTTAGCTCTGTCATCCTCCTGCAGTTGTGCTTTTTCTTCATACTATATTAATAATTTCATAATTATTTTACAATTCCTTGCTTTTCTGTTGGTCTGCTCCATTGGTTTGGACATATCTGGGAAATTCCATTCTTTTATTTCAATTTGCACAAAGGTAAATCATCCAGCCTTTATATCTTTTGAAGGAGTGGATTTCAGTTGTACAGATGCCAAGATGTGGGAATCCTCATGTACATGGGGTTTCTTTGATAGTTGAGACAGATCACAGCTATCATTCTACAATTACAGCCAAACTCCATTTTCTCTTGTAGCATATGTTACAAGCATTAGATAGGTGTTTGAGTGATTTTAAAGTGCTCACATCTTGGCCTTAACTGACATAACTGCTTGTCCTTCCACTTAAATGTGAAGAGTGCAGTTCTGGTTTCTAACCTCTCATTCAGCTGCTGGCTAGTGCTTGATGGAAATGTCTCATTTGTGCCGATGGCAGTGGATCTTCACCATATTTGCATTTCAGAGGACAGAAGACTTTGTGCTGCCTCCTGAAATCTTGGCTGTTCAGGTAGAGCCTGGAAGATGGATACACCCTCAGAAACAGTTCCTGCTTGCTGCAGGGAAAGCACTAGTTCCTACAGTGGTTGCTTTTTCTTCTTGATAGATGCCTGTATCCACTGCAATCTCTGAATCTCAATTTTGGTTAAAAGATGTGAAAGATTCTCCAAAACAACATGGATACATTTTTCAGAAGCTCCGAGTGTTTGTTTGGGTGAGATTTTCATCAATCAGCAGAGTGATAGAGAGGCAGGCAAGTACCAGGCACCTTGTTCCATTTGCATAATGCACAGCTGAGATGATGACAGGCCACCTGGAAAATTTTGTGTGAGCCATTAATCCCCTTCACTCCTCAAAGGCAGGCTCTGACTGTGAAGTGAAACCTGGCTGGAAGGGGCAGGCACTTCTCAGGATTTGGTATTTGTTCCTGGAGGCTTCCCTGTCAATTATGGGTATATTCATTTCACCCTGGGGTGCAGCTCTTACCTGGTGGCTGTCTGCCAGAACAGCAACTGCAGGGATGACACAAAGGAAGGGGCATGAGAGCAATTCCAGCAGCTGACACAGGAAAGGAAAAGGTTTCTGTCCTGGACACAAAGAGGAATGTGGTGACATGGAGTTCATCATACACCCAGCACCTCCTTCATTTCCCTGAGGTGGCTAGAGGAGGCTGCTCCCAAATTGGGAGGTCTGTTTTTTTCAAGATAGATTGCCCAGCGTGTCCTTTCACAGCCTTGCCTTGCCTTTTCTTGCTTGGCACCAAGTCCATTCCGTATTTCTGCATCTGGAGTTTAGAGGATTCTTCATCTCCTGGAAATCCTGCTGTACAAGATGTTCCCTCAGTAATGCATGACTCCAGCCAGTTCAGAGTGTGAAAGAACTTTCAGCCTGATTATCCCAAAGATCCACAGCTTCAAACCTCAGGTTCCTTTTCCAGTGGAACAAGTACAGAGATCATGGACTGTGCAAGGACATCCTCTGTCTACATGGAAAACATGGAAATGTTTTGAGGTAAGGAACATCTCTGTGAGGATGCCAAGGGGATAACCACAGTGTGCTGCTGATGGGATGGGCACAGTCATAACAAGCAGTCCTTAAAAAAAACCTTAAAAACCTTAAAACTTTACAACATCTTGCAGCTGCAGTGTGCATGGTGATACCTGTACTAATATATCAAAGCTGTTCAGACTATTGCAGTCAAGTGTTTTTGTAAGAACTCAAATACAATTACAGGGAGGTCTAAACCACTGCTGGCAAGGATACTGCAAAAATTTACAGCATTTATTCACATACAGACAAAAGGCACAATTCTACGGAATATTTTAACAAAAAATACAGCTGTTTTAACTAGGTCTTTAGAAATACTTCAAAAAAGGGAGAAAATAAATACAGGATTGGGCCATGTCATATAAAATAGTCATCTCTACATATACTTTTTTATTTCTGTTTCTCTTCATGCACCTTTTTTTTTTTCATGAATTTCAGCTGAACGGACACCAAAGCTAGGCACATAGTGAAAAATCTGTACAAGTTTTACAAATGTCATCACAATTGTCTCAAACTTCTGAAATCAAGATTTGTACACAACATGAACCCTTCATTTAGATCTGTGTGAGTTTATAACCTAACAAATGGCATTCCAGGCAACTCTACAGACGTTCAACTAGCCTACGGTTGGACAGAACACACGGATCATATCAAAGATCTCTTGGTCAGTCAGCACAAGGAAAGGTCACACTTGGAAACAGAAATCCAGCAAATCCCAGTAAAACACAGGGGTGGGTTTGTCACTGCAGGACCTGCAGCACCTCCTGCTGAGGGCTAAGCACAGGGACAAAACTAACCTACAGAGCTGGTCGTACCACAGCCTTTTTGGTTTGGGGTCAGCTCCACTGGAAACCTCACAAAGCTTTCTGCCCTCAGTGCCAGGGGACAAAGCAGCTAAGGCATTCACTCTGCACAACATAAGTGTTCATAATATAGTGCAAATTAACAAGGTACCTCTGTCCAAGGGGTGTGAGGTCAAAGGTTTACTCAGAATCCAAATTTAGGGTATTCCATCTATGGCTTGACAATTCCTGTGTGGTCATGAGCTTCTTTCTTACAGAAAATACCAGTGCCTGTCTGGAGAATGTTGCTGGATGTTTTTTTACCTAGCTTTTACCTTTTCTCTGTCTGCTGTTTATACTTTGAAGACATCCCAAGAGTGGCTATGTAACCTCAGTCACCAGTGCCCTGCCTGACTTTCACCTCTGTAAATCATGTATTTACTCTGACTTCTTGGGATCAGCAACAGGATTTTCAAAGTGTATTATCTTACATAAAATTGCCCTTCCTCAAAAGGTTAAGACTTCTGAGTTTTAAAACAGGGATGCATTCTGGTGAAATATTTAACTGCTAATATTAACTTGCATAGCAAGATAGGGTGTTAAGCCTTCTTTACTTTCTGATTGAATCCTCAGTCCTATGGCAGAGGAATTCTGTGTTGTCAGTGTTCCCTCCTCGGGAGGCAAGGGTCAGGCATTCCAAGGTGAGTGGATGCCATAACAGCAGGCTTGGAGTGGGAAAGGGGAGGAGAAGGAGGTTCTCTATGCCTGTCTCTCTGTTAACACATTGCTGCTGCTACTTTTTCACCAGAACATACCTCTCCTACGTCTATGAAAAATTCCAAAATGGAGAGGCTCCCAACACTCCACTGCGATGTGTGCACTCAGTACAAAACAGCAGCCTCACAACCTGTTCATATTATTGCTCACAGCTTACTCATTATTGCCACTTGCAATTATTAAAAAAGTACACAGTCAGAATACAAGTTCCCTTTTCCATCAAATCTAATCCATAATAGAATGAAATAGTTTTTTCTTTGCTTGACTGTAAAGAGCTAATCACAATGTATTGCCTTTGTGTTTTATCCTATTTAAAAATATATATTCGTGTCCATTTAAAGCAACTTTTTAGTGTCATAAGCCTGACTCTCCCAGTACATATCATTAGTGCATCTGTGGTGGCCTTTGGGAAATCCTCCTGCCTAGTGCCATAGAAAACTTCTGTCTGTAATTGTCACCACACTCCCGAAGGCAGGTGCCTGACCATGGGTGACAGGTTATTCCACGGAGTGTTGGAACCCCCAGACCTGCCCCTTGCTCAGAACTGAGCCATTTGGGAACATCCTTTGTGTCAGTCCCAATCTCTCAAGCCCTGCCCTGTCCCTTCCTCCTCCAGTGCAACCTCTGGCTGTGCCTGGTCATCATTTACATGTAAACTCTGGAGCATAGGGAGGGGTTTGAGCTGCCACCTGTGCTCAAACTGAACACAACAGAACACATTCTGCAAAGAGAGGAGAAAGAGCAGCCCCTGCCCAGGGATGGGGAGCATTTGTAATGGGACTTACCAGTGCAGTGCAGGATGGTCTAACAACCATCTTCCATTCAATACACACCAGTTAAATTAAGAGCTTGTGCTTTTCCAGAAGTCAGGGGGAGGGAATAAATTTTCAGTGCCTTTTAGCTAGAAGGAATGAATGCAGCCTGATTCCTCCTACCCTCCCCCTCCCCAGCCCCTTTTAAAAGATTTTTGTGAGTTGTGTGCATCCCAACTCCTGTTTTAGTAGCGATGTCACTCTTCTGCTTACTCAAGAAAGCTGCAAATAGGGGAGATTCAACCTTCTCACAAAAGTGGGGAGGGTGAAGGGGTGTGGATGGGGCAGAGGAAAAAAAAAACAAAAAAACAAAACCAAAGAGCTTAAAACAGCTTTAAGTGCATGTAAACATACTTATACAACTCAGAAGAAATGGGCTTTCATTTTGTCAGTCTGTAGCTCTAAGAATGCTCCTCTCTCACACCGATGGGTAAGGTGGCTTGTAGGCAGTGTGACTCTGGTGACCCCGTCCCTGTGTCCAGTCAGGTGGCCAGGATGCTCCTCCGAATAATGTCCGTCCTCCTGCCGATGCTGCTGCTGGGGCTGAGCCTCTGCTGCCTGCACTTCTTCTCAGCCACTTCGGGCTCCGAGTCGCTCATTTCGGCGTCGGGGACGTAGCCATCGTTCTCACTGTCAGGCTTTAACTTGCTCTTTGTCCTCTCCTTGGCTGCAACTCTGCCCACGCCCAGGTAGGGGTAGCCGGAGGTCTGGCGGCAGGCCTCCTCCAGGCTCTCCCCCTGCTGCTGCCTCTCCCCCTTCTTTGGAATTCGGAATCCGCCCCAGTTTTTCCCCGGGCTCGCGGGCGTGGTAGGCACTTTGACTACTGTCTGATTAGAGTTTACTTTGACCAGGCCCCCGTTACATTTAGGCACTATATCCCTCCGAGTGCCAGGCGCTGCTGACCTCCCACCGGAGTGGTTGACAGCCCTTTTGTTTTCCAGTTGCCTCTGAGAGAGTTCCGTGGGTCTCAGGGGTTTGTGGTTGTGTTTAGAAGTCTTTTCCTTCAGCTCTGCCTTGGCCCCCTCGCACGGCGGGCGATTGTCCCTTCTCTTCCTGTGCTCTGCTGGAACGACGCCGTTCTTCTGCTGCGCCGACGCGATCCGCGTCTCAGCAAAGGGCTTGTCGAAGTTGAAAAAGCTGCCTGGAGCTGCACCTCCCTCCCTCGGGCTGGGCTGCCTCAGCAGGGATTTGCTGTCGTTGCCAGACCTGTCTCTTACCCTGTCCCTCTTGTGGGGTTTCTTCAAGGAGTGGGCCAGAGATGTGCCCATCTGCTTCCTGAAGAACGCAGAATGCCACTTCAGGTCCTCGATCTTGGGGGCGTTGGGGCCCAGCGACGGGCTGTTGAACAGCACCGTGCTTTCCATGGAGGAGAATGAGGAAGGCACACCTGCATGGAAGCAAAATAAGTTCAAGTCAAGCTGTGTAGATAAACACCAGTTTGCAATGTACCTGTTTTAACTCTGCTCCTCATGCCTGACGTGTTCACATCAGAAATGTGCACATGGCTGCCTGTCCTGCACTTTTAGGTCACAACTCTGTGGCTACGTCATGGTTTCATCTTCCTGTACCTGCACCTAATTACACTTGTAGCAAACTCAAGTCCTAGCACTCCTCTGTCCACTAAAACAAGGACACTCCTCAGGGACAGAGGCAAAAAGCAACCAGCAAGTGGATCTCCCTGATGCTATCTAAAACATGGTTTATTAGTTACTCAATAGTTCAAGGATAATCTGGCCTCCAGGACAGCACTGCAGGAATTTGGAAGGCATTCATCTTTCTGAGGAATGAAATGAGAACAAATGAGGCCCTGTTTGTCCTTCACAGCCTGTGAGCAAACCTTGTCCCTGTGCTCTGACATGAGGAAGGGAACACTGAGGCATACCTGAAACTCTTTCTTGTTCCAACTGCTTTGTGTAGCTGTTGAATATCTGTTCCTGAACTTTGCAAACAGATCTCTTGATTTTTTCTCTCCGCGTCACCATGTAAGTGAGGTTACGCACCTGCAAGACAGCAAGGGCATGGGTTTTACAGGAATTGTATTCCCAGGATATTGCCCTACCTGTGCTTTGAATTAACTCAGCTGGAGTACTACACACCTTTTAAACAACTGGTGTCCAATTAAAATTTAAAGCGTTTAAATTTAAACAATTTAAATTTAGCCGCCTTCAACACAATTCTTAGAGAACAGTGTGTTTAACTGACAAATTATCTGTTGAACTGACAGGCAATTTAACTGACAGGTTATTCCATCAGATTTGGAAAACCACTGCACAGAAGTAACTTCTACAAACACGTGAGTCACAGACACACGAAACCTAGGGAAATGTTGGAAATCCTTGAATGTACTCAGTATTAAATACTTCCCAGGTGAGGGAATGACTGAGAAGCACAGGTGGATGATTCTAAGGCTGCTCTCTCTCAAAGGTGCAAGGTAGTGTCCTGTGAATTACAACCTTGTGGCCTGGTCTGGAGAAATGTAACAAGTGTTGGTTTTGGAAAGGTCCCTTTTTTAAAATCCAAATTATCTTGAATGTATAATCAGTGGGAACAGAGTAGTAAAACATTAGAATATGACTAAAATCATGTGTCCTGATTTGACATCACATTTAGAAATGGAAAGGATACACACAGAATAATTTAAGATCCAGAGGACATAGTTACAAACTCTAATTATTTAGCTGATCAAAGAGAAGATGACAGGAAAGCTTGAGCACATGGAGCAGGAACAAAAGATCCCAGGTAACAGCTAGGATTGAGCCATCTGAACAGCTAACAGAAGGGCCATGGGCTGGAGCTGAAACTGGCAACTCATTGTAAGAGTAATTAGGCATCAGGATCCTTTACAAAGGATGCAGTACATCCATGAGAACCTGCTATCCTGATTTAAAGATTAGACAGTATTATGAAAGAGAGGCTCTGGTTCACCTACAGGTTACTGAGGTAGGACCTCCTGAGCCAGCTTTCGTCCACGGCCCATGAGCCACGTGCTGCAGGGACGCGAAAAACTAATTTCAGTGTTCTTTCTGGCTCTAAGAGCTCCTAAATTAACCCCAAAAGAAAGGAATTCAGGATCAGATGTACTTATTGAAACACCAAACTGATCTTATTGAGCTGTTCTTCAAACATTCAAAACCTAAATAAATCGAACATCAGTTACTTCCCAAACCTACACTGATCATCCTAGTCTGGTATGCCAATGAAAAACAGATCTGCTGCAAATCAAAGTAAGCTTCATCATCCTTTTCACTGGGTGAAAGGAGCATGCAAAGCCCTTAAAGGCTGAAAAGGCTTCAGCAGGGGGCTACAGTACAGTCCCCAGCCATCCAAGTTAATCAGTAAAAAGGCACGAGCCAAAACACGACAGTCCAGTCGCAGGTGATTGAATGCTACACGCCAAGACCTGCTGGCCCCGTGACTGACCTCTGTGTGCAAAGGGCAATTGCTGTGCTCTGGAGAAATTTAGTGTTAATGGCCTTGCCTGACAGCACAGCTCTGAGCTGAGCTGCACTCAGGGTGAGCACAGCTGGGGACTCAGCTAACTGTGGCCAGCACGGGCAGTGCCGGGGCTTACCCGCTCCAGGTCCTGCCGGAGGTGTGTGAAGAGCTGCAGCCTCCTGAACAGAACATCCTGCTCCCGTTTAGCCAGATTGTCCTCCTCATCCTTCTTTGGGGTAATCAAAGGCTTATTGAAATTGGATTTCCTCTTCAGTTTCCAGTACTGGTAAAGGAATTCCACCGGCTCCTCAGGCAGCCGCAGCACTTTGGCCACTTCCAAAGACTCAACAAAGGTGTAGAACTCGTCCTCCAGCTGCTGGAGCTTCTGCTTGCGGAAGCTGACCCTGTGGGCCTCCTCCTGGTTTTGATCCATGCTGTGGAAAGGGTCCATGTGGGCAGGAAGGGAGGTGTCCTGAATCCCATTCCTGTTCTCCTGAGCTGGGCTTTCACTCACAGTCTCAGCATCTGCTTTCTTGGTGGAGCTGTGCTTGGGACAGTAGGACTTGAACTTCACCTCGTCGTTCTCTGCCAAGATGGTCTTCATCTCCAAGCCGCGGTCAAAGGCGCAGGTGACATGAAAGGCTGTTCTGCAGTTCTTCACTGAACACTAGAGAACATGAATTACAATTTACCAAATAAATATAAAAGTTAAGAAGCCATGCTGCCTAGAACTGCTGGAGAAATCGGGGCTGCTTTGGAAGAAGAACCCTGTCACCGTGCTCTGCTTCTAAGCTGCACGTGCTTCCTTGCTCCCTTTAATTAGGGTTATGACTTAGTGCTATCAGGCCAGCCAAGGATCAAGTGGCCCAGAGGGACAGGAGTGTTTAACCCTCCTGCAGCCCCACCATGCTATTCCATGCACAGAAAGCCACAAGAGGGACATTCCCACTGACACCAGAACCACTTGTGCACACCGCCATTACCAAAATTAAGTGTTCCCCTTTGGAATGTGCCAGCACCAGGGGGAAGAAAAAACACTGTGGTGGCTCCAGGCCAGCCTGAGACTTTTAATTAAAAGTCTTTCCCAGCACCTGGACCCATGCTATCCAAAAGGCCTCAACCAAAGGGAATTTTTTCCCCCTTTATCCCAACTTTATAATGTCAAATATTAAATCACCATCAACCATTACTTCATTTCACAGCCTTCACTTTACCTTGGAGAGGAGGAGAACAGGAAATTCAAAAAATGTTGTCATTTTTCTTCCTACTCAGTAAACTCAGCCATCATAGAGCGATGGGCACTAGTTCAGCTGATTTAGCACTTCATTTCCATTATATCTAATTTCCTTTTGCAAAATGCTATCACACATACCACCAGCCACCAAAGGTTTAAACACATATAAATATGTGTTTATATACAAACACACGTACATATGTGTTTGGACCCACTCACACCTCTGGGGAACAGGATTTGAAGTGGAAATGAGCATTAGTGCTCCTAACTAGGAAACAAATCTATGTTTAACCCAAGCCACCGACCCTGAAAGAGCAACACGGTGCACTGGGATGTTTGTACAGTGCTTTGTACAGAAGCCAAATCTTTCTCCCCTCTGGGTTTTCCTGCTCAGGTTGACTCAGCAGCCAGATGGCTTATAAAGGTAAGGCAGGGTTTAAACTGCACAGGTTTCAAATGAGCAGTCTTTAATAAAAGCAACATTATCAAAGGAATTTAAGAATATCAAAGCATCTTTTGCCCTTTTCTCTCCTACTAACAAACGGGCCAGGAGCATCCCAACTGGAACACTGGGTACAGTACAGAGAAGTGCTTTAGCCATAATCAGCTCTTACTACAGCTCATGTTTTGTTGGGAGAAGAGAGGAAAGCCTGTCTCACTGGGAGGAAATCTGCTGAACCTGGGGGAATAAGCAATCTTGCTTTTCCCAGCTTATTGCAGCTGCTCCCTGACCAGCCTGACACACACTTCCAGCTGCCACTCTTCCTAATTGTTGTGCACATATCAGAAGGTGGCCTGGAGAACAGACAAAAACAGCTTCAGCTACCTAACAGCAGCCAAGAGGAAGGGGATGGCTCTGCAAGGAGGGATTATGGTTGCATATTTATATGCTGTGGACAGATTTATTTTCTCTAGTTAACACTTACTATATCATACATTCCTCACATGTGGACTGTGATAGGTTTCACTGGAACTAGTGCTGTGTTGCTGATTTACAGCTCTTCCTGGCAGCCTCAATCAAACAACTTGGGGCAGAGGAGAAAAGTAATTTCAAAGTCATTTTTCAAAGTAATTTTTGTAATTTTCATTTCAAAGTAATTTTTGTGTCCTTAATGCTGGTCTGACCACCATGGATCCTGTAACACCAGGCTAGCCCCAGAAGAAAGAGCTCTACCTCAGCCTCCTTATGAGACTGCAGTATCATCCCTCTCTGTCTCAGGGAGCTTCCTGAGGATTGTTTTGCTGCTGGAAGTGCTCTGAGGATGAGGAGCATCACCACAATGCTAAGCTACATTTTACTGTCTTTTTCTACACATGCACCTGTCCTTACACTCCAACATCGTTTATTCTCAAGTAAAGGACATCAACATCTTGTCTGCTGTCCCAGTGTCTCCTATTTCAAAAACCTGAGGTTTGGTAATATGTTTTCTCAGTCTTTCTAGATTTTTAAATTTTTCTTTAAAGGATTATTTAACATTTCTGAGTGGTTTTCCACTGTAAAGGGTCTAGAGGTGCCTTACAGCTAACAACCCAAAATAAAAATGCACATGAAACAACACTGCCCAGTCTAAAATGCTCTGGTGCAGATCAGGTCAGTTAAGTCCATGATAACAACCAGCAACACATTTTCCTACCTCCTAAAAACTGACAAAAGAAAACACATGTGGTTAATTGTGGGGTTAAATTACCTGTATAGAAGCTCCAACTTTCTCATTACAAAGGCTGCACACCAGTGCCCACCTACTGCTGGGAATGTGGGAAACTTTTGTAATGGGCTCCATTTTTTCGGGGCTTCCGATGCTCACCTAAGAGAAAAATGGTCAAAAAATTGGAGTGACTATGACACTGTTAACTAAAAAGAGAAACAATTTTATTGGAGAAGTCAAATTCCTTGTGTGTATACACAACTTAGTGTGTCCCAAATTCCTCAGTTTATCAGGATCTAAAATTCTTTATTTAAAAAAAAATCAGTTTCTCACTTTGTGAACAAACCAACCAGTTTCAAGGTGAAGCCCATCAATTTAAGATTATCATCCAGGATGAACACATTGACTATGAGAACCCACAGGAATTCTGTCAGATTCAAACTTTCCTGATTCACCTTTAATGTTCTGTTTACAAAGTGAAATGGTACCTGGTGTCCTTGTTAAATGAGCTTTGCCAGCAGCAAAGGCCTCATTTTCCAAGGCCTAATTCTGATTGACAAGGGGGATTTAATTAGCTGCTTTACAGGTGAAGCATCCTCCCCTGCCAGACTTTTTACCTAACCAAGAAGCTTTTATACTTCATTTTGAAGTTGAACAATGCCTTAAGGAGGTTTTTTCTCTCCCAGAATCCCAGGACCAGCACCTGTGGAATCTTTGCTTCTTTTTTTGCCAGGGTCATGATTAAATGTGCAAGATGGTATTTCTTGTTCGGACTCAGGTGTTTATTAGTTTTTATCTATATTACAGTCTCACAAACAGCGAGTTCTGCAGCACTTCACTCTAACAAAGTAAAAATTGGAGCTGTGTCTCTCTACAAGGCTTTTAAGGATAAACTGTCCAATTAAGAAATGGCACCTAAATTATTTTTATTTTTAACCCAGTAACTGATCACTCGTGTCCTGCAATGTGGACTTTTCAGTCCAATTGCACAAAACCACCCAAACCCATGAAGAAGAAGGTGAAGAAGAAAGACCAGCCTCCACCCTAAATCTTCCATATTGCTTTATATATATTACTATAATCTCAAACCTTAAACTCTAGGTTTTTCATCCTGTGATTTAACACATTTCTATTCAAACTACACACCCATAATCCCAGTTCTACAATCTTTACAATTCCATTTTGCAAGCCCTCTCCATGGCCTCGGGTCAAACGCAGCGTTCTTTTGGGGGACCAGCACAGAAAGCCCGCAATTCTCAGCAGCCAGGCTGAGAATGAGCCCAGGAAGCCTGCAATTCTCAGCAGCCAGGGCTCCAAGCAGCAAGCAGCACCCACCTCTGGAATCCAGAGAGCACAGCTGACGTGCACCCACTTGGTGCCACTGCGGGTGGGCTTCATGGCGCCGCCTTTCTTGGGGCACAGCAGGCACTTGGGCCGGACGCCCAGCGCGCAGGTCCGGCACAGCCAGCTGCCCTCGGGCACCTTCAGGATCCCGTAGCACGCCTGCATCCCCACGGGCAGTGGGGCAAAGAGAGCACAGCAAACACACCACGGTGGTTCTTTGGTTAGGCACAGCCTCACACAGCTCTCACAGTTATTTTTACTCAGAGGGAAAAGTGCAGGGTGGATGGCAAATAATTAAGGGCAGGTTTTTCAGGAGATTGCGTCCTTACGGAGCCCTCTATCCCAATTACCATCGGCTTGAATGCACTTAAGTTGCAGGTTCGATGTGGTCAGAGAAACCCTACAGGTCTGAAAATACCAACTTTGCTTAGTGTATCTTGTGGATGTATCTGTGTATCTGTCACTTAGAGCTGTCACACGCCTTTATCACAGAATAATGAGGTTGGAAGAGACCTCTAAGATCATCAAGTCCAACCTATGCCCTAACACCTCAACTATACTACAGCACCAAGTGCCATGCCCAGTCTTTTTTTAAACACATCCAGAGATGGTGATTCCACCACCTCCCTGGGAAGAGCGTTTATTATTCTTTATTATTCTTTCGGTGAAAAATGTTTTCCTAATATCCAACCTACACCTTCCCTGACGTAGCAGGAGACTGTCTCCTCTTGTTCTGTCAGTTGCTGCCTGGTAGAAGAGACTGACCCCATCTGTCTCCAACCTCCCTTCAGGAAGTTGTAGAAAGCAAGAAGGTCACCTGTAAGCCTCCTCTTCTCCAGGCTAAACAACCCCAGTTCCTTCAAACATTCCTCACAGGGCTCGTGTTCCAAGCCCCTCACCAGCCTCGTTACCTCCTCTGGACGCGCTCAAACATCTCAACATCCTTCCTAAACTGAGGGGCCAGAACAGGACACAGCACTCAAGGTGTGGCCTCACCAGCACAGAGTACAGGTGAAGAATTACCTCCCTGCTCCTGCTGGCCACACTATTCCTGATAAAGTCCAGGATGTCATTGGCCTTCTTGGCCACCAAGGCACATTGCTGGCTCAACCAGCAATGTTTCCAAACATTGAATGACAACAGAAACTTGTTAAAGCTTGGAAGGGAGGACAGGATGATGGGAAGGCACCTGCTAGAGTAAGAATCATCCATGGAAACAGGCTAAAACTGTATCTCTTCTTTTACATTAAGAAAACTTCTGAACTACCACAGAAAACTTCTGAACTACCACTGTGTCACACAGTAGTGCTTCCTTAGCACAGCTCTCTGGAATAAACCCCACCTGTGTCCCTACTGACTGCCCTTTTTTACAAAAGTTTGCCACCACCTGACACCGTGCTGCTGCCATACCTGGTGCACACAGATATTGCATTTGTCACAGAACACCATTTCATTGCCATCCTCTCCATCTGGAGACTGGCAGACGTCGCAGACAACGTCCTCGTCGTACTCAATGCCCAGCCCTTCCTCCGTCTCGATGGCATGGTTCATGTTATCGTAGCAGCGCTGCTCGAACTCCTCCATCACCCTTTCCATGGTGTACTCATCCAGCTCCAGCATCCCTGCAAAACAGCAGCTGGTCACATACTTGAAGAAAAGAGTGGTAACCACCACCACAAACAGCTCCACCAAAAGTGGGATGTCCAAATCTTTCAAATTCTACAAAAAACTTTCCAAGACTGAATCTGGCTTCCTGGTCTTGTTCTCATTTTTGCTTCTGGGACAGCACCATCTATGGCTTTTGCTCCAATTCTGCCACCCAGATGTTGGCCCTTTGATGAAACATTTGGAAGTATTTTGAACCAAAAGTGATGGAGCAGGGGGAGAAAATCAATGACAAAATCTGCTAGGATACTTGGAGGGAATCTGCAGTTTCTAACAACAGTTGTTGGTTTATCACAAGTTCCAACCCAACAGGATGCAATCCCAACTGAGGTCTTTCTCAGACCCTACAACAATAAATTAATTTGTTTTAAAAAGTGAAAAACTGTAAAAAATGCAACATCAAATCTGGAACAATAATGAAATACAGTATCTAATATCAAATTTGCTCTTTTCCAATGAAAATTATTCATGACACACAGCTACAGACCCATTATGTTGTGGTATTTTACAATTCAGATTTGATTTGAAATTGAAAGGCCTCCCTTTTCAGGTAACTCCCCCAGTTTATATCCTGGGCATGACCTTCTGTCATGTAGAATATTCCTTTGGTCAGTTTGGGTCAACTGTCCTGGCCATGCTCCCTCCTTCTTTTCCTCACCTCCCACCTGACAGAGCATGAAAGAAAAAAGGAAAGAAGAAGGAAAAAAAAAGCCCCTGATTTAGGATAACCACAGACCCCAAAATATCAGTGTGTTATCCACACCATTCTCATTACAAATCCAAACCACAGCACTTGTAACAGCTACTGGGAAGAAATTAGCTCTATCCTAGCTGAAACCAGGACAGAGAGGAGATGGCAAACTCAGGGTGGGTGTTTTAACAAGAAAACTCTCCTTTCAGCTTTCCCTGTGAAAAACTGAGCCAAAAATTCCACCAAAAAAAGAATAAAAAACCTCTCTAGCTCCTCCAGATCAGAAGACAAACACTCCACAAAAGTACTTCCAGTTTCCCTTGCTGACAGGTAATTCCTTGCAGCAGGGATCAAGGCATCCCATGCTACCCAAACTGAGCAGCTGAAAAGTAGCAAGAGGGAACATCCAAAATCCTGCTGATGAAAAGATTTTGCCCTGCAAGCCAGCACTGCTGCAAAGCAGATATGGCAGGTTTCACAGCAGCTGCCAGCTGAACCCTATCTGCTCTCACTTTGTAAGTGACCCTTGGAGATGTGACTGACTGACAGCCTGTGCGTTTGCAAGGGTCACAGAAAGGGGAGCAGGGGCTGCAGCTCCTGTTCAGATGCTCACACTCATCCTTCTGCAGAACCACTGCATGCTCTCAGTACCTGAGGCACTCCTACAGGGACCAAAGAAAACACAAGGAACTGATGGCTCCAGGGACACCATAAGGAAGTGCTCCAGGTGCAGACCAGGAAGCAGCTCACTTTTCAAATGCCCAGCTGCAGTATCTGTGGTGTGCAGTGTCTGACCAAGCACCCATGTACATGTTTCAAGACCCCCAACACTGCCTGGTACTGACAGGAGCATTTCCTTCCCTCTGCATACAGCAAAACTGAGTGGGTAACAATCTAGAGCAAACAAACTCCATGAAACTACACCAAAACTCAAAATCCAACAAATTCTAGCTGCTCGCTGTGCCATGTGCAGAATGTACTTTTAAAGGTTATGCTGGTGTAGCAGAATGGGGCTCCCTGCAGAGGTACAAATCTGCCCCTCTTGTGCTGCTCACACCCCACTATAGGAGCCCTCGTCTGGTTTTGGCAAAAGACAGACTGGATAGAAGGATACCAAACAAGCAAAAGTGTATTTTTCCCCCAAGGAAAGGCAAGGGAACTTGCTGCTGCTGTTCTCCTGAAGATAACTGGAAAGGTAACCTAAACTCTGCAACCATAAACTGAAGTACTCTAAGCCCAGCACTAAACCTGAGCAGGGCTGATGTGAGATCTGGGAAAAAGGCCTGGATAAGAGACCAGGACAAGACATCACTACTTGTTTCATTCATGTGTTGGCTTAGAAAGGAGAAACAGAGTTATAAATGGTCATTTTGTGGTTGACCAGTTCCTCAGCCATGCCACCAATGGGCTACAGCCAGGCAAAACATGTTTGCCTAAACTGCAGCCCAAAGCAGGGAACTGCCACAGTTCCACAGGGCCAAAACAAAAACCAAAGGTGATCACCAACATGTCCAAACCTCTTCCATCTGCCACAGCATTCTCTCTCAGCCAAACAATGTGGCAGAAGTTCTGTGCTGACTTACATCCTCTCTTGAAGCACCCACCTTACCAAGAAAACATCCACTTTGCTCCTCTCCCCTTGTCCCTTCCCTCACACAACCCATTCTGCAGAAAAGCTCTCCTTGTGACAGCTCTTCCTCCTGCTCTGGAACTACAGCCCACAGTCACAGTGAGGCTTGGGAGCTCCCTCCAATAAATCAGAGCAGGAATTCCTTCCTGTCCCATTCCCTGTGCCACTCAGCTGGCACAGATTTTCTAAACCTGCCAAACAACTTGTCTTGCCTTCTCTGCACTGAACACCCCGAGCATAATGATGGCACAGATTTGTAGTGAAGACAAAAATAAATAGGACTACCTGCAAAAACTACCTGAGAGGTCTCTCTGACGTTCCCTTTGAGAACCAAGATGGCAAACTGGGAACTTTGTGAGATAGATAGCAGCAGAGAAAAAAAACAAAACATGTGGCCAGATTCTGACCAGGTCTGAGCAGATAAAACACAGGAGTTATCAACACCTATCTTAGGGCTTAATCACATCAGCTCTGCTCACACGATTACTATCTCCTCATACCTCTACTACTTCTTCCCATTGCTGCCTGTGGAAACCCAAGGCACTGGGAATATTTCCCTGTCTGCTCTGGAGTGCCCTGACCCCCAGGGGAGCACTGACTTTGACCCTCATTCATGGAGAAAGTTTCCTAGACTTCAAGATAGACTGGAATCCACAAAAGTGTGAAATAGATTATAGAGAGTAGTATAGGTGTATCACTTAGTGAGAAATTTAAGTTTTGGGATTTTTAGTATGTTGTAAATAGAAGCAAGATGGAAGGCACAGGGTGTGGTCCTAAGTTTCTTCTTTATGCTTCTTCCTCCTTCTTCTTCATGGGTTTGGGTGGCATTTTATAATTGGACAAAAAAGTCCTCATTGCATGTCCCAAAGATCAGTTATCAGGTTAAAAAGGAAAATAATCCAGGTGTCAGTTCCTAATTGGACAGTTTAGTCTTAAAAGACCTTGTAACAAGAGATTGTTGGCCATCTTGTGCCTTCTAATGAAAAGCTGCTGAACTCACAGTAATGAGACTGTTTTAGAAATAACAAACACTTGAGTCTGAACATGAGTTACTGCCTCAAGTGCCTTCAATCCAAACCCAAAAAAACCGACGACCGGCACCCCCTGAAATTATTCTCAAGACTGCCAGCTTTAAAAAGAAGGCAACAAACCCCTTGTGGCTCACCCATTTCTTTGAATTCCTCGTTGGCCAGCTGCAGCCAGGCCACGTCCACGTCGTTGAGGTCGTAGCGGCACACGCTGTCCGCCAGGGTCCGGATGTCCACGTAGCCCAGCTCCGGCGGCTCCGCGCCCGACGACACGATGAACTTCCTGGGCCGCGTGAAGGTGACGGCTTTTGTCTCAGACACCACTCTGAAACGGACAAGGCAGGCAGGCATGAGGAGGGCTCAGCTCCAGAGGATTCCAAATGCTTGGCTCTAAGTGACTGACAAGCAGCAGCAGCATCCTCACTGTCCCAGCAATCACCTGGCACCACCGAGGTGGGAAAACAGTTCCGTGCACTTCCAGAACTGGTTGGGGGTATTGTAACAACTTAACTGGAGTTAAGAGTTTAACTGGAGTTGTTTAGAAATCCAATTCACTGCCAGAATTCTAAATAAAATTAAATATTAGAGGACAGAGCTGTGCTTGCTCTTACCTGAAATTCACACTTGTTTAAAGCCAAAGCAGGGATGCTGTATTTACACAGTGGCTGCCATATATACACACGTTAAACTCTGGCTTAAGACTTTTTTTTTTTTTAATCAATCTGTTTAACTAAGATAGTGACTACAAGAACATTCAAGGAAAAAATGAAAAAAACATTTCTGGCTATCTCAGTAGAGGACGTTGCCCTTTCTCCTAGTCAACAGCACACACTGAAATTGAGCTTGGATGAAACCCACCTCACAACATAACCCCGGTCCCTCCGGGAGCAACTGGCCACACTGCCAAATGCCTGCCTCCTGCACGACCACTGGAGGTCATTTTTTGGGGTGCTCCTGCCATAAGGGAGGAGATTGCACCACCCTGTGTTGCCACAACTCTCTGCTGGGAGCAGGACAGCCTCCACACCCCACTCTTATTCTGCCCCCAATGTGTTAACTCCTAGCAGAAACCCTGATCTGCTGCTGCTGCAGTTGCACAAACATAACTCTGTAAATCCTCTACCTATTTCAGTCTTGCACATCCCTCAAGCTTCCCCTCTTCTAGCTTATTTCAGACAAGGAGAAATAGTGAGCAAGTGCCAAATGCTGAATTTGGAGCTTCTGAGGTGCTGTGAAAAATACAAATATGAATGGCCTTGCCAGCCTGGCTGCACTGCCCAAACTGTTTCTGGTCATATTGCACAGAGCTCAAATGTTACAGACTACTGTGTCTTCACAGACAATGTACTTTACACTGGGCACTTCTCTCCAAATCTGCTTTATCATAAATTCCTTCCACAGTAACTCTCTGTAGAAACCACGACCTCCAGGCAGTAGTGGCACAGAAGAAACAAGCACAGTGACTCTGACCTCAAAACATCTCCCTTTGCTGGCTTTATTTCTGCTAGAAAGAAGCTAAAAAAGGGCAACCCTTACTACAGACTGAAAGGCATGGAGCTGAATTGTCATTCTGAGCACACATTTACAGTGAATCTCCACACAGCCTCACTCCTGCCTCCTGCTCCTCTGCCCTCACCAGCCACTACCTTTTATTCACTGCCATGCTCCTGACTAGCACCAGCTCCCTGTACAGCCTTGGCTCCCATCCTACACCAGCTATGATCTGCCTATGGCTCATTCCATGTACAGAATTACCTCCTTCCCTCCCAAACTCAGGCTCAGAGCTGTTCCTGCACTCCAGCAGCACCAGGGCAGGGCTCTCTGAGTGTTTTGTGAGGCAGCAGAGAGGACAATCAGCAGGAATCAATGGGCCCCTCTGACCAGCAGGTGCTCTGCAGGACTACACAAGACAGCTCACCAGAAAACAAGGAGTGGTGCCTGCTGTGCCAATACCTACAACTGTGTTGCCTTCTTTCCCTGTCTCTCACCATCTTAAATTTGGAGCAACATCTCTGCTGGCCTTTGGCAGAGAACAGCTCTGTCCCAACTGAGGTCTTTCTCAGACCCTACTACAATAAATTAATTTGTTTTAAAAAGTGAAAAACTGTAATAAATGCAACATCAAATCTGGAACAATAACTAAATGCAATATCTAATATCAAATTTGCTCTTTTCTAATGAAAATTATTCATGACACACAGCTACAGACCCATTATGTTGTGGTATTTTATAATTCAGATTTGATTTGAAATTGAAAAACCTTACAAGAAGCAGTCAGTGTTCCATCATCCCAAATTTTTTGCTCTGGATCAAGGATTGAGCTGCTGTGGTCCCACCAGCACTGGTGGGTCATTTGGTAATGCCTTATGGGCCAGCCTGGACTGACTCAAAGAGATCTAGAATGATTAAATGTCAAAAATCCTTGCTCTTATTTTCTTCAATCCCTACCAAGCATAAAATGGGCTGCAGCACACTCCTGCCCTTAGGACTGCAGTGTTTAATTTGAAACAGGAAATAGTATCTATGTGTAACAAACATGGCAAGGAAAATAAGGGCCTTTTGGATAGCAGCTAGAAAATCTCACATGATTTAGTTACATGAACATCTGGATGGTTTTTAAAACAGCTGAAATGTTGTACAATCAATTTCTTAGGTTAATAAAAGAAATCACAAAAAAAAAACCCCTATGAAAACAAAATAAATGCTGTGTTTTCTCTAGCCCTTAAGCCTGGTTTGTCCAACTGTTCCTTGAAAAGAACCTATGGCTTGGAATTAAGCAGAAGGAACATCAGACAAGGGCTCTTCCAGCAATGATAAATGAGCTCAAGTCTGGCTTAAAAATAGAAGCTATTTTTAAGGTTCTGTCATCACACCCCATTGCCAAAAACAGTTCTCTGACATTTGTGTTTCACATGGGCAGAACAGGCCTGACTCTTGACCTCTCTGCCCATTCCAAAAGGTGACTCCAGGTTGCTCTTCATGTCTGAGAGCCAAGACCTTCCTGTGCAACACAGCTCAGGAAGCCAAGGCAATGTAGCACAAACGTGTGTGTAGTTGTTCCCATTCCTCCAAATGATACCTGGCTACTGGTTCTGGGATGGTCCCTGGGCTAACTGGCACCTGAACTCCCTTTTCCCACTCCTGCCTCCAGGGATCTGCCAGCACATAGTATTCATCAGGGTTCAGCTGGAAGGAGTCATGTAACTTCATGGCAGTGATCAGGTCCGTTCTGAACACCTGCAAAGAGAGTGACCAAGAGAGAAAAACAGAGACACTGACATTTGATATTGACCATTGACAGCTTCAGGGTAAGCACAGAGCACACTGGGCAGCAAGGGCACTGTACCACCAGGGCACTGCAGAACAGGGATTGGCTTCATGGCAGGGAAAGGGGTGGCTGAGGGCACAAACACTGACAGGATGATTTCCCCTAACTGCACTACAGGTCCTGCAGCTCCTCCTGCTCTGGAGACTTGCTCTAAAAGGTGTTACTCACTTTCACCTCCATAAAGATTCATTTTTGCTCCCAGGCTTTCTGGGATTTTTTTTTTCTTTTGAAATTATTGGAGCTCTGACTCATACCAAGACATTCTAGAAATTCCCTGTGGTAGAAATCATGGCGTGACTCCACCATGACCAGCCTCAAGAGGAAATTCTAAGAAGATGACTCTTTGTGCAAGTACTTCTAAAAATAACCCAAAAGATAAAAAAAATAAGACCCAAACTGGAATTCTGGTGGCAGCTCCCCATTCAGCACAGCTACAGACACCTCTGTGTCACAGCTGTAATTTTCCTTTGCCTCTGCAAAGGCATCCAGCTCTAAAGCCAGCAGGATGTTTGGCAACCTGTGGGCTAGCAGCCACGAACAAGCAGCCCTGCTGTCTTCAAACAGCCACAGAATGAAATAAAAAAGGGATTCACAGCTGTGGCAGGCCTGCTGTGGCACTGCTGGGGCAGCTTCAGCCTGTTGGCACTGCAGAAAGCCAAGCTATCACAGGCATCCCAGCTACAAGCCTGCACTTGCTGACAAGAGTTCCAGCCCTTCCCACCCCCTGCTCCCTGCAAAAGGCAAGGCCCTCCTCACCTCCACAACACTAATTTCTAACTACTCTGTGCCTCATTCAAAGGAAAGGGTTAAAAAGCAACCAGGTGACAGAAGATTAGCACCACCAGGACAAGAGGAGGACAGGTAGAGCTCTCTGCAGACTTGTCAGTCAGCGGTGGTCAGAGCCAACATCCACAGAGCCCCACACTGCAGCTACAGCAGAAAAAACTCTGGATTTTCAGGGCAGTGCTCTTGGACTCCCTTATGAGGCTGCTAAAGGGACAAAGTGACCCATCCTCCCAGCCCCAAAGCTATGGCCATGCTGTCACCTCAGCCCCAGCCCGCTGCTGCACGTGGCTGAGGCAGAACCAGATGTGCAGAGAAGCTACCCAGGCAGCCACTTCCACCACCCACCACCCACACTCCTGAAAACCCTGGATTTTTGGGAAGTATTTTAGTGTACCTGATGGCTAATTACACTTCTGAGAATATTTTCAAGTGTGATTTGCCTTGCCACACTGAGCATCTCGAAACCTCTCCTCCCTCCCAACACACACATACTGTCCCACTTCTGTCTACATATGTTTCTGTTTCTGCACTGGTTTTGTCATTAAAATAGCATAAAATCATGACATCTTTCTTAACACTTGTCTTGACATGTTCAGAAAAAACTGCCAACATTAAAAAGTAAAGAAAGAGATTGCCATATGAAGAACGGGGTGCACACTGGTAATGAAATATAATGAAATGTTTAAAACAATGAAATTACAAGTCTTGTGAGGCTTCAATCAAGAAATGAAAAGCAAGCTACAAAATAAATGGGCTCACAAAACAAACAAGCACAGCTGGCCAGGGCATTCTGCACTTTTAAGTGATTTGACTTAAGGCAATCAAATGTCAAATTAAAAGAAGACTAAAAATATAAAATGGGACACAAACCTTGCTCAATCTCTGAGCCAAAATAACTCAGGCTGTTGGATAAATTTGTCACAAAACTCCCTCAGAAGCAAATCTAATGCAGCACCTGACAGCCAAGAAACTCCTTTCCCAGGCCAGTGGCCCCATGACACCATTCTTTCTGCTCTAGCTGCTGATGCAATCAGAGTGCCTGGAGGAAAGCACAGCTTACAGAAGTGCTGGCTCTCAGAAGCACTGAACACTTCAAAGCTAAAGGGTGAAACCCTGGCCACGCTGAAGTCAGTGGGAATTTTGCCACCAAGTTCAATGAGCCCAGGATTTCACCCGGGGAGTCCCCGAGTGTCACTTTCCTGCCAGCAGCCAGCGGTGACAGCGCAGGGGGGAGAGGCTGGGGAGCAGAGCTAAAGGGAAGCACCAGAGCAGCTCATCCAGACTGAGAAAACAGGAGAGAACAGCTCAAAACTGCAAAGATTCTGACAGCAAAAGGTAAGGGAGAGGAGAAAACAGAAGCACACACACAAAAAAAAAACCCCAACAGCAAGACTCTTAATTATGTCAGATGATTTCTTGGTAGCCTTTCACGAGGTGGTTCCCAAAAGCAGTTTTAGGGGCTACTTCTAAAAGATGCATGGAAGGAAAACAAACTTATTGTTAACAAGAATAAATTCACCAGGGATCTCCACAGTGGCAAAAAAAAAAGTCTTTAACAGCCAACAATCAAAGGAGTTTGGAAACCACCAGTACCAGACATAATTCACACTGAACAGCATTCTCCTTGTGAAAACCCTTCTCTGAGACTTAGGTACACTGTCATTAAATGGGAGATTAATAAAGCAGCTTTTCCTCAACACCACCCACTAATGTGTAAGGAATACATGTCCTGGGCAAGTGCAATAAATGAGAAATTCCATCTCCCAGAGCTACTCCTTTCTTTGCAGCTTCTACAAAGTCTGCAGTGTAGTATTTTGCCTGAAGACAGGAAGATTCAGCAAGAACACTTCCAAAGAAATGGATCACATTTTGTGTGTTACTAACAGCTGATCCAACCTGGAAAGTTCAAAGATTTTTATCTCCCCTGATAGCATTTCTTCAAAGCACTAGATGAGACAGAACTGTCAGGAAGCAGATTTCTAGTTTGACAAGCACTTTAGCAAAGATCACACACACCGAGCCCCAGTACAAACTATGAAATAAATGCACCTCATGTAAATTTCCACTGTTCACAAATCAAGCTGCAAACAAACCCCTACGCCTAAAATAGCACAAGAAAGACTCTGCAGCTATGCTGAATGGGTGTCAGACTGCAACAAAATTCACAGATAGAAACTGGTGCTGGCAGTAGCTGTGCCAACAGCTGAACTCTCTAATCTTCAGGGGAGGGGGGAGAGGGGAAGAAGGGGTGAGGGAGGGGAGGTATGTGCCAGCCAAAATGTAGGGGGGAAAAAAAATAAAAAAAAAAAAAAAGAAAAAAATGGATCCATTACCAGAAAAGATGTATGGATATATTCTGTGTACAGGTACTTTGAGAGATGTGACAAAATGCAAGTCAAATTCCAGAAATACCTCGGAAGGTTTCCTGTCCTCATCTCTGGAGCACGAAGTCCTGCGACGCTGAGATCTGGAATGCTGGGACCAGGTAGACAGACCTAGGATACAGAAAGGATAATTTGCAGGCTTCTGTGACAAACCCCCAGGAAACTCTTTCAAAATGAACCAGAAAATAAAAGCCACTCAATCCTAAATTTCTGTGATCACTCTCCTGGATGTGTTTTGTTTCTCATTTCCCAGCTGAGGTGTGCCTGCACTGGCTGCACTGCACTTACCTGCCTTCCACCCAGCACTCCAAAAAAGCCACTTCAGAACATCCTTCCCCCTGAGCATCAACAAATGACTTCCTGCAGATTAATAACTGACCAGGAGCTCTGCCAGCAGCCTGGGATGTTCTCTTTGAAGCTAATGTCCTAGATACCTACACTGGTTACCTGATTTCTGCTGGCACGAGCCTCTGCAAAATGAAGCACACTGCCACACACAGCAGAGCCCACAGAACAAGCTGTTGTTTCTTCTCCCAAGCAAATCTCCCAGTGTGGCTGCATGATTTCTGTCTGCATAATTATTCACTACATTCCAAACAAATTATACCTTTTTGCCTTGAGAGTGTTTGACGGAGTCTCTGTCAGCTTTCAGAAATATTTTAACAGAAGGAAAGGAAAAAGAGAAAGAATCTGCACTCCCTTGACAAGACAGTGCTTTGACACCAGAATATATTATACTTGTGCAAATCAACCAATTTCAACACAGTGAGATTTTCAGGTACAGCAGGTATTTTCCACTGCCAACTACAGAGCAGCAATGAAAAAGAAAAAAAAAAAGCCAATAAATCTTTCTGTTTTGCAGAGAGGAAGGACTTGTACCTGATAGGGAAGCTGAGACCTATGTCATTAACTCAAAATTTGCAAATCTTGTTAATTGCAGACAAATTGAAGCAAACTGATGCAAAGGCCTTCCCACAGTGCTGATTCCTTCACTGTCTGTGCACAAACATGGCAGGAGCAAAAAGGGTAAAGCTACAGTCTGTAAGAGCAGCACCACCTCACACCAGCCCACAGAAACTGCTCAAGGATCAGAAAATCCAGTTCAGAAGCACAGGATGGGATAAGTTCTCTATTAAAAATGTTAAAAAATCATTTCAGAAGTGAAGTAGAACATTTTCATTGGAAAGATATGACTGAATACATTATGTTTTAGTTATCTGTTTGTCTTCTCTTTTCAGTTAGTGGTACATTAAGAAATCTCCCCCAATAAAACCTCTCTGGAACACAGCAATGAATAACAGACATTACACAGAATATGCATAATGGTCAAAATTGAAGCAACATTTCCAGCAAATAGCTAAAAATCTTATCTCCTGAGGTAAGAATGCAGAGAGGATCCTTTTAAGCAAATATTAGTGGTTTATATAAAAGAGGGTGAAGTTATTGGCACTCTTCCTTCTTTCTATGAAGGAAAAAAAAAGGAAAAAAAAAAAGAAAAAATAGTAACTGACTGCTATTTATTAATCTGTGAGAAAAGCCAGACTTCCAAGATCATTTAACTACCACTCCATTTAATTGTTCCCTTGAAAACTTAAGAAGAAACACAAGCAGGAGTACAAACTTCTTGTGAGGATCCTATCAGACCATCCTCAAACTCTACTTAAGGTCAGAAGGGAATAAGTAAAATCCCTCACAAAAACTGTGAGACATACAGCTAAAATGCCTGACAAAAAAAAAAATCCAGATTTATTTCCTGCAATGCAGCAATGTAAATATTAACATTTTAACACTCAGATGTGATTTCTTCAATCAACAGTCTCCCTAGAAGACACAGACCACATACACACCCACACAGATTACTATTCAGTTCTCATGGGTTCTGATATTTTCCATTGGCAAGACATTAATATCTGACCAACTAGCTGCCACTGCACCAGCAAGTCAGCACCTGGAAATTTCCAGTTATTTTGTGGATCTGAGTGGTTTTGTACGCTGTTGGACCTGGGAGAGAGAGCCTGCTCACAAGAGGAAAAATGAAGAACAAGAAGTTGTATTGGCAAGGTGTGTCTGATTCAAGTTTTGGTGAGTATTGTAAATGCAGGCAACCCCAGTGAGGGGAGAGAAGGATGCATCTGACTCCATCTTATCAGAAGGCTAATTTATTATTTTATTATACTATACTAAAGAATACAGAAAGGATACTTACAGAATGCTAAAAAGATAATAATGAAAACTTGTGACTTTCTCCAGAGTCCCAACACAGCTTGGCACCGATTGGCGAAAGAGTGAAAACAACTCACAGCAGAATCCAATGGAACAATCACCTGTGGGTAAACAATCCCCAACCACATTCCACATGAGCACAACACAGGAGAAGCAAATGAGATAAGAATTGTTTTCCTTTTCTGAGTTCTCTCACTGCCTTTCAGCTTCCCAGGAGAAAAACCCTGGGTGAAGGAATCACGTTCAGGGAATGTGAATGCCATGGGTGAGAGATGAGCTCCTGAGTCTGGAGGCTTTAACAGAGCTATTCCCAAGTAAGGCAAGTAAGCATCTGGCAAAATTCGTGTAGTGGCAGTGTGATGTTCTTCTGGGTCTTTACCAGTGTCCTTTAATTCAGCTCTGATGTCAGCTTATCATAAATTGAATTAATAAAGAGTATGGGCAGCTCTTTCCAGGTCCCTCTCATGCCACAGAGAAGCGACAAAGGTGAGGAGTAAGACAATCCCTGCCCTATCACCCATCTCCATTTCCTCACTGTGTCATCTTACACATCAGAACAAGTGTCTTAAATGCACACTTCTATGTCCATGAACACAAGGGTTTGGTCACTGGATTAATTAACTGTTCCACGTTTCACAAAAGGGCAACTAACTCTTATCATCAAAACCACAGGAGCTTCTCTTTAAATTGTTTTTTAAGTGCTATATGAAAGCACACTACATAAAATATCCATGCTTAAGAGGCAAGTCAAACATAGCCAGCCTTCCTCAGGATCTATCATAATGAGGGATTTTTTTTCCACTGAATAAGGAAAGAAAGTTTCTCAAGTAGTTCTGTCCCAGCCTCTTCCTTGCACACAACACTGGCGAACTCACAGTGGAAACACTGTTACTGAAGGGGCTGCTGGATTTTTCTGAGCAGAGTAAACTACATAATGCTAGGAGAAAACAGTGGAAGAATTCCTCCTGGGACTGAGGTTTTACTACACACTGCAGCTAGCAGATGACCTTTGGCAAGGGCTTCACGTCAATAGGGAAAACATTTACTCACTGAATAAACAAAGCCAGACTGTAAGCCTTGAATTCAGATTCAAACCAGCACCACTGCTCAGACAAGAAAGGAAGAAATTGAAAGAGCCAGCCAAATGACAGCAAAGTATCCAGCCCATCACAGTATTGAATCTAGCTACTTTTGAAATCCCAAACAAACAGAGTTTCAACTCTGCTTCCATCAAAGCTAATGGGAGAATGTCACTGTCTTCACCAGTGCCAAGCCCAAGTCACTGAATTTCCCAAAGCCCTCGTTAATTAAGCCATCCACCCACTCTGCCTGCACCAACAGAAATGCAGGAGGAAAATTCAGGATGTTATTTGTCTATTTTCATATTTTCAGACTTAATCCAGAAAAGGGACCTCACTGAAAGCAGAAATTCACAGCCCACTGCACCTACTTCAGTGGTTAATGATCTGATTTGTACATCTGAGTGCATGCAGAACCATCCCTGGATTATACAGAAGGCAGAATCTACTCTGGTGAAAACAAAGCACAGGATTCAAAAAACAGTTCTTCTGTACTATGACAAGCACATGAACCTAGCTCACTTATTTCAGGAAGATTCCAGACACTTGACCAAAACCATTCGCTTTCATTGAGTATCCAAAATCTCTGTGTTCATCAGGTTTTATGAGTACAAACCCTAGTTCCAAACTGGATTAGGATCACCAAAATCAGAAAAACAACTAAAGATCAAGACAAGAGTTAAACTCTGTTATGGTAAAATAGAATCAATCTTTTTTTTCAAAAATCGTACGGCAAGTCTGAATCAGTGGGATTTGGAAGATATAAAAGTTGTGTAAGATACCATTAGACACCTCATGGGAAGAATGAGTTTCACAGCAGATGGAAAAACAGTGAGATGTTAAGAGAGCCCATGCTACCATAAGCCATGTGAGAAACAGTAAATATGAAAAATACACAACTCCAAGGCACGAAGCCAAATACAGACACGCAAAACATGCATTTCCATCACTGTTAAGACAACAGAGATAAAAGGGATCTTATTAAGAGTTACATGATTATGGCAAGTCTAGGATGAACACAGTAGCCTAACAAGCATCACCACTCTGGGAGAGAGACCAAGATCATTTGGATTCTTTTACAGTTCAGATTCTTTCAGATGACCAAGGTGTTTGTGTTTTAAATGGATTTCATCACTGAGAACAACAAGAGAGGGATCATACTCCTATGACCTGCTCTGAGTTTTCCTTTTGCATCTACTTAAAAAGCAAAAAGGAATCCCAAACCATGAAAAAGGTGTAATCCTCAGCAAGGGAGGCAGAGTTCTAACACACCAGTGGTGCTGCAAAGGACTTCTCAGACCCAAAAGGAATTTTTTTTTCTGTTCCCCAAGGCTGCTATGAACACTTCACACTGTAAATACAGTGTTCTTATAATACTGCCACAGGGTGTATGTAACACACACGCCCCCTGATAATAAAAGAAAGCAACAGAGGAGTGTGCATTCTTTTTCCCCACTTGTGAAGAACACAGGCCTCCCAAAAGGAAAAACTTAATCAATTTTAACTGCATCATTTTATTAAATGATCTGTCAAGAATATGTTTTCATCCCAAGAAAAAAAAAAAATCCAATCAAAACGGAAAATTGCTTGGAACCAATAGAACAATCCAAACCCTCAGGGAATTCTACCCCACAACTAAGACACTGCTCAGCATGAGAAGAGCAGTCCCAGCTATTAGGTACCATGCACAAGGCTGCTGTGAAGGCACCTGTAAGGCACCCAGCTGTGTCCCTGGAGAACCACCTGCTGCTCCAGCCTCTGAACACTTCAAAGCCTGGCCTTGCTGCCAGCGCTTCTCCCGCGGTAGATGCGCTGCTGCTACCCTGCTACAGCAGGCAGCACGACAGAGCAGAGCAGCCCTGACACAGATCCATGTCTGCCTGTCACTTCTGCTTAGCACCAGCCCCTCCAGATGCCTGGAATGCTCTGCAGCTCGCTCTGAGACCAACGAGGCGCTGCTGCCAACGCTGTCACCGAGATCTACAGCCCGGGCAGAAAGCAGAGGTGCTCAGCCTCTCCATTTAGTGCCTGGCCCACAACTCCTTGCAGCAGGATCTCCGTGCCACTTGGACATAGCTCCCTGCTTGGACTCAAATTCCAGCGCAAAGCAAACAGAAGCCAACTGTTCTGTGGGCAGTTTTCACTATGTCAGGTACAGCAAGAGCTGGCTGGGCAGAAATCTTCAGGCCTTATCACAGAGAAAGCAGCATGCAAGCAAACACCACCTAAAGACACCATTTCACAAAGCCAAATTCCTTTTCTCACTTTCCTGGGGCTGGAGGGCTTGCCCATCCATCTTCCTTATCTTTATAGCACATTATAATACAATAATCTCATCCAAGATCAAAACAGAAGAAGCAATAGCCTTTTATCTCTTGTCAACAGCAATGCTCCTTGAAATTTACTATCAGCTGACGACTCCCCAGCTGCAGCTGCTGAACAATGCACGGATCCATGCGATCTCTGCAGTGCTTTACAGCACCACAGCACAATGCTCAGTCTCTGACACTCATAATGAGCCATCCCTGCAGCTCCCTGCCACAGCACTTTAACACAAGTTGCCACCTGTCATCCCTCTCCTCAGCAGCACGTATTTGAGTTTTTATCATCTCACAGAACACACACATAACCACGCACAGGCACACGTCACTCCTTTAACAGCCAGGAATTCCTCACCTTGTTTTTCAGCACAGGACCCAAGCAGTCTTGCAGAGAAAAACAAATGTGCCTCTCCAAAAATGAATCATGGCAGCACAGAATGTGCTGAGCTGGAAGGGATCCATAAGGACCCAGGAGTCCAACTCCTGGCCCTGCACAGAACATTCCCAGGAGTCACACCATGAGCCTGAGAGCATTGTTCAAATGCTTTGTGAGCTCTGTCAGGTTGGTGCTGTGACCACTGCCCTGGGGAGCTGTTCCAGTGCCCAAACTCCTCTGGGTGAAGAACCTTCTCCTGATGTCCAATCTAAACCTCCCTGGTTCACTTCCTGCCATTTCCTTGAGTCCTGTCCCTGGCCATGAGAGTGAAAAGATCTTCACCTGCCCCTCTGCTTCCCCTCAGTAGGATGTTGAAGACCACAATGTCTCTCCTCAGTCTCTTCTTCTCCAAACTGAGCAGACCAAGTGACCTCAGCCACTCTTCCACACCCTCCACCATCCTTGTGGCCCTTCTCTGCATGGCTTCTCATGGCTTAATGCCTTTTATATATTGTGGCACCCAGAACTGCCCCCAGCCCTGGAGGTGAGGCTGCCCAGCCCAGAGCAGAGCAGGACAATCCCCTCCCTTGCCCAGCTGTGTAGCCCCCTAGGATACAGCTGCCCTCCTGGCTGCCAGGGCACTGACTCATATTCAATTTTCCCTCAACCAGGACCCCCAGGGCCCTTTTTGTGGCACTGCTTTCCAGCCTCTTATTCCCCAGTCTGTCTGTACATCCAGAGCTGCTCCATCCCAGACGTAGAATCCTGCACTTACTGTCCTTCATATGGCTGGTGATTGCTCATCTCTCCTATTTGCTGAGGTCTTGCAGGGCCTCTTTGCCCTCAGGGGAGTTGACAGCACCTCCCATTGAAGTGTCCTCAGCACATTTACAGACACAGTTCCATGTCCAGGTCATTTAAGAAGACACTGAAGAGCACAGGGTGAGGAGGGAGCCCTGCAGAGCCTGCACACCAGCTGATGTCACCCCACTCCCTGTAATCCTCTGTGCCTGACCCATGAGCCAGTGGCTCACCCATCATGGGACAGGTTATCCAGCTGTGTGTTGGACATCTGGTCCAGAAGGATCTTATGAGAGACAGTGTCCAAAGCTTTGCTCAAGTCCATAAAAATTGCATCTACTGGCTTCCCTAGATCAATCAAGTAGGTCACCCCATTGTAAAAGGATTCAACAGCAGGACTTTCCCCTCACAAAGCTGTACTTGCTGTGACCAACACTGGATGTGTGATCCTACAGCTGTTGTTCAATACCTCCCCAAATAATCTTTTCCATTATTTTACCATGATTAAATTGATCTTTTCCACGATTAGGCATTGAAGTGACACTGACAGAACTGTAGTTTCTGGGATCTTCTTTCTTGCACTTATTGAAAATTGTGATGATGTCTGCCAGCTTCCAATCAGCTGGGATGTCTCAGGATTCCTGAAACCATTCAAAATTCATCAAAGAAATGTTTTTCAGTGACATCAGCTAGCTCCTTGAGGATTTTGTGATGAATCCCATCAAGCCCTATGGATTTGTAGGGATCCAGCTGCAGCAACAGATCCTGCACAAGTTCAGGGTCAATTGGGAGTTAATGATTCTCACTGCCATGATCTTCCAGCTCAGGGCAATGAGACCCCCTTGGGCCATCATCAGCATTGAAGACAGGGGCATTAAACATCTCTGCCATGTCCCTGTGCCTGTTTGGGAGGTGACCATCCTCATCCTATAACAGGCTGATGCTATTTCAATTCTGCCTTTTGCCAATAAGGTATTTAACAAAACTCATTATTGTCCCCCACATTTCTGGCCACCTTCAACCCCACGTGAGCTTTGGCCACATGAATTTCTCCCTACAGTGGCAAGCAGCATCTCTGTGTTCTTCCCATGCCACCTGACCTTGCTGCACTCAGAATGCACCTTCCTTTTTTGGCTTCCATCCAAGAGGACATCCCTGTTCAGCCCAGCCAGCCTTCTGCCTTGCCTGCTTGACTTGCAACAGGAACTGCCTGTTCCTATGCCCTCAGGAGGTGGTGTTTAAAAATTGACAAGCGCTGATGGACCCCAGCACCTGCAAAAACATTTTCCCAGGGGACTTTATTTACTAATTCCTTGAAAAGCTTTGTGGCCTGCTCTCCAGAGCTGCGGTTTTCCTGGCACTTTTCCTCCTGTCAAATGATGGTGATCATTATGGGAAGTCCCTTCCTCAGATGTGATACCCTATCAGGCAAGATAAGCCTTTCAAATCACTCTTCCAGACTGCTCCAGCAACTTCACCACAAGCCACTCTGCCCCCCTCTGAGATGAACCTTCAGGAAAGATGCTTGTTCTTACCCCTGCCACCACTCACCAACCCTTGTTCAAAGGCACACAGCGACCACTACTCTTGCTGCTTTGCCCAAATTCTGAGCACTGTGACTGCACCACATTCTGTTGTTCAGTCACCTCCTGGCAGGTTCAGATGAACACCAAAAAAAACCTTCTTTGCTTTCTCTGCGCAAAGCTCTGCACATGCAATCACCACACCTCAGGCCAGCAGCGGCTGCAATTCCACAGTAAATGACACACACCCCCAAGGTTATGTACTCAGTAACCTTTGTGAAGGCACCCTGGGATCCATCTCAAACACTACAGGAATCCACTGGGATTCAAAGCCCTTTCTAAATCTAAGATCCTCGTCATTCAGTCAGAGCGATGGATATTGGCAAAATTCGTTTAACTTTAAAATAACATTTGTTTAGCAACGATGGAATAAGGGTCTGCCTAAATTACAGAACTCTATTCCATAATCCACAGGTATTAAATCTTTCATTTCTCAGAACTCACGTGAAACTCTGTAAACCTTGGAAGTATTTTTCATCTGCAAGTGTCTTCAGGTCTCCTCTTGGACACTCTGCATGTAGGAGTGTGATAAATTGATAACCCCTCCAAGAATAAATGAAAAACCAAGCAAAGTCTGAATAAAATCATGCTTTGAATTCCTTGCTCATGGAAAACAGCACACAAACTCTCTTGGACACCAAGGAATGCCTGGATTTCACACAATACCCCTTATACAAAAGTCCATGAGTTTCAGACCTTTCTCAAAAACAAGCTGTCCACATGTCAAACCAATTTATGCAAAGAGAAATGCCTTGAAGCTATAAATGGGAACTCCTCCACTGCACTACTTGATCTCATCTCACCAGGAAACAGCATATGGAATATTCAGCACAAACCACCTCTGCAGATTTACAGACCAACGAGGCTAAAAAGCCAGGTGTCAAACACTGAGCAGAAAAGCTAAAACAGCTTCAACTATCTAACATTTAATTAGAGTGAGACCCCAAACCATAAAGAGAAAGTTTAGTAGCAGAGGAGCAAGCTGAAATGCAGTGTAACAAAATTTGCTTAGAAACTATCAAAGCCAGCCACCAGAAAACAGGAGTGTAATGGATTTGAGGTGAACATTACTGGTTTCCTTTCTGCAGCCTTTGAAGAATGCAGCATGAACATCACAAGGCTTTTATGAATGCCCATTATAGCTGCTCTACCACACTTTCTGGAAGGCCACAGGAACAAACAAGTACTGCCAGGTGACCAAAGAATAAAAGCTTTCAGGAGCAAAAACTCTGAGGCACTTCCCCAAGCCTCCTCTCTCAACACCACTGCTCTGTATTTAGACAAAAGTTCAAAATCCAGAGCAATGCCTGCAGTCATTTTTCATTCAATTATATTTCACGGGTAAGATGTTCAAAAGTGACCTCTAATTTCAGAAAATGAAATCCCTGAGAACATTGTCAGCTATCCAGGGACTCACTTCAGAACTGCCAGGCAAAACTGGCACTGACACCTCCTGCCCAGTGCTTCAAATATGCTATTTTGGCTTTGTGCTGAAATGAGGATTTAGAATTTTGATTCTAAGGGGACACAGCTTAACAAGTTCTAGTAGTTAGGTTGAAATACATGAAATAAATACTTTTGGGGGCTTAGCTTTAGGAAAAGAATCAAGTCTGAGGGCAAAGAAGTGATGAGGAAAGCAAGGGTGCTGACTTTAAGCTGCAAGGCTCTAAAATCCTGCAAAAAAACACATAAACACCCACACTTCAATATCTTACATGAGTCAGTAAATACATGGATATACTCCAGGACTCCAGCCATGTTGTTAAGCTTTCTTCTCTGCTCTACTTTGCCCCTAAATGAAAGCCACTCTCCCTTCTTTCATCTCACAAGATGAGAGCACCTTTTTCTCCCTCTGAAGAACTACTGTATCTCCAGAATAATGTATTTTTAGCACTTGGGTATGAGCTTTGTTTCCTTCTGACTACCAAGGAAACTGATTCAGTTCAGTGATCCAATGAAAAACAACTTTTTTTTTTTAATATAAATTCCATTATTAGTGGCATCATTACTGTTACATTCTAAATATTCAGGATCCTGAGCTCAAGAGAATAAAATGCAGATTTTTTTTTTCATGCCAAAATATTTTCCAGGTTGCACAAGCCTAGCCCAAAAAATCACCATCATTCACACATTTCCTCAGTGACCCCTCATGATGAACCTGAGCTGCCTGATCACAGCCTAGTAAAGCATGGCATGCAAAATCAGCTGCAGAACTGCAGCAGCTGGAGGCACAACCCTCATTTAGGATGAGGGAGAGCAAGGCTGAGCCCTAAGCTCAAAAACCATGAAGCAACAAGGCCACTGGAGGGTCAAGAGACACCACTGACTGAAAGGGAAGCAGGTGTTTGCCAACAGGATTCCAAGCAGGAATTGATTAAAATTAAATTGATTAAAATTAATTGATTAAAATGATGTCTGTTTGAAACACCCAGAATAGTCAAATGGAATTGTTGTCAGCCTCTGGAAACTGGGAGAAGGAAAAACAGCTGGTGAAAAACTTGAAACCTTCAATACAAACCACAAATAAATCAATAGAAATTTTTCTATTTTTTGGGAGGGGAAACTTGCTGACCCTTCTAAGTCTACTGTAAGTACAGTGGATCAGAGATACTACTGGCAAAGTAAGAACACAGAAACAAACAGAGTGAAGAGTAATCAGTAATTCTACCAAAGGCAAGAGAGATCCTGTGAAGGTGAAACCTGTAAGGGGACACCCTTGACATTCAAACACAGTTGCAAGGAACCACTGGTATCTCCTGTAACAGGAAAAGAGGAAAGGACCTAAGCTAAGTCAGTCATTCTTTTCAGGGAAGTCTGAATGACAAAAAGCCTTGGAAGTGCTGACCCCACATTAAACATTCCTTCTGAACATGTATACAGTAATAGAATGAATATGTAGGAACCTGTATCTTAATTCACCCAGTAACAAGAGGCAAAAAAAACTATAATCAAGGAAAGAACAAGTGCAATGCAAAGGAAGTGGTATATATTTCAAATAATATTTTAAAACACTTTTAAAATCTCACTACCTTTACCATGCAATTTATTCAGTGAAGTTATTTGCAATAGCCAGGCTTTAAAACAGACAGATCCTAAAAGGGCAAGAGGTTTCCTTTTCTTTTCCAAACTCATTTTCTTATATCATGATCTATGGAACTGATATTGTGGAAAATAGAATTCACTAAGTTGATAGCTCTATTCCAAATAGTCATACATCCAATGGCATTACAAACAAGCACTGTGATCAGCAACAGGTCAGTCAATTGTATCTATTTCAGAACTTCAATTCCAAGATTAACTGCTTCATATTTTATTTGGTAAAAGCTGTTACACAAGGCACATGAAGAGATCAAAGGCTTAAAAAAAAACCAGCTAAAATAGTGAAAATAAAGATTAATAATATGAAACACTATTTTATAAAGCTGCTAGGGAATGAGAAAAGGGTGAATCTAAATTCTAATGGAAGACATCATGTTTGCTGTTACTTGTTTGTCTTACAAATATAAACACAGCTTTGTTTCTGGGAAGTACACATCACCTTTAAGGAAGTACACAGATTTCAATTTTAGTAACCTCCAAAAACTTCTAACCAATAAAACCCTGTCTGATTGGTTTGGGGTTTCTTCTTCCAAAATCCCCCACTGCAAGTAACTCTCCAAAACCAAGCCAAATCCCTCACCTCCAACAGATTTTGCTCAATCCTTATTTGGATTAACTCCTAATCAACCTGCTAATTCTTACCTTCTCTAATCCCTTCACCTTTACCACTTCATTTCAGCACCAGTTTGCCCAGGGTTGTTGAAAGAGGCAGCTTTGGCCATCCCTGAGCAGATGCCAGGCAGCACAGACACAGCTCAGAAATGCATGCAGGTGAAGCAGTCACCTCCATGGGCCACAGTGTACCACAGGGATAAGTTCTCTCAAAAGCACCTAGAAAACCACCCCAGTCATTTTCAGACTGAAATTTTAGAAAAAAAAAAACCCAGGCTTGAAGATGTGCATCCAGATAGGTCAAATTAAAGCCACAAATCCTCTCTGACAACTGGCTAAGCTGCAGTATTGTCAAGTGCAATCTACTTGCTCATTTGGGCAGATGAGACACCTTGGCACATTCCCCAAACTGGTATTTTGTCCCTCCCTTGTTTTTTCTGCTTAAATGAAAGATAAGGACTGTGCTTAAATGTAAGATTATCAGTCACTGGGATCCAAACACAAGACAGAGAGAGACACCACAGTGTGTGCCAGTTACAGCAGTACAGGAACAGTTGAAAACCATAAATAAAAAAAATAAAGACTATTCTGTATCCAAACTAGTGATTTGCTGAATTCAAATTCTTGTAAGCAATTCCTCAAAGAAAATCTTCAAATGCAGTGAGGAACAATTTTTATGCTCTGTTATTCTTTTCTGCTTAAGTTTAAGCACCATGCTAGCCCACTGTGTAAGAGGGTGTGAGAAGACTGAAGCAAATTTAAAATCCTTTGGCAAACTTCTATGGGCGATGTCAGCAGATGTCTCCATGCTCACTCTGTCCTTATAATGATTAAATTATGCTGCTTGCCAAGATCTCCAAGATGACCACTGGCTTTTTGTGGGACATGAATTTGCAGAGAATTTTTCAGGTTTGACAGAAGGTTTATATAGCATGGATTTGTATGGCAAACGATGTTACAAACAAGCAATGGAAGCAGCAACAGGTCAGTCAATCAACCGAATCCATTTCAGAACTACAATTCCAAGATTAACTATTATTTTAACTGGTAAAAGCTCTTCTTTTCTCTTATTCTCCAAAACTACATGTTTTAGTTGAGCTCTTGTTTTATCTTATTCACTAAAACCAGATCCTGGATCTCCTGTCAGAATGACTGAGCTCCAAACCAGATCCTTACAACACACATTGAGCTCAACCAAAATGCAGAACGCCTGTGGCACACCAAGCACCAGCTCGTAACCTCCTGCACTCTGCACCAAAGGAGCACTTACTGCCATTGTCGTCAGAGTCCTCACTGCTGCTAGGAAGCCGGTGTCGTTTCATGATCTCCCCGGGAAACAGCAGGCAGCCTGGGAAGCAATGAGACAGCACTTAACCCCAGGTAATGGCACACACACTCAGCAGCTTGCGCTTCTGATGGCATGCGAGCATTTACAGCGCACAAAGGAAAACAAACAACTCCAGCAGCAGCTGAAAGATGAACAGCGAACCTCTCAAGGGTGCTTAATTAGGCTGTTATCCTACCAGCAGGTGAACAGGGGCAATGACAGTCCCACCGATGCTCTCCCCCCACCAAAAAGCTGGGTTTTGTCCTGAGAGGCGTTAAAATCACTAAATATCCGCAGCCAATGTGCTTAACTTCCCCTGCCTATTCTGCCTCTAGATTCGCAGTACAATAACGTTTTTACTGCTTGTGTCAATATTTACTTTGGCTAATATATTTTTGGAGCAATTTTGTTCCTGCTTAAAGTGCCAGATTTATGAAATAGGAGATTAAAGTCATCCACTTAGACATAAAAAAAACAAAACATCAGCAGTAGCAAGCCCAGTTTTCCCAGATTAACTAAACATGCATCATCTTTATCTTTGAAAGCACCACCCTCTAAGATGAGAGGGTTACTTCCTCCTGCAGGGACATTTCAGCACCATGCCTAACACTAACTGTTCTTTGGGAGTAACATTATTCAGATAATTATTCAGAGGTTCCTCCAAACTGCCAGATTCCCACCAAAATACCAAGTTCATGGACACGTGGGGCTGTGATAGAAAGGCCAAAAGTTCCAAATCTTTTTAAGCGCTGTTCTCAGGGCACTGACATTTCCACGTGTACTCCCTGTGGAACAAAGCCAAGTTCAGTAAAAACAAGGAAGCTGTAAATAGCTAGTCAGTATTTACATGTAAAAAGCTATTAAAAAGTGCAAGTTGAAGAGCAGACAAAGACATGACAAGACAAGTCCAGAAAGGCATATCCACCATAAGTTAAACTGACAAGGACTCTAGATGCACATCAAAACCCCTGAGTCTTTGCTTACCACCTATCAGTCGTGGTATCAACAAGGTCTGGGCACTCTGCTGGCAGCAAATCCCTCATACCTACCTCTGCACACAGATTTGGAGATCAGATGGCAAAATATTCCTTTGCTTCTAGCTAAGTGCAGAAAATCTAACTTTATTTCCATGTGAGTTTGGACTTCTTCAAAGCCTCTCAACAAAACTCTTTGCACTGGTCCTTCAGTGTAAAAATTAACTGCTCCAGCTTTGTTCACTGAGAGCACAGCTCATTTTAGGAAATTCAGTAATGCCTTCAACTTTTATGAGGCTGATTCCCAAAATAAGAAAACCCAAAAAGCCTAGCAAAGCCTGACACTATTTACAATTAAGCACAAAAACATCTGCTTCCAGAGAACTTCATACAGTTCTAAGAGCATGAGCATTGCAGAATTGCCTCCTCTTTCTTATTACATGTGCAAACAGAGCTGGGGGAAAGCCTCCCTCCCACAGACTGACTTTTCAGACTGGGATTTTGAGTTTTGAACTGCAAACTTTGCTCACTAAAGAGAAGCTGAATGGCTCACATCACCAAGACCTTTTGTCACCCTTTCATAGAGTACAAGTTCACACACAGTGTCTGATGCCAGAGAATAAAGAATCATCAATGGCAGCCTCTTACAGGGCTAGAAGGATTCTCTCCAAAAATTGCTTTGAAGCAGGCCAGAACTTTGTGTGTATGGGAGATGGAAATGCTGCCAGTGGATAAATAACCACACCAGCCAGGACCATCAAAATCCACTGAATACAGATCTGGTACAAATTTAAGAAATCCAGAGCCAAGTTCCTACACAGTCACTTAGGAAGACAGAAAGCCAATATTCAGACCCAAATCAGGCTAAGACAGAGCTGAAAAATCAATTAGTTCTTACAAGGCCAAAACTAGGGGGATGAATACCTATCTGTAAGGTACTTTTTCTATTAGTTCACATATTAATAACAGCAATTTAAAAGAAGGTATTCACTTAGCAAAAAATCTCCCATAAACAAAGTAAAGAAAACTTGGAAGAAAATACAGGAAAATTGTCCTATCTCAGATTTGTATATTTCTGGTTCACTTATTGGTAAATTTCCCACACAGTCTGAAAAGCACAACACACTGCAAAACAACAGAGTTTATGCAGACTAAGACACACCTGTGAACTCACAACAAACAAGAAAATTTGGAGTTCTGCTCCTTCACATCTTTCTGGACAAGTGCATTTTGAGTTGATCTTCTCCTAATATACTTTCTGCAAATTCAAAAAATAAGGAAAGAGATGGAACCTTCTTCCTCCTACCACATGTCTCCAAAAAAACAAACCAAACATCTCCTTTTTGGTTGCTGCTTAAAGGAAAGACTGGTAATCACACCTCCCAGTTTAAGCACTCTCCAGAGTTTTTCAGGAAATAATCCAGAGCAGAAGCCACTTTCCTGAGCACAGAATATTAGATAAAGCAGCTAATTTCCTTATCCACTCCAGTCAGGCATCTGAAGTTGGCCACACTGAAAAGCCTGTGTCCTCAATTGTAACATTAAAAGAAATATCCCATTTGATGAAGCTCCTGGGAGATTGTTTTATAGATCCATGTGGGGGGGAAAAAAAAGTTAAAACTCAGAGATCTCAATCTCCCATCTTGGAATCTAACCTGAGTTTACAGGGAGCTAAATCACAATGAAAAAACAGCATTTGGCTTCTCAGAGCAAGGCTCAAACCTCGTAAGATTAACCCCCTGGAACTTCAGCCATTAGAAGAACAGCTTTTTTCAACCTCTAAAATCATTTTAAACTGCTGCCACCAGATGTTCCTTTCCACAGATCAGAACACATGTTCTAGAGATAACACTGGAACAGTGAGAACACTGGAACACTGAGATGCAGACTGAAATGCTGCTGGCTTCTGTCAGGCGCTGGTGACTCAAAGTCACACAAGAAGCTGTTAAAAAGTGCACATTAAAACCAAACATGGGTTATGGATAGTGAGTTAGATGCAGACTGACACTGCCAGTTTTTGCCCTGTTCCAGCAGGCAGACACTATGATCACTATGCCTGCAAGCAAAGAGAATTCCCACATAAGAATAAAAACACCAAAACATTCGAGGCCAGCTTTAACACCAGGAGCAAAAGCTGTGCACCCCAGCCTGCAACACTTGCAGGGCAGGAAGAGACACCCAGATGAGTGAGCTCAATTCCTAAGTGCCTGCAATCACATAATTGCTGTCCAGCCCAAAAGTTCCCACAAAAATCCACGGCACCCACCCATGGCACAGAATGAGCTCCCAAACCCCTTCTCAGAATGAACAAAAGAATGAATGTGTCTTTCTCTGAAGCAAGGACACAGCCAAGCAGTGCTTGTGGGTGAAACCTGGATCCTCCATCAAACATTTCTACACCTGTTTTTCCCAAATCCTTACACCACCCCAACAGGGTGTTTGCCCAACACACTGTTCACCTAAAGGGAAAGCCCAGCACCTTAAAAGCTGCTGCAGCCCAACAAATCTAAACTGACCAAGCCACTCAGTTTCCAGTGACTCCTGTGAATTCCTAATAACTCAGCAACATAAACTTTCAGTTTCATTTCCTCGAAAGAGGATTGTTTCTTTTTGTTAAAACCATCCTTTCAGAAATCAGCCAGACCAACCCACAGCATGCTGATCGTGTTTTCTCCTGGCACTCCAGTATAACATTCACCAATTTATTGGGGAGGAACTAAACTGGGCTCAGGCTAATGCCAGCTTTCAGCCAAACACAGCTTTTGAGAAACAGCTACGATTCTGCTGGCAATGCAGCTCCAATTCCATGGGCAGCAAAGCATCCAAGAGTGCTCCATGCAGTCCCACCACCATGATAAATGGCACCAAGGGGACACAGACCAGGCCTTTTTAGTCCCCAGTGACCCTCAGATGAGCTGGCCACACCAGGGCAGCACAGGTGAGGCCAAGCACAGCTTTCAGCATGCCCTACTGTGCTGCTCTGTTTTACAGAAACACATCACCAGTTGCTTTTCCACCCTTTTTAATCATGCTTGCCCTGGAAGTTAAGCTCTGGGTTTTGCTCAATGATTAGAAACAAACTTTAAACATAAGGATGCAACTCTGGACTTCCATGGTGCCTTTGCTCAAATTGTTTTTGAAGGCAAAATTACACCACCTGAAACTGACTTCTGTATTTTGGAGAGCTTGGGAAGCCTTTTTCAAAACACTTGTAAATGCTGTGCAAATGAAATGACTAAACAGTAATCCAATATAATCAATGTCAGGCCACACAATAGCACTTGAATTTACATGTCCTTGTGGGGCTGAGCAACAAACATCTCAATCTATACAAATAACTAGATGCAGGTAGGCATACAGACTTTGCTGTCCACTTCCCAGTATTTGATGACAGATGCAGTGCAATGGGTTAGACTCAGCAACCTGACACAGCACAGCAAATTCACTATTTTTAGCAGTGTTCATGCTACTCCATCCTTACCTCTCCAAGAGATAAATTACCAACAAAACCCAAACACCCCACTGGACAGTGATGTCAAGACCTTTCCTTTTTTCTCCCACACTGGAGTCCCAGGAGTTGCACTGCTAAGAGTGTAAAAAAATGCAAAGAGCAGAAATCCAGACACTACCCCATGAAACTGGGACAACAGCATGCACACACACACCCCCATGTGCCACATACCACGTGCACAGTTAAGAACCCCACACAGTTCTTCACTCAGTTTGACCTCAACGAGAGAGGCAATCAAAGAGAAAGATGTAAAGTGTGCCAGTCCTTGTTATGCAAATAGCTAAACAGAACCAGATTGTAAAAGAAAAAAAAATTATACATGGGAAAATCTACATCCTCAGGTCAAAGGTTTTCCACAGCACAATTCTTACTGAAGTGTTTTCAAGGGCTGCATAAACCCCTGGGTAAAAGAGTGTATAATTCAAACTCTGACAGACAATTAACTGTAACCATGTTAACGGGTGTCACTGTAACAAACTGCACTGAACAGCTGCAGAGACAGAATGGGAAGAAAGCAGAGTTATGACAGATGTACACCCTGAAGACAAACTGAAAAACTGGCTTTTCCTGAAAGTAACCCACTAACTGCAATGAAACTAAGACCTAATTATCTCTAGTACACAAGAAATTGTTTCAGAACACCTATTGTACAAATGGAAGTGAAGTGTGACACAGCTTAATAAAATGGATAGAAGATGCAGACATTTGGCTTCTATTATTGGGCTCTTTTTAAATAGCTTATTTATAACACCACCCTTTCTTCACTGACACCTGACATCATAAGAAGCTTTTTTGCTTCTATCCTAGACCTAAAACCAAAAAAAAAAAAAAAAAAAGGAAGCACAACAGAGATAAGCTGTATTACTAAAATCCAGCTAAAACTTTTAAATTCCATTATGGAGCACCGTCCACAGTGCAAAGAGTCCCAGACCTTAAATCTGGAGGGAAAAAAAATCCTCCAAGTCTCATGAAACAAAGAATTTCTTGGCAAACGAGGCCAAAAGTGTTCTCCACAGGGAATGTTTCTACCAAATTCAGCACACCTATTCAAAATTTATCGATACAAGAGAAAAGCACAATTTGGCCATATCAACCCAACACTCCTCAGGAATCCATGTGCTCATTTATGCACCTGTGCAAGCCAGCTCATAATGTTAACTTCCTACCTGAGCAGTGGCAGCAAATTATTCCCAAATTCTGGGAGTGAGTGAAACTGACCATCCGAAATATGAAGCAATGCATAAACTGGGTTCCAAGATTTAATGCAACCCAACCTGCACCCACTGTGGTTCATCTCTTCCACCTTAGTCATCTCCAGCTGAAAACAGGAGCAGGAAGCAACACATGGAGAAATCATTTGAGGAAACATTGGAAGTTTTTTGGGTTTTTTTTTTTTTTTTTACTAGTTCTGTGAATTGGGAACGAAACCAGAGAAGCTGGAAGGGAAATCTGCAGCTGTGAGAGGAAAGGGGAGTTTATTATTATTATTTTATTTTAAACATATGTATTAAACATAACTCAAAAGCAGGGAGCAAGTGGTATCTGAAGCCAAAGGGAAAATCCTGCCACTAAAACATACAATCCTTGCTGTTTCAACAATATCCCACTGAGTGTGAGAAACCTCTAGAAATAGAATCATAACAAGCATATTTTGGCATAACTTTAATGAAGGTTTTAGGTTTGCGAGTGTGGGCAGCTTCTGACTTAAGTTAAAAGACAGCACCTGCTTAAAAAGGAAATTATTCCAAATAACAGCTAAATCTTTCTCTAAAAAATGGGGCTGGCATAAAAGCATCTTCAGCCTTTGACATTAAAACATCAACTAAGACGTGTTGCTAAATCCTGTTGGAATTTCTAACACTTCCACGGTCTGTTTCACTGGGAAGGGGTGGGGGGGCTGACAGATCTCAGGATGCCCCGGCTCTCACCTGCCGGTGAACCTAATAAACTTTCTCAGAATGAGGCGATCAGCCGGAGAGGGCCGGCAGGAGAAGCTGGCCGGCGGCAGGCGCTGCTCGCAGGTGCGCTGAGCCCCGGCCGCCACGCCGCGCCCACGGATCGGAGCCGCGGTTTCAGGAGTCCCTTCCAAAGCGGCACTCACGCCGACCGCCGGCTGCAGCCCGGCCGGGGGCCGCGCAGGGCGGCTCTCCTCATCCTCCTCCCGCAGCGATCCCATCTCGGCTGCAGGACTGGCTGCAGCGGCGCCGACCCCGGAGTCGCCGGGGCACGGCCGGCTGAGGTCACGGAGCAGCCTCTTGGCCGGGCGCCGCCGGGCTACACCTCCCCCGGGAGGGTGGCACCTTCCCGGCCAGCTGCACGGCCGCCAGCTTCCATGAGAAGCAGCCCGGCTCGCCCCCTCCTTCTCCTCCCTCCCGGCTCCCGCTCCTCCCCGCCGCCGGCCGCACCAATCCGCTCGGCCACGGCTGCAAATCAAACTTGGTGCCCCCGGCTCCGCCGCCTCTGGCTCAAAGCGCTGTCACTGCCCAAAACGGCCACGGCACCTTCCCCGCCCGCCCCCGCGGCCACGCCGCCACGGAGGGGGTGGACGGGACGGCGGATGGAGCGGCAGCTCGGAGACGAGCTCATTTTCTCTGTCCGTCTCTCCTCCCACTCTCAGACAGTTCTGGAAACTGTGTTATCACCTCTTGTCACAGGAAACCAACCAGCAGGCGGTGCAAACAAACAAACACCCTTTGCCTCCACCCTTCCCAAAATCATCCTATCGGGAACGAACGGGCGGGCGCGAACGGGAAGGGAAAAGCAAATAATAAAAAAAATCCCACAAATAAAACCGAAACAACAAAACATCCCCCCGCCACCCCCACCCCCCCCCCCAAAAAAAAAAAAATCGGACACCACCGAAATTCTCCTGGGAGCTGGTGACAAAGCGAGCCCAGGGCCGGGCAGGGTGGCTTTGTCTAAGAGGAACAAGTGGGATGATGGCTGGAGCCGCACTCACCTCCCCGGGGAGAGCGGCCCGTTACACAGAAATGCCGCAGCCCCGCTCCGTCCCGCTCGCCAGGCACCGGGGCAAGAGCCGAACCGCGGAGCTGCCCTGACCGCCGCCCAAGCAAGTTGGGGCGTTCGCCGCCGCTCCCCGCGCTCCCCCCGTGATGTTACGTTCGCGCCCCAACACCGCCGGCCGCCTTTCCGCTCCTCGCCCACAAACTCCGGCCCGGCCACGCGGATTCGCCCCTCGGCCTGCGCCGGGAGCCAGCGCCGGGAGGGGGCCGGGCCCCCCCCGCGTCCTGCCCAAGTTCTCTGCGCGCCCCCCGGGCCGCTCCAGCTGCAGCTCCCGCAGCCGGGGCGGGGGCCGGGCGCGCCGGGGTCGCCGTGCACCTGCCGGCCGCTGCCCCGATGCCGCCCCGCGCCCCGGCGGGGCCGGGCAGCGCCGCACGCATTTCCCCGCCTTTTCCCACTCTCAAACACGTGTACTTCGGGGCTCGGGCAAGTTGCTCTCCAGCAGGAGACACCGCGCACCCGTCTGGGGGGACGGGGCCGGCTCTGACAGCCCGGCGCTCCGCGCCTCCAGCGGAGCGCCCACCGGCGCCCACCGAGCGGGAGACAGACCGGCTGCGGCTCCGAAAGGCAACTTCTGTTTAATTTCACCGATGAGCAGTTTTTATGCTTTCCAAGCATTTCCCCCCCCCCCAAGCCAAATCCAAGTGCGACTGGGGGGGGTAAAAGGGGGGGGGGAACAAAGCTGCTCCCGCACATCGAACACCTCCTCTCCCACGCACACCGCTCCCCGCCCGCGGCGAGAAGGAGACGGGTCTCGTGGGCACCTGGGTAACACGGTGCCACACAGTGGCCATGACTCTCCCCCACCCCCTTCCTACACATCAGTATCCGAGCAAGACTTGCGCTCTGCCATTGCCATCTGGCTACCAAGTTGCTCCAACGCTTCCTACTTTCCGCGGCGGGCGATACCCGGCGCTGCCCCCGCGGCGCAGCCTGCAGCGACGCCTGGGGCGCAGGGCCGGCGGCACGGCACGGCGCAGAACGGCACGGAACACCGGCGGCTCGCTTGGCCGCTGCACCTGGGCAGCTGCGCGGTGCCCGCTCGCCCGCAGCGGAACAAAAAGGGAGCCGGCACCGGCCGGCAGCGCTGCCTCCCCTCCCGCCTCCGCCCGCCACAGCCCCGCACAAGTTGCTTGTGGGATAGCGGAGCCGCAACTCGGCCGCCTCCCCTCGCCCCGTACCGAGCGGCGCGGCTCTTGGCGCCATGTTAATGACGTACTATCTTATTTCCACTAGGCAGCGACCTTCGGCACGAAACTGCTCTCCCGCCGCCTCCGGAGCGACAAAAAAACCCCATCAAATATGGCTGTGCTGGCGGCTCCGCGGCTGGCGCTGCGGCGGGCACGGTTACCTGCTGGCGGCGGCGCGGCGGCGGCGAGGGCGGGCGGCGCGGCCGGGCTCCCCCTGCGCGGAGGGCTCGGGGCCGCCGCATGAGTTCGGCGCGGCGCCGGGCAGCGGGCACGGAGAGCGGCTCGCTGCGCCACACACACACGCACTCTCTCTCTCTCTCACACACACAGATTCCCTCTGACTGACGTTTGTACTTGTTATGGAGGAAGGACTCCGTGAATCAAACTCGTTTCTGGGTCACTGCTGCCACAGGGGGGAGCTGCTTTAATCCCCTGCCAAAACTGGAAGGCGAGGGAAAGGGGGGAGAAATAATAATAATAATGCAGCGCCGGGGTGGGGAGGCGGCGGCGCGGCCCCGGGGGAGCCGCCGTTAACTCTTGGCGGGCCCGGCCGCACCGCGCGGGGCTCCCGCCACCCCCGGAGCCCCCGGGGAGCGCGGCCGCCCGGCTCCCGCCGCCGCCCGCTCGTGTTCCAGCGGGCTGGAAAATGCAGATGGGAGGCAACGCCGTACGGCTGGGCGGCTGGGAAATGATACGTGTCTGCGCCCGCATCCCGCCCGCGGCACTGCTGGCCTTACCCTGCAACCATTAACGCTTCTCTCCGAAAGATTTAAGGCGATTTCGCAAGCAGGAATTCTAGCGCTGCACTGGCTCCCCGCGCAGAACGCGTGAGTCACTATTTGTCAAGCAGAGAAACTGAGGGTACCAAGAGTTAAACGCCGTGGCCACATGCGTAGCGCATAATTGCCGGGGCAAGAATAAAACTGCACGCTCCCTATTCTCAGCCTCCAGCGTTATCCCTCTGGCTCGTTAACTTTGATACTTCTCAAAGACTAGAAAGAGCCAACACAATCTGCGGTTCAGTTCACATCTCTCCAGCAGGAGAGGAAATTATCTTAAATTGGCACCAAATGACATACTAAACTTCCCATTACCTAAAAAGCGTGTTTGAATGCAGATTTCCTTATTTTTTCCACATAAATCGCTTTACCTCACGCCATACACCTGTGCTCCCTGAGTGAAAAACTCCCCCTTTCGAGCAGAATTCCTGATCAGATACAGGCTGAGGTAATAAACACCACAGAGAAGATTCAGCATAAGCTCAGACCCAGAATTAAGGCGATCTGTGTAAAGTAATCCCCATAGTATGCAAATACAAATTAATGCAGCCTCCACAGCAACATCAGCCTGCCAAGGAATCGCACCTTAGTTCAGCAGAGGAATTGGGTCGTTACTCATCCGTGCAAATCGAGTCATTTATTCTGCTGTCTCACCCACCCACCCACCCAATAATGGAACAGTGCTTACATTGGATCTGCACATCCTAAAAAGTTGTACTTTACTACAAAAACATCCTCCCTCCCTGGAGATATTCTTTCGCTGGGAAAATCAGACAGTCGTGGTTTTATTCACAGAACAACACCCTGAAGCACCTTCAGATTTTAGAGTCCAAGACTTTGATTCCCTTGTTTTCTACTACATGAAAATACAAAAAGGCATGCGTTCCCTACTTTTTTCCTGCACTTGCCTTGGCATCCAGACCTGTAAAGATACCTGTTGGCATAGCTTTCTGTGCATCAGCAGATTAATTAGGAACATCCATGATGATCCATGCAACACACCCCATAGTATCATAGTACCTGATAATTATAATAAATTTACTGACACACCTCTGTCACCTTACCCTGAACTTCCAGGGCTGTTAATTTTCAATATTGACTGGAGACTTAGTTGTTCTGTGTTTCCTAAACCTGTTGCTGTGCCGTGGTATAAACCCCAGAACAGAACAGGTCAGAGTTTTTCCCCGAGTGGTCTGAGAGCTCAGGAGCTCAGGGACTGCTTCTCCCAAGTTCATAAAGAGTAATCACAGTTAGCAAAGCTACTGTCAATTGGCATTTATTATCCAGAGGCATGCACTTCTACTGGGCTGAGATGATGATGTTCCTTCTAAATAATTTTAAATAATATTGTCCATTGTAAAAGACCGAAGAATCAAAATGAATGCTATTTGTTCCACTCTTCTAAATTATTTCCAAGAAGTTCAGAACAAGCTTCTGAGAAGAGCTTAAATGTGAATGGGCTCTGAATTTCTCAAGAGGAATGACAGAAACTTCCCCGTCTCAAGCTCTTTGGATTTGAGACAGTATTTTTGTTTCCCTGTAATTAGTTTTCCTTTGCATATATAGCCAAGTTTGTATTGCACATTGTATTTTATGAAACATTTCTCTTGGAAGCCACATTTAAGATAACAGGAATGTTTTCCTGGCTGTGTTTTTAAAAAGTACCAGCTATCTCCATAACTGTAGAAATCTCCCCAGATGTGAGTCCTCTGTGCTCCACAAGCAGCTAGCCCAGTCTTTACAGGAAGGTAACACAACTGGAACAAAGATGCTATTTTGTCTCTGAGTACAGTGCATCCACAGAAACTCCTCTGGAATAATACACTTCTATGTTTTAGAAGGAAATACTAAAAAAAAAAAATCAAAGGGCTAGGAGCTGGAAGAATAATTTTTGCAGTGACTGAAAAACAACAAGGAAAGGTTCCTGCTTCAGCACTACAGGTATGGAGTTGTATACCAGTATAGCTGTGGTCAAACCAGAGAGAGTAGTCTGCTACCTGCACTGACTAAACACCAAGGTGATGAGGAAAACTCTGCTCTGAGTCAGTAGAAGTTTTGACATCAGCCTTTGTCTCTGACAGGTATTTATTTACCCTCTCAGCAAAGCAGGCACTTTGTCATAATAAATAATGTCATAAGGCTCTGTGTCTCTCTCACTTATCTATCAGTGTTATCATTTATTGCAGGAACACTCAGAGAATATGTATCCAGTTTAGAGTTAGGCTTTGTGCTAGCACACAGAACTTCTGGTCCCTTCTCCAAGTTGTTTCATCAGATACACTCACTCATATATTAAACTTTATTTTAATTTTTTTTTAATTAGTTTCTTAATGTGTCCCTCTTGGATTGGTAATTTTTTAGCAGTTCCACAAATCCAAGGAAATACTATGTGGCTTTTCAGCACCCTTTTGTGGAAATCTGTTACTGCAGCAGTGGCTAATAAAATTAATTTCCTTCCTCCCTTCCCTCTTTCTTCTTCCTTTTTTTATTTTCTATTTTGATAATACTCCTTTTACAATTGAAATCTTTTCCACTAATTCATGCAGTCCTCACACATGAAGGTGGAGCTAACAAAGCTGAGTTTCTCCTCACTGTTAAATTCAGTCCAAGAGTACCACTTACAATTCAAAACTGTTTTGCTCTTTTGGCTCCAGTTTTCAGGAACTTCCATTTTCTCTTTTTGATTTTGAAGACTAGAAACTTGAGGAGAAGCACAGCACAAATCCAAATAAGCACTGTCAACACTAGATTGTACTTAAAGAGTGGGATTTTCCAGAGAGCTTTCATATCTCCTGTGAGAGGTATTTTATAGAGCAGAGCCTTAAGACAAATGCACAGTTGGGCCAATTCCTTTCGAGGTCTGTTTTGTCTCCAGCTGCTCTAATCACACAAGCAAGGGGGAAAAAAGATTTTGACTCGTGCCTATGTAAATCTATACCACTTACAAGTTGCATAAGTGCAATATTTTAAACTCCTGCAGAAATAAAACTTAGTGCAGCTCCTGTATGGGCCATAGAGGAACGCAGTTGTCACAGTTTTGTCCCACCCAAATACATCATTTATGGCAAGGTGGCACCTGACTCTTCACAAAATTATGCACAGAGCCCCCCACTGATGGGTGCTCTGGCTTTTTCATCCTTCTCATTATCTACAACTTCCAAAATTTGGTGTGTCTGGATCAGGCAGGTCAAACAGGCTGAGCTCAGGTAGTAAATTATTGGTTTATTCATAGGCCATACACCAAAGATGTGATTCCTCCTGTGCTCACAATCCTCATTCTTCTGGTTTCTAGTTCCTTTGGTTTATTGAGATGAAGTCATGAGAGATCTCTCACTGGATGTATGGGACAGTACCCCAGGAAGGGGAAGGGTGAGGATGGAAAGGGATGAAAATGAATCCTCAGAGCTGAAGTTTTTATTTAGAGGGCTTGCACAGACAGACCTGTGTACTCTTTTTAATGACAAAACTTGAGAAGTAGAGATTATAACACTAATTTTATCTGTGGGTAGACAGGGGCCTGCAAAGGTTATATCACTCACACAAGTCACATGTTAAGTCAGCATTAAAACCAAGAATAGAAACCTGAAGTAATGCCTCCCAGTCCAAGGTTTCTAATGATTAAACCATATCCTCCCCTTTGGCCTGATCCACAGCGCAGAACACAGTACAAAGTGTACCTCCATGACATTTTGCACATAGATATCTTAAAATGTTTCTGCAAGTCAGACACAATCATTGCATGGATATGCAACTGCTGACACTGAAAAGGAAGCAGGGACAGGAATGCCCAATAGGTAAAATTAAAAATCTAGAAATTAGAAATCACATGCTTCCAAATGTTGTAATTGAAAAGTGGAAGCTGACTGGAAACCAGTAGAGCAAGAAGCTCAATGGAACACTGGAAACAGTCTTGCAGGTCTGCAAGTTAAGCTGGAGGAAGATGATGCATCACCTTTAAGGGAAACAACACCATTTTGTACACGATGAGAGAAGTAATTGGCAGCCCAGGTAATGCCCTGAGGATTATGAAAACCTCAGGCAAGTGAGAATTTAGCAGCAACAGATCAAATCTCAGCTGAAGTATCTACACGTGCCTATCTGGCAGCTCATCAGGCAACATTACAACAGCTAATCTAAATGAACTTCAACATTAAATTGTGTTTGTGCAGGCAGAAATCACGTAGTGAAAGAAAGGTGCTGTGACAAGACTTGTGGAAGAGTTCAAAAGAATCTGATTGCAGATTTTCTGATTGCAGAGTGCAACCTGATAACTGCTTGCTAGAAGTGGAGTAGTGGTACCAATTCATCACAGAAGTACAGAAAAAATATCTTTTTTTTTTTTTCAGTAACAACTTAGTGCCAAAATTACTTTGAAAAAAATTTGCAATTCTGTGTCTTTAGGATTCAGAGAAATATTAACTCAAAAAAAGAAAGATCAGGTGTTCCAATTGCTATGAGCAGCTTGTGATTACAAGTCTACAAAGAGCAGAAATGCTGGAAGTAAATTCCCACATGGTCCTTTTGGGTTCCCTTTGGTACTTGATGGAATCACCACAGAGCTGCTCCTGTTTGTGGTGTCCCCTGGGACAACTTCTTCCAAATTCAATGACTCACAGTTCATTGAATTTAAAGCTGTTTGCAGGCCATGAAACTGAGGTTTGCCACAAGGGCCAAGAAATCCTACAATCTCCATGGCAAAAGCAAACCTAGCACAATCAGCCATAAGATAGGTGTTCTGTTTGCCCTCAATGGGTATAAATAAGCCCCTCTCCTCAGTTTCCATGCTTGAAATCCCTCTTATGGGGTGTGGCAGTCAAGATTTCAACAAATGGCAAATTCTGTCCTTAAATAGTCAGATGTCCACTTATTTCAGATGGTTATGCTGAAACCTACTTCAACTATTAGTAATTTAACTCAGTAGCAGACAAAATAAAAGGGTGGAAAGAAGTGATCACTACTAGATAAAGGAAATCTAGTCAAATAGACAAGTGATGTTTATTTCAGCTATTTTACTTTATCCATGAAATGTTTTAGGAATGGAGTTATTCAGTGTTTGACAAGTAGGCAAAAACTTATTGAGAAAACTAAACTAAATATCTTTTTCTTGTGGCAATACTGATTGCTGAGCTTTTCTACTGTGTAAATAAGCACAAAAACCAGTTTGGGATGTTTTAACCAACATCAATGTTATAAAAGCTGCCTCATGGACTTAGATTTCACTACTGTTTGTGCTCAGAGGTTCGACAGTATCCAACAGGACTTGGAACAAGAGGTTTGGAATATTCAGCACAAAAGAGTGTTTGCAGAATAAGGGAAAGCTGAGCCCTTATCTAACCCTCCTCCATCTGTGCTACCCCCCCAAAGAAGTGGGGAGCTGTTGGGATAAAGAGGGCAGTTTATGGCATATATCCATGGGCAGAAATAACCCTGCAGACCCCAGAACCTTGCAGAAGCTGACCCTGTCACTAACACATCCCCAAACCAGCACAGTTCTCACTGTTACACTTCCACTTTGCTGAGAGCTTAGCAGAAATACACACCCAGGGAAAAATCCCCCAACATGAGAAAAGCCCCAGTACCCTTATCAGGGAGAGAATTATTATATCTCTTTTGCAAATAGGATACTGAGACATAATTGTAAAGAGATCCAAATAAAAACTGCCCCTGGCAAAGCAAAGAGACTCAAATTCATGATTCAGCCCTGACATGTTACAGCAGACTAATCCTTCAGTGCTGTTTGAAACACACACAGCACGAGGGGGAAGCTACCCTTAACATTGCATCTGCACTCTGAGTCTGCCTAATCCCAAATTTCTGCTCCAGACTCCACGAGAGCAGTGAGGGTTACAGGAGGTGACACAGTTTTTGAGCATGAGGATGTCCAGAGGCAGAACCCCAAACAGTTGCATGGTAAATTTTCAGGGCTCAGGATGTAAACAGCCCTCGAGTCATTTCATACCATTTATGCTAGTCATTTTGAAGTTACTTTTTTTTATTAATGGAGTTTATTGCTTATTTAGAAGTTACAGCATCTTTGCTCAAAGGTGAGACTGCCACAGTTATTTTTAACTAAGTACACTAGGAAGAAAAATTGGAAATCAGATCATCTGTGAACTTCGCTTTACTAAGCAAAAAAAAAAAAAAAAAAAAAAAAAAACAAAAAGCAAAAAGTAGTCTGACCTTCCAGAACAAAATTAAAAAAGAAAAAAAAAAAAAAAGTCTGATCTGCTCATGTGGGCAGATTTTGGCACAGGGTAAACACCCATGTTTGCTCCTCCAATTGCACAAGTCAGAAAAGATTCTCTCTGTCTTTCATCCAGGCTTTTAAACCATGGCACATTTGTCTCTCTGACAATCTGAGGCAAGTGACTTTCTTCACATGGAAGAGTAAGAACTGGGACAAAGTAAATGTGCCAACTGCCTGTAATCTGGTGTCCCTAGAGGGACATCCTATAGTGGGCACACACATCCTTTTGTAGCTGCCAAAAGCCCAGTTCCAGCCTACTCAGCTCCTCAAGTGTTCACCCACAGCAGCATCTCTGCTAAAGGGGAGCCCACAGTGCCCCAGATCTCCTCTGGGAAAGGGCTACTCAAGGTAGAGGCTCAGGCCACAGCACACAAGAGTTTGCAGAAGATAAGTTCAGGAAAGCCTGAAAGAGTGCCAGCCCCAGTGCCAGGCCAGGGTACAAAGTGTGCTGGCACTCTGGTGTGGTGCTTTGGATCAATAAGGTGTGGAATAAAGCACATATGGACTGACAGCCTGGACAGACTCACAGACACAGCAAAGGGAATTTTGCTCTTCCAGCATGTTGGCAGTAGAGCCTCAGTTTGTCTTTACTTTCCTTTACATGTTTATCTCCTGCAAGAGCTGCTCCTCTGGCTTCTTTGGGGTCTCTCTCTTTTTATAGAGATTAAGCATCCTTCACACCTTCCTTAATAAAATGTTGGGAGTGTGGTGCACTCAGTAGTGCCTCACACAAGGTTCAGAGATCCTGGATCACTTGTTGGCAGGAGTTTGACCTCAGTGAAGGAAGTCAGGGATAGCAAAAAATGCCCCACCCTGGACAAAGTAAAGAGAGCCCAAGATCACTGGTTGTGTGAGCCCTGGCAGTTCAGGTGAAGGGAATGAATAAGTACTGAAAATACTGAAAATGAGGGGGCCTCATTGACCCACTAAGATGGTTGTCCTTCAGAACACAATTAACATCTCCTGCTTGAGTGTTTTAAACCCCCTTAAAATTGCCAAAGATCCTCTAATATTGAATTCTATATTTTTCCCCCATGAAAAAAATATCAGTTCAGAAAATCAAGCTACAACACCCACACAAAATCCTCTGCTACTCCATACACACATGCTTTGTTTTCACAAGTATCTCAAAGCCTGAAGGTCTCCAAGCCCAGCTAAGGAAAGAAGACACTGATACTTTTCTTACTTTGAAAATTATATCCACGCACTTAGAGTTTGTAAGCAACCATTGAAACCAAAAGCAGGAGCTGAGAGTCTCTTTTCTTTGTGAATGGGTGTTTTTGCCACTAACATTTATGGCATTAGGCTTTTCCCCAGGCCTGTATTTTATAATTACAGAGAATTCTCTATAGCCACTGCCATTCAAACTGTATGATAGTTCCTAATAAACTGATGTATCACACACAGCACTTCGTGCCCCACCATCTCAACCTCAAAATCCAGTGAGGAATTAGTTGACAAAGGGTTTAAAAAGCTGCATCTCATTCCCAACATAAGCACCAAATGAAATCCTACCTAGTAAGGTGTTTGCTGATCCTAACCCTGTTCACACTTCACAGCAGAAAAATAGACACTTTCAACCCTGTGAAAAATAACACTTTTGTTCACATACTGCATACATAGGACACCAGCTAAAATACCTTTTTTTGCACTCTAATCTCTATTAATAATTCCACTGGGTTCATCTTACAGTTTTTATTGAGAAAGCATTTTGTTTCACATACAGGAAAATCTCCTGTATATTTAAGCCACAGCTAACAAAAACAAACAAATAATCCATTTTCTAATAGATTTGGCAGGTGGAACAAGTTAAAACAAGGGACAGAGACACTCAAAACTGAGCTCCAAAAGGCTCATCCCAGCAGAGCCCATCTAATTGCCATCCTGATTGGACTCGATGATCCTAAAGGTCTTTTCCAACCCTACTGATTCTATGATTAAGTCCCTAAAGTTTCTTAAGCTGCTTGACAGTGCCAAAAAAACCCCACAAGAATTTCCTTAAAGAAAAAAAAAAACACTTTTGCAAACAAGTGAAGTTGCAATTTTTTTTTTTTTTCTCTGCATTAAGGTTACGTCACTTATCTCTTGGGTACAGATGACATTCACAACCATGTGCCTGGACCCCAGCTAAATTATCTCTTTCCCCTAAATAGTCTGAGGGAAGAAAAACAACAAGAGTTCTGTACAGGAAATGAGGAAGAATTAAGTGCCCTTAAGTCTTGAGCTTAATTTTGAAAATTCTTTCAGTTGAGCCTCCAAATTTATTTTTTTTTCTGTGGCTTTTCATGTATGAAAGATTTATCATTTGTGCAGGCAAGCTCAGGAGCTGCAAGTGTAGCTGCCCAGCTGCAAAATGTGGGCACAGCACCTGCTGCACCAAAGCTCTCTGCTGACAAGTAGACACATTCCAGCTATTCACTCCAAGCATTTTAAATGATCTCCAGCCTTCAGCAGATTTCTTTTTTGCCTTTGTGGAAAATACTTTAGTGGACAGGTTCCTGCCCACCTGCACTCAGGTGCTATTCATGAACAGAAATTCACAGCCAAATTCACAGCAAGTAGCACCAAAAGCATTCTAAGATTTCTACAGCAAAAATGTAATGACTTCATTTTAATAGGTAAACATGATGAGCTCCACAAATGATTGCTGAGGCATTAGACATCATTAGTCCCACAAAGAAAGCCCTAAAGTCCTGCACTATCAAATTGTTTACCACTAATTTACAGAGGCTGAATCCACAAATACATTTCTATCATTTTGCAGTTGCCTAATTAATTACATATATTAAGCAAATTAAACTGAAGGATGCAGCAAGTACTCCCAGGGCAACCAATGGCTGTGTCACCAGCAATTTGCTGCTTTTACATTCATACCCAATTTTCTTCTAGTGGCAAAGACAATCATAAAAGGATGAAAGCAGGAATCTCACTGGTACAGCAGAAATCAAAAAAGATTTCTATTGCACTGAAATGAGTGAAAGAACTCCAAGAGAAGAACTTTATAAACATGTGGAGGAGTGAGCACAGGTCCAGTCCTTGAACCATGTTGTGCCTATTGTGTAAATGCATATTTTGTGTCACACAGACAACAGGAGCAATGAGTGAATTATCACCCCAGTCATTTATTTTAAATGTTCACATGTTTGTGTTAATTTTAAAGAGACTGATTTTTCATGGTGATTCAAAATCCTTCTCCAAAAATAACTTCTGATACTTGTGGAGCTTTATTTAGATTTTTAAAAAAACATTGTTGGCATTCTTTTTTCCTGTACTACAAGAGCACAGGGCATTTGAGGAGCACAGGCCATGTCTTCTATCTTCACATACAGAAAAAAAAACAACTCAACAAACCAACCCAAAACATACCCAAATCAGAAGGAAACATACACAAGGGCAATTCTACAGCTCTTTGGTGGTAAATGATAAACCACACTGTGTCCCTTAGTGGGTGTGCAGAATGTGTGATCCAGAGTTTGGAATGTCCTCATTTCCTGATATTTTTTTCCTTTTTTTTTATCTATGGAAGAACTGCTGGCTGCCACATTTGACAGGGAGAAGCAAACTTTTCTTTGATGTTTTAAGTGCCAGACTTTGCCAGACTTGGGAATGACTAATTCTTCTGTTCTACTATTACAGTAGCAGTTCTGAAAGAAAGCAGACATAAAATACCTCTAACCATCTTTTTTTTTTTTTTTTTACACCAATTCTGAGACAAATTTTAGAATCTTCTTGGAATACTCTGTGAAATTTTAAATGTGCCCCGTGACACAAGGTCAAAACCCCTCTCCACTTATTGATACCAGCACTTGTACTTTGAATTAAAGGTCAAATAAATCAAACAAATCCCACACAACTAAAAGAACTCTTTCACTCCATATCCTCCAGACCCTTACAGTGGTTTTACTTCAAGGTCCAAATTCATGCCATAATTACAGTAAACCTTTGTTGAATGAACAGAAAGTCCTCTGATAAACAGCAAAGGCAGGAAACTAAAGAATACCATTGATACAGACCATAGCAATAACATTTTCAGAAGAAAATTGCTTGCAAGATACACCAAGCTCCAACCATCTAAGAAAACAATCTGCAGTTTCTTTTCTTACTTCAAAGCAGGAGATGGCTATAAAGTTTTTCTTTAAACCCAAAATCTGATGAGCTACCCCTGCCTAGGAATAAGTAATTAAAGCATAACAGAATTTCACCAAAATATTTATAATCTACATGATCAAAGCAGATGGCACTTTTCAAAGTATCTTTTCCCCAGAAATCACAGGCTAGCTCTGTCTTTCAGAACAGCCTTTATATTCCCTTAAAGGTTGCTCTGCTGCAGTCAATACAAAATTTCCCCTTCAAAATTCTTCTATGAATTGAGGAGAACCTGTCTTGACCCTTCTCTTCCATTTTAATACTTATTTCGTCTTCTCCTGTTCCTCTTGGATATCTTTGATTTTGTTTCCATTCCTGGCAGTTGTTTCTCCCTGGCACTTGGACTCTGTTGGCCACTCAAAAGCATCACAATCCAGGCAGCTTGGGCTTGCTTGGATGGAACAGGCTCAAGAATCCTCTCTCTCTTTGGCATCTTTGGTACATGTCCAGAGCACTCACTACTTCCCTATCAGTCACTTTTTCATGCAATTTGCTGTTCCAAACCAACCAACACTAACTTTCCCCAAAATAGGCTGCTTTCTACATCTGAGCCTCAGGACACTCCAATTTCAGCTCATTTTTTTCAGGGAGCACATGGTTACTGAAGCAAACTGATCCTTAACTCTGTGTGCAACATGTCACTTGGAAATCTTCATTTTAGCAAGCACAAGCAGTTTGCAGATTTAGCTTTTAAAAGTCTCTTACATTCTAAATACATTCATGTGTGCACCAACCTGATTCTCTAAGGAGTGTAAAAGACTAAGATTAAAGTCCTCTGAGCACACAGTTGTCCCTCTTCCACACAGAGCTGCTTTCTGAAACAGGAGGCACACCAAGCTTGTCCTCACTTCTCAGTGTGATGGCTTTCACCATCCCAAATGCAGCTGGTAAAATCCAAATTTCTTCTCATGGTATTACTCATCAAAGCCTTTCAGTTCCTTCACCTGCCAGCTGAGCCATTGGCTGTTTACCTGGCAGAATGGTCAGGGGTTTGGTTTGACCACTTCTTCTGCCATAAATCACATTAGATTTGTGGAACTCTTCATAGAAGCAATGCTGAAGTGAATTCATCCTTTGCATCCCAAAGCTGGCATTTCTCAGAGTATATTTTCTCAATTATTGTCAATTATTGACAATTCACTTGGTGAATTGTCTTTCATTCTCACCAAGTAAATCAAGTTTGCTAATTTATCTGTAAATACTGATGTTTATTTATACTTTGGGACCACCTCCTTGTAAAAGCCAGCTGCAGAAGCAGACAGAAAGCAGCAAGAATCCATTTTGGGGTTTTTGGTTAGTTACAAACATTCAGAGGAAAACCATAATGGTACATTTTATGAAAGCACCCATGCCATGGTTTGAGCTGTGGCAGTCATGCTATCCATACTCTTGCTGTTTAGAAAAAAAACAAAACAACACTTTGTATAAACAAACAGCCCAGATAAACAGGAAGGATTTTCTCTGGGAAAACTCTCTGGAGTTCTGTGATGCCACTGAGTGACATTCAGGTCTGCAAGTACAGTTCCATTAAAGTCATCAGCATCAAGAGATGGTTCTCCTGCACTTCAGAAATGTGTTTCTTCTATACAGATAAGAGTCCCTTGAGGTGATTTTAGTGCTGAAAATAAGATCTACTGCTCTTTTAATTCACCAAAGAATATCTGTGAAAGGACTGAGTTGTATTTCACTCTGGTAACCATCAACAGAATTTCCTACTGAAATTCTGTCCCATACATCTGCAAACACCAGGATTAAACAGCTGTTTTAAAGACTGAGACACCAAGCTGCTGTACTGATGACCTGCAGTTTTCAGTAGGAAATATTATTATGTTGAATACAGCACCAAAATGCAGATATTTAAGCCTATTTTTTGGGCTCACACCACACTTCTAATACTTTTCTTTTAGGTGGATGGGAATACAGCATAATTGAGGCTGTGGTTTCATTAGCAAGGTGTAGCTGTAAATTAAAACCTCATGCTTACAGGTGTTACTGGAGAGAAGGAGAAATGCTTTATACTGGCTCTGCCCTGCCCTGAATGACCATTAGCAGTTCAAGCACTATCAATATATGGTCCTTTTTTGGTTTAGTTTCATCTAAGAGGAGCTCAGTTTGTGCTCTCCTAGACTGTTTGACAACACAAACCAGCAAAAGACAGGGAAGGTGGATAAAAAGATTCCTGTCACAAGGCATCTCCTCTCAGAACTAGCACATTAACACATGGGCACCCTGTGATGATCAGCAGAAATACTTGAGGGAGAAACCATTTAAGAAACCCACAGAAGAATAATAGGGAAGAAAAGGATAGAGAAACAGCATATTTTACATGAGGGTTCTAGCCCTAAAAGCTCTCCTTGATTTATTAACCTAGTAGCTTTACAGGAATATTACAAAGCCTGCTAACTGTGGAATAACCATTTAGGAAGAAAAAAAAATACCAAAAAGTCCATTTAGTATTAAAGAACTTTAAGGAAATTTAAATGGAATAGAGGTAGAAAAAATAACGTTGGAATAAAATGTTGCATTTCTCAGACATTTTTTTCTTTGAAAGAAAAGAAGTTGTCTGTAGCAGTAGCACACAAATATTTTCAAATACAGAAATAAATACAGATTCTGAGCACTAAATGAACTTCATATCTGTGTCTAGATTTTCTTAAGAAGAATGAGAAACAGATTCTGCTTTCCATTTCAGGAGTGCACCATCACTAAAGCATCAAGGAGCTCTCCAAGTTGTAATTCATTCTTCACTACATCTAACTTCTTTACATCTCTGAGTCTGACCATTTAATATTTATCCTCCCTAAACTTTAGGCATGTAACAAATCAGTGTAAATAAACAGGAATTCTGACATACTGAGCCACTGCCATCTTGTCTCTCTAAACTAAACTCAGGCCCATGGACCTAGGCACAGTAAAGATATTAATACTGTAAATTTTGATATCTATTTTGATACCAATAGGCATTGCTACTTTTTGATGTCAATATCCATTGGCATCACTACCCATTGATGCCTATTAATGTCAAAATTGTGATATTGACAGGCATTGATATTTGTACAGATCATTACTTTTTTATATCCATAGGCACCAATAATTTTATTTTTAAGTGCCAATTTCAATATGAATTTTGATACCAATTCGAAGACTAAGGTGCCTATTTAAAGGAATCAATACCCTTAATATCAATGCCTATCAAAACTAATCTCAATATTGGTAGGCACCCATAGCTATCAATTTCAATGTTGATTTTTATATTATTAGGCATTGATATTTACTGGTATAAATAGGTATCAAAAGAAGGCATCAATACTTAAAATCTATCCATTTCAAGAGTTACTCATTTCAATAGTCATCTTTGCCTAATGATTCTGATATACCTATTGATATTGATACCTTTCAAAAGCAAGAGTAGTTAATATTTATAATTTTTTATACCTACTGATATTGATACAGTGATTTAGATAAGAGTTGGTACCTTACAATACTTTTTTGATAGAGATACTTATTGTTATGGCAGTCATCAGTAGACATTAATACCAACTGATAAGTATCAATACCTATGAATCTGATACCAATTTACTTGCACACCCATCAATATCAATCAATAACTGGGTATATTAAGAGGCATCAATTCCCATGGATGTTTACATACTGGCCAAAGGCCATGTGAAGCTTTGGCATGTAGGTTACAGGTTGTATTATTTGGTATGGAGTTTGTCCACTTCTGATGTGCTTCCTAGAGCAAAATGTTGAAAAAAAAGCATATTAGATGTGCAAAATCCTGCATTTCAAGGTTAGCCAGTGTGTGCCAAAATCACAGATGCAGGGGTCATTTGTTAATAACTGATCCTTGATATTTAGACAGAGGAGAAATATAGAACAGTCTTGGTATTTCATTATATCCAGGGATTCTGAGTACTTGCATATGGCTCAAATTAATTTGGTTTTCTTGGAAGTCAGTTCTCTTTAAATCAGGTTAAGTTTCTCTTAGCTCAGTTTCAGCCCATGGAGATGGACTAACTTCCTTCAGGTTTTGGAGAGTTACTAGTTCTACCTAGATTTCTTTGCACAGTTCTGGATCCTCTACCCTGCCCACAGTTTTATTTCTGAAGGCTGACAACACAGCCAGCTTTACCCTTTTTTTCCTTCAGCTGCAAACATCCTCCCTCTGTCCCACACACACCTCCAAACCCAGCAGGGAGAGACAGACACACTCCCACAGAGCTGTCTAAGAAGCTGCAGTGCCACATGGAAAGACAGTTGGATTTACTGGCATTGTTTCGAACTTTAAATATTTTGTCAGCTCTGGATTTGGGGTTTAAACTTGCTTGTGTGACTACAGAAGAAATAATAGCTATAAAATCTTGCTCATGTTATCCTAGCACAGATCAGTGCTGCAAGGGGAGTGTCAGCATGTGTGTTGTCACTGGCACCTCCTGAAGAAGCAAGCTTTCAAAGTTCACCTCTTGCCTGCTGGAGAAGGCTAGGATGCCCAGACTGACACTCCTTGCTGGTGGTAAATGTCACCATGGTGTCACATTACCACATCTAGTTTAAAAAAGTCTGACATTTAAAAGATATGAGCTTGGAAATCTCCTCCCAACTCCACCACGGATGCAGTGCTGACTGGCAAGGAGAAACCACGGTCTAGAAATTCAGGCCACCTCCCTTCAGCACTTCTGGTTTCTCCAAGGGCATTTTCCATGCAAATAGCAAATAGTGACTGTGCTCAAATCCTGTTACCTTAAAAACATTGACACAATCACAAGTTTGAGAAGCACAGCTGATGGCCAGTACTGAATCAGGGAATTCAGGATGGATGGAACACACTGCAGCAACGCCTGCCACACCAAACCTGAGAAAGGAAACTGAGAGGCCTCCACCCCTTAGTAAAGTCTGTCACCATAAATGGGATCCCAGCAGCTGCTTCATTAACAGAACAGTCATGATGCAGGATGGAGATTTTCAATTGAAACTGGAGTCATTTTCACAAGTCACTATAGATCCATTAAATACAGAAACAGGGTGATGTTCTTTGCAAAAAAAAAAAAAATTGGAGGAAGAAGATTAAATGGCTCAAAAGACAGAACCTTGGCTTTTAAGATATTTTTCATTATTTCTCAGCCTAAAGTGAGCTGTTCAGCAGCTCTATGAGGTTGGTGTTGGACCACTTCGTATCTCCTTTGTACTTGGTTCAGGAGGGTCACACTGGATCCCAGCCTGGCATAAGGCCAAAGCATCTTCACAAAACTGCTCAAAACTTCCAGTCATCCTTCAGGGCTTCACAACCTAAACAAAGGCTCTCTCCATACACTCTGTCTTCTCACTTTCTACAAGTACTTCAGAACCACATTAACCTCATTTACGAATGCAGTGAGACACAAGGAACACAGAGGATCATTCACAACATTTGGGAGCCCATGGGTGAGGCATTCACATTTTCTGGAAAATCCCTTCACCCAGGGTTTTTCTCCTGGGAAGCTGAGAGCCCTCCAAGAAAAAGGAAAACAATTTTACCTCATTTGCTTCTCCTCTGTTTTGCTCACATGTGGAATGTGTTTGGAGATTGTTTCATTGGTTTCTGCTGTGAGTTGTTTTCACTCATTGGCCAACTGGGGCCAAGCTGTGTCAGGACTCTGGAAAGAGTCAGGAGTTTTCATTATTATCTTTTTAGCATTCTGTAAGTATCCTTTCTGTATTCTTTAGTATAGTTTAGTACAGTATTCTTTAATATAATATACTACCATAAAATAATAAATGAGCCTTCTGAGAACATGGAGTCAGATCCATCATTCCTTCCTCATCTGAGGGCAATGCAAATACAATACATGGGTACCACAGGATGGGCTACAGACCCCCTGTGACACTGGACTCTTGTAGTGGGCCTGTCTGGGATGGAGTTAATTTATGAGACTGTCTTTAGCTTGTTCCATGATATTTTTTATTCTTTTTTTGCTTCTGGTCTTCCTAATCTCTCCCTCATCCTACTGAGAGAGGAATCACGTGAGCTGCTTTGTGGGTGCTGAGCTGCTGGCTGAAGTCAACCCACAAGAGTCATAAAGCCATATACCTTTTTATCATCAAGCTACAGGAAAGGAGAGGTGAAGGAAAGCTTGACAAGAGCTGTTAAAGCAGCAGCCTGAGCACAGCAGAGGGAAAACCATTAACAGGGAATCATGCAGCAGCCATCTTGGGTGGGAAGGATAATACTCTCCCAGCAAAAATCCCTTCTCTTCACCCCTTTTATTGAGGCATGAACTCCTGTGCTATTTAACACCAGCCTCTCCACACAGAAATACTTACACACAGATTCTGTGTAGCCTGTGCCATAGAGGAAGGAGGCAGAAAATATTTCCCAAGAATAATTGATCAGTGATCTCCCTATTTCCCAAGAATAATTGATCAGTGATCTCCCTATTTCCCAAGAATAATTGATCAGTGATCTCCCTATTTCCCAAGAATAATTGATCAGTGATCTCCCTATTTCCCAAGAATAATTGATCAATGATCTCCCTATTTCCCAAGAATAATTGATCAGTGATCTCAGCACAGCAGCAGCCTCTTTTCTGGGGATCTGCCCAATCCCTGAAGAACTAGGGAGATCCAGAGAACCATGTGGGCTGCCCACTCTGGCTGCCCATTCTTTGTCATGCACACATCTGCATCCAAACTGGTAATGCTGTGGTCCTGCATGAACCCAAAACCTCGTTTGGAGTGATGGCCTGACAGCACACAACAGCCAAGAGCCCTTTCTCTCTTTCCCACAGCAATTCATCCTGTCTGTGAGCTCTGAGTGTGAGAAAGGAGCTGCATTGGAGGCTCTCAGCACAGGAACCTCAGAGAGCTGTGCTTTTGCAGCATGCATTAAACACAGCTCCCCAACACTGGGGCTGAGCTAGGTACTCACTCAGAGTAAGAACTGGAGAAGGAATTTCTGAAATAGCTGGAATTCCATGCAGGAATTTTTCCCCAGCTGATGGCTCTGAAGGAGATGTTTGAAAGACCAGCAGTGCTCAGATCTTCATGGCTCTGAGCTCAAAGCTGTAAGCTTACCAGAGAGGTCAGACTCTGACTTCCCACTGTTCCCAGAGCAACATAAAGCAGCTCTCTTTGTGGAGCTGGGATCCAGGGCACTGGCACAAAGGCTCACTGACTCCAGGACTGGCTGGAAACATGGAAGGAGGTATTTCTTGGCCTGTCCTTGCAGAAGCCTTCTCTGTGGAACTGGGATCCAGGAGTAAACTCCAGAATAGCCACTCTCTGGACTCTTCTACATGGTGCCTCTGTCAGATGTTGTTCTTGAACCCTTCCAGGGCTCTGCCTTCATTTTTTAGCTGGTTGAATTCCTCATTGCTTGCCAGTCTCCTCTTTCAACAGCCATCATGAGATTAATGACTTCCAGGTCATCAGCAGATAGGTTTGATGGCACTCAAGTCCCAATTCTTGCACAGTTCAAAGACTGTGAGATCTTTGGGGCCCCAAAAGGGGCAGGTTTCTGAATTTCATGAGGTAAAACAGGCAGCTATGGACTTGGCAGAAGGTGGTGAACAAAGTTGAGAAGGCATTACACAAAATGGAAACCAAGAGGAGTAGGAATTCAGCAAGGGAAGACAAAAGGAGAAAAATTGAATCCTTTTAGAGAAGGAAAAGGATTTCAATTCCCAATAGATACAGATGAATGAGGAAGGTTTCTTCAGGATGCTGTGAGAGCCATCAGCACTTGAGATCCTCATCTTGACCCTTCTGTATTTAGCCTTCCAGGATAACCTCATGGTGGCAAACCCCAAACTGAAGGATAGAGCCTAACAAACTCCAACACTGGAGCATATTTGGACCTGAACTTGCAGGTCAGATCCCTCCTAGAGGATTCTAGTTGTTTCTAGATCCCTTTGAACACTGAAGACATATGCAGTAAATTGGAACAATCAAGGGCTTCACTTTAAAACCACTCATTTAAAATCCAGCTGCTAATATAGACACAGCTGTATCCTTCCCATTACTGTTCTAAACCTTGGCCAGGCATTTTCTCTCTTCTGTTTTTACTTACAAACAGGTAATTATTTTCTTGTGCTAAGATCTGAAGGACCCAGTATTTGACATTTACAAATGTTTTTATCCATCACTAAATGAACTACACCCATTGCCTAGCCAGGAAACTTCCCTCCTGCCCATCACCACAGGTGTCTAAATGTTTGTTTAATCTCATAATCTAAGGATTAAATACACACAAGCCTAAAATTAAGGATTACACTGCCTTTGAGCTAGTCATTGGAAAAATAGGGTATCCATTTCTTGGAGTTCCCAGGCTTTCAGAATAAAAAAAGCCTGCAATTGTTTGGGAGAGGAGGGGTGGAACAAGTTCATTTTTCCCTTTATTCTTGGAGTCAGGGTTGAAGAGAATGTATTAGGCAGTGTAAGTAAACCTGTAAAATCATTGCCTGTGCTATACATATTTTAGACCCAAATTAAGATTATTTCCCCCTCTGTGGGGGAAAGAAAGTTTCATTATAAAAAACCTAAAATCAATCCCTGTAAATCCTAAGGACTGTGAAGTCTAAGGTACATTCTCAGTCTTGTGGGGTTGAACTAGGAAGGGTCACATGCAATGTTTGACCTAGATAGTCACACCACATACACATACAGAAATGCTCCAAAGCTTTTCAAGGGCACAGGGTTCTGGAAAAAGAGCAAAGAAGGACCCTCCCCATAGAATTTACCTGCCAAGTACAAATCTTTCCAAAACTACATTATTGGTTATAGCTCTTGTGCACAGCACACCTGAGAAAACCTTTAATTGCAAAGCACTACTGATCTTTTTTTGTGGATTTAGGAGCCTCTGGAAAATGCAACCAGCAAGCTGCAATTCAGCAGCTAATAAAAACACACACACACACAAAAAAATCATTCTCTTAATAAAGCTGAAAAGCTCATATAAATTTCAGTGTCCTTGAGATACTGCAAGTGCACCTGAGGTCAGTTCCAGCTGATGTTGGTCCCACAGGGAGTTTTTTACCTGCTGTTCACTAAGCTGTAGTCATTCCTGCTTTTCCTCTCAATAAATCATGGGATTCATGCAATCAGCTACAACTCACTGTAGCCTGGTATCCCCATCTCATCATCACATGGGGCTCTAATGAGATTTACATAACCAGCGCAGTACAGGCCAAAATATAAGCCAAGTGAGTCTTGCCTAATTATTTTGTCCAGAATTTAGAATCATGTTCACTCAATTTCAATAAGTTAATTTTGGATAAAATCTACTTCTAGATCCAAACCAGTATTTTCCAAGTTCTGTTGCAAGGCAAGGAGAGATTGACCATAGTTCTAACACCTTTTCCCAACAGCTCCCTTTAAATAATCCATCTTCTCCATTGACCTAAGCCAGTCCCAGGAATCTGAAGGAAAATTAATCAATCAAATTAACCTTTTGGCCCTCCTGCACTCTCCCATTTGCTTACCCACTCTTAATTTGGGATCTATACATTTCTTTGCAAATACATTGCTTCCAGCACTGCTTGGGACTTGACTGCTATTATTGTAACTTGCCCAGTCATCTGCATCATGTTCCTAATTGTTGGTCTTTCTTGCTGAAAAACTGTTAAAGGGAAAACTCAGATTTGCAGTTCATACTTTGGAAGATTCTATCTGGCAAAATGCAGGTTTTTGTCTTAAGATTCTGCATTTCTACTAAGCTCCTTCTGGAAAAAACATTTAGAACACCACCCAGGAAAAGGTATGGGACTGTAAGAGCAGCACTCACACACAAAGACAAGCCTGCATCATTTACAAACATCAGAATTGTGACATTTCTTTCAGTGATAAAACTACCACAAAGTCTGGTTTATTCTGCAGCCTCCTAAACTTTGGGTGTCAAATGCCATTTATTTTTTCCATTTTTTTCTCCTAGCAATGGTCTCTGTCAAATAATCCTGAAATTAATTAAAAAAAAATAAAAATAAGAGATAAAGGAATAAAAAAGCCCTACAAGGCACTTGTAGTTTTTGAAACACCGTATCTATTTAATATTAGAGTTATTTCAAATCCTGTGTGCCATCTGGAACATTATGGCTCTGTCTTGACTGCCAGAAATGGGTTTCTTTTGTTTATTCACTAGTAGAGAACAGTTTCTAGTCTACAGAGAGTTAGTCTTATCACTAAACAAACCAGATAGTCAGTCATGAACAAATGAGTGCAGTGAACCCTGTCCTTAAATGCCCCACAGCAGCAGCCTGCCTGCCTCCCTTGGGATTTCACAGGAGGTGCTTCATCTATCACAGGTATGCAGTGCCTGAAAACACAAATTGCTGCTGGTAGAAATGGGTTTTCCTCTATGGAAATCCTTTCTTTCTGCAAATGCAAACCCCAGTGCTTGAGAACTTGTAATTTCTAAGGAATTTTCTGGAGAAAATACAGATCCTATAGAATGAAAAGGATATTTCAATGTAGATGTACTTCAGAATAAAAATGGGTCAATTAACCAAGGCCTTTTGTCTTTGCTTTCTAGAGACACCTAAAACTTCATGTTAACATAATATGATGCAAAAACATTTTGTGTATGTGGGATGGGTGTAACATCCCTGTAACTCACACTTCAAGGAAATGAAAGAGTTCAAAAACCACAGAACTTGTAAACTTATCACTTCTGACATGATTTGGAAGCAAGCATAGAAGGAAAATTCTTTCAAAAACCAAATCACACCTCACCTCAAAACTCTTCAGCCCAAAAGTTTGGCAGAACCCCTGTGGTACCATGGCCAGACACAGAGTGGAACAGCCTTGTTTTACAAAGCCAGTTGACATCTGTTTTCCTGAGACAAGCCTGTCCTGTCCTTGTGCTCTCAGCAGCCTCCTGGATAACTCCTGGAGCTCAGAGGAAATCTCACACCCCAGCTGTAATCATGCCATTCTCCAGCAGATGTGTGCTCTTATCATTGTTTGCTTGTAAAGCAACAAAGTCATTTACTCTTGCCTAATCAATCTCAGCTGTAAAGAGCAAACCCATTTGCTTTAGACATGGCCTTTATTGCTCAGCTACTTTACTGCTTTTCTCCCTCTTTCACCTCCTTTAAGGATATAGGAATATTGCTTTACTTTCACACTCAAAAATCAGAACAATTCCCTTTTCTTTTTTCTTCCAGTAACATCCATGCAATAAATTTTTGCACATTTATTTCCTTTTCTCTTTAACTCTCACAACTTTGGACACAGAAACCTAATAAATTACAAAATGGGGAAAAAAAACTGTGATATTGTACTGAATTTTAAACTTGCATCTACAAGATAGAAAAGAAGGAGCCAGTGGATTTCTGTCCCAAACCAGGCATATGCTAACAGCAACAACCTCATCAGTGTTTTGCTCTGCCATTGGACTGGCAGAGGTTACATCCTGCAGGTTTCAGCTACAATTTTTCCCTTGCAGGTGAACTATATGCCCAATTCAAAAACCAGTGAGGTAGCATCAGCATCCCATTTCTTTTTAAAAGCATTTTTGATCCTTTTTTCAACCTCTTCTGGCTATGGCATTTAAGGCATTTATTTTTGCCAATGAAATTAATGAAGTATTTCAGAAATTTGCCTTAAAAATATTTGAGAAAAGCATGCACCTACAAAAACCAAACCAAAGAACAGCTCCTTTGTGCCAAACTGTGGGCAGCTGAGCCCTGGGGCAGGAAAGCCTCTAAGAGGCAGATGTGCCCTCCCTGCTGTCACCCCCTCCCCACCTCAGTTTGGGGGACTTTCCCCCCCACCCCCTACAGACTTTTAGTTCCAGTTTTTTGACTTTTAGGGCACAGTAAAAGGCCCATTTGTTCTCTCTAGATGGGAGAAAACTAAGAGGACCCTGATGAGAGATCATAAAATTGGCTCCATTCTCACTTCCAAGAGCAGTGATTTGGATGTTAATAATAGGAAAACTGAGGGAGAGGACTCTCCAGAGAAACCTGTGTGTAAAACTATTCCCAAAGTGCATCAGAAACAGAACTGGACACCTAATTTCTAAACATTTATTTTGAAAAAAAAGAAAAAAAATTCCATTCTGGTGCCTAGAAAACAAAGGTCCCTTATTTTCAGAGGGGTATAGCACATACATATCACTCTCACCCAGCAGTCTCTGGTACAGAACATCCCATTGCTCAACTTTTTGGATTTGACCAAAAAGGCAGGAAGATAAAACAGGCAGTCTAACACACAACTTGGAACCATGGGCAAGTTAACACATAGGATCATGACACCTTCATGAATTACACAAAAAAAAAAAAAAAAAAAAAAGCAGCATAAAATATTTTTTTCAAGCAACAGCATTAAGAACCTGTGTGAAGTGAAAGTGCAGTGAAAGAAAGGAATATGATAACAGTGAAATAAATTTTTAGTTTGAAAACAAAGATTTTTTTGGAAGCTGAATTGTTTACATTAAATTTTTTTCTAGTCCTTGGGACTAATCATTTTAAATATGCCTATTGCTGGTATGTACTTGACAAAACCCTGCACATGCTATGCTCTACAGAAGAGAATAAAAGACAATTATCACAAACTTTGATCCCAGTTTAATGTAAAGACCTTCCCTCAAGGTGCCACATCAGTGAGAGCCTGGTATAAAAGGTGTGGTCCTACAACAGCAAGAACACTCATTCTGCCTGAGCAAATGTCTGCTACAGTTTGCAAAGCTAGCTGTGCAGCCTTATTTAAATAAAAAATTGCAGTGGAAAGTCTTTTTTTCAGTTAAATCTGAATATAAAAGTATCCAATTTAGCAATAATTGTGATGCTTTTTGCTTTCCATATAAATGCAGATTCTCTCTCCTGGGTCATCACCAAATGGAAAGGAATTGTGTCACTGGAGGAGACCATGATGAATCCACAATGATGTACTGAATAATTAGAAATGCTCAGTTGACAGCACTAAACTACAAGTATAGGAGGTTTATAATGATTAAAGTAGACCAGCAAAATATATTTTCATTATAAACTAAACCTTTCCAAAGAGAGAAAACCATGATGATAAAGAGGCCAATGTGGAATTAATCAGAGCTACAATGGCAATACCAACATTTATCTTCAAGAGATGATGGCTGAACTTGTCAAACAACAACCAGCAGAGAGTTCCTTACTGAGGGTAGATAAGTTCCACCTCTACAAACTGAATATTTTATAATCTGCTTATACAGCAGCTCATCCCTACAGCTGTCCCTTCATTTTAAATCCACCTGCTGTTTTAGCTGTGCAATAAAGAGCTGAATTCAGTTCTCAGCATCAAAAAAGGTGAAAAATGCACAAGCCCCTGCTCTTCTGAAACTAAAGGTAAAGCAAACTTTGCTTTTCTTTTAACTAAATGTTCTTCCTTTGTACCCCACTTTGGATATCTCGTGGCAGAAAAAGAGAGAGGCAAATTATTTGTATTAGACATGTGATGCAATGCACTGCACGATGCAACTATCACAGAATTCAGTCCTCAGCATCAAAAAGGGTGAAAAATACACAAGCCCCTGCTCTTCTGAAACTAAATGTAAAGGAAACTTTGCTTTTCTTTTAACTAAATGTTCTTCCTTTGTACCCAACTTCGGATATCTCCTGGCAGAGAGAGGGGCAAATTATTTGTAGTAGACACATGATGCAATGCACTGCACAATGCAACTATCACAGATATGATGCTGAAACCATCTCCATGCTGGCAGACCCCACTGGTATCCAGCTGGGCAGGAAGGTCAGCCTAAGAACATCCCATTGTGGCATCTATTGTTTGCCTGTAAACTGGGCTTGTCCATCAAATTAGTCACTTAAAGAAATGAAACAGTTACTTGGTTAAATGACTGTTTCCCCTGGCTATTAGACAAACTGTATTACACCTCCAGGCATATGATCAAATGACTGAGAGTCTGACCTAAATTTACTTACTGTGCTAAACAGCCATAGGGAAATAAAATAAAAAAAAAAAAAAAGAATTACGCCTCACTGCCTACTGTCAGCCACAAAGAATATCTATCAGTCTGTAACTGCAGATGAAATGCAGTTTTGTGGTTTTCTGTGCCAGTTTTTTGGAGCAATTGCAGGTCAGGTGACATAAGACATTGCAGAGAGTTTAGGGCTTGTTCTTGTTGTTTGGTGTTTTTCTTCCTGGAAGCATTATGCTGACTGGTTTTGCACTTTGGGGACCATAAAATCATATGTTTTAGAGGTCCTTTAACTAAGCTTTTATGGAATTTCCACTTGAGACAAATGCAAGATGAATCCTTGCAAAAATACCAATCTCAAATACAGCAGAAGTACAAACAGATCATAGTCTCACACGTTTGCTACACCAGACTAAAGACATGTGCACTTTTTAGAAATAAGCTTTCAATAGGAGGAGGGGGCATTCTGAAATTTCACAGATTCCCTTGATTTTCAGAGCACCTGCTCAAAGCTATTAATATGCAGCCATTTGAAAACAGGTTGAGTTCTTTTATAATTATGTCACTTAAAAGAAATCTGGCAAAATATGACATTCAGTGAACAAGACTGAATATTTCCAATTGAAATTCAAATGTTTTGGGCATCCAACTGTCTTTAATTCTTTTATAAATAGATATTCATCTTCTGGTGACAGTAGTTTACATGACACCCCTGAACATGTGACTCATGGTCATTTTGAGAAGCTGCAGGTGATGAGAAAGAGGGCTAAGGGAGTGGTCTGCACCAACAAAATGGGATTTGTGTGCAAAGCAGAACATGCAGGTGAGTGTCTATGCAGTCTCCTTCAGCTCATGGAATAACCTGCAGTTTATAGGGAAAAAGAAGGAGAACTAGGGAATGCACACCAGGGTGTGACAAACCTGGATGCCACAGCTCAGGGGAGCCCAAGGACTAATATCAGCAGGGACTGCCACCAAAAGCAGGACCTGTGTGCTGTGTGTGAGATCAGAGGGTCAGGCTCAGTTTAATGGAAGCACTGGTACCCAGCCAGGGCCAAAGGCTGTCCAGAGAAGACACTGCAGGACTAAAAGCTTTCTCAGGTGCCACCACCTGCAGAACAGGGAATAAAAGAACATGAAAAGCAACTTTCCTGGCTGCTCATGAACAAGCAGCCCACAGTGACATGCTTGGATAGCTGTGTGCATGTGTGGAAAACTTGTGAGCTTAAGGGACTGTCCTTGCAAATGCCATTTAGAATATGGTCTCCCCCAAGTGCAGCTTTGCTGCTTGCTCTGTTACAACATTCAAAATGACAAGTTGCATTCAGTGTCATAGGTGCTTTAACTTGACGGAAATGTAACATAAAATAAGTTTTATTCATATTCCTTCCTTCATCTCCAGCTTCCTTTTGGCACCTCTCACCAGGCTCAACAAAAAGAGTTTGTTCTTGGTTATTCCTTTAACCACGTCTCATTCACAAAAGCTGCTATCATGGGACTTTTTAATTTATTTTTTTTAGGTTTTCTTCTTTGTTCTTATGTGAATATACCTTTTTACAAAAAACAAATGTCTTTTATCCCAGAAGAACCAACTTTATTCCCAGTCCCAGGCACAGCCCAGCTTTATTTCACAACATCAAGCAACAGGACATTCAACAAGAGGCAGGGTGAGGGGAAGAGACACACATCCTGACACATTGAGAGCATGTTGACAAACTCCTTTAAACATCAAAAGGCTTCCTTCTTTTTGCAATTCATGTAAAGCTTTTGCTCCAAGGCTTTTGAACAAATTCTCCACTGGCAGTCCCTCAAGGATTAGTTTTTGAATATTATAGCTCACCAAAAAAAACCCCACTGCTTACAGATAAACCTTGGCTTCTGTGAGTCAAACCAGTGCCCCCATCCACAGCCACATTTTAAAATCTGGAGAAAATGAGCATTGGAGTCAATGTTTTAAAGGCACTTTGAATATATGTCTGGTGGCTCAAAAATGTCTCAAGCCAACCCTTTTTTCCCGTCTCCACAATCTGATGCAGTGACCATTTCTCTACTGTTGCAAATTATTAAACTTGGATAATAATTCCTTGTTGCCAGCAAAGTGAAGTTCTCTCCACCTGCCCCAGACCCCACATCCCTCCCTCCCCCCCAATAATTCAAATCTCTGCTCTTCACATACCAAATAAAAAACTGCAGCAAGGGAGCTGCAGCTGAGCTGACAGAGACAAACTTCAGGTTATACAAAAGATCTCCTTACAAGCTATGCCAAGCAGTATTACAAGCAGAGCCAGCAATCTGAACCAGCAGCCCTCTAATTCTCAGTGCCTGCACTGTATTCCTGCCTTCAGCAAAAAATCCTTCAGGGCAGCAAGAACAGCAGCAAAGCTGTCATTAACAGCCACAGTGCTGTCACATCAGAGACTCCCCCATGTCACCTACAGCCTTTAGCTCAGCTGTTTGCCTCTTTGGGGACAACTTGCCCTGCCTGTCAGGAAATAGAGTCTGTACATTGGTTCCCTCATAAGCAACAAATAAAAAAACCAGCCCTGTTCTTTGGGAAACCAAGAACTTTGGGATTTTTTTAAAAAAGAAGCCAAAAGCTGTCTCTGTGAACAGTCCTGTATATGAAGCAGCACAGAAGAACTTAGATGTGAATAGATCATGTAGAATCACTGTGGTTTGTTTCCTTTCCCTGCACCAGCACTGGGAAAGAGATAGGTTTTAGCACATGCCTGCTATAGAAATGTGTTTCCAAAACACATCACTGAAGTCCTTGAATCACAGCCAAACAATTGGCTGAGCCTCTAGAAACCTACCAATCATTACCTTGGGCACTGGCATCCAAAAGCACAAAAAAAGCACAGAAAAAGACCTCATTTTTAATGTCTCATCAGCCTTTGTGCTGTGTCAACATCAACAACAGCCACAGATCAGGGAGCATCTCTGTTGAACCACAGTTCTAGGTGCTACCCATTAGATAACAGCATCTGAAGGGAGAGAAACTTGAGAAAAGCAAATTTTCAGTACAGTCAAAGCATTTACACCCCAGCTGAGTTGTTACAGTGCCAAACTTAGGGCATTCTCATAAAGTAACACAACTCCAGAGAAATTTGCAGCATCAAGACAAATTTTGAAGTGACCAAAATTGTTGGAGCTTATCTCTGGCCACCTAAAATACAATGGCCAAGAGGTATTACATGGGAGTGAGTTGAGAAGTAACAAGAAGTATGAAAATTTACTTGGTAGTGTGCTTAAGAGGCAAAAGAAATAAAAAGTATAAACGTCTTCAAGTTACAAAGCTCCACAGTACTGAAATTGGCAGGAAATTATTTCATAGCATATGTCAGAAAGCTCAATTACCTAAATACACTCAGAAATCCAAATTAATCTAATAAAATACTTAAACCACTAAATCCTCGTGTAGGTACTCTCATTCAGAATTATGCTGGATTTTGTGTTGCTCATCCTGAATTCTTTTTAACAATTAACCTGGAAGAATACACTTCACATCAACTGTAAGCCCCATTCTTACAATGATTTGCACAGTAAGCCCAAAAGGAGCAAAGGTGTGACTGAGACCACAACAGCACTGTGGACCTGAATATAAACCCCTGAAAAAAGAGTAGATAAAAACAAATGGATGTGTGCCCCCCACTAGGCATGCTGACTTTCCTAGCATTACAAACCAGAGATAAACTAAGCCATGTGAAAGTTGAGTTTCCACAATGCAACAAAGATACATTTACATATCCAGTGCTGACAAATCACAGATTTTTTTTTTTAACTGTGCAGTGAGCATTAGGATCTCTAAAACAAAGCAGCACCACCAGCCACTGGACTTAAATGTGCAATGATGTGCATCTTCACTGTGATGAATTCACAAAAACTTCGTATGCCATGTACAAAAATAAATTACAAGTCATAACCCACGAATAAGGTACACACCCAACATGGCTTGTCAAATATTAAACATTTTTAAAAGGGTCTGAGCTCTGTCTGTTCCTTACATCAGCAGTAATTTCAAATAACTCCTTTGATAAAGCTTTAGTAGCGATGAGTTGCACAGAAGCCAGAGGAAGCCAGAGAAAGCTCTAGAATGATCTAAGAGCCTTCCTGTTAGCACCATTCCAAGAAATATAAAATTTCTACAAGTCTTCTTACAAGTTCTCTTCATTAGAATTGCTCAGCTTTACTTCCATTTGGTTAAATTTCTGAAAAGGAGCCTTCTCCGTTCTACATCCCGCTTCTCTGCCAACGCTGTTTGCAGCAACCTCATCTCTGGTGGTAACACAAAACCTGAACTGCAAGTCTATATATAAATATGCCATAAGATCCCCATATCTGTTGGGAAATATGAGACTCAACTCAAACATATTTGAGAGAAAGTTTAAAAATCACACATCGTTTTTAAACAAGGATTTCAACTCTCATTTTCTTCCTATTTGGTATTGCAAACTCCTCCTAGAGCTCCTAGACATCCAACCACCTTATTCTTGAGCCATCTCACCTTTATCAGATTATTTTTGTTGCCAAGACAGCCTGAGCTCCTGGAATCCTGTTAAAAACAGGCAAAAGAGTGTCTCTTCCACAACAATTTACTCTGCAATGAACTTGAAGGTGTTAGCAGCAGGTGGTGGGGGAGAAATAAAAAGCCTCAGAGGAAATCCCCTGCTGTTCTTTGTGTTCTTAAGGTCTCACTCAAGCATACACCTGTGACAGCTTCAAACTCTGCAAGCTGAACAACATTCCACATCATTGGTTTGCTTTACACATATTCCAAGACTGAGGAAAAACAGTTGTCACAATGGGCAGCTTCAGGTAAATGAGTCTGACAAATTTTCTTGTTTCCTCCCATGATTATACTCAAGACTATGAGTTTTGCTTAAAGTGAAAACCTCTTTTTTGAATTACCCATGGAATAATTCCCCATTTTTCATTCCTTTAAGAAAAATTAATTTCAATGAAGAATTTACTCAGCACTTGTTACTTGTGGGAAGTAGTCACTGCATGCCTGAAAAACAATTATATGAAGATCTGCAAGACTTGTTTGTTTTGGTAGGTGGAAGTAAAGAACCAAACCCTGAGCTGAGAGACATTCTTTCTTTAAGACATTCACCCAGTCAAAGCTCTGCCTCTGGAATTCCTCAGCAACTAAATGAGAATCAGCTTTTTTTAATGCAAAGAGTACAGTAAAGATAATACAGGTCAAATACTCAATTACCTACTTCCAGAAGCAATCAGCTGCTTTTCTACAGTATCGAAAGGTTTTGAAAGTTGACAAGACTGAGGGGTCTACCAATTACATTAGAAACATGACTAGAACATGACTAGCAACCAAGACAAAATTATCTAAGGATGAAAGTAAATTATTTTCTTTTAATTTTGAGGCATGACTCTGTAATCTTTTAGAGCAAGCTCTTTAGAGCAAGTGGGGAAAAAATTCAGATGGTTGCTTGTAAATGCCCACCAAGATTTGGCCTCTTTTGGTACAACCTGGAGGACCACCTAAAAATGCTTTCTTTTATTTGTCTGTCAACAGCTCCCCACTGCTTCTATTTTCAGTCTCTTGATTTTCATTTTGCATGGCTTGATATGAAAAAAAAGTTAAAAAACCACAGCTTATATTGATTCAAGATGCTCACATGTGTACCATGGGATTAATAGGATTATGCCAACGTGGAAAATATGTAGAAAACATGACAACAGAAGAAACACTTTCTGATACCAAGCAAAAAATATGAAAGCTGACACATAACGTTTTGTGATGTAAAAGTATTTTACAATGTCATTTGCAGACTATTCATGATGATAAACAATGGCAGGGACATCAAGTTTGTTTCAATATATGAATCTTGGATAAAAAGAAACCTAAAAAGCCATCTGCATTCATCTGTAATGTGTAATTTCACAGACTTGCATATTTGCTAACTGTCTATCAAAAAAATCAGAGTCAGTTTTATGAAAAGAAACAAACTGATAGATCTGGAGGCCAAGGAAAGGAGAGCACATAGACACAGAACAGACACACAGCAGGAACTGAATCAGTGCAGGCTCTCAGGTTTTTGACTGGACCTGAAGAAAATCCTCATGTATATAAATAAAGTTTTGATTGTCCTACACATTTATTGATTATTGAGTCTCCTACCCATTTATAGCCCCATTATCCATGTGATGGAAACATGTTACACCTTATGTGATGATATTCATGTGCACCAAACAGCACGTGGCTTAGGGCTGCAGAAAGTACTAATCCAGTGCACACCATCTTTAAAATTCCCCTGCTAATATTTGAAATAGTTAAGAAAATGGAATTCCCCTGCTGATATTTGAAATAGTTAAGAAAATGGTATGACTTATTTCCCTCAACTCCTTTCAGTCAAGACAAGTCACTACAAATTATCACTGGGATTCTTACTGAGAAAAAGTGTTTCTTGGAGGCACTCAGCTCTTAAGAGAAGCTGGGGACATTTGGGCTTAGAGATGGAAGGAATGGAGAGCTGACAGCCAGGAGTTGTGAAGAGCATCTCACAGGAGTGCTCCCTATAAGTCACATGCTATCAAGAAGCCAGAATGGATGTAATCCTATGCATCAGGAATGGATGAAATATCCTGGAGCCTGTTACTTCTCCATCTAATGAATCACTGCATCCAACTCTTGAAGTAAACTCAGTGCAGGTCCACAGCACAGCATCCCTTCCTACAAAGGAAGGGGGAACTGGATTTCAGATAAGGCTCTGCACTATCATTTTTTGCTCATATTTGGTCTCCAGAAACAGAAACATTAGCATTGACTGACATAATCAACTTCTAGTCAGGTTTTCCTACTGCAAGATAAATTAGGCTGTTTCTGTATTCTCTTCCCACACAAAGCTGCATATATCCTTTTTGCTGGATGAAGAAATTGGAACTGGCTAACATTAGGCTCTTACATGACAATTAAGTTCAGCAGTGTTAAGAATGCCTTCAATTCAGTTATTCATATTACTGAGATTGGGTTTTCTGTAGCATAATGGTTGCTATTTCAGATACACTATAACTAAAATTAAAAAAAAAAAAAGGAAATGTTTTCTGTTCCCTCTTTATTCTTAAAAATTGTATTCAAGCAGAATTTTAGTGAAAGATTAAAGCAAGACAGGGGGAGAGAAGTTTCTAGGAAAAGCAAAATGTGAGCATTAATTATCAGCATGAATTGAGACAAAGTTCCTCCTCAGGATGTTTCTATCCTGAGGTTCCAGTGTCAAAGGGAAGAACTTGCCTTTCCCTCTCATCTTACATTTTACACTAATTAATTTACTTTACACAAATTGAGAGGTGTTGCTTCCCTGGCTCTCCCTCCTCTCCCTATTGTACATTTCCTCGCACTGATTTAAATTCAGACCTACACGCTTTGGGAAGCATTTAGAAAGGCTTAGAGTTAAAGAGGGGTTTTATTTTTGTGATTTGGGACTGACTCAGTAGCACAGTTCAATTAAAATTCTTTGAGTATTTACTAAAAAAAGTGGAAAATGCTCAAGACAAGTGCTTCTTCAAGGAAGAAGCTTTCCAAAGCAACAAGCAAGGAGAAATGCCTGTGTGGCACTCAGAAAAAGAAAAGCCATTTTCCTTCACCTTATGAAGAGAATGAAAGCACATAATTTTCACATCACAAGCATATCCTGATGGATGTTATAGCTTCCAGTGCATGCAAAGCAATGTATTTTAAAGGTGATCTACAATTTAAAAAAAGACCAGAACCAAAACCTAGGGGGGAATAAAAAAAGCCCAAACCAAACAAAAACAACAAACAAAACACTAGCCCAAAACACTTAAACATTTTGAACTTCCCTATATTATAAAGGAATGAAGAAAACCAGAATTCTTTTTTGTAAGACTAAAAATAGTTATCTCTGATCTTCACTACCTTATAACATTTTATACCAGGCTTCCCAAAGAAATGATCCTTATCTCACTCTCTCTCATCAGTAATTTCTGAATCAATAAACTAATTTCCTCAAAGACAGTGATTTTCATCCAGCATTATGATATCAGGTAGTTAAGCTGAGAAGAGAGTGTCTCAACATTTGAACAGAGAGAAAGGCTGTAACTTTTGTTCCAGCCTTGCCAGACGGGCAAAAATGCCCACACAGCAGCAGGGTTGAAATCATTCTGCCTGCAAAAAGGCTTCAGCTGGATCTCACATCTTCCCAGACACCAAAACCTCCAGCAACTCAGGCATATCTGTAAGAAACCAGTGTTTGTTTGTCCTGCTGCTGGTGGAGTGATTTGATTAAGAACTGCTTTCACAGTTTTTGTAAAGGCAGTTCAATTAACTTCCATGGCTGAGTAGATGATCCAATCATCTGATTGAGTTAATCTAACTTCCTTTTATTCCTCTTTGAAGACACAGGCAGCATTCATCACATTTGCAAGATAACTTCAGATGAACAAACTCCTCCTATGGAAAACATTCTCAAAACCATCCACCAATCACAACATAGAAGTTTATGGAAAAAATAAAAACAAACATATAATTTAAGCACATTACAAATATGAGAGTGCATAAGGTGACAGAAATGTCCCCTTCAGGTTATCTTCAAGCAGATAGCTCAGATTTGAGGAGTTCTGAGTGGGAAAATGTATGCAAAACCCTTATAATTACATTACAGTCATTTCTCCTTTGGTCTGTTATTGCAATATTATCGTTGGTAAAACTAGAATAATGTGAAATATTTTTAAAATGGAAATAAAAATCTACAATAGCCAAAGCATCTTCTTGTCAACCAAAGGGTTCTAGTTTTGGTAACCAGAGAAGCTGTGGTGAGAACTCATGTGTGAATTGTTCACCCATTGCACACTCTGTTATTAAAATTGCTGCTGTTCCTGTTTGTTTCTTATTTCATTGCTGTTTTCAGTACATTGTGCTTATCTCAACCAGCGATCTTTGCTTTTCCTGCCTCCAATTCTCCTCTCCATTCTGTCACAGTCACATTTTCTGGAAAATCCCTTTGCCCAGGATTTTTCTCCTGGGAAGCTGAGAAGCCTCAGAGAAAAAGGAAAACAATATAACTTCATTTGCTTCTTCTGTGTTTTGTTGCTTCGGAATGTGGTTGGAGATTGTTTCATTGGATTCTGCTGTGAGTTGTTTTCACTCATTGGCCAATCAGTGCCAAGCTGTGTCAGGGCTCTGGATAGAGTCAGGAGTTTTCATTATTATCTTTTAGCATTCTCTAAGTCTCCTTTCTGTATTCTTTAGTATAGTTTAGTATAGTGTTCTATAATATAGTATCATAAAATAATAAATTAGCCTTCTAAGAACATGGAGGCAGATTCATCATTTCTTCCCTTTTTCAGGGGTCTTTGTAAATACAAGACCATTCCACCTCAGGGGAGAGATACAGGGAGTGAGTGAGGGGCATGTGGTTAGGAGGGTTTCACTGGGAGCACTAAACTGGGGAATACCATTCCTAAACCACAACAGCCTCATTTGGTGCCCAATGCAGGGCTCTAAGGGCTGAGATAGCAACAGGTCTGACCAGAGCAGGTTGGAAATAAATTTGGTTTAAATATTTGTTGTATTAGCTATGTACCTGCTGGTCACAGAGCTGCTTTGTCTGCCCACGTGGCTGTGGAATTGTTTTGTTTGATAACTAAGTTTAACAGTAGAGCTGGAGAAAAATACCACAAAAGGCAGTGTGATTCACAAGCAGCACTACCCAGCACTGGTTTTGTCAGTGTGCAGAATGCAGAACCAGAGTTATCCTTTGGATAAATAATTCATGCTACATACTGCTTTAGGGAACTGCATGTAGCTTGTTTTCCCCCATAACTAAGAGGAGTTTAGCAAATGAATTAAAGCTTTCCATCCTGATGTGCACGTGCGCAAGAGGACAACAATGGATTCATATTTAGGTGGATGGGTTTTCTCTCACTCCTCCCTGTTCCTCATACAAGCAAGACTAAGCTATTTGTTGAGCTTCATTTGGTTTTAGAACAGCTTTGATGATTCAAGTAATACTTTACTCAAATTAGCACCACAGTCTCTTATCCAGCTTTGTTGAACTAAAAATTGAACGCAGTATTATTAGCAAACAGCAGTAAAAATCAGCCTGCTAAACATCACTTCTTTTATCAAACACCAGAAAGATTTTTCTTGTGATTTTCTACTTAATTACACCTGTAAAAGAAGCCCACTCTTTGTGGCTTTTCCTTATATTCATTTCTGTGGGTTTTTGAGAAAGTTTATCCTAGAATTAGGCCATGGATGAAAGCCACCCTCGCAGATTTGATAAGGAGGAAGCATTCCTCTAGAGTAAACCTGAAGTGTGCAACACTTGTAGGCAAATTTCAGAAGTACAATTTATCAAAAGCTGTGAAAAGAACACAAATGCTGATGACAGGTTAAGGTCATCTGGTCACTTTTTAACTTTCAAGCACTTAATTTTGCAAGCCTGTATGTGCTAGCAGACATATTGAATCATACCCAAGGTTTTGTGAAGATTTTGGGAAAAAAAGTTAAATCAATAAGCCACACGAATGCCATGTCATTTGGATTTCTCATGCCTTGCTTTCAGTTTATTAACATTAACATACTAAAGTTTTTGTTCTCCAGTCATGGATGTGCACCTGTAGCTTCATGTTCCCTTTGGGAGATCATTTGGGACAAGAGAATTGACAGTGTATAGCTATTAGACAATTCTGTCTTGAAATAACAATTGCAATTGTCATGCTCACTAGAAAGATATTAATTGACAAAGCCCAGCATAAATTTCAGAATCCCAAAGGGAAGAACTGGAAAGACAGACAAGACTCTACACTGGCCATGGACATGTGGGCATTTAATTGCTCTAGTAATTGTTTCAACTAATGGAAGACAGCATTTACCCAGTAAATTGATTAAATCTTCTCTTTCTGCATACTACTATTGCATTTCCTTTGTGCTAGGCTAAGCAAGGTAGAAGGCACCTCAACATTACCCTGACTACACATAACAAGGAAGAAAATGTAAAAAACTTCCATTGAATTGCAGGAGACACCTACAATTTCTAGTGACTCTAAAAAGCATCTGGAAAACATCTGGAAGGAAAAAGACTATGTGTATCTGCCACAAGCCCTGATGCCATTCCTGTATCAAATCCTATTAAAATGAAGCTGTGCCCACAGCACCTCAATGCTGTGATACTTGTATATAATGGCAAACATTTCACAGAGGTTCTCTCTCATTGCTTTTCACTTTTTCCCACTCTCCTGCCCCCCAAAAACCCCAGTTCTCACAGATGTGCTGGATTTTACACTCCATTCCTCAGATCACTGGTGGGCACCCTCAGAACAGACAAGGATCTGACCCATGACTTGTCCTATAGTGAAAATTGATAATTTTCACTATAAAACACAGATTTATGTGTTTCTGATTTTGGAATCCTCCATGCTCTTCAATTTAAAGGCAGACAAACAACTAAACAACATTTGTTACCCTGGAGTATCTACCTGAAATACTTCCCATAGCTGCTAATGGCTTGGGCATTTAGATCATAGATGTGAATATTTAACACAGCAGATGTTTTAACAGCTCTGGGTTTCCAGGGATTAATTCTGTATCTTTTTCCTTACTTTACAGCAATGAACCACCAAGCAAGTGTTGCTTGTTTTGTTTAAAGACAAAATTATAGGAGCCACTTGTTTTGAATTCTCTGTCACACAGAAAGGAGTCTTCAGCAGAGTGCAGACTAAACACCAGCCCAGATTATCATGACACCATGATTTCACAGCCCTGTATCACAGAACACAATGTCCTATTCCAAAATACAATTGAAATCTCTTTTTTCTCTACTGATACCAAGCTTTCCTGAGGGAGGTAGTGAACCACAATCCTTCTGAAGCTACATTTCTCTTAATTGTTGTCTTCAGTCAAGGCATTCTCTGCAGTTCCAGGAATGGAAACAAATCTGCAAAGATGTATACACCTCAGAGACATCCAATTTTCACTATTCTGATTTCCTAGTGCTTCAGATTGTGCTCTGTATATTTCATAACCTCTCTTCCTTCCCATCAGCTTGTGGGATTTTGTCATGGTTTAGGAATGGTATTCTCCAATTTAGTACTCCCTGGACAGAACCAGGACAGATTTTAATTTTAGATTCAGATTATTTAAGATTACTGCACTTGACAAAAAATATTTTAGGATGTTTGCCTCCTCTCTTCCCATTAAGAAAAAGAAGAAACCTTACATACATTTCCAATTCTGTGCACTGCATGCTAGTGTTAGCTGAACTATGGTGCAGAATTGCAATCTACTACAATGGTGCACAATTTAGTTATAAAGGACAAAGATTTCCACTAAAAGCCTCCAATTACTGCCTAGTTTCCTACTCAATGGGATTTTGAATTTTATTTTTTAAAGGAAAGACAGATTTTGTGATACTCCTGCAGAAGAGATGGTGCACAGGATTCCTACAGGAACCTTTCTCTCCACTAGCCTAAAGCAAAAGAGAACCCCTGAAATGAAGTGATTAAAGTTATGTGGTGTGACCATCATGATTTACATTTGCAGAAGTCATGTTTGTCTGAGCCCTATCTTGAAATGTCAACATGGAAATAGTCAAGTACTTCAGTGTACAGTGAACTGGCTATGTCAACACAAAAATCAGATCCAGAGGTGAACATACTCAATGGGCCTATTTTATGCTCAAAGCTTATAAATCTAAAGCCAAAGGAAAAGATTTTTTTAAAGAAATTTAACTTTCTAAGGAGACCAGAACCTTCACAGTAACTTCACTGTTTCCTGGAACAACAAAACAACAGAAGGAAAAAAAAAAAAAACCACTACAGCTTTCTCTGAAACTACGGTTAGGGCAACACAGCTTGCTACTGTTAGATCTAAACATAAATTAGGCAAAATACATATCCAGTGTGTTGAAGCAACAGCTGAAGTTTGATATTAGCCTGGTTGAATCTCTGCCAGCATCTTCACATTTGGATACATATTTGAAACTTACATAGACATCAAATCAAACATGTGTACCATGCAAATTTGCATGCATAACCTTCTTTTCAGCAGTGAAATTTTGCCTGAATAGCCTTAGATTTTAGCAATTACTCTCTTTCAGCTTAAAAGAAGGAAAGCTCTAACAGGCAAAACCACTTAGCTATTCAACTGTATTCAACTAGCATCCAAAGTATTTACACCCTGTTAAGAGAACCCCGAAGCAAACCCGTACTGTCCCAAAGTGATTATTTCATGTTATATTTCCTGCCCATGACCTGCTGTTCCCTGTGAATGGCCACATTGAGCCAGACTCTCTGTGGCAGCAGCCAGCAGCAAATATCTGGATAAAGAGCACAAAAGGAGACATACTGCACCAACACATCCCTCTGTTCTTCAGGCACCTTCTGCACCAGAGAGGACATTTTTGCCTTCAAAACACCCTCATGAGATCTCATTTGCCTCATCATTTCTTAGTCCAAGACCACGTAAAAGCATTTGTACAAGCACATGGCAGCAAGTGCCCCAGGATCATCATCCTGGAACTTTTCAGTATAGCATTCCCATTCTCTGAAAAATCCCTTCACCCAGGGTTTTTCTCCTGGGAAGCTGAGAAGCCTCAGAGAAAAGGAAAACAATTCTTATCTCATTTGCTTCTCCTGTGTTAATGCTCATGTGGAATGTGTTTGGAGATTGTTTCATTGGATTCTGGTGTGAGTTATTTTAGCTCTTTGGCCAATCAGTGCCAAGCTGTGTCGAGACTCTGGAGAGAGTCAGGAGTTTTCATTATTATCTTTTAGCCTTCTGTAAGTATCCTTTCTGTATTCTTTAGCATAGTTTAGTTCAGTATTCTTTAATATAATATTATTATAAAGAAATAAGTTAGCCTTCTGAGAACATGGAGTCAAATTCATCATTTCTCCCTGCAAACACAATACCTCAGTATCACTTCAGGTGCCTCCAATCCTTGGGCTATGAGAAAATGTGATTATTTTCTCCTTAATCACCTTTTCCATACCACCCAGGATTTTACAGCCTTCTGTCATGTGCTCTCCACAGCCTTTCCCCAGCCCTAAGGAGGCCAGGTTAGGCAGCTGGGGTTTGTGTGGGAGCCATTCCCCATCTCTGAGTATCCCTGCCTCTGTGCCTGCCAGAGTGGGAAATGAGGAAGGGAATATCAGAAGTGCTCTGAGTTTCAAAGGGGAGGCACAGAGGTGTTTTAGATCATGGGTGTGAGCCCATGAACTCAGGTTTTGGGTTTTTTCCAGTCAGGGTTAGAAACTTGGCAATGTCAGCTTGGAACTGGCTAATTCTAAATGAACTAGCCCAAAGACAAGGAAGCAATTCAGCAACTTCAGGCAGCACTTTGCAAGTGCTAATTAACTTAGCTTAAATTTTTTAAGAAGCAGTCTGAGCTGAGTAAAACAAACATGTTTCATGCACATTCTTCTGGCTATCTTTTCTCCTAGTTTCCAGTCTCCCAGAAAGCTGTCATAAAAGGCTCCCTCCCTGGAGTCGTGCCCTGTTTTAGCTCCACTCATTTTTCCTCCTCCAGACTACAACACACAGAGAAACAACTTCTGTAATTCCTCTTCTCTAGCTCTCATGCACCTGGCTTCTGCCCAATAATTTTATAGCAAGGAAAACCCCTATTTAACTATTTTCTGAGCTTCCAGCTCCCAGATTTTTTCCCATTTACCTCTGTCTTGCAGTTGTTTTCAGATCTTGAAAATGAGGAATATCATGGGAGAAGGAAAATAAAATTGAAGGTAGGAAGGTGAGGTATGTATATAGTCAAAGATATCAGGCAATTATTTCATGACCTCCACAAACCAAAAAATAACTGAAAAAATTCAAGGTCTGTATCCTATGGAGACATTCTGAAGAACATAAATCACTCCCAGTGTAGTGTGGAAAAACGGGAATTGGGCCTGAAACAAGGTAATGAGGTCAATACTGGCCCTTCCTAGGGTCAGAATTCAGAGCTAGAAAAATTATCCTTATCTATCAGGAGTCAAGATTTTCCTAACCATGTAGTGGAGGCCATAAAATAGCTTCTCAGATTGCACTCCTAATATAGAACTTATATTAAAGGAAGAATAAATTTCACAGTCAAATTTTCCAGTCAACATTTCATGGCACAAAAAAGGAAGACTGAAGTGCAAAGTGCACAAATCTCCATCAGACATATTCGGAAGGCATGGATCCTACCAGACCAGTAGCTGTAAAATGCTAGTAAAAAGCATGTAATTGGTTTATAACTTTGTGACCTTAAAACCCACTTCTGAATAGGCTTCTGAAATGGTCATCTCATTTCATTAGTAAGGAAATTATTCAGCTGTCTCTCCTCTCCACAGTTCTTAAATTCTCCCTGCAGTGCTCCACATGAGGACACACACGCAGCTGAAATAAACACTGAGCATGTTTTTGAGCTCCTCCACAGCAAGTAAGTGGACAAAAGCAAACCCTGACTCTGTTCATACACTGGAATTCTCTGTTGGAGGCCCTGAAGGTCCATTACCAGCTCTCTTCTGTGTTTCTTGCCCTTCCACATGCAGCCAGTGAGAAGCGGGGATGTTCCATATTGCATTAGCTATAAGCTATACACACTGGGCACTGAACAGGATGGCCAGAAATCTTGCAGGATTTAATTTACAATCTTGCATGCTGTAAGCCCCTCAGGTCAGGAAACTCTCATGGTTTTATGTATCTATAAAACAACATGCATACCTATGACACTGTATAAATAACAGGATTGGATTAAAAACATCTGTAGTCACTCTGGCTGATCTATTGTCTTTCTGCCTGCTGTCTCTTCATAATTTCTGAAGGCAGACAAGCCATTTCACACAACAGGAATGCTGGTGGTGCTGATGCAGCTACATATAAATCTGTAGCAACATGTTCATAAGAGACCCAATGAACAGAGAAATTAAAAAATAATAACAATCTGTCCTTCAAACGGGACCTCCTGACAGGTTTCCACTTGATTTTTGTTTACTTTTGGCCAAGAAAATATAGGAAACATGGATAACTCGAACAAAACAGTTTCCAAAATGTGGGAGGAGGTGGTAAGGACAACATATCTTTGATTCAGAGCTGAGACTGTTGTGATACTCTTTTCTCTGCCTGCCCAGAAGTGTCAACAAGGATTCATGTATTGTAAACTGCTTCTGTGAAAGCAAAAAGAATGTACGTCCACAACATGGTGATAGTCACAGAAGATATAAAGAGATTCACACACTGTGCAACTATTGAGATCAGAAATAATGCTAAAAGGGAGGCAGACTGTTATTGATACCAAGCAGGGAAGGGAACAACTACATTTCCAAGAGAGAGGCAAAGAGGAATCCTAAATTTAGAACAAAATTCAGAACTGAAGCCAAGATACTGTCACCACCAGAGCTGCGTGAACATCTCACAGAAAATCCTTCAACAGTTTTAAACTCAGCTCACTTGGGTTTAGAAGAGGAGGGGGGGAAATCAATTCCCTTCACGTGAATCATCTCTGTGTCCTTCAAATCACCATGCAGAAATTAAAAATGAAACACCTCTCTCCCTGCCCAGCTAAATGATTTTCTAAATTGATTACAAGCCTTTCCCTTTGACTCCCTAGTCCAACTTCTGGCAGCTGGTCACACGGTAGGTCTGCTGAATCCAGTGAGTCTGCTCTGGTTTTGCGCTACACCTCAGGCTGCCCTCATCAAAGACAAGCATTAATTAAATTCACTCCATCTAATGAGAAACTCCCCTTTTGCAGGGAGGAATTAGGAACAGTTTGAAAGATAGAGGAAAATGTCATAAGTGTGAAACTGGATGACAGATGTTTTCCTCAAAAATGAGATGATCCAAAGATGTTCAGTCTGATCGTTTCACATGCAAGTGCTTCCCTCCACCTTTCCATGTTATTCTCTCAGATTTATCCATATTTTCTCTCATCCATTTTCCTCTGTCCTAGCAGCAAGTGATTTACTGATGACCCTTCTACAGTTTTCCATGGTGTTTCCTATTTGACTTTTACCACTGATTTTCAAACACTCTGAAGGCTAACAAGAAAAAAAGCATTATGGGGCAGAATAATTCTCCCCTTACTCTTCTGGGAAAAGAGAATTGGACATATATGCACAGATGTATGAAGGAGTACATATAGAATGCACTTAGTTTCCAGATTTAGAGTGTGTGAAGCATTTACACTGATAATGATTTTTTGTCTTTGGTGTTACAAGTCTGGATACCAGAGAATTTTGCTCTGCAAAGACGATGGGATGCTCAGTTTGATCCGGACATTCACTTAATAAACATCATCCATAAAAACTGAGATTGTCTAAAACTGAAATTAGAGTGTGATCAAACTGTACTCTTGCCTGCTACACAACCAGAGGGTGCCAGGCCAGCTTGCTAGCAAGGGCTTAGCAGGTGGAAAGCACATCTGTTGCAGCTGGCAGCATTTTATATGCTGCTGCTGTATGACTGCAGGTATACTTAAACCCTTCTTCCTCAACCTCCTCCCTGTGCCCAGGAAGGGACTGACAAGAAAATAAGTCAGAAGCTTAGCTAGTTTATTGCTTACTATAAGGGATTTTTATTCAAACACATGAACTGCAACAATAAAGCACCGTGGTGAGTAAGGACAGAATCAGGTTACTACTTGCACCAGCAAAAACAAGAGAGGCTCTGGCACCTTCCTGCTGCTGCGGAAGCAATTGGAAAAGGAAAGCACTAATGAAGGCAATTGAGTAGCTTTGAGAACATCAAAATGCAGGAGAATCCTAAATTCTAATCCCTCAGCACAATACAAGCTTTGCTGCTACACACCGTGCTCCAGCATTTACTAAAATCAGATTGTGCTTTTTAAATGTGGTCCACATTTGGGAGTATTATTTATTTGGAAGAAATGCAGACCATTAACTCTGAGCCTACTAATCTCTATGGATCCATCCTAGATGTGGTGTTGGTTTACCCCATAAAACTTTTTGTTTCTTTTTCAAGCTCTAGAGGAAAGAAAGCTCACAATCTAGAATTAAATTCTCAAGGATGCCAGAAGAACAGAGTCAGGCTGTTTCCTAACAAAACCTTATTTATAAAACACTCAAGAATCTCTTTGGAAGTCAGGAATTTAAACATAGATTTTTAATTGTGCCTTTTTTAGGGCTTTAAGATTAATTTCAACAAGGACCACAAGCATGTGTTCATTCACCCATTCAGACTGATAGGCAAGAGAGAAGGTTCAGATATGTTCTCTAGCATTCAGGAGCCTTTTTTCATTGTATGACATTAAAAGTCTTCACAACTTCTTTTGAACACACTAGGAAGAAGAGCAGCAGCTGTGAAGTTCTTGGCCAAAGTCAGAAACAGTTCCTACCAGGCTTGGATGATGGTATGGAAAACAAAATAGACCTCCACCCTATACCCACACACACACCACCTCAAAGCCATTTTCTGCCAAAAGATAAAGAAAAATAAAACTATTACACAAAACTGAGTCTTTTTTTCCCAGAAGACTAATTAGGAGAGAAGAGAGAAAGCACAAAGGGTATGGGACACCTGCAGGAGTTTTGAGCATTCATTTTGACTTACATTACCCTGAAGAAGAGCGATTTTTGTTCTTGCTAATATGAGCAACTGCTGAAGAAAAATATTAATTGGGCATCAGCCTTTCCCCCTTCTGTAAGAGCAGCAAAAAGTTTTTTGGTTAGCTTTCTAGGGAATGAACTCTGGAAATCCTCTCTTAAATCAAGAATCAAGCTTTTCAGCTAGGACTTCTTGCCAGCTGCCTACAGTTAGGAGGAGGAGGGAGAAAAATCAGAATTTTGTATACTCTTTCAAAACTATCTTCCTTATCCTTCCCTTAATACTCATTCAAAAAGGTCTTCTCCACCAGCTCTTCAAATGATTCAGACCAGTTAACAACATGCAGTTAGTTATTCATCCATTCACCACTACTGTACCTATAGTCACTTAAAACAGCTGAAAATCTGACTCCCTGTGCCTTTTGCCTTTGAAGTTCTTGATAAGGACCCTTTTCAACACACAAAGGACTGGAGGTATGGAGTTCTAGCTAAATCACTTCCCTTTTGTCTTGGCTCTTAGGCACACCAGCTGTGTCCCACACTGAGTCTGTTCTTTCTCTTGTTGCTACTCTTCATGTGACTTGAAGGGGGGATCTCAGCTCTGCCTGCAGCACCTCCTGCCCCTCCTTCTGCACTGACCTTGGTGGCTGCAGAGTTATTCCTCTCCCACATCCCTGCTCCTCTGTCCAGCTGCTGTTTGTGAAAGAGCAGCTTTCAGGTTCCTTTTTTCCCTTCCTTAAATCTGTTTTCCCAGAGGCACCATCACCAATGGGCCCAGCCCTGGGTCCACCTTGACTGGCAATTGGCTGTTGGACTGGGGAGAAGCCTCCAGGAGCTTTCCACAGGTCCTTTTTAGGGCTTTGTCACACAAACCCAAAACACTTGGCATCTATCTTATGCTTAATACAGAAATACAAGGAAGAAATTTTATCCAGTAAAAGGTTTCTGCCTTTTTCTAGAACAGTAAAAGTCTGTTGTATAAGCAGAGAAAACAAATCAACAATTATCCCAAGGATGTTTCATTTACTTCAAGGTGCTTAATGATCCCCATTTTACATTGGCAAATTCTAAACATACCAAATGCCAAAAAAAAAAGTAGAGAAACCTTTAAGACATACTCACTATTAGCAATAAATGATTAAAAACATCTGCATGTGAGGATGCATGGCAGGAAACACGAGGAGTCATACAAACAATGCTCTATGATTTATCCGAATCCTGGGAATTGCAGGATGAAGGCTTGGAATCAGGTGGTCTTTAGCTACAGCCCTGCTGCTTGGGAAGCAAACACATGCAGGAATGGTTTTTATAAAGGCATAACAGAGCATGTGCCAGAAGATGAGCCTTCATTTTGGAACAAAATGACTTTACATTCATCACAGCTATGTGCATGTAAAGTTCCAAAGACTTTCATAGTTTCAGTCCTGTTTGCAATGGTAGTTTCTTCCTTACATTTCTATGTTTAAATTTATGTACCAACTTCCAGAACACAGAGAAAAGGCAGTCACCAAAAGGATTTCCCAGGGAATAATTCCTGCAGAAGGAGCATAATGAGCTCTTTGAGATACAAATCTGTCTTTATTTTCATGTGCTATACAGCACGAAGCTACCAACAATAAATCCTAGAAGAGGAAAAGAAGTAAACACAGCAGTTGATTCCATCTCAGTTTTCCTGCGTACTTTTAGCAAAGAATCACTGGATACAAAGTGGCAACACTTGAGGGAAACATAACTACTACAAAGCAGTGCTAGAACAAGAAGAAAAGCTTGCTGCCACCCAGATCCTTCACACTTCAGAGTAAAGGAGGTTGTGACTGCTCAGCTGCAATTTGGATGTAGAGCAGAGGCTGATGGGCTGGAACCAAGTGGCAATCACTGGGATCTTTAATGACAAGCTGCCACACAAAACAGGACAATGCAAACTGATGAATCACACAGACTAACGAGGAGGTGCTGAGGATGAGTAGCCCAAGCCCAAGCCTGAGAAATAATTGGCAAGATGAAAAGATATTCCCATGTACTGTGCAGATGGGCAGGAGATGGGAGTACAACTGCCTGGCTTTACAGCTTCCTAGAGGAAACACAACACCCTGGTAAGCAGGGCTGAAAAATCGTCGTGACACATTGTTTAACTGCTCTTTCAAGTCCAAATTCTGCACCTTCCAGATTCCAAAGCAGTTTCAAGGAAAGAAGATGGTCTGACTTCAGTGAACTCTTTCCCATTGGCATTCAGATCACAGGTTCTCAGGATTTCTAAGCATGTTCCTTTTTGTTGAATGCAGTACCACAAAAACCCAGAGGCATTTTGAAGAATTTCCTTTTGTTCATCCGACTGTAACCTCTAAACAAGTCCCTGTTCAGCAGTTTAAGCACCCTAGATGTGCTCTGCACATTATCAGGCCAGACACACTGTCAATATTAGATGAGCCCAGTGCAAGCCTTTCCCTGGCCTAGCTATTTTTGTCCAAAAAATAAAATTATAAAACCTAATTGCCATGTTTTATAATAGTGTCCCAAACTCCTATCTATCCAAACCACCATCCCCAATGCCAATCACAATTTTACACCTCAGAACCACCAGCATCCTTTAGCTTCAGTTAAGAAGGTTACTCACCTGTGTGTTCTGCACAGTAACAAATGATGAAGGACACATTCTGCAGTCTCTTCCACTTGAGAAGGTGTGTGTACCTTACATGACAAACCAGGATCACATGATCACTAGATCACCATCACCAGGATCACCATCACTAGAATCCTTTGCCTAAATGCTTAGGAATCTCAGCTAAATTCACTGCTACAGTCTAATTAATTTGTACAGCAGTAAAACTGTCTTTTTAACAACAGGCTGCAGATCCAATAACAAACAGGATGCAGTATTTTAAATAACAGAAAACTGATTAATCAACCTCTGCAGAAGCTGCTCAGACCACGATATTTATGTAGGTCAAGACCTGCTATTTCTGTTTGTTGAAGCAAAAGGACAAAGACTGGTACATTTGCAGTGTTCCTTCACCAGCCAGCTAGCACTTGCCTAGAACTGTGACATCCTACATTCATTTTGTCAGGAAGCACCACTTCTGGATGCTGATGTTTCTGGGCATAGCCACTGGAAATGGTGAAAATTAATAGTTTGGAAGATGTAAAAATGTCATTTTTCTTTCACACTCAATCAAGAGCTGAAACGGTGACCTAGGTCAGGAAGATCATCAACTCCTACTGTGGCAGCATTTGTTCTTGTCCAGGATGGGTCAGTAAAGGAGCTGCTTCCTTCCAGGGGGAGCTCTGGGTAGAGACTCATGTCCTCACCAAAACTAAAAACCAGAGCTCTCCCTTTGTTTTATGAACAAGTGGATTCTTAAAATGGGTTATTTACTGAAAGAGTTTTAAAGCTCCAAATGGTGAAACTGTCTTGGTTTATGTGCTGTGTTGAAGAAAGTCAGGCTTGGCACATGTTTCTCATTAACTGTGCTAAAGCAGCTCAGTTTCCCTAGAAATTCCCAGATTCTCTTTTGCAATAGGGTAATCTAGAAAGCCCCTAATTTTAGCTCTTGAGTCTGAAAGGGTGGCACACACATAAGTAGTGCTGAGTGAATGCTGCTGAAATGTCTATGATTGTGTGGAATGCTAAAGAAAGTGGGCTTCTTGGCATATACAGCACCATTAAAATCTTCCAAATAATGTCTAGAAGGAAGTCTTATAGATATTTGTGTAATGCAGTGACAGATGAAGCTCTCACACTGCTACCTTACACATCTGTCAGTGCAGCAGGGGACAGTGTGAGATCCAGGATCCCAGTCACATACCCTGTGGCAAAGCGGTCAGAGCTAAAAGCTGCTCCCCCTGCAACCCAGTGTGTTATCTGTGCCCAAAGTTTAGGACTATGTTAGCACATCTGCAGGTTTACCCTAGAACCTGGATACCTACCATTTCTAAATTATTATTACTTCTGAACAGGGAGAAGTAAAATGGGCCAAAAGACAGGGCAGTTTATCTAGCACTCATCATAACAGTGTTGTGTGCTTTCCCCTGACATTCTCATTTTCAGGCAGATTAAATCACTTTTGAACTGCTTGCTTTTTTTTTGAGAACAGCTTTCAATATGAGGTAATTGAAGGAAACCTATCCATTTAGTATATATTTTCAAGTTAATAATGTTGACATACTGTTCAAATAAATCCCCAATTTAGCAATCAACCTCAAATAAATCCCCAATCTGTTTTTAGACAAGCCCTCCATTTTAACCTCCACATGGAAGGAGAACTAAGTGACTTCCTCATCTCACTTAATAGAGAACATATGTTCAAAGATAATGCTGTGGGCTTGCTCTGAGAAGCTGTTCCTCCTCTGACAGAGAAGCTGGGAGCTCACAGAGTAACACTGATCCATAAGGAGTGGACAAGTTGCCATAAATCTCACTCACGGCAGAGCTCACTTCAGAAGAAAAGACTGCTGATCCAAAAACACAAACACAAACAAAAGCACCCTGGCAACAGGTGAAAAAAGCTGATATAGCCACTAGAAGGATGAGAAGTAAAAGCCACCTCAACCCTAATTTTTTTGGAGGGATCTGAGGGGTAGAATTTAAGACACAGAGAGAGGATGGAAAGAAAGGGATCTCTACTACCACAAAGCACAAGAAGAAGCTCTGGAATAAAACTGTTTTAAATCCCTGCCTTACAAACCCTCTGGAGCAATTTGAGGTGGAAATGCTATGGTAATATCAACAGTCATGTTCAATTATTTTATAAATATTTCTTTGCTCAGATTTACTTTCACAGCTTACAGAAAGGATGCAATTGTCACTTGCTTCTTCAAGCCTCAATTTTTCAATCTACAAAAGAAAGCTAATTCACCTGCCAAAGCCATTGTACTTGACGCTGGATAAGTCACTAATAAAACTCACATTCTTTGAATCCCAGTCAATCCACTGATTAATCAGGCTGTGCCCATAAACAAGCAAACACTTTATTTGCATTTGGAGACAAATCAAAGCCACCTCATTCTAACTTGCTCAATACCATGCCCTTGGTCGCTAAGGTGGGGGCCAAATACAATCACTTACAACCAGTAATAGAAGAAAAACAAAGATTCATCACCAGACTTAATTAACATTTCTTTGCAGATTTATCTGATCCTACAAAGCCCTCAAACCTTTCAAGATCAATCCCAACCAAATCAATGACAAGAATCACTCACAAATTTTTCAGTATGTTTTGGCACCCCCCATGTTAGAGCCATACTAAAACCAAGAAAGTATAAATTGCCTTAACAGGAAGAAGGAACAAAAACACATGGGTAGAAACTGGCCACATGAGAAACCTGAGAGCTAAATTCTCTGTTCATTCTGTGCAAAGCCTTATTCAGAGAAACACATTCAGGAGATGTGTTTTAGATCAGAGGAATGCCACCCTGAAGGACACAGATAACAAAGCCTAGATCTTCCCCTCAAAGTCACCACTTAGAGCCATTTTATGTCATGCCACACTTTTTTTCATGGTGTCATAATTTCAGCCAGGACAGGGTTAATTTTTGCAGTAGCCAGGAGAAAGCATGGGCAGGACACAGAAGACATTCTGTACCACCTCACATCGCTGCTGGGAGCAGGGCAAAAAGTCTCTTAGGAAGAAGGGGCTCGATGCAGTCTAGAAAGCTGACAGAGGGAGCCATCCAGTATTTCTGTTATCAGGGAGGTGTCCCCATGTTAAATGTTTGTTTTCTTACAGCTTTTGTTATTATTATTGTTGTTGTTACTGCTCATTTCTTATCTCATTGCTTTTTCCAGTAAATTATTCTTAGCACATGATTTTTGCCTTTTATGCCTCCAACTAGGGAGGGGGGAGAGCAGCTGTGTGGTTTTTAGTGGGAGTACTAAATTGGAGAATACCATTCCCAAACCATGACATGTGCATGTGTATTACAAAATAATTTTAAATGAAAGGTGTTTTAGTCTGCCTTATTGCTTGGAAATCCTTGAAGGTCAGTGTACAATGAGTTGCCTGGGCTTAAAAACCAAGCTTGGAATATCAGGGTGAAGAGGAGATTAGCTCTAGCATCAGAACATATGCAAGACGAGTTACTGAAGAATGAATCCATAAGCTCCAGCTGCTTTGTCACAGATGTTTCTTCAAAAATACAAAATGATCAACCTTTAAGCCACAGACCAGAGTTCAACAAACATGAAACCTTGATAAATGCAGAAGTTATAGTTTTTAAATTTTTCATCAACGACACCAAAAAAATACAAGTCAGTTTGAAAATAAATTGCCATAAAGCATGCCCTAGGTTTCTATAACTAAGAAGACAGCTTGAAAGAGGGCTTTTTTCAACCATTTGGTAGTGAGTTTTGGTTTAGCAGAACTGTTTGTAGCCTGTCCCTATAAAACGGATCAGCCTGGCACCAGTAAATATGACTAAGCAGAGGACAAAGAAAAGTTAGTAGTAAGAAAGAAACTCAGCCAGTTTCAGCTACCCCTGTATGGACACTGAAAAACCATTTATTCTACTGTTCTAGTTCTGAAGTAGCATTTTCAAGTTTGTAGAGAATTAAGTCCTGGGCACTCAGCAATTGATGTTTAATAGATGAGTCCTTGACTATATTCTACTCTCAACAAAGTGAGCAAGAGAAAACACCAAGCAAGCTAGAAGCAACCAGTGATGTGTCTGCAGAAGGCACCATCTCAGCTATCAGGAGAACTGGAAAAGAATCTTGCAATCCTTTTTATTCACAGAGAGGGCCTAGGTCACTCTTATTGCCAGGGCCAAAGGCTCCCAGGATTCAGGAGTTTCCTATTCTAGAGTTAGTCTCCTTAGCAGCTGTCATACACCAAGGTTTCAGAGCACTGTCCAAAGCATTCTTTTAGAAAATGGTATCATGGAACTCCAGGAACTGGAAGAGTATTTTAAAGAGAACCAAGGTGTTTCACAAAGCCTTCTGTATGACTGAACACAACCATAATTACTGTCTGAAGTTTAAGTAAGTCAATAAATTAACATTGAGACATTAAGAATGTTTATTACTATTTATAGCAGTAGAAATTGTGACATTTTTAAAAAAGTCTTTGAAGATCTGGACTCCAATGTTTACAGATACCATCTTTTGTATCTGGTACTTTAAACAGAAATTAAGATAACCCAGAAAAGAGATGGAGTAAACACACAGCTGATAGTCACATCTAGGGGATTTTTAATGGTGCTAGTATAATGTGAAGCTGCACATTTTCCAAATGCTGTTTGCATCTTAATATCATAAACTTGTAGCTGACCATTATGAAATAGTCAAACACATTAAAGTTTGCAATACCCTTCTCAAAGTTGATTCATAATCATTATTAGGAATTATCCATACAGTTAATTCCAACGTTTGCCAAAAACTTTATAACATTTTAGTTTTAAAAACCAACATCAGGAATCAATTATAAGCTTTGGCTCAAGTGACCTTATCTCTTCTTGTTGCACAATACCAAAATGAGTTTAATTCCCACCCCTATCTGCACTGTCTGTTAAAGCCAAGCTGCTGGGTCAGCCAGCTGCAGGCTCCTCTGATTTGGAGATCTAGGGGAAAACTCACTTCCTTTTTGGAATAAGTCCCTCTTGCCTCTCTCATTTTAGCAGTCCCAATGTAAGCACAAGGTTATTCTCCACTCTCACACCGAGATTTGGCCCTGTGACATTTTGAGTCACACTAAGTAGTCCATTTGTCTTTAACAAGATTACTCCTTGATTATCTCTTTGGAAGGCAATTGATCAATCAATACTAATTAATTCATTTAGACAAAGGACCTAGCATCCAAATGCATGTATTCAAAATTGAATGTCACATTTCCCTTCAAGTTTTTCAATATTTTTAGTAAGGAATCTACAGAAGTGAATATCTTATTAGGTGCCAATAGCTTCATTACAAAATATTAATCACCTTTATGGCTTCTTCTTACTGGTGCCTGAAGTGAAACTGATTTGAAAGATGAACAGCAGAATTAGAAAAGACTGACTTCCTACAGCTTTAGCTCTCACACTGGATTCTCCCATGCCCACAAAAGCTGACAGAAAAACTGACAGAAGCAATCAGGGCAATTCATACCATTGCTGCCACCTACAGATTATCTGGTAACAGATAAGGGCTGAGCTGACACTCACATTTTCCTAATGAGAGCACTGATAGAGAGCTGGGAAGGAGACATGGAATGTATTTTCATGAAGCTCATAGAAATCAAGTAGCTTAAAGAGTGATCTCCATCATCAGCTTTGGTTGAAATTGAGTGAAAGAAATGAAATAAAGCAAGGAAAGAATGGCTTATTGGGGGAGGGACAAGCACCAAGAAATTACACTCTCAGTCTCATTTCCTAAAGAAACTAGGCTTATAATGTTTAGTTTATTACCATATATACACCTTTCAAACAGGTTAGATCGTTATAGTCATACTGCAACATTTTTCACATTTTCCTTTTTTAGGAGAAACTGAGAACCTGGTCAAATGAGTATGACCTAGCAGCTCAAGGAGCCTTACCAGGCCATACTCAGAAAACACAGTGAACCGTTGAATTCCTCAGTCTGAGGGGTTTCATTCCCCTCAATAACACTGCAGAAAGACTGTCCTGCAAACCTTTGCAGTTTCCCTATCAGCTCACAGAAACCTCACAGATTACCATTGGTTGTCATTGCAGGGGAGATTTTATTCCAGATCATCCCATCCCATACCCTGAAACACAAGACCAGTGAATCTCAGAGAGCATTTTTGCACCAAGTCTCTCCTCCATTATTTGAAGTGTGAGACCAGACCTGTTTTAGCACATTTAGGAGGACTGCTTGGGAAGCCTGCCATTTACTAAGCTCCTGCTGAGCTGAGATTTCAATTCGTTTATTTCCCTTTCTTCAGCTGACAGCAGCTGATCTGGCTAACCAGCTTCAGAGTCACTGCTAAACTTTCCTGAGCCCTGTCCTAAAGGAGCTACTTTATGTCTTTGACATTAAAGGAAGCTTCAGCAGACTAGGATTCCAATTTTGTCCTGCTACTGACTGTACTGTAGCCATTTGTTAGTGATATATTTAATGAGGTCAGCATAACTCAGCATAATGTACTCCTAAAAATATTTAGTATTGATTTCCTCCTCTTCTCTAGCAAAGTAATGTTGGATGGAGAGCCAAAATATTAATTCATTCTCCAGGCATTTTTCTCTTCCTAAGGTTGATTCCAACAGTTAGATCTGGAAAATTTAATCTATCATCTCCAAGAATGTACTCTTCATCCAGGTGTCCTACTGTTTCTGCCTCCTGGTATCTTTTTCCTCACACTAGAAAGCTGGGCTCTGAGCTCCTGACAGCTTTTTTCTCCAGCATTAAGCTCTGCATTCAGCACTTGCCTTTCCTTTCAGGTGCTGCCAGTGGTGAATCCACTTCTCCACAGTGGCAGGCCAAATCAGTCCTCATCCAACTGACTGTGAGGACATTTTAAGCTCAGAACTGCTTTCCTCAAATACTCACAGAAGTATATTTTTCCCAGGAAATCTAACCATTAATTTCATCGTTTTTGGCTAAAAACATGTCAGCTAGCATCTGTTCACAAGCCTGCATAAGGCACACTCCCTATTTTCTACAGATGGCATTACAATCTTTTCATCAGCCTTTGTATAAGACAGCACATTTTCATCCAGCTTCAACAAAACACTGAAGTAGGTAAACTGACCAATGTGTTTCAGCATCTCCCAGACACAGCAGCAGCTAGCTGGGAAGAATCTTCCCTTCAAAACATCTTGATCCACAGGTACACTTTAAAAGCCAGCTTAAGGTTTGCTAAGTTGCCCATAAGACAGCATTAAACAAAAAAGGAAAAAAAAAAAAACAAACCCCAAAACTTTAAAAAACAAACCAATCCACAAGTACACCTTCTTTCTTTCATCCCATGGGAGAGCTCCAAAATGGAAAAGCATCATTTGGAAACAGCAATACCAGCATGCAGAGTTTTCTTTTAATATAATCACAAGCATTATTTATTTAGGATTATAGAAGAAAAAATTCCAAGAATTCAGGAAACCCAGAGGATACCAAACCAACAGTAATTTCAGTTTTGATGCTCTCCTTGCATGTAATGTTTTCAGTACCATTTGGTGTGTTAACATCAAACATAAATTAGAAATACAGTCAGTGCAATCAAATCAGCTTTCTGAAACATTCCCTTTCACTTTCTCAAATACACATCACTAATTGCATGTTAATTTTTGTACTTTTAATATAAACTAGGAATTTTCTCTCCTTGTTTACTAATTCTAGTGTATTTAATTAGCTGCATTGATAGACATTTGCTTCCATAGGATCCATTCCTAATGAGACTGGAAAAAGCTTCCAAAACTCTGTGATAAGCTGTTCTGAAAGCACACTCTGCTTTTCCCAAATGTCTCTTCCCAGCCTCTTCTAACTGCCCTCTCCTTCCATCTTGTAGCTTACTCCCAAATATTTCTGAACTGATCTAGCAAAAAAGCACAGTCTAATATTTCACAGGTGCACTCGTGCTCTCGAGGGTAAATGTATCACCCTGTCATCACTGTGGTCAACACATTCCTCACAATCACATTATCAGCTGCTTGTGTTGTTTCTGTCCTTATGGAGTGGTTGGGAATGCACACAACTGCCATGTGAAAGACTTCCAGGTGCAAGGTTATAGCTTTGCATCTGTTTTGTTTCTCATGAGAGGTGTTTTTTTTCCTCTCCAGTCTTTATAGGACTTCCATGTGGCCTTATTATGTTATCACTGGCACATGAAATACACACAGTCTTTAAAAGAACAGAAAATATGCAGAGTGAAAGCAATGCTGGATGACAAGATTAAGGTGATTTTCCCAGGGTTTTATGAATAAAAACACTTTAAATAAATTATTGCAGGCTTATGCTTCACAATGATTATGCTACTCAGAACTCTCAGCTATCCTTCACTGTCTTTTTTGTTCCAGTTACATATCTCCTAACTGCCTTTTACCTAAAACCCAAGAGCCATCTTCCTTACAAGACACCAGTGTAAAAGGCAATCATCACTTAGACAACTCCATATGTGAATTGCCAAATGATTTCCAGCAACACTTCCAATTCTCAGTTTAATTTTAAGGGAAAAACTGTCATCCCTTCAGGACTTTAGTGGCAGTTGGGTTCACATCTGGACTTTGCATCCTTATAAAAGACAGGAAACAAAAGCTCTTCTACATCTGAATCCAGCCCTGGAAGTTGAGGAGACTCCTCAAAGCACACTACCAACAGCAGATCCTGGATTAGATACTTTAGATTACAAATCAATAAGGGAGAATGACACTGTGAGTACAGACGCAATTCTCAGTTAATCCTTCTGTTATTACCTTGCAGGCAGTTGTCACAGAAGGTTACAACTGAAATATTTTTTAAAAGAGGAAAAAAACCTGATTCTAAATTAAGAGAATCATATTTTATTTTCAAGCCCTCAGCAATTCACTTGTTGCAAAGGAAGAGGTTTTTTGTTTCATATAATTTATTTTTAAAGGGTTCCTTCTCATCAATTTCAATAGCACCTCAACAGTATTACCTGCAGGTTTGCTTGGCTAAATGCATAAATGGAAATTTCATGACAAGTCTTCAGACTTTTTCACTGAGCTTTATAGAACATCAGTCTGTCTCTTTACTTGCCCCACCTATCACAGTTTGTTCAATACAATTCTCTCCATTTTTCCCTGTATGAGGTATTCAAGTACAAGAGCATTGGCCTTCTGTAACCTCTCCAAGTATCTCCATTTTCCAGAATTCATTCCCATAGAGAAATTGAAAAATGAAGATTCTGAAATTACCTTATAAACAGATCAGAACTTCTACTACTTATCAGAAAAAACCCAACCAATTTATTTTTATAAATCTGTGTATACTTAAACTCAATCCAGTAAATAAACATCTCTACAATTTATTTGTGGGTAGCAATCCTTGCATCTCTTGTCACTCAACGAAACAGCACATGCAGTTTTAGTAGCTGTTAAGTTAGAAAACACAACTCAGAATTAAATTATGGCAAAATTGGAGTCCAGAAGATTTATACTCTGCCAGATTGCATAAATACTCTTGTTACAACTAACATACAAGCCAAGCTCCAATGAATATGTTCTTATGAAATTATTTTAAACTCTGCAACTTTAACCCTGCTTTGGTTTCAGCCTCTCTTAGTGCTCCCCAAGTAGCTTGCTGTTAAAATATCAACTGTGTCACTTTTTAGGTAGACACTATATAGTGATATTTTCTCTACTATTTAGAAGAAAATTGTAGAAAGCCATAAGCCCAGAGGAAAAAATCAGAAAAGAGATGTCCATGGAGGGCAGTTTTCTCCCTGGGCTCACACAGCTTGATCAATACTCAGTATCATTGAAGAACCTGTTTCTACATATCAAAAACAGTAGGACAGAATAGCCAGTAACCTCTAAAATAATGTAAAGGCAACTATTTAAGTTGTATACTTTGAATTTTAACTACAAAGGAATTTTGAAGATTCCTCAATATCAAAGTCATTTGAAAAGACAACTAAAGTGACAATTTTCTTAAGTATTTTTTAATAATAAAACTTATTAACTTAGCTGAAAATTAAGAAAAATGTGACATAAAAGTACTGTAAATTTAGGAAGAATATGTTCCATGTAAAAGAGAAATAGTTCAATAAAATAGTTGAACATTTACATGCAAAATTGACACTACCTTCAGTGGGGACTTCTCAACAGCTTTACAAACCATGTGTTACTGGCATCAAAATCCACTTTCTTCTGTGGATTCAAGCTATTAAAGAACACCTTTTTTGTAATACACCTACAGACAAAATCTTTTGGAAAATAATTTTGTTCATTTTGCCTACATTTCACCCTCAGTGTAACCATACTGAGATCTACCAAGAAGCACAGGAACAGCCAGGTATAAATACTATTTTAGTTCTCCTTTCTAAAGAGGCCGATTGTGCAACCTGTTGCTTTCTTACCAAGAACAATTTTCCTTTGACACATAAAATAGTTTACCATCACCTGAGGGAAAAAAAAGACCTCACACAACACCATTTTGCATTAAAATATTCTACACTGACTTAACTCATTGATGGAAGACTCTTATATCTGTAACCCATCCCCTGGAGATCCAATTGAGTAGATCATGGATTCTGAAAAACACTGGAAGACCAAGCCTATTCTCTAGAAAACATTAAACAAAGCCAGCCACCACAGTAATTAGATTGGAGGAGGACAATTTCTCCAAAGGGTGGGATAGAGGCTCAGCAGATGGGGTGGGATGGGCAGCTGTTCTCCCTGGTGGAAGGTTTGAGCTGGGTTATGAGCAGCTCTGGGAGCACGAGCTTTGAGACCCTGCAAATTCAGCAAATCAAAATATCCATTGTCAACTCTGAATAAACTTGCTAGTCCTCATGGAAAGCATGGTCTGGAGGTACTCAAGCTCTTTCTGGGTTGAAATAAGGGGTTTGAGGACATGATTCAGTGTCCTCAAACCTACTTTGACTACTTTATGAGCAAATTAACTCCAGCAATGCGGAGTTCCAAGTATCTGACCCAAAAATGTTGACTCTTGGATGCAAATAACCACCAACACAGTAACACTCCAAGAGTGAGGGGAGGAAAGAGGGGAACCACTCACAAAACCCAACCATGATTGTCTCCCAAACCATATGGCAGAGACAGCAAGATTTCCACACAAGAAGCAAGTTCTAAATTCAGTGCTCTTTTCTGGGTGCTCTGAGATTTATGTAGAAGGTGGAAGCCTTGCTCTAGAGATCAGGGCCATCAGCAGAGGACTCTGTACCTCCAACCAGTCATTGAGATGTGGTGTTTTGTAGGCATGGCAAGAAAATTCACTCCATTTTAAGCTGTTTTATAATTAACAGAGACAACACCAAGAGTTGTTGTAAAAGTGGAGTAAAATTAGCTGTGATGAAGTATATAAAATTTTACCCCTTAGAAATTGATATCTGCCATTTTAATTGAAATAAGCCATGACACCTGTAAATTGAAACTACTACTACTAGTGGCAAAATAATGCCCTTCATGTTTGGAATAAGTCCTGTTTTATTCTCATGACTTACAAGTCTTACACAAGGACAAGCAGACAGATTCTGACATTGTACCTGTAGTGTTTCTCAAAGTTAGGATGAACTTCAGTGGTGCGATTCCCATGGGAACACACAATGCCAAAGCTCTAATCCCCCAAAGCCCTGAAATACATGCTCAAAATCAAATATGAGTTTTGCAGAGTGGAATAAATTCATAGATGCACTTACATTTAGGTGAGTGCCTCAGTGCATGGTTGAATGCAGACTTAGATGGTTTTGCTTACTGAGGATGCTTTTTATTTCAGCATATCACTGATAAGAACTTCATCTGAGTAGATTTTTTATACTTTTCTATATGTGGATTATGCTTAGATAAGTAGACAGACACACACATAGATAAGTATTTTCCCCTAACTATGTCAGATACATGAAACACTGTCTTGTCAAGCTCTATTCTAAACTAATTTCTTCTGACTACCATAAAATATTAATGATGTACAAGATGTTTCATGAGAAAAGCATATGTGTTAAAACTGTAGGTAGAAAAGATCAGAAAAGTTGTCACCTTTCAATTAAAAATAATGAACTATTAATCTTTAGGGAGGATGTCAAGATTTAATGACTCAAAGAGTATGAATTAATGAAAGCAAAATTACCTAACAGGAACTGCTGAGCAACCACACATAAAAATGACCTGCGTAAACAATTTGGAAATTATTGCAGAGAGCACCATTAAAATGGAAATCTGTACAAATAATCTGTCTGAAGCATTTCACTGCATTTGCATATTTACTGTCTCTTAATTACCTTTGAATAACAGGTGTAATTTTCACCCAGAAATGGTATATGTTTATCTACAAATATAATTTAATTATTATCTTTGCACTCCCCATATTAGCTACACAGAAAACCAGAAAATCACCATGGAAAATTTATGTGATTACATTAATTTCATTGTACTTGCTGTTAACACCTGTAGGCTAATTTCTCCACAGATAGAAATTAGGATAGTTCTCTAATCTCAATTAAAGCAGTTTTTTGCCAGCTGAGCTAGCTGTGTTCTTTTTGTTTTGTTTCAAAAAACATGTGGAGGTAATTTGAAAATGTAGATATGAGATTTTTTTTTTTTTTAGAGAAATTATTAACATTGCATTATAACATAGTTGTGGTTTTAAGCTGAACTGTAAAGTCAGGCATGAAAATTCAGATTCTGGAGTTCACTTCCTTTGGACTATTTCTTTAACATGGAATCCCCTTTCCACCTGAGGCATTCAGAAATCCCCTTCATACTCCCAAGGGTTTCCCCAAGCTCTGCTGTCACAGCACATCTGAAGTAACAGCCAACCTCTGGATAGTACTGTGGCTTCATTTCCCTAACAAGATACAAATTCTTGGATAGAGTAGAAGAGCTCAAAACTATTCTCAGGAGTGTGGGAGGAACTAATAACTCAAGGAATATGACATTTTTATTAAGAACCATAGCCTAAATTTCCTCAGGAACTCACTTTAATAATTTGGTAGTACATTGCTCTGAAGGGATTAATATTATTTACTTATAAGGATGGCTTGAAGCAGGACTGCTAACACATCCTGTACTCTTTCATCAGCTCTGCATCTGATTTGGGCTACACATAATTCAGAAAAATCATCACAGAGTGATTTCCCAACTACCTACATGTCTCCAAGCACAGGCAAGGAAAAACTCTACCATGCATTAAAAAATGGCCTTTAACACCACAGCACACCTTTTAAAATGCTTCCCTAAACTAATTCAGGGAATCAATTCTGTCTGTTTCTTCAGGAGAATATTGTGAATTCTACACTGTCATGTATAAGAAGATCAAATTGGGGCCATCATCAATATTAATCACTGCTCTCATTATAGATTTTATTTTGCATTCTCCATGTTTTTTTAAATATTTGATAACAGTCCTGACTGCTCACTGTTGATAGTCAGAGGATGGCAGACTTTTAAGAAAATGACATAGCTGTAACACTTCAAAACAGCGTATTAAGATAGAAATAATGCATTCAAATGTGTTCTTAATGTGTCATTGATGAAGCTAATCTTATTTAAGTTGTAATAATTTCAAAATGCCTTTAGAAATATCATATTTTAAAGGTATATCAGCTCCAAATTCTTACAGAATCTAACATGCAGTTATCAAGCACCTACAGTTATGACAACTAAGTAGAAGCCATATTTCTTCCTATTTTGAATTAGTTTAATTTTTTTGTTTAACTACCAGAAGGATTCATGCCTGCTGGGGTTCAGCAATAGGTTAAGAATCCCACTTTTAGGCTCTTTAAGACTTAGGAAAGGTGACTGCTCTCCCTTTCTCATAGTGGGAATTCAAGGAGGAGGAATTTTATGTTTAAATGACATAAGAAAAACTAAAAATATGTTGGAGGGAAAGGAAAGAGGAAAGTTGTATTAAAGGTAAGTAGAGGAATACATGCAGACAATAGGAGATATCAAAATGTTCCCTGATACAAAAAGGAAAGTTCCTTTGAGTTAATAATTATCTCGAGGCGTTAGGAGCAGGAACTAGCTGGTCTCAGCCAAGAACAGGGGAATCAGCTGTGGCTGATCAGCAAACAATTTCTTCATTTACATCACTTCAATCTACTTCAGGGAGTCACTCAGATGATTAACTAACTGATCACAAAAATATTTTCCTTGACACCTCAATAAACATGGTTTAGAGATTGAAAATTTCTGGGACTTTCCATAGTAGAGAGCCAGAAAGGAAAGATACTGTCATCCTGCCAGGTCAAAAATAATGGCTGGTGGCAACTGCTGCCTCTCTGTATTTAGGCTACAGACACACCCCTGCAAACTGACCCTGCAGTAGGTACTTTTTGTAAAAAGAGGATGGCTGCTGCCTGAGAACACCAGTAATAGAGTTCAGAATGCTTCAAATAAATAGATAAATAAATGCACAGTTATGTATCAAAACTGTGTTAACGCACAACATGTGGAACACAGGAAAAAAGATGGGAAAATGGCATTCTAGTCCTTCAGGTTTAGTACAGCCATTAATGTACCTGGTTCTATTTCATCAATGAAACATTTTGAGAAGCACACAAAGGTGAAAATGTTTGGTTTGGCCTGAGTCAATATGAGAAGATAATACCACCCAAAGGTTAAGACCCTGCTCTTCTTCCCTGTCTTTTGTTCTCAGCCACAGAAGGATCTTCAAGCCAGGTCATTTCAGTGTCTCAGTTTACTGTGCTTCCTAAATAATGCTCTATGGGCAGATCTGAGGAGGCAGGCAGTTGAAACACAGGACACATGGAAACAAGCCACTGAGGGAAGGAGACAGAGTTTCCTAAGCTGGCTTTTTGGGGGAAACCAATCTGGCAGGCCTGCACATTTATCTCACATGTATTTTCAAAGAGCACAGAGTTTAGTTACTTCACTGACAGCATATCTTGGTGTTCATTAACTACCTATTTTTGCAAAATAAACTCAACTAATGACTCTTTTTTTTATTTTCTGAGCCAATGTAACACCACTCTGCTATCTGGAAGAGCTGTCTTGCTTCCCTCACTCACTCCTTCCTTACACCACTTAGAGCACTCATGTGAGCCCTGTGAGAGGTGCTGCTGGAGAGCTCACTCCAAATCACAGAGGACAAGTCACTTTTTTTGCTAGGTTAGTTCTCTCTGGCTTAGCGAGTGGAACTAGATTATAGTAGGATCAAACACACACAATCAGCAACAAAGAAGCAAACTGGAATATGTGGCCAGGAGAAAGGGGAAATTGAGCTGGCCCTTTCAGCACTGCAAGCTACTAAACCAGTTCAACACCAGAAAAAGAACAAAGCCTTCCTCTGACTGAAGATAACACCAATGGCTCAGTTACTGCTGACTAATACTGGCACAAACAGATAAATTTTATAGTTTTTCAGAGAAACTCTTGCCATGTTTTTTGTTTTCTGGGCATAAAGGATGTAAGTGAAAAGGACTGCAGTTCTCAGTAAGATAAGCCCATCTCCTTGGCAATGAAAGCAATAATCTGCACCATGATAGGCAGCAGCAGAGAATATCACTGGTGTCCTTTGTCACCCTGATAGCAATTGATGAGATACAGCCAAGGATGTGCTTTTGGGGCTAAGATCACTACAGAGGATTTCCTCAGAAGGAGGAGTTCCTCTCCCTGCCCCACTGCCCCCTCACTGAACTCCTTGTCACCTGAACTGCCTTCTGGGACACACAAACCTCCACCCCCACCAGTGGCTCAGGGCTCTTCTCCTTGAGAAAAGCAGCATCACTCCTGGCCACGGGGCAGGGAGGATGAACATTTCCATCAGAAAAAGACAACCACAGGGGTAAGGAGGACCCTGTGAGGAGGCCAAAGGGAACAGGACAATAGGGGCAGAGTTAAGCTCAGAGCCTGGCTGTGACAGAGCACAGCAAAATCGAGTGCCACAGACACAACCCTAGCACACAGGAACCAGGAACTGTATTGTGTACATTTGGAACTGAACCAGTACCATGATTCTCCATATGCTGAAACCACCCCCTGCTAATAGCAAGGATCCTTCAGATGCTGTTCTCAAGCATGAGAAAGGGGTCCATGAGAAAGGTATTGGATTTCAGTCTAAAGATTGTGGGAGGATAAGGGTCACAGGAAAGAACCACAGCTGCTCCCATCTTAACACCTGCAGACTTACTTCCATTATTGTGTGACTCTGGGCATAAAGAACCAACCTGCTTGAATGGTGCCCTGCAGGTACTTTTCTAAATACAAGATGATTTTACATGAGCTGCATCCTGAGGTTTTCTTAGGCAGAAGGATCAAGCAAGTCTTAAACTGGTTAAATTTTGTTATGGATCCAGACTGATGCCAATGAAGCCATAAGCATATATCTCTGACTTTTGTGGTACAGCAACATGCCATGTGAGACTACAGCAAGCACCAGCAGCCCAGAATGCCAGAGTGTCAAACAGGTATTTTTCAGACCTATTAAAATACTTAACGTTATGTGGTCTTGTGTAATTCTGGAAAATCCAAATGTAGCCTGAAAAGGATTTATTTTCTAAGGGCATCATCTTATTGGGTGTGTTTGAAGCAAAGCGGCTGTTGAACCCTTGGGAATGAGCACTGAATAGCTCCGAGGGCTCCAGGCACTCAGCAGTGCAGGGTGTGCTGCCACCTCTTGGCCATTTCCTCCAAAAAATACTCATCCCCATCTTTTAAAACCTCCTTAGTGGTTTTAAACATTGTTTCTTTTCTCATAAAATCCTTCTGGCTTGGAAATTCTCTCTCCCTTGTTTTAACTTATATATTGGATATTTAATATCTTTTGTTGCATTTGATTATTAGGCCATTTTCTTTTTTAACAATGCTAAGAAGACTTTGTGCATGATTAATTTGAAATAAAAACATTATTGCAGTTTTATTCACACTTGCAACAACACTGATATTTGTGTCTGCAATCTTTAGATATTACTATCCTGGAGAGATATTAAACATGACCTTCTTTAAAATAGGTGTCACAAATAATAATTATAACAACAAATAACCCTGCTCTAAACCATAAGACTGGAAACCAATATCCTCAGGAATCAAGATCTTTCAGTAGGAGACAAAAAGCCACCAGCATCCATTCAGTCCAACAGATATTTAACACAGTGGATTGATTTTCTCCTGAGAAAAAGACCCAGACCTTGCATTTTTTCTGAAGTCAACAGGAATTCTGAATGGAAAGTCCCAGGTTGAAACTTTTCAGAAAACATTTGCTACTTCTCTGTATGAATTACTGAATTTCACTTGACTTCCTATTCACAGGTAAGATTTACACCCAGCTCATGTTCTAGGAAGAAAAGGAAAAATGCCAGTTCCGAAAATTTCCAAAGGTCTTATTTCTGGCAATAGAAATTGAAGGAGGACAGACAACACCTTGCCTCGTCAGGCAGCAGGAGAGTAAACTAGGATATTTACTTTAAAAACTTCAATCTGTATCAGTTTAAACTGTACAGCCCTCAAAGTCACTACTCACCTCTCTTCTCTGGGGTCACCACTTTCTTAGTAGGACCTGTTGCAACAAATCTAGGGTCAATTCATGGTTTTGCACTAAAAGAGGGTAGATTCAGACTAGATCTAAGGAAGGAATTGTTCCCAGTGATCATGATGAAGCAACAGCACAGGCTTCCCAGAGAGGTGGTGGATGCCCCATCCCTGGAGACATTTAAGGTCAGGCTGGAGCTCTGAGCAACCTGATCCAGTGTAAGATGTCCCTGCTGTTGGACTAGATGAACTTCGAAGGTCCCTTACAAACCAAACCATTCTAAAATAAAGCTTTTGTGGAAAGGTGGGGAAACTGGGGATTTTCAGACAGGTTAAGAAAAAAAAGTTAGGTTCCTTCAACAACTGCTCTTTCTCCTCCATTTCCCTAATGATCTTACATCCTTTTAGCCAGAAAGAGAAGACTCATGTGAGGATTCCCCAGGGTACAGGATGTATTTTTAGTTTAGTGACAAAAATTTTTGCAAAATTGTTCCTTTTTCTCACAGGTTAAAAGGCCAGGGATTACTTTGACTGCTGCATTAGACCCTTATGGTTACATTTTCAAAGCTGTGCTTGTGTTGGCAACACAAATCCTGTTATTGTTACAGGATTAGTGTGCATAACTTTCCAAATGCAGCTTTGAGAATGGAGCCAAGGAATATCATTTGTGTGTATTTTTTGGAATTAATGTAGATTCTGATTACTGGCCAGTCATTCAACAGCACTGTTATATATGCATCTACTGATGTCCTGTCTCTAAACTCTCTTTCAGGCTTGTCTGGATTTCTTTACTAGTTGGATCTTATTAAATAAAAGAAATTATAAGACATCAGTTACAACCTACCTCTGCCAATGATAAATACAATTTGTTTTGACTCTCTTAAAACTATTCCTTGGCTTTTCCCTTTTTTAAAATGTCTCTTAGGAATAAAGACTGAAAATAATTAGGATCATGATCTTTTTTATTACTTAGTTCCACTAGAAACTTCAAGCCTGTGCTGCAGTGATGGAATAAATATGGCACTAACATTGCCAATTCCCCAGTTCCTTGTGTCTGATTAAACTTTTTCTGCTGTTCTGAACTAAAACAGGTGTTGCATCTTATTATACACTGGCTTCAGGTGAAAACTAGTTTTCTCCTTCTGTAACTGGGCAGCATCTACTGCAATCATAGTGGTAATTTCAAACTGTAAATGCTTGAATTTTTTCTATGCCTCTGTTATCAACTTTGAAATGAGAATGGGCACTTCATCGTTTTATCCACTAAAATCATTAATTATGGTCTTGACATGAAAATAAAGACAAGAATTTTTCTTATAACAGAGAGAACATCTCGTTTCTGTAGGTGGATTGCATTGGGGCAGGATGTGCACTGCCTCTCCAGCACTACCACTTCTCAAGCAGTTCCACACATGCCTGGTGATGTATCATCAGGCTCCTGGCACACTTGGAGGAAGCCTAGAAATTGGTACCACATTAGCAGGCATTTTCAGGTTTCTAATTTTGGCCTGAAGTGTCCTTATTTTGCATGTGTCAGACCTATACACTTATCCTGATGTGGTTTTTATTCCTGACTTTGCCATTCTTTTTTTCTGTTTATACAATAAAGTAGGGAGTTGGATGCTGTTGGTATTCTGTGCATCAGCAGGGTGAGAGGGACTCATTAGGAGAGCAATTCTGTCCCCTGTGGTGACTCCTTCTTCTAAATTGCCCTCTAGGTGGTAGAAATCTCTTCCTCCCAACAATTTTGGAGTGTTCTAGGAAGGCTAATCAACCAACACAGGCACTTGCCTTGAAGTGCCTTGAATGAGAAGCACCTACATTGCTAAATAACACCACCCCTGCATGGGTCAAACAGCAATATCTGGTTTTTATAAAGGAAGGGAAATTGTGGTTGTTGTTTTATCAGTTATTGTCATGCTCACATCTAATACAGAGCTGACATGCAGTCAATATAAAAAAAACATTTATCTCACAAGCCACATTTCAACTATTTCAAGACTGAATCTTTCACTGACCTTTTCTTTCATCTTCATATTTTGTAAAAAGTTTTTAGGATTTAAATATAATCCAGCTAGAAAGAACATAGCTTATTTCTTTGGTAAGTAAAGATAATTTCTCTTGCGTTGGTGTGTTATAAATAGAGACAGCATTCAAATGTCTTACAGCCACTTGTGTAATAAAGTTCTTTTCCAGTGTGATTTGACATCAAATAGTTTTAAAGAACCCATTTATAAAATTTGAATTTCAAATGCTTATTTCGCTGTCAAAAATCTTGTATTATGTTCAGACAGCTGAACTATAAATCCTCCTAATTTTTAAACTGTACTGGCCAAAAAACTATATCATTCATTAGATAAGGGTAGTGACTACCTTATTTAAAATGAATTCAAGTAGATGACAGGCTGTGGAGGGAATATTTTAGAGTGTGACATGAGCCAGAAATAGTTACCTAAAGGAAACAGCATTGAGGGGTAGTAGATATTAAACAGGGAAAATGCTTGCATGATGATGACTGTAGAAAGAGGCCATTCAGGGTTTCCACACAAGCAATATTTCTCATGTAGTCTTGACTACAATCCAAGACTTCATACACAGATATATATGTATATATATATATCTGTATTAAATACATATGTATTAAAAAGCGCACAGCCCATCCTGGGCTATATAATTTAAAACAAATTAAAAATACTTATATATATTAATCCAACAGCTGTGGGCCACTTACTATGAGAGTCCACCATTATATGTTAGAGGAAATATTATTTACAATATTATATTGTTTATTGTTTTACAATATTATTGTTTAAATACATTTGTCTTGCAATTTATAGAAAACTGATGGTGCAAATCAGGATCTTGTGTCTCATTTGGCAAGAAACAAGCATTTCTAAAGGTTTTACTCCTCTGAGGACAAAGTATTAAATCAGTTCCAATTTTTGCACATGCCTGTTGCACACTATTAAAAAAAAAAAAACAATGGGAATGTTCACATGAAGAGATTTTAGGCATATTCATGAATTAGAAGAACTATGGCCTTAGTATGCACCTGGATTGAAGCAGTTTTACAACCAAGTCAGGGAGAATGGTCTGTAATGACTGCACAGGTGAATCACTTCTAAAAGCAACCTAATTCACAACAGCAAGATGGAGGGAGTGGTATGAGATGCTCTTCCAGTGCATGGATAAGGCAGGCCTAAAAAGCTGATTACCAAATTAGCCTCAGAACACGAGGAAAATGCTTTCAGTTACATTTTGGTTTTGTCCAGGACAGTTCTACTGACATTCAGTATGCACCCCCAAATTTTAAGGTACGGGGTACCTCCCCATCAATTGTTCAGATGCGTTTCAGCCCAGAATGCAGCAATAAGGTCAAGAGAAGTTTAGAATTTATTACAAAGAAAAGATTGCTGCTATGGGACATCTCTGGCATCAAGCCCTGAGAGCAGCCCCCTGGAACTGCTGGTCTACACAACCTCCATTGTTCTCTCAGGTTTCACAGCTGCAAAGGTTGCTTCCTCTTCCCCAAGGCAAGAGCTTTCCTCCCTGCAAAGCTGCACAGCAGCTCCAGGGCAAGAAGGATTTTGCTCTGTCTCATTTTGGGGAGGGAGGGGTGCTGGCCTTGCTGGTATCAGCGTGCCCAGAACCAAATAACTTGGCCTGAATAGCCCAGTGGGTCTCAGGTGCCTGGGGCTTGATAAGGTATTTCCTCTCCCTGTGCTGGTCTGGATAAAAGTTATTTGAAGGACACACCTTCTAAATGATATAACATTTATTTATGTATTCAAAAAACAACTTCTGCCTTATAGATAAGAGTCTGAAAATAGCCCAGTAACACATGAATTGACTATTTTAAAGTCATGTTTAACTGACTGCATGTCTCAGAGACACTCCTGTTGGTTCCTAAGAGGAACCTTCCCCTAACATGGAGGGTAGGCATGTTTCCCAAATTCCTTAATAACTTGATCCCTTTCTACACTGCAATTCCCCTGTGTCCCCTAATAGGAGTCACCTGCACTTCCCAGCTGATGACAGTCTGGAAGGTAGGATATTTGTGGCATAAGGACACTGCAGTTTGAACAAATCTCTAAAGTTTAAAAAGGAATCTATGCATGTTTAAGCTTGGAGCTGTAGGGCTGGTGTCCTGACACCCTGCTATGGGGTAGTGCCATCTCGTGGGCTACAGCAGCTCCTAGCAGAAAGCAGAGGAGACATGGAAGATGGAAAGGAAGATGGAGATAGAGCAGGTGTTTCAAGAAAAAAACCCCAAACCCCATTTCCATCTGCTCTGCTCCTGATGTAGCACAGCAGTCAAAGCAACCTACAGGCATCTGAGTACATAATTATCATCACTTACATTTATCCTGGAGTGCCTTCACGGTATTTTCAAGCAACATGGATGTGAAATTGGGGTGTGACCACTCCAGAAAGCTCAGACATAAAACATGTGAAGAGTAGGTCCAAAACTTGAAGTTTAATAATAAGTAACTCTAAACCAAGGCAGTAGAAAGAAACCCTTCTAAAATAAAAAAGATCTAAGAGGTTAATACAGTCCTTCCATGTAATTACTCTCCTCTCTTACTATTTGTGCACAATTGTTCATATTTAATGCAGTTTAAAATAATTAGTTTACCCACAAAACATCTATGTAAACTAGGGACTAGAAAAACTTTGATTTTTTTTTTTTTCATTTCACAAATTTGGTGGCCTGAGAAAGACAATATATCCTTGGTTTGTTTCTGATGAAGTGATGTCCAAATGACCCTACTCCACTCCAATGGGAAGTGAAACAATTTTGATTTCTAATGATTTAAATTCACAGACTTTAACTGGCAATGTAATCTGACATGTTTCAGAATTCCCACTCTGGCTGTGCACAGACATTTCGTTAGTACAGTAAGCTTTTAATTACAATACTTCCCAGAATAAATGCATCACTCATCAGCAACTAAACAGCTAAAACAACATCCACTCTGAAACTAAACTTTTACAATAAAATAATAAAACGTTATCCAGATTAAGAACTACCTTGTTTTCTTAGGTAGATCTCAATTTCCTTCACTGCTTTATTTTTTTGTTTCTGACATGACTTGAAATTCTTTTGCTAAAGGAAATGTATCTGCCTTGATTAGATGAGGATTTGGCAGCAAACTCTGCAGTACTGTGGTCTGTCATATCAGATGACACCAGGGCTTAAAACTTTGCACATTCCTTTAGTTACACATTGTAGCAGAGCTCTGCACAACTTCTCACACCTGAGTTTTTAAAAAGTCTTGGGTTTGCTTCCTGCCTGAAGCTCAATGAGCCCAAAAACTGATACTTTATTTTGTGGAACAAACTCAGTTCTTTTTTAGAGTACAAAAAAATTACCCTGGTTTACTTCCATCACTGATGCACGTGGTACAATAAAATTCACTTTCTTGAGAGGTGCCTACAGTCTCCATAAAATGCAGGCAATTCAGGCATTCAAACCAGCAAGCTTAACAGCCTGACACCTAGGCTACCAGTAAAAGATGCCCCCCCACAAAAAAAGAAAAAAAAATGAAAAAGATGTAATATATGCCCTCCAGCACCAGCTAGGGGCCTACCCTTTTTCAGGATTCTTAGCTACTGGCTCTCTTCCAGAACAGCTATGTTCCATCAGCCCCTCCTCATTAAAAAAAACAAACAAACAAACAAACAAAAAAAATACTACCCAGGACAGAAAATTCACACTGATTCCAAATTTGCAATACTTAGGAACTTTGCTTTTGTAAGGGTAAGGGTTTGTTTGAACTCCTACTCTGGGTAAATTGAAGCCTTGATTTTTGCTCTCCATAGTTGATGTGAGTTAGCTGATTCTCTGGATACATCATCAATGTTTTCTCCTCTCCCTTTGGCTCCAAATATAGAAAACAAGAGATTCAGACACTCAGCTGCAGGTAAAAGCCCTGATTAGTGTTTTCTGGGGAGACACATAGAAAAACTTGACACTTACTGTTCCTATTGTTCTTTTGCATTGATGGTCTAGACCCAGTTGCCATTAAAAAAAAAAAAAAAAAACAACAAAACCACACAAATAAAACAAAACACAAAAAAAACCCAACCATAAACCCATAGACCTTCATGTAGTTTTTTCAAGATTCCTTAATCTATGAGTATGACATCATTGCAAACTGGTTTTGTGAATATTCTTTACAAATAAATTATTTAATTTCTGACAAGAGTACAGACTTGAGAAAGTGGTTTTCTCTTTTTTTAAGAATGGAAAGACCTGCTTGTCAGACTCAGTAAGATTTTAAAATGCTAATCCACTCTTGGAACATATAGCTGACACTGACAGAATGTTTTATGATGTGATCTCTCACGCCTACTTCCAGCTAAGATTAATAAAGTCCTTACCTCCCTTTGGCCTCCAGATCTTATTTCAGCAGGAAATCACACCTTAAAGTAAATGATCCTGCCAAAAACATCTTCAGTTTCCACTAAGAGGGAAAGTGGAAGGCACAGATCTTCCCAAATGTGTTGAAGTGAAAGAGGAAAGAATTAGATTAAAAAATTAAATTCATCTGTTCATCTGCATCTGTATCTTCTATTGTTATAACGAATATCCTTTAGGTAAGAAATTGGTCTAGTCTGAAGTTTTTAGGAGTTTCCTGTTGTATGTTTATTCCTGTGTTACTGCAAAAAAATTTCATGAAGACCTACATCTTAAAATACCATCCTAATATATGTGATGAAATACTTTACACAGATACATTTCTGGGCATTACTGCTCAGTACAGCACAGTGCATTTCTCTGAAATGCACCCAATTCCAGAAATATTAACAGAATTATTATAGTGGGTTTTAAAAGCAATCTAGTGGAGGGAATAAAGCCCAGTTGGAGAAAGATTTTAGAACAGAGCAGGGAGGGTTGTTGAGGACTCTCTTCTCATCAGGCCAGACCCAGTGAGAGGACTGTTCAATGCCATGTGGGACTGCCAATTTCAAGCATGGTATGACAATGCAGTCATGTGCTCAATCAAGGTTTTGCATTATCTGGAAAGCAATATCAAACCTGTATTTTTCAGGCTTTTTTTCCTTTTTTCAACCTGTAACATTGCCCAGATATAACTAATTTATTGTTCTACTCTGTAAGATATTATTCAAGATTTCCAAGGGGAAAGGAGGGGTATTTTCTCTACAGGGTTGCTCTAAGAAAACACCTGCATTTAGAATAAGAAATTTCACAGAGCTATGAGATATTGTCCAGGGTGCAAGAGGAAATATTAAGAGTTAGATCCCATCCGTGACTGAAATGAAAGTATTTTAAATTTCTGTTTCACTTTTGCACATATGGAATATGTGAAATATAATTCTCAATGCCTGTAGAGTACCTTAAACCCCGAGATAAATTTACTGTCAGAAGAAGGAGCTGTGTAGTCACACAGAAGTCATTACTCTTACATTTTAGCCTGAAATCTAGAGAGTATTTCTGTTATCTCCACAGAGGATCTGACATGAAGAAAGCATCTCAAATTGTAATCCCACAACCTCTAACTTACTTCCATGCACACCTGAAAGTCACAGCTGAGTCAAGGTACCCACATTTTGCCAGGACAACATATTTTAGTAACAATATTAGAAAATGTTTTCTAGTTTTACAGAACTTTACAAAGGATAGGAAAAGATGAGGGCACAGAATAATCACATCCTCCCAGTGACAGTTGTCCTTAGCTAATTTTTCAGATTTGAGATAAGAACACATCAGTGGATTTTGATAGATTATCAGGGCATTTCAGATAAGTATTGGCAGACAAGACACAATTTAACTGTGTCACAAAGGTAATTCAGCCTGGGGGGTCTTCACTGTTTTATAGATTCCACCCACACTGAAATGTCAGAGCTTTTGATCCAAGTAGACATTTGGTTTTGGTCTAGAGCTTCAACCTCTGAAACAAATGCTCTTCACATGCTTAAAGCTCCTTCAGACCAATTACAGGAAATCTGCAACATCCTTCAATGCAATCACAACTGGTTTCTTGGGATTACTATGAAGTACAATATGAAAAAATAGATATTTCTATAGAAATAAAGTTGTTATTATTTGCTGTGAGTGAATTTAAGCCTGATGGCTTTGCTTCATACATAGGACATGCTGTTAATTTGTCTTTTTCATTCAGACCACAACTCTTCCTGCTCTGACTCAGAAGTAAATATAGTTGGGCATTGTCACACATTCTCCCTATAGGTTTCAGAGTAATCTGCAGTGCAATTTGCAAAATATACATTTTTTTATTACTGAAGCCCATGGAAAATTCTTCAAGAACAATTTCTTTGGTTTTTTTCTTTTTTTCTGATTGTCACTGACTGAGATTATTCCTCCTTGGTTACCTCTGATTTTACAGAAATGCTAATTTCTTTGTCTTGAAAATTATTTTCTATTGCATTGACAAGGAAATAGGTTATCATATTATTTTTTAGGATATAATATATATTCATTATCTTCCTAATTTTCCTGCTTAAAGCTGTAGTGTACTAACATTTGTTCTGATCTTATACTTCAGTTTCTATACCAACAGTATTTTAAAGATTGTTCTTTATAGCATCCAAGTACAACAGCCTTAGAGCCAGAAACTGAAGCACATTATATTTAATAGGTTCAGAATTCCTGTTTGAGCTGCATCCATGAAACACAATTGTATGCATGTGTTTGTGGCCATGACAGAACAAAACATCCTGTAAATTTTTAGTGATCACTTTAGTGCCTGAGTTCTCTGCTAAATACCATTGGCTTTCTCTTGTTCTTTATAAAGGAGCCTTTTTTCACAGGGTATGGAAAAACAGCAAACCCAGGCAGGACACTAAATTCATCTCAGGGCTCTGCTGACATCAGAAACCACTCCATCTTTGCTCAAGAGACTCTTCATGTATTTATAACCCTGCCATTTACAGTTCCTTTCCATTTACTCTCTACATGGGTGACCTAGCAAATGTATGCACAGCAGCCAATATTCATCCCTTACATGCTGACTGTGGGCTGCTTGATGTTACCCCACTCCAATCAGCCTTGAAAATATCCTGGACAAAAATATTTACCATGGAGCAAAAATGGGAGGAGCTGCCTTCTAAATACTGTCCATAGAAATAAAACTATTGGAAAGTGAGCCTGACAAGACACAAGCAAGAGTTACAAGATGAGAAGAACATTTGGGATTTACAAAAACACTGCTGGTTTTCTTAATCAATTTATCTCCCTCACTGAGGTAAAAACAGAATAATTATTTTCTAATTTTATCCATTATTATTCATGTTGAATAAAATCTTGTTTTTTAATGGGTTTGGCAGAACAGTTTCTCTTAACACTTATTCAGAAGAAAACTGGGCCTTAGAGCAGGAATAATTCAAATGCCACTGAGCCTTTTTTGTACTCTGTTGGGAATAATATTTTTCTAGATTTTTTTGCTAGATTAAAGCACTCTTTAGTTAAAATAATCCCACTCCCATTTCACTGCACTCAGCCCTTCTGCTTCAATGCTAGTTTAGTTCCTTTGGTTTCTGCTTGTACCCTCTTTGACACAAAGCTGCCCACAAAAAAGACTATTAAAGGATACCAAAAGTCCTCCAGCTTTGTTGAGAAATTAATTCCAGGCAAGGCCAGGAGCCAGCAGCTGCAGGACCATACAGGAGCAAGCCTCCAAAGTGAAATAATTAGGAACCTGAATCTGACTCCTATGCTGTCTTTTCAGCCTGTGCTTCATGCATAACTAGATGGGCTGTAAATATTCATGAAACAAATGTTTCAAAACTAACTTCTAACCTCATAACCAAATAGTAACTGGACAAACCTCTGTGAAAACATAATTGAAACAGATCTCTGGATTTACATGTAAGGAACATGGAACATATCATAGACCCTGAAAGACTTTTTAAAAATTATTTTAGAATTTGAAAAACCCAGTTTTGCAATGGCATTTAACAATCCTTACTAAATTGGCCCCTATTGTGCACAGGAGAAGATTTAAAAGATTAGGACTGCTTGGTTTAGAAAAAGATGAAAGAAAATCTGGCCTCAGAATAATAAATGTCATATTTTATTTTTATCCATAAGGCAACAACAAATGGACCATCATAATTATGACAGACCAGCATAAGCCTGTAAGCTTTGTGCTGACTTGTAAACTCAATTCTGTGACCATTATTTTCTCTGAAATCTTTTAATTTTTTATTCTTTCCTTCTGCATTTTTTCACTTTGAAGTAAATGCACATACAATAGTGAAGTCTTTCCAGTCAAGAACATATTAATGAGAAGTATGCCAAAAGTGGTAATTTTAATAATTAATTTGTGCTCACTCTAGAAAAGGAGGTTTCCTACAAACCCCAGAAAACTATTTATTTGTAATTGTCAAAGGGCAAAATTGAGGTAGGCAATGAATCTCATGGCAATGGACTTCTAGAACTGCTGGACACCTTTGAAAGAGAAACTAGAACAACACAGATTTTTTCCACACTGATGTCTCTGTAACAGCCTATTACGTGAGGTCAGGATTAGGGGTGTACTACAAAACCCACTAAACTGTAAGAAAAACCCATGGGCTGAGTGAATTTTGTGAACTCTCATGGGAAGAGTTTGGCATGCAGGTGTTTATTAACCTTGTTTTGTTTAGCTAAAAAACTATGGCTGATTTGAAAATCATTTTCTAAATCTGTAAATTCCAGTTTTAGTTGCAGCCTCCCCACTGAAGGGGTTTATTGATCAGCCACATCACAGAACGTGGTAAAATGCAAACCCTGCATAAACAGAGGAATACTGCAGGATTAACAGTCCTCAGACAGAAAGAATGGAAGTTGTCAGAGTACAAAAGTGGGCTCTGCTATGGCATCAAGAAAAGCTGTAATACCTTTTGAGTTCTCTTCCCATCACAGCTTATAGAGAAAGGAAAAGGAGGAGCTCATTCAGTGGTTCTGTGTTACTCTGCTCTTCCCCCTTACAGAGGAAGGTGAATCGCTGAGATATCAGCCAACTATGCAAAGCAGGAACCATGCAAAATCTGCTAGAGTAGGGTCCAGAGAGGAGCTGAATGCTTTCTGCATTCATCTTCTGCAAACACCTTATTTTAAAATCAAAGTCTGATGGAGCCTAAATATAGGACTCTGTTTTCAGGTCTGGGAAGTACTTAGGTTGCCAAAAAAGGTATAAATTTATGGTGGTCCTCGATAAAAACAAACAAAAATTAAATCCAAACCCAAAAGGAGAGTTTCTGTAGCAGAAAAGATTGAGTTGCACTACATCCTCACAACACTGACATTCTCTATTTCTGTAATAATCACTTCAGCAGGAAAGAACTGTGATATTCTAACTTTAAACTCTATTACCCCTTGTTGAAGAGAAGCTGCTAGAGTTTACAACCACAGCAACGTCAGCAAAGGCAATTTTAGACTGAAATTAATGAAGATCTGAAGTGTGCAAAACCCTGAAGAGGATTATAAAGGCAACTGTTGTACCACAGCATGCAGCAGTTATTATGCTGTTATTTCACCATTCACAAAGTATCTTAGACACCCTTCTGAAACTTTTGAGAGTAAAATTTATTTCTGTAGATAGAAAAAATAAAGCATCCATTTTTTGGGTTTTTTTTTTAAGCTAGATTTAGGCTGGTGTTACAAAAGTCATTCTCTATTTATGCCTCCCCAGCCTATGCACTAACTGAAGCAGGGCACCCCTAGGCAAATTATAGGCTATCATGTAATTGTACACTGTACCATAATGTATTCACTGTAGAAGGCAAAATTAAAGATACATTTACTTTCATGGGAAGAAAAAAGCCAGTAATGACAGTGAACATTTCAGAAGCCTGTGTTTGCTAAGAACAGAGAATTAAAAGGCTTTTAGCAAATGGACTTTTTCTAACTGGTAAAAGTATTCCATTGATATTCTCCACACTTACAACCCCTCCAGTGGTAGCAATAATGGAAGTGATGATAGAATTAGGGTCCAAGGCACTGAGGCTCAAATTGCTGTCATCATCAAGGGGAAATGCTGCAACTAATCACAGATTCTCAAACAATCAACTGGCCTGATTTAGTCTGATGACCCATCAAGACTGGATACTGAACTAAAGCAGGATTTTCTGGAAATTGTTTGTGTATAAATTTTCAATACAACTTCTGGAACACACTGCTCAGATCTTGCCCTCTTCACATCCAGATTTTTAATTACTTTTTGCAGTGCCTTATGCTATTTGACAAAAAACATTTAATAATCAAAAGTTGTAACTTCATGGAGATTTGCTTGAGTATAAAGCCAAGCATGAGATCTAAGAGGAGAACTCACAAGAGCTAGTATTCAAAGTGTCCTCAGCTCCCTCAGGTTCTCAATGACAATAAGCTAAAACTTTTCACTCAGCTGGTTTCTGTTCCTTGTTCTAGTAGGTAATTAATTTAAATACTAATAAATGATCATAAACCTTTATCTTTTTCCTGCTGCTGGAATAACAAAGCAGCTCCCAGTATTATTCAAAGGGTACTTTACAGATACATATCTACTTACCAGCAAAGGCTGGGAGCATTCCAATTCTACATTTCGGTTCATGTTTATTTCCAGTAATAGCATTAACTACACTTCTTAATAAACTAAATTGTACTAAACTGGCATTTACCCTTGAAAATATGCAATTCCCATATGCAGCCACTGGATGGACTTATGGAACCAGTGAAACCTTTTAACTGCAGACAAGATGCACAATTAAGTGAGCAACTGGAAGGAATTTGCCTTCTGGCCAGGAGAAGCTTTCTGCAAAAGAGGGTTTGAGCCTAAAACAGTGAGGTAAAAGCAGAAATTTTGCTTTCTCCTTTTGAATGGAGTACTTGTTTTTCAATACATTTAGTTTAAGAACAAAGTTGTTGAAATGAACCAGAGTGCTAAGAAAATTGGTTTGTGGAACATACAGGTCAGTTCCAAATGCGATTATTTGGCATTGAAATTTTAGGGTAAAAGCACTAAAAATTGTACTGAAAAGAAGCTAGGGGGTTTTTGATAGCTCAGTTTGCAAAAAGAAGCAGATTTATTTAAAATGCTGCTTATTTTTTAAAAATTTATGCTATTTTAAAATGCTCATGTTCTTTAAGAATAAGATAGAACAGTATTTGCTAAAGGTCCCTTACCATTTTCTGGAATAGGAAGCTACTATTCTGCATAGTAAGTGTAAAATTAGCCCTGCATCAAGAGTATGGTCATCCATGAATATAAAATCTTTATTTCCTTTTTTATTGCAGGTGCTAAAATTACCCCTCAGTATTTTGTGTATATTACATTTAACTTATATTATGAATGCATTATATTTATATTACATCTAATTTAATGCACTTTTCTAGACCAGTTACCATTTCAGTGTATACAACAGTGATAAAATACAAATGTAATTCTATTCACTGTGTTTTTCTGTTGTGCAGGTAAGAGCAGTATCAGGTATTTTAGGAAATTGTGTTAGGTATCAGCTGCAGCAGGAAAAGTCAGTAAATTCACCTCCAAGGAAGCAAACAGGGCTGCTGTGGAGAGAACTATGAGAAGCTGGGGAATGAAAGCAGAGATGTGTGAACTCAGGAGACAAAGAGCTGTTGCATAAATCTCCCCATACCTGCAGCTGTCAATCTGTGGGCAGTGACAATGACAAGCATGGCCCCTTCACTCCCCCTCTGCAGACACACTCAGTTACAGGACCTAAAAGGGGATCATGTGATTCTGTCATTTTGTCTGTCTGCCCTCACCCTATTCTGTGCCAAACCATTCAGAATGGCACCAAACCTAACTCCTCATGCCTGGATTTCTTCAGTCTTTGTGTTGTGAAGGTCATATGCAAAGTCTGTGTGGTGAGTGAATGTCCTCTGACTCTTTCTTTAATTGCATGGGATAGTCTTACTGAGTACCTATTATAGCCAGGATGAATGAGAGACAGTGAGAAAAAAGCACAGCCAAGGAAGGCTGGGTCAGGTTCAGTGCTGCTGTCTATTGCTTTCAGTCCTCTGCTGGAACAAGGCATGAAAGGAGACTGCAGACATTTGTCAACTAACAACCCCTTCCCAGCCTAATTCACTTCTTCCCTGGGTGTAACAGCAACTCTGAGGATAATAAAACACCTGCAGGGAAAAAAAAAAAAAAATCTTTCTGGATCTCACTGGTTTTGCTGCTTATTTACCATATTCTTTCAATTCCTGTTATTTTTTTAGAAAAGCAAACAAAGCCACTCTCAGGGCCCAAAGAAACTAACTGAGCAGCCACATTTAAAGTTAGGCATGCACTTTAACACCATTCTAAGTCAGGAGCTGACATCCATGAATTAATTGCCTACAAGGATCACACAAATCATGGAACAGGATGGAATGACACCTCTTACAATAATCATGGTGCCCATCACTGGACACACAATGCATGCAGTGTATCCCTGGCATGCCAGGACTCCTGAATGCCATATGCTGTCCTGACCTCAGATGGGGGAATACCATCTGCCATAAAAGCCCCACAGTTGGCACTGCAGACTGCAGGCTCCTCTCTCTCCCACCCCATTTTTCACCCTACCCCTCCTGACAATTAGAGAAACACTAATCTTGCAGGAATGAAGTCAGGCTACAGGAATATTGGATGCCTGAGTCAGAGACTAGGAATGGGGCTGGAATCTCCAGAGCTGCCTGACATCTATCATTGCCTAAAATCAAAATTGTGACAAATCAGGTTCTTCTGTACCATGCACTAGGCAATGAGATCCCTTCCCTGCTCTCCCTACTACACAGAGTGTCATGTCACAGGTGTGTGCTTCCCTGCTAAAATCTTCCCAGGAAACATCATCCCTCTGCCAGGAATGCTTTCCCCTGCAAAGCCCCTGAGCATAGCTTGCTATTCTTGGCTTGTTCTGACCTCCTTTAATTTCCTGACCTTGTTCTGGAACTAGGTGCTGGTCCACTTTTAACCTCACCAGACCAACCAAGCAGGAATCCTCCCATACCAGTGCTGATTTGAAAAGCCTTTACTAAGCTGTTGCACTGGAAATCTTCCACCCTACAGAGATTAGGTCACAGACTTCCTTCCAGGGTAGGTGGCACCAGGAGCTGCCAGCTCCAAGCTTAGGGCAGCAAAATGGGTGGGGCAGCATTGGAATATGACACAGGGAGATGTAGACAGAGCCTGTGGAATTAGTGGTATCACTAATCAAGCCACCTACATAAGCAAATCAAGTGAATCATCTGCCTTACTGGTCTATCAAGCTTCTGGCACACACATGATACTGGGTATATAATGGGGGACTGGCTCACATGAATTAGATTCTTGAAGTGTTTTTAAATTACATGTTGCAATTCAAGTTGCTTAGAGACACGAGCTCAGTTTGGGAATGGTCCTCCTTCAGACAGAAAACCTCAGCAATTTCTTACTCTGCCTGAACCACTGAACACCAAACTGTTTATTCCTATGAAGAGAATATTTGTCTAAAATTCTAAAACCAAGGAATTGAAGAATAATTTAATTATTCTACTGCTATGACAATTATTTCAATCTACTCTAGTTAGGAAATATGAAGTATCTACACCCATAATGCTGCTTTTATGTAGAGTTCTGTCAGGCAATTAGCTGTTAGATTCCCCAATGACAAAACTGATGCAAAACTCAGAATCTTCCTGCTGACAGATTGCCTGGTAAATTGGTTTATTTGCTTTGGATGCACCACTAAAATCATTCAAATTAGTAACCAATCAGTTCCTGTTACTGTACACCTGAAAGTGTAATAGCAAATCTGTCCTGCTACAGCCAAGTGACAAAATATCAGGAGAACTGGTGCCAAGGCTGCCTGGTTTTTCTGTGTTGAGGCCTGTGGATTCCCACCTGTTCTGTGCAATGCCACTGTGTATATTAAGTCACAGCACAGGCTAAGCACAGCTTGGAACACTGCAAATGTGGACAACATATGATATTCAATACGAATTCCCCTCAGTTAATTAACATTGTGTACTTTCTTTGACACACACACAAAAAATTAGTAGTATATTCTTAAAATTTAGAGATTTGGCTTTGATTTCTCTTTGGCTATTTGTACATGCCATTCTGAGGAAGTAACAAGATAATAGTGCTCACAGTGCTCAACCCCAACAGTTGAAATGTCTAAACCTCATGCCAAATCATTTCCTGAAAATCCAAAGTGCTTACATACACTCATGCTGATAGGTGTTTCTTATCTCCTGACAGTTCAGATTAGCTTTTTAAAGGTATAAAGACTACCAGGACATGCTTCCAGGCATTCTGTAACACATTTCAGACTTTAATTTCTGATACCACACACACATAGGCTTTTCTCATTGAAAGCAAATTCCCATGCAAATTAAGGAAAAAGAAGAAATCTGAAAGGAAAAATAATAATTTGCAGCTCCTGAACAACAGATAAAAAAATAAGCCTTCTATCCTGCAGAACACCTCCTTTTATTTATGCATAATCAAATTCCAAAGCCAGAAGTTGGTTAGAACAGATTTGTCTTCCCACTAGGTAATGTGTATCCAGAGCTGACCAATTTATTTCATAGGCACAATGAAGCAGGTCCTGATCCAGGGTAGCCCTACCCTTATTTTACTGTTCTTCAGTGACTCCATGCCTGCTATCCTCACTGCTTTACAATGAGGTATGTCTTTTTATGAATTGGTTCCTCATCTAAACTCACAAAAAATCAGATGTGGAAGTGTGTTACACAGTGTAATTCCCCTTAGAAATGCAAGTCTGATGTGCAGATTGCATGCCATAAATCAACCCTCATTAGGCAGCCAATCCAACCCTAATAAGGGAAGGGATTCCTTGAAAAGAAGTGGGAAGGAAAATGCAAGGTACTAATTTCATGTACCAATATGTATTCTAATTTCATGGATGCATTTCCTTTTTTGCCATTCAGAGCCTCTGGATGAACTCAGAGCTAAAGATGACTCTGAAAAATCAGTGGAATGGTCTTTATAAGTACACTTGAGACAAATATTGATGGAAATGAAGGCCACAATTACATAGGGAAAGTGTACATTCAAGTGTATGGTAATTAAAGAGGAATAGAGTGGTTTAGAATAAATTGTAAAACTCAGTACTAAGAGAACAGAGAAGTGTACTGTGACCTTTTTTGTAAGATGCTGTTCTTGCATTAAGTGGCTTCTAAATATAGCAGCATTCTGTAGCCAGACTACTTAGATAAACTGGAGTGGCAATGCTATTTCATCTAAAAATAGAGAAACACTTCTCCCTCAAAATACCTAGAGCCTGTACCTGTGCTCTCACAAGGCAATCTGTTTGCACAGTCATGGAAAGCAGCTGTCCTGTCCTCCATCTCTCTTTGTAAGGATCTGCTCATGGTGATAACACCCCACATTACAAAAGGGTGTTAAGCCTTGGTCAGAGGCAGGAAATTTGTCCTAATTTCTTCCTTGGCCAAATGCAGTTAAACACAAACCTCTCTGAGGTGTGCTCTGATCATCAGGCTAACATTTGGCTCTTGGATGAGAGCTGGAGCAAAGGGAATGGTCAGGCTCTGGTAGTACTTGAAGTTGTGCTACTTGAAGGGAAAACAGAATCCCAAGCTCGTTGGGCAAGACAGAAAGCACTACACTCATCCTTTTATGTAAAAAGAAACAAAGAAGGAGCTCATCCTCATGACATGATGACCAACTGTAGCTATGGGAAACACAGCTCTACAGATGAAGAAGGCGGAAAAAAAGATTTAGCTGTCTCACATGTGAGCTGCTAATAACTGTCAATTAAAATCAAAACAAAAACCCCAACTCAAACTACAGATTTGTCCTCTAAAATTTTAAAAGACTGGGATTTTTTTCATACAGCCAGGTGGAACTTGCATGTTTAATATTTAAATTTCTTTTATGAAGTATTATATTATTAATTTACTTCACATTAATTTACCTTACCAACGCTGCAGTTCCTGCTGCAAGGTAGCACTCATACAGAAGCCCCAATTTCCACCTCAAATTCCTTCCCAATTTCCAAAGTTATGTGAATAATGACAAACAATGACAGGTATTTCTAAAACATAGCTATATTGTTGTCCACACAAATTGGATTCATTACCCAGTGTGCAACAAGCCAATAATTACACACTCAAAAGAGATGTTGATTATTTAATTCAGAGTTGCACAAGCCTGGGTGCTCAGTGGCATTCCACAAAGAACACCAACTACCAAAACTTTTTTTACTATTTACACATTTTAGCAAGCAAGGGAATTAGTGTTCATTGGCTACAAGTTACATACTCTTCTTAATTAGTAGTCTATCTTCTATTGGTTAATGATTCTCTCACTTCTAATTAGTCTGCATGCTCAGTCTCTCTTCTTTTGGGTCTATTTCTTGGACTGGTGATCTATGAGTTGGTGGGCAAGACCCACCCCTGCCAGAAATACCTTTCACCCACTTGGAGCTGATTACAGCACAATTGCTCACTTGGCTTCATAAGTTTCTTTCTTATCTTGGGAGTTCTGCTAAACATCCTCATAGCCCCTGAATTCTGTATTCTTTGTGTCCTCTAAGAGTGGTTCATCCTTCTTCCCAAATTTGGTTAACATCTCCCTAAGTCTGAGATCATTGAAGCATGTCCAGCCCTAAATCTTAACGAGGCAATTCTACAGCAGGTAATTTGTCTAACACCTGGGCATCACTTAGATCTTGTTAGGTGCTACCTGCTTCCCAGATTAAATCTCCTTTCTTGCTGTTTAGGCTTGAACGTATACAAAGATCAAACATATAAGAACACCCTTTCTTTAAAAAATATATATATATATATGTATTCACATTTTGCAACAATCAGCTGTCAGACTTTTTGAAAAGGTACAGACATCACAAGTCCTATTTTTGGGTTCCTCTTCCCTGAATTGTACAAAAGAGTGATGAGGCTACAGAGCATCATTTCTACCTTTTTCCCCTTCCTATGGACTGCAATGATTGCCTTTCATTCTCAAGATGCTTGCAATTGTTAATAGCAAGGGAAAAATTGCTGTTACAAGGATTGTAAAAGCATGAAACCCTGTGTTATGGGTCTTCTGACATCTCTTCACAGACATCACACACAGAACTTCCATCCTCAGCCTCAAAAGCCACCTGAAGACTTTCAGATTGGATGTCCTGTTAAACCAGTATCTCTGCTGCTCTTGACCAAAGAGCTTTGTCATGAGTTGACATTCAGCCACCTGAATTTTCAGCTCAAAGAGCTGCCATGTCTTCCCATATTCACAGCAACTCTCACACCAAGGCAGAACATCTCACTCAGATGAACTCCCAAGTGCCAATCAACAGAGAGGATACAGAAGGAAAGAGCAAGTATTAGCCCCAAACTGCTGGTCCCCAGCAAAACAATATCAACTGCCCATTCTAGTTGAAGTCTGCAGTATGTCACAGAGCTTGGTTTTCTTTTTTTCTGGATCATGAAGAGCAGGTGCAATGGGTATTGCTAAGCCACTTTCAGGACATGGAGTACAAAGGTATTTAAACAGGGAGACAAGGCTGTATCAGCTGCTCTTTGAAGCTGGCTATAAAATAAAGTAACACTTGTATTCCTACCTGTAAAATGTCTGGAATTCAGTCTGGTTTGAACTCTGCAGTATGCCTGCATATGTGGGTCAGTTCACAAGGCAGGACACTGCAAGTTGCTTGCTGTATCTGAGAAATGTATTGCAGGTCAAAGAGAAAGAAATAAAATGTTCAGGGTGGCCAGGTGGCTGCTAGTGGCTGGGAAGTGCTGGCTGAGAGGGTATTAGTGACACTGCAGCATCTCAGAACACAAGGAAGTGTTTTCTAAAATAATCTGCTTCGGCTGGGCAGGAGGAAGGATAGGGAACTGTTTGATTTTCAATCTGCTGTTCTTGCAAGATCTCATTCTGCTTCTTCACTTTTAGCTGTGATCTACTTCAGAGTCGAGAAAGAGTAAATATAATCAGCTATAGATGGGACTCCTGCAGCTCAGAAACCTGCTATTGCCTGCAGCACAGCTAAAGGCATAGAAAATTTAGCTGAGATGTGAGATTTTATGATTGCATTAATCAAAGTGCCGATGAAGACACACACTACATAAGTAGGCTGGAATGGAACTATTCACAGCTGATTGCAGGAGCAGCAGAGGGGAGGAGCACAGGTACAAATTACAGCAAACACAGCTCTACTGATGCACGGAGGGGCTGAACTCTTGCTGGGCCAGCAGGTGACTATTCCCCTTCCCCATCCCATTTTGTACAGAGGGAGAAACAGTTCAGAGGTACCCACGATAACATATCTCCAGCTGGGCTTCTTTAAACTCAAACTATGTCTGATAGCACAATTAAAACTGATTTTTCATAGGCAAGAATAATTTTTAAATGTTCTCACACTGAACAATGCTCTCACAAAAAATATATCTTTTTTTAAATGAAATCAAACAAGAGTATGAACGGGTGCCATAATGAAGCATTTCATCTAAGAACTCTAGTTGTGCTTCATTTTCAGAGATTAATTATCAAAAGCTTCTAGGATGCAAGAAGAAACAGAACTTTCTTTTTTTAATACTAGATCAAGTTCTCTTCCTTAATAATCCCTTTCCTTAAAAGAAGAATGTTTTCTCCTCTTCTTTTCACATGTGCAGCCTTTAATTAGTCCGTTAGACAAAAGCAGTATTAGCTAGACTCTGTCACAATTACCCACATTTGGTAGCTAATTACTCCTTGAATAGTCTTAAGGCTACCAGCAATTTTAGCACAATTGGCAGCCTGGGGCCCCCAGGAGCTGCTCCAGCAGCCAAGAATAGCTGGAACAAGGGGGCGGGCCAGCCCTGACCCTTTCTCCTCAGCCACAACCTAACGTGTCTGCTATGCCAAAGGCAAGAGTAACACAGAAATGAAAATATTCCCGAGTGGTTCAATGTGCTCTCTTTATAGCCTTTTTAAACTAATGGAGTGGCATAAAGGGACTACGGGGAAATAGAAAATAGGACCTTTTAAATGCTAAAGCATTGGCAGGACTGCTAATGATTTTTCAATTTTGCAATGTTCCATTAAAACAACAGTACTAACCACTTATATGGGATCAAATTCTGACACGAGACTTTTATTCTAGTGCAATTTTATTCACTGATGCCTCATATTGCAACAATTTACATCACTGCAATATGGGTGTCAAGACAATAAAAAATGCTGACTTGATTTAGTAACACTTCACGTGCATTTTACACAGGTAGAAATTACTTCACAAGGGACACAGTAATGTCTGTGATTTCAGTAAAATTATTCCTGCTGTACGCTTGTGTGACATCAGTGGAAGACTAAAATTAACATAAAAATTTAAATGAGGACCTCAGTTTTAAATACACTCTTAATTCAAATTCTATTCCACAAATGTGAAGAGCATAGCTCTGCAAATTCAGCAACACTGTGCTTGTAAAGAGCCAGGAATTCCTTTTAAAAAAACTTCACAAATTTATGAGGCATCCCTTTCCACTACATTCTTTAAATTTAACCTTTAGCTTGCCACTGTTGATGAGCAAATTGCTATGAGTACATGGATGCAGCAACATTGCAGAGGCTGACTGTAAGATGGACACAACAGCAATAGCTCAGCTGTCAGCAGCAGCATCACAAGGCTTTAAGTTTGGACAGACATTGCCTTTGGCAGCAGGATTGACTTAAGGTACTTCCAACAAATTTTTCCTTCCTTGCTGTCCTCTCAAGGGCCATATGACTTTTATCCACACAGCTGATAAGGGCACCCTGTGAATCAGGCCCAGGGAATTCAACAGGTATCAGAGAAAAATTAAACAAAAAAAGAGCATTGTTAGTCAGTTTAACCTGAATCAGTCTCATAATTCAGTTCCCAAACATAAACACCTACAGCTGTGTTGGCACAGCTGGAAGGGTTTCAGGAACAAGCAGCTGGCAGTTGAGGTGGGTCCTGGCAATGCCTGGAAACAAGCTGCTGCTGGCAAAAGTGTGCATGGAACAAGACATTCACTGCTGTCCATCCTGGCCTTGCTTACCTGCATGTGCACTGGCCACTTACAGGGCTAGGGTCCACAGCTTTAAGTACTGCAGTAAGTTGAGGCATCAGGAATCCTTTACCAGTGTTTGTGAAGGAATTTGCCTGCATTTCTGGGAGCAGAGCAGGAGCTGGAAAAGCAGCAGTGTTCCTAGCACCTGACTACAAATCACCAGCCTAAAGGAAAACAAAAGTAAGACATATCAAATTTGGGTTCCACCAAAGTGCAAACCTTGACCCTCCTAACTGCCCTTAGCAAAAGGTATTCCTCAGCTCAGCTGTTCAGTGGCAGTTATACCAAGACCTTGTCCAAAGCACTGCACAAAACCCTCACTGGTTTTAAACTCCAGAAGGATTCCCATGATAACTCTGAGGTGTCTGACACAAGATTTCCTGCCAGTTGCGCTCTGTGAACATCAGAGCCCAAGTGCAGTAGATTCTGAAGAGATAAAATTACTTCCTAAAATGGTCTCAGCCACAGATTAGATAGTAGGACACACAGAGCAGCTACTGTAGAAATAAAAACAAAACAAAGAAAGAAAATACAGATAGTCCAACAGGCTGTCCAAAGGTGTCTCTTGACTCTCCATCCTTCAAACTCTGCAGGATAAAACCCCAGTTAATGTGATCTCAAATGGCCCTGCTTTGGTCTGAGACTGACCAAGTGACCTCCAAGGTCCCTTCAGATTAAATTATTCTGCAACTCTGTCACCAAGGAGTGCCATGTGCGTGATGAGCCTCTAAGGATTTCAACTAGGTAATAGCTCAGGAACAATCCCAAAAAGTAGTCACTAAAAGCAAAGCCTCGGTCTATCCTTTTTTATCACTTCTCCATTTCCTCTTAAGGTTACCAAAAAGAATCCATTTCCTCTTAAGCTCTTAAGGTTACCAAAAAGAATCCCCTTATTTTTAACTTTAATTCCCCACTAAACTATGACAAGTAAACACTTGACAGCAACAGGTGGTTTGGAGAAGCTCAGTGTTTAGAAGCAACACCAGAAAGGTGAAGAGTTCTGTTCAACTTCAGTTTTGATAGTAGCAAAGGTTTTGATCCTCTTTCCTGATAAAGGAGATCACATCTTCTTCCACCTCTCATTCCAAATGCTTTGGAAATGAAGGAAACACCCATAGCTCTGACACTGCTACTAGTTGCATCAGAGTAGTGAGGGAAACAGGAGTTTGCTTGCAGCACAGGAAATGCTCTCACTCTTTCTTAGCACCTCTTAGAAGAGTAGAGAGCTTACAGGAAACCTTAACATGAGAGAAGCTTAAGTGCAATTCAGGAAAAATTGAGAAGGATAAGGGTAGGTAAAAAGCCTTATCTTTCCAAAACAAAAAATGTTGTAATTGAGATGGCCACCATACACAGAGTACCACCATACCATTTCAGAAGGCTTTAAGCATTTGCCCATACACAGTAACACCATACCTCATCAGAAGGCTTCTGATGTCTGCCCACACAGAGTAACATCCTGCCCCTTCAGAAGGCTGCAGGCATCTGCCCTTCTTGTCCTTCAGCCCAACCTTTTATCCCCTCACGTTGATGCCCTGCACCTGTGTGCCCTCTGCTCCTTGGGTGGTTGGTCAGTGGCCCTGGGCACTCCATGGCTTAGTGCTGTCAGGGCTGCTCACCTGCTGCTCACACCTGTACTCATTGGAGATGAGGCTCAGCTGCAGCCCCACTCCCAATCACCACAAACCCTGTGCCTACAAAAAAAAAAAAAAAAAGTAAAATAAATACCTCTTTATAAGAACAATATTATTATTTTCTATAAGGCTGCAAGACCTTAAGAGACCTACCCAGGAAATCAGAAGGTAGTTTTGCCTTGCATTAGAGCCTTTCCAAGCACTTTTTGTTTGGGGGAATTCCTTTCCTATCATCTGTGGGCAAAGCCTAACTTAGGTATGTCGTTATCGTTGCTGTGCAATGAGATCTAAGCACACTGGGAGTTAACAGCATAGCAATTATAATAATTTTATATAATTATAAATTGTGTAAAATGTTTCTGTGTATTTTGCCTCACTAGTGCAATGTGAGAGCTATGGGGTTTTTAGAGATTTCTATCTAAAAAAGGCTAATTAGACCTATACAAAACCTGTACACATGACATGTTAAAAGTATAGCAAAAATCCTTTGGTACATTCCTCAGTCACATCCCACTATTCTCTCCCATATTGTCCATGCCCAAAAATGGAAGAGTAAACTGTCAATGTATTTTTTAAATATCCTGTATATTTGTAATTCTGATAAAGGCCCAGCATGTGTGAGTTTTCCTTTTGGGTATCTTCACACCTTCTGCTCTAATACAATGCTGTACCAGGGCCTGTGACCAAGCTCAGTTCACAAGTGACCTCAAAAAGTTTGAATTCTAGTCCTCCCTTACTTTTGCCTTTTCTATGCAAAAAGCAAGAACACTTAAGAGTTCAGCATAGGGCACTGAAGAGGCAGAGGAAAAATCGGATTCCTGGAGTGTGATCTTACACAAATTTGGCCTTATTTTACAGGAAAATGCACCAGGAGAAATCCCATGCATGGAGGGTTTTTTTTTTTTTTCCCACAACTCTGATTCCCACCTGGTTTCTCCCAAATTAACAGGCCCTATCATTCAAGGAGGTTGGATTCTCTTGGAGCACGTGGGCCAGCCATACTCAATAAACTTCAGCAGTTCCTTTACTTAAGGATTTGTGGTCAGTCCTGAGACTTGGAGCATTCACAGCAGCCTAAGTGCCCCTATAATAAGGCCTGCTGCTCAGCAGCTGGATCCATTCCATCCCAAGTACACTGGAATCACAAACAGCACAGCAGGTGTTTCTCTTACAGGTAGAAGTCAAATATATAAATCACTTTTTGGGTTAAGTATCCTCATATGCAGCAAACTGTTATGTATCATCAGCCCTTGACTTTATATTTCACCAACTATTGCCTGGATGTGTTTTCTGTTGATGAGCTTTTTGCAAAATTCAACCCCAAAGGATGTTTAAAGTTCTTGTATATCTTTAGTACTTGCATATAATGTAAAGTGATTGCAGCTAAAATGGCACTGCTGTGCAGATTACATCAGAATGGTCTGGGGTCCAAGCCTGTGTTTGTCTGGAGTGAGAGATGGGAGTGCTTTGTAGGAGTTGAACAGTGGTGCTGCCAGGTTATTCCTGCACAGGAAACTGGGTTAGAAATACCAATCTCTCAGTACAGTCTGGTTCCATTTGGAGAACATACACAAGCTTTTAAGAGGCAATCATGGTAGAAGTAGTAGTAACAGAAGAACGCTAAAGACACTTCAGTTGTGCCAAGACTGATTTTGGAAAGTTCACCAAAATGTATGCAGGGAAGTCCAATGGCTCTTCAACTTCTAAAAGGCAACTTCTGCATTCTCCCACAGTGCTAGCTTAGTAGAATAGCAGCTCTACAAACTCAGACCTGCATAATGGGAATTCTTGTTTAATTGGGGTGGGCAATGTTTACAGTAGATGGGTATTTTATTTATTGATTACTGATTCCGATTTTTAGGAGTGTTGTACCTGTAAAAGTTTCATTAGCATCACCCTCTCAGTTAGGAGGAAATTTTTATTAACAATTATACCAGCACCACAGGTATAGATGTAGTTATACAAGAACAAATGTGACACACAGCCCCCAGTGCATGCTGTGCTTTTCAAGTGTTCTTGCATCCATATGAGTGCATCTACTTCAGGATATCTTTTCCTACTGGGAAGGAGGTACAGGTATGCTCTTACCTCAAGTTTGTCAGGGATAATACTCCTTTCAGTTTATTCCACACTGCCATCATACCCTTTTGCCAGGTCTGCCAGAAGTTCCCAGATCCATTTGTTGTCATAGACAGGGTAGTTTGAAGAAAAAAAAAAACAACAAAAAACAACCAGTGGCAGTGCCAGCTGTCATAATCCCTGCTATTCTTCAGTTAAATCACTTCCATAGGCTGGTCTAACAAGCACCCAAAAAACTGCTGCTCCAGCCCAGTAAAGGCTGCAGTACAAAAAGTAGACAGGGTGGTCTGAACCATGCTAAGCAGTGCTGTCATTGAATGTTGCACTGCAGTCCGTCACAACTCCTGGCCAAAGACTGTCAATGGTGCAGTGACAAAAATAAGTTAATAAGTTCTAATGAAATTTAAAGGAAAATTAAAATCCCGACAAAAGTCTTACAGGACTTACACCCAAATTGGTAAAACCTGCATACACTTACTGATGGATTCAGCCTCCAGCTTAGGAGATCTCAAAAATCATTGGGTTCACTCTATAATGTTCTGGTTTGCTATTTTTACTTCCCACAACTATTGTCATGACAATTCAGCTTCAGAATGAATGCCAAGTATTCATAATATGGCATGGAAGCTACATGTTTAAAAGATGAAATATGGTGGGACACATATCATTGAATCCTTTTTCTTTCACAACATGGGCCCAAACCTAACCAAATAATTTTAAGAATTATGTTTCTAACTATCACTGTGACTCATTTTTTTCCCACCTCATTATTTACACTTACACATGAGTACACTCAAAATTTCTATACAAATCATATTCTGGAACATTTCTGTACTTGCCTAAGGTGTAAAATATAATGTGAATTTGTGACTTTCCCCTTCTTTCCCTCTGAGGAAAAAATTGTCAGTCTATTTACAGCTAATCAGCTATAGACATGCTTTGACTTGAAACAGATTTTTCTAAGGTCTATGCAAGGTTTACAGCATATTAGGGTGGTAGGCTATCATTCTGTGTGATTGTAAATAGCTTCAAGAAATAATTTTGTCCCAGGAGAGGTCCTATCAGATGAGATACTGTTTGGTCTGTTTGGACCACTCTAAATTTGTGCTGGATCAAGCATAATTTATCCAGCTCAACTGACAGAAAGCTGGCATAAACCCTGAATAAACAATGTAACATATGCTCTGGCTCATTTGGTAAAAATGCAGTCGTGTGCTCACACCAATACAGATCAAATTTCAACTGCCAGGAAATCACACATTCACAAATTTTATATGACTTACTGCAGAACCACAGCCTTGCATTGCTTTATTTTCTTCTACATATTAATTGAGTTTTAATTACTTTATGATGTTCACAAATAAACAATACAAATATTTGAAAAAATATTTGAAAATCTCCCTGACAATTACTTTTTGGAATGAGTCTACTATCGCATAATGGTTCTTCAAGTAGGGAAAAACAGGATCTCCAGAGAGTCCCAATGTCCCTTTCATAACACTGGTGTACATGATTGTGTACCTTTATGGTCTGTACAGAAATTAACTCACACACAGCAAAGCAGGCTGTAACATCCCTCTGCAATAAAGATGTTGGACTGGCAGTGTATCTGCACCGCTGGAGACAAACTCATGCTCTTTTGGGCTACTTTTCACCTCTCTGCAGCCACGAGCAGCACTGGAATAGAGGAAACAGGTTACTCTGACTTCCAACAGCTCAAAGTCCTGCACAGGCTTTATGCTGTGTCTGAGCTCTCCTGTGCACCTCTGCATACCTGAATCCCTTTTCAGCACAAATAAATACAAGTACATGGTTGCTGTTACCATTGGAGGAAAAGTTTAGGCTTAGAGATTACTTCAAGTCTTCATCAAACACAGACTTTAACAGGGAAGTTCCCAAATCCTTACCTGCGTTAAAGACAACCTCTCTGACTCTCTCCAGGCTGTTTCTGTCTAATGTCTGTCCAGCTTCCAATTCTAACAATCTGATTGTTAAATTATAATATTGCATTGCCTCTTTGGAACATGGATTTCTCACTCAGTTTCAGCCTAGTCCTGGTCATTACTCAAAATCCAAAGGAAGACACAGGGGTACGGAGATAACAGATGGATATACACACACTAAGCCTGCTTTTCCAGGGTCTTGTGTTTTCATTAGTCACACACAGGCCTGCTAGGTGAGCGCAGAACACAGGACAAGGGCTCCTATTTTAATTTCTTAGTATTATTTACTTACTTGCAAAAAGGTTTTAATAACCAATGATTTGCAAGGTATCTAGTGTATCTCACTTGTGAATTAGAAACTCTGAATCCAGCCTTGGGTATTCTCAGACTAAAGAGTACAGTCAATAAAACATAACAAAACACAAAAATTATGTTCTTCTTTCCAGTTGTCCTTCAAATCTTTAAATACTTAATGTATTTATTATATGCACATAATCACACTCCTCTCATCACAGGATCTAGATTACTCCCAAAAGGATGTGGTTGTGGCTTTTCAAATAAGGCTTGTCTACATCAACTACCATAGGAAGTACTCCCCCAGAGAAAAAGTTGGGCCTGACTTTTCCTCCCAGAAGTTTTAACACCAGAAGAAATATATGTCCAGTTCTGGATGTCTTGAGGAATTTGGTGACACCTATGTCAACACCACTATTTTTCAGTGTCAAGCACTGAAAGGACAAACTGGAGCCTTGCTCACAACCAGTGGCATTGCTTGCAGTAAATAAGCACCTGTTAACATAGTTGGGTCAACCTCATCTACCTTCTCCTGACATTATTTTAGGAGCAAGTCCCAGACAATGTGAGACCTGCAGAGAAAAATCAGCTATTGTTCTCAGCCACTGCTGAAAGAGAACACAGGTCTGGCAGGCAGGACAACACGTCCTTTTATGCTATCAACAGTTTACACACATTTGTAGCCTGCTTCATTTTGCACCTTCACTTGAGAAACTGAAAGTGAGGACTCTGACAAGGCTTGGATCTTGTAAACTTTTTGCTGGGAGTTGGTTTGAGCTGACTCATACTTTTGGGAAGCATCCATGCTTTTGAAAAGAAATCAGGAAGACTAAAATTAGAACAACTACGTGTATTCAGATGAGGCCATTTTAGGGAACAGTTTATGGCTGATAGATAAGGTGGTTTGGTGCTAGAAAAATGGTTTGGAATCACCATGCCTGTATGTTATGAGGCTTTTATAAGCCTGGGGTGCTTATTCTTTAACAAGCTTTAGATTAGATGGCCATAAATTTCAGCTTTACGGTGCCAGAGTCATTGTAAGGTTTCCATAGGGTTGATTGCTTTTATAGATGGCATGTCAAATTAAACATAAATCTTGGTGTGTGCTTTTCTGTGAGCACAGGATGCTGTTATAGCTCATCTCACAGATTAGTTGCTTTAATTGTCTTCAAAAATTCTGAAAATGGCATGATGGCCATTTCTTTATGATTAAGGGAACAAAAATGTCTAAACAAACAACTTAATTAATATTAAAAACACTTAAAAGGAAATGGTTAAAAGCAAGGCCATCAAACCTCCTGTCAGCTGACAGAACTCTGGTTTTAACTACCTAGTGGAGTTTGGCAGACCAAAGCTAAAGTGAAATCTGTGAAAATAAACTCTATAAATGTACTGTCATAACTTTTATGTGCTACACTATACAAGTTATTGCTCAGGGACCTTGAAATTAGTCTTGACATAATTTGTATCTGCTCATAAACTTTAGATGCTGGAAAGACTTTGTTACACTTCTAGCAAGTGCCTTATTCCCTCATTTTTCCTCATGCCAATGTCAGTTTCTTATCTTTTCTTCTTGTAGTACCTGCTGCAAGTTTGGAATTTGGTGTTCCTGTTGTACATCTCCACAGCAATGTCACTGGGAATGAGATACAGTTCCTTGCTACGTGTAGCAGAGGCTTTGCTCAGCCTCCTAACTGGCCCTTCCATTCTCTGAGTACCTGCAAAACTGGAGAAAGAGGATTTGTTGATCTGAGATTTCAAAGAAAAATGTTGTCAGGCTTCTCCCTGATAAAGGCCCCAGTTTACAAACTGTAACACAAAGGCTGTGCTGTCTAAGAAATGAAAAGGTGTTGTGTTCCAGTACAGGAATGTCCTGAGCCAGTGAAAAGTTTTGTAGACTCTGGTGACAGAACCATGTACCAGTGAATGTGAATCCTAATAACAGAAATTACCCATAAAAATTAGCCTTATTAATCAAACCAATCAAAATTCTGGTTGTGCAATAAGTTTGTAGGTAGTATTTATTACAAAGTGGCAAAGGCTACTGATGAGGTGCTGAATGATCCTACCTAAATGATCCTACAAAACCTGACTGTATTCCTCAACTTCCTCCCCTTTCTTCATCAAAAATAGACATAGACAAAGGGCAAACTCTGAAATAAACATGGACTTTGTCACAGAGGACTGCAGCAATTTACTCCTTGCTAGGACTGCTTGCCAAAGAGCAGGAGCTGCATGTGTGCAGTTTTCACACACACCCCTCCCAAAAAGGAGAAGAAAAAAAAAAAGAAAAAAAAGACCAGGACAGACTGACTTTTGGTGACTTCGAACCCTGACAGGCTTTGTCCAATGAAGAAGTCTAATTATCATGACAACTCTATCTCAATGTAGTTGCCATTACATGTGAATGATGCAGTTCTAGATTATGACAGCACACAAAAGCAAAGGCACCTAACAGTATGAATGGTGCCTATTTAAAATATATAGGTCACTACTGTGACACATTTACACTTGGCTGTGTATTTACCATTCTCCCTCCTCCACAATGAGGAGGACTTTGGGATGGAAGAGAGGCCATAAACTTCTGTGTAAGCTCAAATGGCTATTGCCCTTTACAGAAGCTCATCTCTCCAGGAAAAACCAACACTGTAACAGATAGGGCTAAAAAAATGAATGTTGGCTTGAGACATGGGTTCCTCCACTTTGATTCTATTAAACATGTAAACACAGCAGCATTTTACAAGGATAAGCCCAAGAGAGAGTTAAAATGAAAAACACTGTTTGTAAAGACTAAGAAATAACAGTTGATTTGTTACCAGTGAAAAACTAAGCCCCAGACCAATAAATCTGAAGAATATTAACACTCTCCTAGCCCAAACCCGCACAGTGGGCCAAGATGAATTTTGTTACGTGACTGTTCCTACTGCATTTTCAATTTTTTAAATGAAATTCCTGAACAATTCAGCAGTTCTTCATTATAAGACATGATATTAAATGATTTTTCATAGGTCTACATGTAGAACTTGAAATAAATATGAATAAATACATGCAAAGGAGTTCAAGCAGGTACTATCTCGAAATAAGACCTCAAGCACTGCATTGACCTCATCAGTGTTTCCAAGCTGTATCAGCTTAAAACAAAATAGTCAGTGCATCCCATACATTAAGCTGGGTTTAAAAATACCCCGGATCAATGGAGCTGATTGATTGTTCTGTGACTCCAAATTTACACATTCCTTCACACACAGTCCACCTCCTAATCCATCCTGTGGCCTTGTCCTTGCACAACAAGAGATGTCTCTTCAGCTTCAAAATCAATAGAAAATAGGCCTCAGCCATGAGAGTGGTTGGCATCAGAGTTCAATTTCTGTCCTTAAAGCTGGGCTCTCCTTGTGCTCTTCCCTGAGTTGTCTTCTTTCCAGAGGCTGTAATAAGCAGTGTTTGAAAAGTAAAAGTGAACAGTATCATTCTGAGTCCAGGCATTCACCTCCCAATGGATAAATTATCCAGAAGATGAGGAAGAACAAGGTGAGACTGTGTGAATGCAGTGATGAGTTATTCACTTGCTAGGTGTACTTTCTCAGGGGAAAAAAACCCTATAAAATTAAGCAATTACTCAAGAACAACTAAAGGTATAGCATCTGTAATTAGAAACTTCTTTCATATATTTTTTTCAGGGCTTACTAAGCATTTTATGGGAAACTGTCATATGTAAATATTACTATTGTGTTTGCTCTTCAGATCAAATCCATGTGAATGAACTAGCCGTGCATGGATCTCAGAATTTGAAACATTCTGAGGGGTTTTTTCCCCACAGATAATCCACAGTGCCCAACTTTCACTCCTCTAATCATATTGCTGCAATTACTCCTCTGACACCTGCAATTACATACATTTGCTAAACCTGGGCTTTCCAATCATGGATCAGGATCTACGACAGCTGGCTGTCAATCAGATCAAAATGAAATTTGTTCACACCTAAATAACCACTGAGAAGGACAGGTAAAGAACAGCAGAAGCTGCACAGCAATGCTGAGAGACTTTTGGAGACCATTTATCAGTTGTGTAACTCTTACACTGTGCAGGGACAGACTCCTTGTCTCGGCAAACCAGTCGGGCAAGGAAGAAACGCTGGGAAAAGTCTTAGAGGAGAAACTTTTCTGGCATTTCTTTGGCAGGTCAAGCTAACAGCACTGTAACAACATTTGAGAGGGTTGGAAATGGTCGAATCCAGATTTATTTAGTGTTTGTCTATTTTCTACTGTTTCAATTCTTTCAAGTACAACTCCTCTAAACGTGGTCTTTTAAATTATTTCATGTCCTTAGGGCGGGTTCCTGAAATTCCTCTTGGTTTCCAGCTCTTATCTGGGGATCAAAAAGAGCCACCATGGCTCACAGAACTAAGCCAAGGTGCCCCAACCAAGCCCAGGTAGCAATATAATCTCTTAAGAAAGCATCCAGAACAGGAAAAAAAATGAAGATTGAAAGGAACTGTTGGAGTTGCCACACTAATTTTTTTAAAGCATTCCTGACAGGATTTACCCCATTCATGCAGTGGGAAACCACAGATTTTCAAAGGAACATGTAGAATGATTTAGCCACTCTAGGTGAATTTAGAGGCAAGATCTTTCTAGGAAGATGGGCAAAAGTACTTCACATATCTGACCACCTGTTTTTGTTTTCTGAAATACAAAAGAATTTAATATTATGTCAAAAATCTGTATTAAACTTAAGAGGGAAGGAAATCCAGAGATAGGTCTGCAACTGTCTTTTTACACATGTTATAATTCTATTATAAAAACTGTTGTTAACCACAATCAAGCTGTGACTTGTTCAGATAAAAGGACTTTCTTAATAGTGTTTACTTAGACATGTAATAAATAGAACCAGCTAGGTTAAGGAGAATAGTGATAAGTATTTTAATTGCAGGTCTTTAACTAGCAAGAACTTTATCCTGTTTCCTCACAGAGGTAGTCATTACTGAACCGGCTCAGAGGGCAGAAGATTAAACACCTAATCATTACATAGGGTGTTGAAAACTCGGGGCTTTATGAAAATGCTAAGTATCCTTAATGTTATTTCCCACTGGGTTTAGTCCCCCGCGCTGTCTTCCCAGCTTTGTTGAAACATATGAGTTTTACAAGCGAGTTACATGATTGCGAATTACTCCCAAAGCTCCCAAATTACTCCCAAAGTATTAGGCAGGGATGCTTCAGCACCCCGGAGTTACGTGGAGTAACAGCGTTTCTCAAGTCCGAAGTACTCCCTGCACCGCATTCCAGCCGCAGGGAGAGTGGCTGAGCCAGGCTTACACTGCCTGAGCCCTGTTACACATCCATAGAGAGGCTCTTCTGGATCACCCGATGAGACAGACGGTCGGTGCCGCTTGGGAACACGTTCACCAAGAGAGAGGTGCACAAAGGCTTCATTCTGCTGCCAGGTCTTTTGACTTCCCTGCAGGTGGTCTCCTCCTGAGATGAGCTACACTTACCATCTCTAACCCCTGGAAAGAACAAAACCTTTAAGAAGTCTTTCTCCTCACGTAACTGAGCAAGCAACTGAGGAGCACGGGTAGTACGTAACGAGGTATACGAGAGCCATCTATGTGCTGCCAGTGATACATTTCAAAGCACGGGAGGTGATCCTACTGCATCAGCCCTATGCCAGCAAGCACCCCGTTTTCTGACAGCCAGAAATGGAAGAGCACATTCACCCTAAGGAGCCAAGGGCACCGAGCAGCCCCCGAGCCGCCTCCGCCCCACAGACCAGCCCTGTGTCACCCGAGCGGGCAGCGCCGCCGCCCCACAGCCCTGCGCAGTCAGACGTGTCGCTCGCTCGGCACCTGCCGAGCGAGCCCCGCACGACGTGGCCGCACCGCGGTGGCCCAACGCCGCCGGCCGGCCTTCGACCCTCTGGTCGGTGGCGGGGACAGGCGCCTCCTGCGATCGCTGTTCCCCAGCACCGCGCGGCTGTACCGCGGCGCCCTCAGAGCCTCCCGCGGCTCCCAGCGCTTCCCGCCCTCTGCCGTGAGGCGGCGGCACGAGCGACCCCCCCACCGCCTCCGCGCGCCGCGCTCCCGCCAACGCCACCGGGGCGCGCGGGGGCGATTGTGGGGGGGGGGGGGGGGGATGAGGATGAGAGGAATGGGGGGGGGGGGAAGGGGGAGGGCGGTGCGCGCGCACGCGCGCTGGGGTGCCGCGGCGCCTCTCGCGCGAGCGGCGCGCGCGCGCCGTTGGGCCGGGCGCGGGGCGTGCCCGCGTCCCGATTCGCCGGCGGGGCGCGAGCCGGGCGGGGGCGGGGCCGGCTCGGGCCGGCGGCCAATGGGAAGCGGGAGGGGCGGTGGGCGGGGGCGTGGCCGCGGCCGGGCGTGTCCCGGGCGGGCGCGCGCTGTCCGGGCAGCGATGGCGGACGATGGGCAGGGGCGGCTCAGGACTGAGGAGGGCCGGGCGAGCGGCGCGGCCCTGGCGGGCGGCGAGGTGCTGCTGAGCGTGGGGCTGCTGGCCCTGGCGCTGCTGGCGGCCTACCGGCTGTACCTGCGCTGGGGAGCGCGGAACGGGCCGGGGGGCGCGGCCCGGCAGGGCGAGGCCGCCGCGCTGCCGCGCATGAAGCGCCGGGATTTCTCCCTGGAGCAGCTGCGCGAGTTCGACGGCGCTCGCAATCCTCGCATCCTCCTGGCTGTTAACGGCAAAGTCTTCGACGTGACCAAAGGCAGCAAGTTCTACGGGCCCGGTGAGACGGCGGGGGGATGGGGGGAGTCCCGGCCGGGGACCCACCGGCGCTGTTACACTGGTGATGCTCAGCGGGTCTGGGTTCTCCTCAGGCAGCCGTCATTTTCCCAGATGCCTTGATTTGGATGTGCCGTGGTTAATTCTATTTTTTTTTTTTTTCCCTTCTGTCTCTTCTAGTAGGTTTCCCAAGTGCAGCTGAGCAGTGCTTTCTTCGTTCTAGCGCTTACGGCTCAGGAGAGGAAGCCGACCAGCTGGTTATTTATTTAGGTGTAAATGCCATATTGAGTGTGACTTTTAGTCAGGATAAAGATAGGAGAGCTCTGGGACTAGTATGGTGCTGCTGTTGGGAAGAGTGCAGAAATCAAGCCAATCTCGTAAACAGACAGCCAGCCAGCACTCCTCTTCGGAGAGGAAATGTGTATTTCGAAGGTTCAGAAAAGCAGGCTTCAGAGAAATGTTCTGGTTTTGTATTCACCTTGTACACTGTGAAACTGCAGCTCACTTTCTCGTGATAAGCAGCATTCTTAATAATGAGGTGGGTAAACTTACTGGTGAGCACTGTGTTCACGACTGATGCCAAAGGAAATGAGGCTTATGACTGCTGATAATTTTCTTCTTTAAACAATGGTGGTTTGGAAAACTTGCTCTAATCAAACTACGCAGGAGTTTTCATAATAACCGTGGCAATCTTCTTTGTGAGAGGGGTGGAGGGGAGAGAGGATATTTCCCACTCCCCCAGGAAATAGTTCAAGTTAAGTAATCATTTATTATTATTTAATAATTGAGGTTAGAAAAAGAAAAATACAAAGCTGGCGTGTTACGAGCCTTTGGTTCTTGGCGGGGAAGGGACAAGCAGTTCTGTGGCTGAACTGGGCTAGAATTTTGTAACTACTTTATGCTCAAAGTTGGTGATACCAGTTGCAGAAAGTGAACCTGCTGTAATTGAATTGAAATGCTTTTTGGCTGGGTTCTTACTATAAAAATTCGCAGTGGAATCTGAAGTACCTTGCCATGCTTTGTGTTGTTTATTAACCAGTAAAGCTGAGAAAATGCAGCCTGGTGAGCTGCAGCTTTCATGCCACTTAATCAGGCTAGTTCTTTTGTCTCTCTTATTTAGGGGTTTTTAAACTGAGACCTGTGTGCTGACATAAAATGCAGGTAATACACATGCTGCATGAAACCTAAAACACCAGTAAGCTGCCAGAGTGCTCTGTGAAATAATACTGAACCCTGATCTAAACATTGACTTTCTCCCTTTTGTGTATCAAACTTCAGTTGAATGTTAGACTCTCCTTTCCAGATACCATCAGTGGTTCACACTGTCAACCTTTGGAGGCCTCTTATTGTGAGGAAGCTAAAACTTAATGTTCTAGGACATCAATCTGCTTTTTGATAACTGGTAGCAGCTGGTTTTCCTTAAAAGCAGTGCTTCTAGCTTTTCATCAAGAGGGACAAAGGCTTTTTTTATTTTTTTGTCCCTGTAGTGAAAGATTGCCTTTTTCTAACAGGAGTGACATCGTTTTCGTGTCAGATCCGTAACTCGGGATGTTGCATGTAAAGCTCAAGCAGTGCATCATCAGCTGTGTGTTCTCTGCCAAACATGATGATTTCTGAATTGTGCTGATGTGGTTTCCCTCTTTGGATACATATCAGGGAATTTTTTCTTGCAACTGTTTTGTGGCTGAAAAGAAGAACACTAGTAGATAGTTTGCAGGCCTTAAAAACCTGAGAAGAGTTCAAGTGGAAAAGTCTCCTACAGCTGGTTGAGATCTATTCAGAAAGGCTTCAGCCAGAGTATCCAGATGTCCACAGCAGTTCTCATGGAAATTTTATGTCTCATAGCTGGAGTGTGGCAAGGGAAGTGCAAATCATACCAGCAAAGCATGGCCAGATTTTAACAGAAGGAAGAGCTGAGGACTTTGGCTCTGCTGATGTTTCAGGCTCTGACTGTGAGCCTTTAGTACTGAGGTACTGATGTGAAGAGAGAGTGCTTCAGCTTTGAGGGCAGTGGAAAGCAGTGGCTGAGGGCTCATTTCAGTCTTCAGCAAGTCTGCAGGCCTGGGTTAATGCTGAATAACGTGGCTGCCTCAGGTGGCTTCTCATGTCTTCATAGGTAGGTCTGGTTTTCCTTCTTCAGTGTAGTTTGGATGCCAAGGTGTTCCTTTTTTTTCTACTTATAGCAGAAAGTTTAAAATGCACAAAATTGTCATCTAGTCCAGATTTTTGTCCAACAATTGAGATTCCATTGAAGCTTCCACCAAACTTGTGATTTTATTCAGAGTTCTCCTGGTTTTAAGTTTCCATCCAGTGAATCCTGTTATACTTTGGTCCATTTCATTCAAGAGCCCTTTACATACATACGTACTGTAAAGGTATTTTTAAATAATGATAGAGTGTTGAAGCCCTCCTTTCAAACAGCCGTGACTGAAAACTTCATTTTCTTGAACATTTAATCCAAACGTTTCCCAGTTTGGTTGTTGGGTTTTTTTTGTTTGTTTTGCTGTTTTCTTTAAGCCTTCTGCAGTTTATCTCATTGGTATCCTTTTATTCTCTGGTATCTCTTAATGTATTTTAGCTAAGAGTAAAGAAAGGCTGCACTGCACATATAACAGTCTGTACCTCCAAAAACCACTTTGCTCACATTGGACTCTGAATTTCAAACTTTACTTGCCAAGTGCTTTTCCAAAATGCTGCTCTGTCCTGCAAATACACCATTTGTTTCAAGACTTCACTTAGGTGTATTAAATTCCACCTCTGCTTGTGTCCAGATGAGTAAGTGACCTAGAGTGCTTTGACTGATTATTAAATCTGATTTAATAATCCCTTTATCATCCACAAACTCCAAAAGAGATAAAGTAAACAATTAGTGGTACACTATTAAAAATATCACATAAGCAGAATGTTAGAGAACCTCTGTTGGGATGATTTCCCATCTGTAATCACATCTCATGACTTAGGGTTTGGTCATTAATACCTTCTGTGTGTGCTGTGTTGGTTTTATATCTTACAATGTGAGACAGTTTTTTACTTTTCATTTATTGTAACATTGAACTTTGTGTGTTTGTTTGCATCAAGGTTTCTGGTTGTGTATCTGTCAATAGAAGAGCATTGTAAGAGTTAGTGTACTTTGTGTGAGCAAATCTTAATATTTAGCAGTTAAATTTGCATGCCAAAGTATTGCCATAAACAGGTTTTGCTTAGCTTAGTAAGTACTTTGTGTATTTATGAAAAATACACATCTTTGAGCATGACAAAGCAAGATTATATGCAACCCCGAGTATGCAACTGTTCACGTCACTTCTATTTCTTAATGTTTCATGATCTTAAAAAAATCAATTTCCTGACTTTCCTTCACTGCAGTATGTTGTCACTGTCAACTCATCTCTCATCCCACTTGTCTTTCACCATGTCATGAAGATCTCTGATTTTCCAAGAAGAATACATTAGATAGTAGTAGTTCCTTCCACAAAAAACATTCCATCATAGTTCATTTTCCATGAAGGGAAACCTGCCTTTATTTGATTGTAATAAACAGCCATCATTTTTTCTGATAATTTGTATAAAAATAATCTGATGCTGTTAGACTTTGTTTGGAATTCAGTGCCATAAATTTCCCTGAGTCTCTGTTGACCACATGGCAATGGTGCTTTTCCATACATCCTTTCCAAGGGTATGGTTAGAGTGAAGTGTTGCAGGAGGGACTCTACATATGTTGTATTTGGAGAATACTGTTAAGGGTGGCCTTATCTTAAGAACACAACAGGCTGAGGGGTTACAGATAAGTACAGAGGATAAGACTGAGGGAAAGAAATGTTTTCTGTAAAGTGTGAAAGGTCTTCTCAGTGGTTCTGATGTTTGTCACCTCTTTGGCTGTCTATGTAGTGGAAGTGTCTCTTGCCCTGGGATTCAGCTTTTCAGAGAAATAGCTTTTCTGGACAGAGAAGTGGAGTTCCAGCCAGAAGCAGTAAAACTAAAAGGTGTATGCACACATATTGGTGAGAGATTGTTTCCATACTTCTGGTTAAAGGGAGTAGTGCCTTTGCTGCCAGGGTGGAGGTTGTTCTGAGCCTCCAGGCCATGCTCATGGAGAGCAGTAAAGTGGTTTTGTGCGGGAAGATCAGCACTCTGTCTCCTTCTCTGCTTCTACTCTGTGTGTCTGTCAGCTCTCTTTCTTGTTTTTTAAATTTCTTTTTACCTTTTTCACAGCCTCAGTATATCCCTTAAAACTTGAACAACTGTGAGTTTCATAAGAGGTCTGTACAAATTCCTAGTTCCTATTTAAACCAATCATGTTCCAGTCACAGAATTGATTAGGCTGGAAAAAACCTCTGAGATCATTGAGTCACCTGACATTTGAGGGGCCTGATCAAGCAGGTGTGCTCAAAGCAAGATAATATGGAATGTGATAGTGACATCACATGAATTGTTAGTTAGTTAATATGAATTGTTACATGTAGATGTTAAGTCCAGTACACAGCAGCCATGCTGTCATTGAATGAAAAAAACCTGGCCAGCTTTGCTTGTCTTATTAGGAAATAAACTGGTGGTCAGAGCATTTCTCACTAAACCAAGATGTGGAATCTAGGTCCTTCTCAAGAGCTCCTGACTGCTGGCCTGTGCTTGTTGTCTGCCCCTTTAGTAGAAACTGGGTCATTGATTCTTGCCCTTTTTTTTTCCCACAGAGTTAAAGAGCAGGTAAGCAAAAGAGAGAGTGAGGCTCTCTGGCCTTGTGCCTTAGGAGTCAGGTTTAGACCCCTGTTTCTGGGCAGTTCCATCTTAGCATGTAGACTTCACACCTGTAGAGCTCCCATTTAGCATGTGGATTGGTCTCCTAAGGACACATACTTTCCATGCAAGTTGTAACTCAAAATTGACCCACATCTTCCTTTTCATGTAAATCTAGAGCAGTAAAGTTAAAATTATGTCACCTTGAATTCCCAGTGATAAATGTTATTAGAAACCTTCTGCTTTCAAGCTACATCTCAAATGGCTTAGTCTAACTTTCAGATTTTCATTCTCTCATGAAAGATACAACACTGAGCAAACACATGTCAGGATTCAGATACAAAATTTGAAACAGCCAGTCAATGTTCCACTTCAGTTTGGAGTGGAAAAAGTAAGCAAAGTGATAGAATAATGTTAATAATTGTTAATAATTTTGTAGCCTGTCTCCCTTTATCCTAACTCACATTAAAGGGGACATTAGTCCTGATTCTTGTCTGCAGATTAACAATTGTTGTCCCTCAGCATCTAAACTTCAAAGAAAACTGAGGTTTGTTTCCAGTAGCTGTATGTAGCCCACAGATGCACATTTGGTGATTGCTTTGAAGTGCTTTTTGACTAGTTGAAGAAACCAAAGCTGCTGGTTTAAAGCTGAACTTTGTTGTTAACCTGTGTGGCTTCTTTAGAGAGATCACATGGACCTTGTGAAAAGGAACACAATTCTTAGTTCACCTCTCACTTCATTAGCTATAAAGTCCACATGTGGCTATCTGTGATCTATTCTCTGTGCTGCCCCTTGGAGCCATCCAAAGTTCAGTGTACAGCGTTACTGCTGTTGGAGCAATAGTCTGGGATATTCCACAAAGCTGCTACCAAACTGAAATGCTCAGGGAGCCTTTTGGCAGCCGGTAACATACCCTGAAGTTGGATCCAGCATAGGTTTTGCTGGGGGAACTATTGGCCAAACTGGCTGAAAATTGAAATAGGTGCTGTTCCAAGATCCAGTTTACCCTGTTCAGGAGGAAGTGACTAGAAGCAGTACTTCCAAATAACAACTTTGTGGTTAAAAATTTTTAATATGTTCCTTCAGGTTGAATAGATTTTTTTCCTTGTCTGCAAAGAGAAATTAAATCTTCATTAGAGAATGAAACAAGCAGTGCTAGGAGATGCAGAAATCTTGAATGTATTTTTATCATCTGAAGAGACTTTGACTTTAGCAATTCTCGAAGTTTATTTTGAATAAGGACAAATGCCAGGCTGAACAGGATGTCAAATTCATCAAGGCTTCTAAATTCTTAACTGGATTCTGAAAGGAAGTAAAGCTCTGCAGGTGGTGGGTAGCAAGGTTTTGCATGTGTTGTAGCTTAGAGAAGAGCGTACTTTATACAAGGTGGAGTTGTAAGGTAGGTGAGGACTTTATACAGGGGAAATGCAGAGTATGAACGTGGAGGTATAGATGTGGAGATAGGCAGGCAAATATGTGGGCTTGATAACTGGTCTCAGGGCTAAAATTAACAAAGGTTCTGGAGCAGAGGTCTTTAAATGTGAAAGCTGTGATGGGAATAAAAGCATTCTTCAAGGAGCAACTTTCCTTTATGGAAGACTTGTACCTCCATATACCCAAGTAACATGTAACAGATGTGTTCTAATTGGTTTTGACACTTCCCTGACTCTTGCTGTTTTACTATCCCAAATGGGAGTGGGAGGAGAATTTTTTAAAGACATATTTGACTGTGAAATGGCTAATTTGGGGGTACAGCAAAAAAAAACCCACCACTGAAATGTTGTGATATGGTCTCAGAAACTTGCTTTGGTTTACATACCTGTGCTCCAAGCCACTGTTCCTGCCCTCTCTTCAGCGTGTCTGTCATGTCATGCTGCAATCAATTATTTACAGCAGGAGCCAGGCTAAATAGGTGGGCAGACAAAAGGAAAGGAAAGAAGGACTGTGGGTAGGGCCTGCAGAGTAAATTGCATCAGGCTATGAAAGAACTCTGTGGGAGTGTGTCTAGGATTGCACTGATGTCTCCACCTCAATCATGTTCCTGAAAGATATTTTCTCCCTGGGATTTTATGTGCTGGCACCTTCCTGGACACCTCCCCAAGTGCAGTGAAATCTGATATGCAAAATAGCTTTTTCAGACTGTTGCACCAGGTTTTTTTTGTTTTTTTGGTTTTTTTTTTAATATAAAAAACTGTTGCACCAGTTTTTTATATAAAAGTGCGTAATAGGCTAGGGCTTAGAGCAGAACCCCAGAGCTGTATGTTTTGTATTAATATAAAATACTGTAGTTAAACTCTGTCTTGTATTAATATAAAATACTGTAGTTAAACTCTGTGTAGAAGCACCTAAATGGAAGCTTTAAATCTTGAAGCAGATCTTGCTCATACTGAGATCGCTGAACTTCTGCTTTAGGAACCAAGGTGAAGCCAAGCTTGCACCATTTACTAATAATCACAATTCAATATTTACCTTTTAGTGTAGGATTAAAGAATAGAACACATTTCTAAGTTACATTTGCAGAGCTGGAATTTAAAATGCTGTCTGCCGAGTCCAAAGGTTGGTTTTTACAAGTTAGCATTCCACTGAGTGCTTGGACGTGGCTTGATGGGTCCTCTGTGACTTCTGAATACTTCTGTAATAAGCATTCTGGAATCTTAAAGTTCAAATTCAGTTTTAGGAAAGAAAAAAGATATTGGTGTCAAAGCATCTGAGATTATAAGATATTGCAGAAATTTTGCATCCATTAATCTTAATGCAAGCTGATATATTCTAAAAGTTTTCATGCTTTCAATTAAGTGTGTTATTGAGATTTAAGACTATTCAGTGCTTGATACAGATAAATATAATATCATTCTCTTTTTAATATAAGTAATTGGAATCAAGCTGGTGGACCAAGAGGTGGCATCTCAGCAGGTGCTGTGAAACTCCATAAACCACTAAATGCAGGGAAGAATGGAAGGGCAGCAGGGTACTACTCTCTGATTAGCCAGAGTTTGGAAAACACCTTGTGCAAATAGTAGCATTTATGGACATACTTGCTTGAAAACACTTCAGAGAAAGGGAAAAATGGGGACAGAATACTGTTAGTGGGGTCACTACAAAACAATTTCTAATTGCTTTTAAGGATTTACTAATTGTGGTGTTGGTAAGAGCTGTTTATGGCTCCCACATTCTTTATTCAGAACATTGAAAATGAGATCACTTGAATGAGAAATCATTGAGTTTTGCTGGAAGCAGAACTTTTTGTTTGAAGAAACTCTGTGTTGTTTTGCAGATGATGGTCATTGCTGCCTCTTAGCCTGTCCTGTGGAAGTGACCAAGCATGCAGAGTGCATTGGTATAGGATTGATTTCAGTCTCTAAATCCTGCTTTTCAAATAAATACCTAATTCAGGATGCAAAAATAGGAAAGGTAGCCCTCCTCTTGGCTTTGTTTCCCTGAAGTACTGTACCTGTAGTCCCTGATTCCTGAGGCAGTTCTCATGAGTGCTGTTCTTGGAGCTAAATACCTGAAAGGATGAGAACAGAGATGCTGTTCATCATTATGGTCCCACTGGTACAGTGCAAACTTCCAGCTGATAGTTCATTCTCTAATACCTACATCTTGTGAAATTGTGCTTTGAAATCAGTTGGTTTATTTCCAGAGAAAGGAGGGAATTGTCTTTGGCACACAGAACAACCTTCTGTTCTCTGGTTTGAATGTAAACAGCATAAAATGCCTGGCACTCTGGGGTGGAGAGACACCACCAGTTCTGGTGAGGACATCCTTTCTTCTGATCCATATGGTGCTCAGGTTCCCTGCTTCAGGAGCTGTCCCTGCTGCATTCAGTTCAGCCCTGGAGTCAATGGCCAGCAGGAGTAGATAGGTGTGGTGGCTGCAGTGAGCAGCCTGGGCAGAACCAGCCTTTTGGAATGATTCCCCATGGCTCATCCTGCTGCAGAAGAGATCTGAGGTGCTTCAGCAGGCAGTAGAGGGGGTGAAGAACAGTGTATTGCCACTTGCTTGTGTTCATTCTTGCCCATGGGTGCTGCCTTTTCTTCAGGCTGATGGCCACCGTTGTGTGTTATTTTGTTTTTTGAGTTTTTTTTTGTCTTAGTTTCAGGTTTTTAATTGATCCGAATTTAAGGTATTTGGTTTTAGGTCAAGAAAATCTAAGATAACAATATGCTTTAAGCTCTTTCAGTTAATTAAAATTTGTGAAAGCCAATTACCAATCTTACCCTGCAAATTGTTGGTTTATAAACCATCCATTTCTCTCAATAATAATATTTATTTCACATTCATTGCTCAAAATTTTATTGGGATATTTGTGCTGCTTTGCATTGGTCAAAAAGCACAGAGGAAGCAGTTGCTTTATATTGCTAATGTGACAATTTGTTCTGGTTTCAAGAGCATTACAGGGGGAGCAGTATAGGGGATCTGCAGTATAGGGGATCTGCTGCCCAAAATAAGTGAGGTGATTTCCTCAGAAATAAGAAATGTCACAAAAGATGTAGAAAGTTCTTGTGATTCTGTAAGTGAAGTAAAATCATTACTTAGCCCTTAAGTTCTCTTTATTTATAATAATGGATTTCTAATTAAGATGTCTATGCAGTTTGCTTCTGTTCATATCTGACTTGCAAATATTCAATGTGTTGCTTAATAGAAGTGTATTTCTTTTGAATTCCAGCCTCTGGTCCCTTTTGGAATTTGCATCAACTGGCTTGCATCAACTGTCAGGGATTTTTCCAGATATCCCTTCAAAGCTATTTTCCTGGTTCTGCTTCTCTCAGCAGACTTTATCTCCTAGTGATATTAAAGATTGAATTGCAGTGCTGTTGAATGTCAAACAGCCATGGCATTGAAACTGCTGCTGTTCCCATCACTGCAGAAATTTAATGTATGGCTTTGGCAGACTACGTAAAGAACTGAGCTTTGGTCACCATAAGCAAAGACATGAAGGTATCAATTTTGTCTTTTTGTTTTCAGAGGGTCCATATGGAATATTTGCTGGCAGAGATGCCTCCAGGGGACTAGCAACTTTCTGTCTAGATAAAGATGCACTCAGAGATGAATATGATGACCTATCGGACTTAAATGCTGTACAGATGGAAAGTGTAAGAGAGTGGGAAATGCAATTTAAAGGTAAATTCTGAAATTATCAGCTTAAGGAAATGCTTTTAATAAAAATGACTGATTTGGGCTTGGGGAAGCTTTTAAAGAGGTGTTGACAGTTTAAAGAGGTGTTATCACAGAATATGCTGAGTTGGAAGTGACCCCCAAGGATCATCCATTTCAACTCTTAGCTCTGCACAGAACCATCCCCAGAAAACCCACCCTGTGCCTGAGAGCATTGCCCAAACCCTGCTTGAACTCTGTCAGGCTGGTGCTGTGACCCTGGAGAGCCTGTGCCAGTGCCCAGCCACCCTCTGGGTGAAGAACCTTTCTCTAATACCCAGCATAACCCTCCCCTGACACAACCTGGGGGTCACCACAGCAAAGTGTCTGCCCCTCCTTGTCCCCTCAAAAGGGAGGTGTGAGCTGCAGCAAGGTCCCCTTTAATGTGTGTGCAGTGTCACTTAACTGTTAAGACCAGACCAGGGATTTCAGGGCTATCTTCTACAGAGGCTTTCACTATATGTCACTATAGCTTTTTTAACTTTTTATTTTTGTACAATAAAACTGTTCTGTTAGCTCTTTGGCACAGAATTTCACTCCCAAATCTCATCTGCTTAGCTGGTGGAACTCCTGCTCGAGGTTGTTGGCTTTGGATGCCATGGAATTATCATTAGGACTAAGAGTTGTTTTAACATGAAGGGTTGGATGAGTTTGTCTTGAAATGCTAACAAATAAGGAATTATGCCTCTGGAGGGAGGGGGAATCATTTTTCACACTAATTGAAATCAAAACAGGCTGAAGGATTGAAAAGCTTTGGTTTTTAGCCCTTGGGTGATAAATTTTGCCTGATCAGCTGGAGGAGAATGGAAACAAAGTACTCACAGTTAGAGAAAGTAATGGTAGAAAGATTGTTTTAGGAGGCTGAGCTTGCTGCTAAATTACTATCAGTTTCAGTGATCGAGATTTAGAACTGTAGTGTGTAGGAGAAAAAGTGAATTTGCAGTAATATGGGCTAGCAAGCAAATGCAGCTGTATTTAATTGTAATGGAATCATAAATCTCTTTCAGAAAAATATGACTACGTAGGTAGACTCCTAAAACCAGGGGAAGAACCATCAGAATACACAGATGAGGAAGATACCAAGGATCACACTAAACAGGAATGAACTTTGTAAACAACCAAAGTCAGGGGCCTTCGGAACTGCAACCTCTTATTCCCCATCACAGAATGTCCTGCATCTTTGGGTACAGTTCATCTGCTGCGAAAAAACATTCAACAGGTTTTGTACAAGGAAAATAATATACTCACAAATGAAGATTTGAATACTAGACATTCTTTGTGCTGCCAAATTTTTCGTTGCAGTTTATTTGTAATGTCTGGTTAGGCTTCGTTAGTGAAGAGGGGCCAGGGATTTAAAGGCAAAAATGCTATTCCTTTTTATCAGTAAGCTGAAGCCTTCAGCTAGTGTACCTTACAAGCTCTCTAAAAGATGTGAGTCTTCAAGCTCAGAGGAAGGTTTGAATCTTGTTTTGTGTGTGTCTTCTCCTTCAGCATTAAAAGAAAGATGTACTCATCCACATCAGCATCAGTAGGTGAGACTACTGAAGCCGGTGTTAAAAATGTGAATTTCCAGTTTTGTTTTGTGTGTGGGCGTCAGTTGCCCGGCAGAATCCTTCAGTTCTCTAAGAGAAGTCCACGTAGATTAGGATGGGGATAAAATTCATCCTTTTCTCAAAAGGATTGGGTAAAAAAAGTTTCTTCTACAACAACTATTATCTGTAACCTGCCTCTCCCCCTTTTTCTCATCCTCTAAATCAAATCAAATATTAATTGTGCCTTATTTCGCTTCCATAGACTTGAATTGTTTTAAGGGACAGCCCCCAAATTGCGGTTTCATAGTCACTACAAGCAGCAGTGAGACTGAATTGGAATGTTCTGTTGACTGGAAAACCTTGATGTCATTCTGTGTATAGAATGTAAAAGAGGAGCACTCAGTGTTACTGCCATATGTTAATACTACATATACTTAAATTAGCATTGTGATGGCCAAATGCATACTCCCATGCTTCTTTTTAAGGAATTACAAACACACAAAAAAAAAAAAAAAAGTCTCCCTTCCTCCTCTTCCAGAAGCTGCCTAACTTTTGGGAGCATAGCCTTCACACCCCCGTAGAGTGAAGGGGCGTTGCGCGCGTGTGTCTGTGTGTGTGTCTATCTGAATGCAAGACTTGGGAGGGATTGTTTCTGCAGATATTGTAAATACGAGTACCATTTTAATAAAGCATGTACAATACCACTTGTGCTGTCAGACTCTGTGTAGAAGCTGGTAAGCAGAGCTGGAATATGATGCAATAAAAAGGGGGACAAGTCTTGGGTAGATGAAGCAGCCACTGCTGTTTGTCCTGGTGGAGGTATTTTCCCTTTCAAGTCCCAGCTGTTGAGGAATCTCAAAGACTTACTCAGGTAAGCTGTATTTAAGAAACTAAACCTATGCCAGTGAATTTATGGTGGGGGGGGGAAAGTGATACAAATAAAGCATTGTAGTAACTGAGTGCAACATAAGAATATAAGGAATATGTCACATGGCATTAACAGGACAAGAACAGCAGGCTCGTGGCTTGTGTTTGTACCTCTGGTTGCAGATTTCACCTGTGTTAAGTCTACAGTAACAGTTTATATATATATATACATTCTGTTGAACTGTAAACTGTGAAATTCCAGGGATGACTATTTTTTTTTATTCCTATTTGATTGAGAGATTCATATGGATGTAAATGAAACAAATAAAGAGATTCATATGGATGTAAATGAAACAAATAAACAAAAACTCCTCTGTGGAATCGTGTGTAACTCACATGTCCTAGAGGTGGAGGGAGGGTTTACTTCATCTTTATTTCATCTCCAGCCATGAAATAGGATTGTTTTGGCCTGGGAGAGGGAACAGAAATGGAGCTGTTTCTCCATAGAAGTTGTGTTTGCAGGCTCCTTTAGAGGCTGGACACTCCTGGGAGGTGTGAATTCAGTAAGCACCGGCTTCTGTTTGAGTCACGTCCTTATAAGCTGAGCAGTGTCCAGGCTTGGATTGAGTGTCTGCTAATCATCTAACTCTGCTGAAATGCTGGGCATGCTGCTGTAACTAACCACAGAAATATGTGGTTTAGATGGAGCAGTGGGAACCAACAGCATAAATAAAAGCTTCCCTGCATAGGACAAGGGCTGGGAGTAATTAAACACCAGTTCTATATCTGGATGCTTCACTAGGGATTTTTTTTCTTTTAGGTAAGTCTCACTGTAAAAGCTTTTACAGTACATTTACAGTATGCCTTTCACTTTCAGCTATTGCACAGCTGTTGCAGCTCATCATGGCACCCAGCTTGTGTAGCTGTGGAACAAGAAAAGGCAGCTTGCCCAACCATCCCTTAGGATAATCAGATAAGTGTTTGTCCCCAGGCTTCCACATGAAAATACATGTATGTGTTACAGCTTCTACTGTACAGAGTCAGAGCTGGAAGTTCTTGACCTTTGCTCTGAGTTTCTCTGCTCTTCACTCAGTGCAGCTGTAGCATTAGCTGCTCCTCATGCTTGTATCTAATTTCCTACTGGTGCAAGGAAGGTAACTTTTGAAGGGAGAGTAGTTTTGTACCTGCTGTGACTTACTAGCCCAAGTGCATTCTTTTCCTTTCCCTTGCTATCAGAATGGCAGTGAAGGTTAATCACAGTGAAATTACATGTAGTTGTGTTGCTGGGGTTTTAAAATTGCTTTAGGAGGAAAATGTTTAAAATTTAACTTTCAGGATTAGGGGAACAACAAGATGGGTACAGGGTGAGTTTTGCTTTGAAGCACCTTAATGGTAACTGAAGGATACAAAACTTGTCCCATGGCAGCAGAACATTGCATAGACCTAAAGTCTGGTGGATTTAAATTAACCTCATCCATCCTCCATACAAAGTCACTAGTGATCTAAAGCTGACAACCTAAAAAAAGTGCTTTAAAGCACACTGCAGCTTTCATATTTATAAAAAGTTGACACACAGCATAATTTAGCATAACATCAGATCCATCCAAACTTCAGTGCAATTATAAAAATTTGATGGAGGCGTTCAGCCTTGGAACATTTGTGTCAATCTCTTGGTCAAAATTCACTGTTGGGTAAAATGACAGGCACGTTGATACTGTGGTAAATTTTGTTTAAGCAACATGAGGGTCTTGATGGAAGAATGTCTCATCTTCAGAAACAAAATACATTTCTAGTTTAATGTATCACTTGTTTTCCTGGGCTAGACTTGGTGTTAAATTAGTTTTAGTCATCATTTGTTTTGACACTTCTGCCTCATTTTGTACACCACTTCCCAAAAATGCTTCATTTTAGCAGTAGATAGATTTTCAAATCTCCTTGGTTTAAAGAGAAAAAAAAATACCATGTTGTTACTTGATCTAAACATTTTGAATTTCCAGTAAGGACTACAGAATTATCTCACATGCTTGTACTTGTTTGTATCTTTTTATTGAGCTAGATCTACTTTTTCTTGACTAAGGCTTAAATTTTCTATCGTTCCAAGTTGGACACAGCATATAAAATCAGTTTGGCACTCTGCTGTGGATGTTGTTGCACTTTAAATTTCTCAATGCTGAGCTATTTTCTAATTATTTTTTCCTTCCTGCAGAATCAGTTTGATTTTACTGTCTTTGCTGCAAAGGGCAGGGAGCAGTTAAACCTTTCATAGGCTTTGTTTGAGTCTCTTTGACAATATTCTGTTTGACAACACAGTAAGAGTTTGTGGGGGTTTGTTTCCTCTAGGAAGAGGTACTATTCCTGTGTTTGGAACAGTACAAAAGATTTGGCTCTTTATTCCTTTCCCCCTAAACATCAGCAATAATGTAACTCTGGCCTTGCAGATGGAAAGCAAATCCTTCTCCTGGCTTTTAATTTATGGTTAAAGGTGAATGTTTCTTAACAGGTGCTCACAGCTTGGGTTTCAGCTTGCTTTGACACAACCTGTGTGCCAGGTGAAGGGTTGTTTACCTGAAATCCCAAAAGCACAGAGGCTGAAGACAGCAGAGAAGAAAGCTCTTGAGGTGACAGATCAAGCCTGGTATAGCTGTGGGATTTGTCAGGAGGAGATCCTTGGCTACTCTGAAGTGTCCTCTCCCAGGGAGTGTCATTTGTCACCTCAGCAGTGCCCGAAGCAAAGGCTGCAGTGTGGAGCCTGCCGTGAATACAAACTCCTTTCCATCCATTCTAATGCTTTATCTCCCACAGAAATCCAAATCCCTGTTTAAACACTGACAGGCTACTGCTGCTCAGTGTAGGAAAACATGATCTACTCTCCAACAGGAACAAGAGCCAGCTTGAATCTTCCATTTTAAAAAGCTGTTTAGAATCCACTGTTTTGAGCATGACAGAAATCTGGGTTTAGGCAGGGTAACGTTTTGAAGGGTCTGTACAGTTATTTGTTAACAGAAGAAATAAAGACAAACCTAAAAATTTGGGAGAATTTTTAGACAAGGTCCAAGATTTGCAAAGTGGTCAGTTATAGACCACTCTATTAAGACATAGTTAAGGTTGAATAAATGCACCTAAAAGGCATTGGAAAAGATGTTGGATACACAATAAGCCCTGCACCAAGCCCCATCAATTCCTGAGAGGTGATGAACCAGACAGTGAAGCCATCAGCAATGCAAGGATTGTTTTTTCCACTATCTGCAAGGGAAGAGAGGGAAGATTGAAGCCTGTGGGAAGTGAAAGGGCATCCCTGGGAGGCAGCCAGAGCTGTGGATGGATGGGGTGCTGGTTTTGTCCAGCTCACCAAAGGGACATCAAGCAGCTCTCATGGCCAGCAGGTGAAATATTCACTCTCCTTCCTTGCCTCATATTTATCATTCACCTGTCATATTCTTGACAAATACCCAATCATATGACAAAAATAAACCAATGTTTTTCTCTGGATTCTTTTGAAGAAAGCTGGCTTGCATTCCAAGAAGCACTTCTGCCTTTACCAGGCAACACCTCAGTGCAGCAGAAATTCCCATGCAAATCTACAGCCTTCCACTCTTTTAAATTGTTTTTCTTTACACTTTTTTGGGGAAAAAAAACTTGATATACAACAGTGTTAGGGTTTTTTGTTGTTTTTATAAAATTTTTCAAGATATCACAAAATTACACACACTAAAAGCTTAATCTGCACATTTTCCAATGAAAAATTGAAATATCTTAAATTTATTACTCGTATATACAATTTCAATCCAAATTTACATTCGCATTTTCATGGGTAGCAAAAGGCATGGATCAAACACAGGATTGAGATGTGTCACTTCAGCGTATTTATAGGATATTTACTTCAAATCGTGGTATGTGTTCATTTAAATTTATTTAGAACAGGCCACTGACAAAAGGCTGGGCTTTGTGCTGAAATGGTAGAAACTGTGGGGAAAGTCACTGCTACCATCCACTCCTTGCAATGCAAACATCCATCATTTGTTTCAGTGAGATTCACAGCACAATGACTGAAAAATTAACAGATTCACTATAACCTCTGAGAGCTGTTAGTTTCAAGCTCCATCTATGTCTGTGCAGTCAGTTTAAGGCATCTGTGCTAGACATCACTTTGTAACTTTTTTTTTTTTAATTAACTGAAGTAATTCTGCAGTTAACTAACCAAAAGTTGGAATTCCTCTCACCTACCCCAGAAGAGAAGTTATTCACTTGGTTCTTCTTGAGTCTTTAAAAACAAAGTAGTGAAGTTAATAAGACATGACAGGTTATAAACATCCCCCTCTTTCAGCTACAAAAATGGATTTGTACTTGAGTAACTTACATTCAGTGAAATTGTCTTTAGACCTGTTTGAAATCATTTAGGCTTAGCGAGCACAATTTAAGCAGAACTTCATTCAGATATTGCAAAACAAAGCAAATTGAAATTAAAATTTACAAGGAATACTTCCTTTCCCTCCAAACTAATTATTACTTGAAGTATAGAGAAAAAATAAAATTCAACATTATGCCTCTCCTGCTAGAATTCATAATCATAAGAGAATTCAAATGAAGACACCTCTCAAGCCCAGAGTATGAATAGTTGGCTATTTTAACAATCTGCACAAACTCTAGATACTGAATGTTAATTTAAGACACTACAAAATCAAAAGCTCAATTTTCCCCTGTAGTTTTCTGTTGCTTGAGTTATTAAAGAACCAGCACTGAAGGAAATACCTGCAAAACTATCCCAGTGATGTCCACTCACACTCCATACTTAATAAAATACTAACTATGGAGACCCTGAAAAAAATAGAAACTCTATCTTTAAATAGAATCCAGAAATGCAGTTTCATATACAGCTGCATATTCTCCAATGTGCTTTTGCAGAAAAACATACTTTTTGATAGTTAGCCTTGAAAGCAAACCTGTCACATAGATCCTTCCTTTCCATTTAATATTCTACATATAATGTAATCTTCTTTTTTTTTTTTTTTTTGCTTTGGTAAAATACAAATAACAGGGAAATATGGGTAAGGAAAGCACAGTAAATAACATGGGTATACATCATACCTTTTTTTTTTTAAGAAATCTGAGCTGAAATGTAAGGCATCCCTCCAAGTGTTTTTTTTTTTTGCATATGCAAGGAATGCAGTTCTTTGTAAACAAAAGCTTGAGGAAAGCAATACTGAAGCCAAAGAATCTTCCCTAGCATCCTTCCAATGATCCCATAACCAAGAGCAACTCTCCTAGGGCAAGTGTTTTGGAACTATATCCTGTGAAAAAGAGCATCCCATCCTTTGTCTTCCCACACATTTTTAATCACATAGCAGAGACTGCCTGGCCTTGAAGATCTCCAGATTAAGGGAGTGATGCCAAAGTTGATTCTAGAGGGCACAAGCTCATCCAAAGTCTATTTTTCTGGTACATCACTTTCTATAGATTTTGTGGCTTGCACAGTATTCCCACAGGAAACACTTCCCAGTGCCCGGGACTGACAGGCAGCAGCGGGTTTGGTGGCAGGAAGGGTTATGGAAGAGTTGGGCTGATGTCTGTGGTGTCCTGAATCCTCACCTGCTCTCCTCCTGCCAGATTCTTCACCAATAGGAGGCTGAAAAGAAACATGGGCAGCCTGTTAGGGGTTTTGCCATAAAGCCAGGTTATTTTTTGCCTCCCCACAGACTTGTAGGACTGAAAGGATTAGGCTCTTTCAATTTATCAGGCTGCCATCTCATGAAATCAAATCTCAGATTACCTTGCAGTGAAAATATTAATACACCAAATATTATTTAAAATAGGCATTGACACTTACATCCACCCTGAAGTCCTCCAGTCTCTTGAATTTACTCAGGTATTCCTGCAGTTTGGGGTCAACAGCTGGAGTCTTGTGCTGAGAGTATTTTAGGTAAGCCCAAAATTTTTCCAGTCCATACAACTGACCTAGTGACAGAAAAAGATAATTTTAACTGCTTTACAAAGGTCAAATTTAATTATAAACTTAATTATTCACTGGTAACTATATTTTTAAGAGAATTAAAGACAAAAAGAATATGAATAAAAGCTGTTCTTGGTTAGTTAACAAGTCAGTGCCAAGGAACTGGGATTATCTTCAACTAATGTTACAGTGAGAGCAGTGACAGGCCTGTGATAATTACCAGCTTCATAGTCCCTCTTGGTTTCTTGTTGGAAATCCTCAAATATTTCTTTCCTGAATTTCTTTTCCAGGCCATAGCTGTAAAACCTGAACAAGCATTCCAAGCCATACCTGGAACAGAACAGAGAGGTACAAAAATGCACCCTGTCTCTTTGGGTCAGAGAAATAGAGGTGGGGGAACTGGGTGGAAGGAAAGGAATTATATCCAAAACTGAAGGGCAGTGACTATTTCCTTTGTGGTTGTTTTTCTGGGATTTTTATAAGAGAAGAACCAGTTTGAACAAGGAAAATGAGGTTTAAGAATGTCTTCACCTACAGAAGGAAGAATCTGAGGAGTGTTAGTACAGAACTGACTCATCATGGTCAACAAGTTACAGGATTTTGTAGAATTCACAACTGATTATAGGTCAGGAAATGCTGCACAGTCAGCTACTCATCTGCAAAGCACAATTATATAGTGATTTTTGCTATTAAAATAACTTACACACACTGCTATTTTAAAGATTTACAACAAGTCAGAGGCAGTACTAAAAATGTCCACTGCAGATGTATGTAAACTTCACAGTCATTGAAAGGAATGGTAAGGCCTCAGGAAAAAATACCTGTAGTGTTCTTTTGCATCCTCTAGAGCAAGCTGTTTGAATTCTTCATACATTTTCTTGTTGAAGTGATCTCTCAGAAAAAAGGACCAGAAACGAAAAAGTGTGTTCATTTCTTGGGACTGGCCAATTCCCAACCGTTTCCTCTCTGGAAGAAGAAATGGAAAGGGAAGAACAAAACCACTATTTTAATTTTTCACCAGAATGTTTTAAAGTGCCTTGTCTTTAGTAAAAAAAACACACCAGATTTTCTGGTAACTTCAGATTTGAGGGTGATTCTTTTGTGAGGGAACGTGAAGCTAAATGGAAAGCAGGGTTCCTAAAACAGAGGCACCAAATAAATTTTCCTTGCCTTTCCCAAGAAAAATTAAGGATGAAGAAAACTGGTATCAGACAACACCTGGAAGCTTCTATAAGTTTTAGGAAGGGCATGGAGCAGCTTACCTGTTAAACACCTGCGCCGGTATTTGTGGTACACCTGCTGAGTGAAGCCATTTTCCTTTAACAGTTCATGAGATGGGTGCTGGAATTTGGGAAGAGAATTTGGAGTACAGCCATAACCTGCCAGTGGAGCTCCTTCTGAAGGTGAGGCATTGGAACTGCTGGAGGAAAAATCCCAACATATTTGTGCCCTGTAAACAGAGCTGTTCTGCAGCATCAGTTCTCACCCACCCTGACCCACACAAGAGTCACCTGGGGAATGCTGCACTGCACCTCAAGAAAATCAGGTTTTGTGCCAAATATGTCAAAAATAAAACAGCTTTGGACAATAATTAAACATTACTGTCCTGCTTGATTTTAAATGACCACTGAAGTGAACATCAGTGCCTCAAGTGACATTACTGCTGCTGTATCATGGATCAGACAACACTGTGAACACCAATCTGCCTAGTTTGTTCCCAGACAGCTCTGTATTCCCTATTTTTGTCTTTCTTGATCATTCTTTTCTTGTTGCATTGTATTTATAAATTGCCTTTTAAAGCCTGTTTCTCCATTAGTAGTGAGAACTACCTGCAAATAAATTTTGAATAACAGCAACAGCATTTACCTCACAGAGGAAGTTCTTGGCCTGTGGTCTCTGGAATCCATCACCCAACCAACATGGCATTCCAAGGGAGGATTTGTACTGTGGCGAGTTTTTCTTTTTCTTGGAGCCTAAGAAAGTAAATGAAGGATTTACTTCCCTAATTTGACTTCACTCCTTGTCTCCCATTTAAAACAGACATCTAATAGTTCTCTATTCTGTTATCTAACAAGTTACAAAGCCACAAGACCACAGTTTCATAACCTGAAGATTAGTCTTATGTAACTAATCAAAAGTCTTAAGCTTCTTTCAGTAAGGACTGTCAAGGAAGAAGACTCAAAAAATCATTTAATAGAAATAAAAAAGTGAATCTCGTAAGTATTTTGGAGTTAAGCAATAGGAGTAGAGGCATTTAAATTTTTGCCTTTTCATTCTTGTTAAACTGTACAAAGAAACGTGAGCTTTATAGGCTTTTGCTGTTTTGGTTTTATTTTTAAATATCCTTTTCCATTTACCTTTACATCAAAGGATCTTGCTTCTTTAACAACAGGGTAGAACCTGGGTGTTTTGTTGGGATCCTGGAGCCTTGGGGTGCGAGGTGTTCGTGGGATGAAGCCAGGGTGGAATCTGGGGGAATCTGGGACTGCTGTTGGCAGAGATCGAGCCATTCCTGCTGTGGGAAGTGCTTCAGCACTCAGGAAATTACAGGCCAGCTCCTCTGCTAAATATGGAGGCAGGAAGGAGAAAGTGAGGTGGTTTTACTGAGCTACTTTACAGATGCTATTAGCATGTAACCCAGTAAATGTTAATAGTATCAGAAATACCACCAGAGATAAGACTTGGATGCTGTGACTGCTCAGTAATGGTATGGTACAAGCAGTAAATTCTTCTCATCTCATTTCCTTCCATCCCTGTATCCCATAAAAAATGCTGGTTTCTATAAAATGTTTCACAGCTTCGGTATAACTTTACACGTTGTAAATTCCAAGCCAAACAAAGAGCACCTGGTGCTGGTGGAGAGTGACAACACAGCAGAACAAGCACCAGCTTCTTGTCATTCAACTGAGACCATACTACCCATGAACAGTTGGCAATTTGAAAAATTAGCAAAGAAAAAGCCCCCTCAGACTGATGACTGAATCAAAATCAAAATACTGCACAGGCAGAAAGAGCCAAAACACCTATAAAGAGCTGTTCTTTATTACAGAAATTCTAAAAAACAAATACTTTCATGCTTACCTTTCTGTAACCCTGGAGGTCTTGGAGGAACTTCTTGGGTGGGATCAGCAGTTTCTGGTGCAAGACTAACAAATTCATCCTTATTAATGAGGTTCAGCTTCTTAAAGTTCTCAATCTCTTGCTGAATTAGAGGAAGCAAATTGTAAATGCAAAGCAGGGCAATAGATACCATCCTGAGACACAGATGCATTTCATGAAGAGAAAAGAAGCCAGAACTGACTCAGGTGAGACATGTGCATGCTGGGCATGAAAAATCTCATCAAATCATTGCCAAGTCCATAACAACAACAAAAAAGGAAATATTCTTCCTTGCAGTTTGCTACTTCTCACTGCCCTCTTCATGTGTGCTGGTTTTCTTGGTCCATTCTAATCTGTATTCTAAATTCTACCTTTATTTCTTGCTCTTATTCCCACCACCCATTTCCACCTCTCTCCTCTTGCTTTTGTGCAGACATGCTCCATTTGTCCATGCAGCCACTTCCCCCTCTTTGTGCACAGATGAAGCCCCTTTCCCTCACCACTCACTGTTCAGGTAACTTCATTCTAACTATTGTTCTAACAAACTACAAGGCCAACAGAGCCTTAATATAAAACTATTTTAAAATTACTCCTTCTCATCATCTCATCTCTGACATGTACCCCCTTCCACTCTGGATAAGGGTTTGCAGTTCTTATGAAACTACTCACAGAACAAGAAAACATTGGAAAACTTGAACAATCTCCAAAATGTTACAAAAAAAATATTCATTCAGTGTTTTTGGTCAAGTCTGGCAAAACTTGGGTTTGCTTTCAACTGTAAAGACAATTCAGCAGACCTGCAAACCACTGTCACTTGCCTGTAGCATTTTACAACTAGCTAGCAGAAGGCTGAAAAGAATTTGGAAACTGTTTGGACAGGCATGGTTTTCTGGTCAAAAATTCAAGAGAATTACCTTCATCATGGCATCATTTTCACTCTGATCCATCCACAAATCCTGTTCATAGTAGTACAAGCCATCATTAATGACTTTAGCCAGTTCTGATGTAATTTTTGCACGGCACGCACGGTTGCCAGCGCGGTCTCCACAAGGAGGTTTTTTCACAAATGGTGGTGTCTGTGTTACAATTAAAATCTTGTTTACATCCTGATCATCAATTTCATAATCAGAATCACTATCTGACCAATCAGTAAATTTATTTTTCCGACACTGATTTTGTTCCATCTCTTCATCAAACAAAAATTCAAGTTCTTCCTGTTCTTGCTCCTCCTGAGGTGGGGGTGGCTGGTGTTGATCTGGTGTTTGATCAGGTACAGGAACAGTCTCCTAAGTTGGAAAAGGCCTTATATTTGAATTGGATAATGATTTTCCAAACTTTATTGCATTCTCAAGCACCACATATGTTAAGATGTTTAAACCTTGATTTACAGTGCAACCTCAAAGTTGGTTTTGCATTATTCATTTAAACAGCACAGAAAGGTTTTGGATTTTACCTTTAGCCTGACAGTGGATGCACGATGCCTCTTCTTCACTTCTATCCAAGGCTCAGAGTCCAAATCAGGCAAACTTGTAGACAGTCCTTTAGACATTGTCTGAAAATTACTTGATTCAGCATTTTCCTTTGGACTGAGAGGGCTCCCCACTCTTGGAGAACTTGGTGCAGACTCTAGCAGTAGAAAACAGTAGCTCAGTTCCTGTTGTGGATTGCTTTGGTTCTACTTTGCTTGTTTTTCAAATGTTTCACTGGTCTTTCTTTTAACCACAGCTACCATTTTTCTACCTCTCTGGATGAACATAACACTGATCAAAGAATTTTTCATTTTTAAGAGACAGCTTTTCACAGTTCACTCGACATTTCAGAACAAAATCAACTGTAAGAATTTATTTCCATGGAAAGTTTCTGCATAGCCTGTGAGACATTACGTGTTGTTGAGGAGAAAAAAAAGAGCAGCATCATTAGGACCTTGTTTTCTCCATGTCATTCTCTAGCTCTGTGGATTGGTGCCTAATTCCATCTTCATTCTTCCCATTTAATTTCAGCCAACATTTTAGGAAAAGATTCCCTTGCCAAGGGTTGTCAGCAAACAAATGCATCTCCCTATTAAAAATGTGAATGAGTTTCCCATCCAAAAGAAGGATGCCCCAAATAAAGAGTGAACTCCCAGCTGCCACAAAAATGAAGCAGAGTTTAGGACTAGTTTAAGATTACTATTACTAATTCCACTGTAGGACTGTAGCCCACCATTCTCTATCCTGGAGAATGGTCACAGCCACAACACAAGAGACATTTTTATCTACTTCACATCAGCCATGTGACTTGGCAAGTGCAAGGCTGGCAGGCAGAGCAGCTGAATAAACCATTACCAAAAGTACAAATTCTATTATGAAATCAGTATCATGAGGCAAATTTCCTAAGCTAGACAGACAGCCCTAAACTTATGTTTCTGTAAAATAAATCCTTTACCAGTATGAGAGCCAAATGTTTGGCCTGGTATGAATTCTGGACAATTGATGAGCTGAGAAAAGTCAGTTGGAGGCAGGTTGCATGGAGGGGGACCTGGAATTGGCCACTTTTCTGGATCAACCCTTTTTCTTAGTTTCTGATCCACAGTTTCAACTTCTGTACTGTCCTTTAGGGCCTGTGTGATAAGCATATAACAACATGAAAAAACATCAAAAAAGGAAAAAAAAACCAAACAAACATCAACTTGGCCATCAACTCTGGAGCTATGGCAGCACAGAATGAACCCAGCAGCTTTTCAAACACACCCTTCTGAATGGTTTTACCTCCAAAATGAGTGCAGCATTCGTGGTCAGAGCTTGCATCCGACGGAAACTGGCGATCAGCGACACGGGCAGAAATCCCTGTTGGTCCATCTTCCTCCTCAGGAAGAAATCTCTCTCCAAATTTTCTGTGCTGAAATAATACTCACTGCAGAACGAAACACACAAACCTGAGCTTATTCTATGGTTAAAGAAAATCCTAAAGCAGCAACCTAGATTCCTTGTTAAAGGCTTCCATTAAAAAAAAAAAACAGAGTATTTTGACATCAACAAAACCATCCTTCAGCAGCAGACCCAGAGAGCAGCAAGCATGCTCGACAGGTTAAGACAGATTTATGACTCAGTGCAGCACAGAGGGGTAAAAATCAAAGCCTTGTGACATTTGCACAACCAAAATCTACTCTCCAGTTTTCCTTCAACCACCCCCTCCCTCGTTACTTACATGGACAGAAGGGAACAACACTGTCTTGGCCCCCATAGAGCTGAAGGACAAGCACTGCTCACAGTTAGAGCATAACTTATGTCCCACACAGCAGTACCAGTTCATCCTGAACTGCACCTTTTATTGTCCCAGTTCCCAGTGCATTGGAAGGCTTAAGTATCCTATCTGAGTGCTGAGGCACAGATAGATACCCTGAACCATCAAGCATGCTCGTGGGAAGATGAGAGAACAAAACCAGGCATGTTGTATTTGGCATGAAACTGTACCAAAAAAAAGGCACAACGGTTCATGGAGGAAAAAAGCCTTAAAGAATGGATGATGTTGAAGGACAAGGATGTTTCAGGAATCTGGTCATACCACAGAGACAAGGGACAAAGAGCAGAAAGACAGATTTTCAACACTGAAGCCGCTCTAGGAAATAATCTGGGTGTCAAGATGGTTTATACTTAGTGAAGACAAAAAGTAAGGAATTCAAATCATGATCTGTCACACAGAGCAAGGGAATGAGAAAAGATCCTATGGAAAAGAATGGAAAACCCCCTCCATTTACATGACAGCTGAAATCTAGGCCTTTCATAGAGCTTACACAACATAGCATGATTTTGCACAGTACCTCCAAGGAATACTAACTCCTCATCCCATTCAGAAAAACACAGGTAGGGAAAGACTTCATGGAAAGCAGTTCAAATTGCATGACAAAAATAGAGGCAGCACACAAAAGAAAATGAGAGGGTATTAAAATGCTGAGGAAAAAAGCTGCACATGCAAATGTAAATAGAGATCATTCTACTTTCAAAAAAGAATAAAACAACAAGTCTCTCCACTGAAGCTGGGACCAAGGCCAAAGTCTCCAAGAGCAGGGCACTCTGATGCCATCACTGACCCAAGCAGCACCTTGATGCCATTTCTTTCTCTAATTTTTTGTAGCTGTAGAAATTGGAAGGAAAAGCTGGCCCTATGAAACACACAGATCACACAGAGAATATTCTGAGCTGGAAGGACCCACAAGGATCCTTGAACCCAACTCCCAAGTGAATGGCCCATGCAGGGATGGACCCTGAGACCTTGGCAGTATCAGCACCGTGCTCTGCCCAACACTCAGCTCCAAGACAGAATGAATTTACAGTCTCAGTGCTGGACAAGACAGGACAAATGGAAACACTGCTATTAAATCAAAGCAAACAGTGAAGAGAACAAGGCTTTTGGAGAATTAAGCTCTTTCTCAGAGCCAAGTATGATCAGTGAAGCCACTGGGCACAAAGAGACAGTTTCTTTCAAGAATTTCCTGTCTACTGCTCTGAGCTGCTACGTTCCTTTTCCCCTCCCAGGCTAGAAGATAAGCAAGCACAAATGCCATAAACCAACACTTTACTAGTGTTACCTTTACAGTCATACAGTAAAGGTAAAATCCTGTAACGATTCACCTAGTTAAAAATTCCACAAGCAGAAATGGACAATGACTGAACTTGACTCAAACTGCCTCACTTGATGTCCATCACTCTAGAAAAAGGAATGTGAAAGACCATTAATGATAAATGAAGACAATGCACAAGTTTGCTCCAAGTAGAGGGACAAACCTAAACACACACACACACCCCCTCCAGCTTTTCTCTTCTTCCTTTTCCTCAGAGTCCCTTTCCTTATTCTTGAACTGATGTTTGAACTTTTATTTGTTTATTTTCTAAAGCAAGAGGATTTCTTAAATAGAGTTCTGCTGCACTTTGCAGAATGAGGAGCTGCTAAGCACTGAAACTTTTCAGGCTGACAACTTCAGCTTGTGGCTAAAAACCTAGGAGATATATTTGTATGCAATATCCAAATATTACTTTCTTGTACATTGAGTTGGTTCTTGGGACAAGCATAAATTGCATGATAGCAATGTGTTTCTTCCTGTAATTACACATCTACTCAGCTGGACAGTGTCTAATATTTTTCTCTATTAAGCAGGTAAACTTTTAAAATTTATTCATCCAATATGATTCAATCTCAGTTCTTTAATATAATCCTGATTTATTTTGGACTCCAATAGGAACTCTGAGACATAACAGTTTTGTGTACCTTTATTCTGTATCTACTTTCTCCTTTGGCATAGTCACTTTCATATTTTTTAATTTATTTTAAATTATGCAAAGCAGACAAAGCCACCCCAATTTAGAGGCTAATAATAGGCAACTGAAGAATAAAGTCTGTTTCCCATCATTATTAATGTGATAAAAGAAGGGAATAAATAAAAACCACTTTTTTTTTTTTTTTTTTTTGTCTGGGGAGAATAAAACTAGCAAAGTTCTGTTCTAAATCTGCTCAGGAATCTCCCTCTCATGGAAAGCAAACTCCATAACCAAAAGCCTCAGGAGCTCACAGCAGGCAAGCAACCAATGGCCGTGGTTGCCCAGCCATGCCAAGTCTTCTGCCAACGCCTGCCAACCTCTCGGTGCCAAAGGGGAACACCAACATACCCACAAGTCAGATGTGACCAGTGCTGTAACTGACATTTTTCTCAGCAGAGGGGACATCACCATGTCCTACCTTAGCAGGTCTGGATTCTACACTGCATGCCCAGAAATCTGGCCAACAGTGGAGTGGCTGTGATCCTCCCCCACTTGTCTGAGGACAGTGAAGGCCGAATATCCTGACTTGGGGGTACATGTCCACTGTCAGGTCTCATAGGGGCCTGGCAGCAAGAGCAAAAAAAGACTGCAATAGAAGGTTTGAAGTTGATAGCCACATGTCAGATACTTTCTGCCCTTTAAAGAGGCTTTTCTCTTCCTTTTTGCGTCAACTGTAACAAAAGAAGCGAGAATAAAATAAGCAAGTTGCCGTACGGAACACGAGGGCAATCAAAAACCACCACAGAGGCATCGCAGAGAAATGCAAGTACAGAGGATGAAATATCTGCCAGTGGTGGAAACTGTCTCTTTAAAATGAACTAGTGCTTTCCAGGCCCTTTTTGACTTGTCTCCTGGTGATAATCAGTCTTCCAGATGGTTTCTCATTGCCTAATGGTATACACGAGAAAGTAAACATTTCAGATTATTGAAAAATCAAGTGTCATTGCAAAACCACTCTCTCTCTCTCTCAGTTACATGTTTCAGGTGAAACACACTGAAAACATCAAGCTAACGAGACTTCTCAAAGTGAAATTGAGAGCAAATAGGGGAAAACACCACCCAAGAAGAGCTTTACAGGCAAACAGACCAACAGTACTCAAAAGCACAAGCTCAGAGACGTCCATATCTCAATTACATGACAACATAGAGAGGGCTGTGTACCATAAATAAAGCAGTTATACGAGTTAGAGCCAGACTACAGCACAGGATGTAGAAACAGCTTCCTTACAGCTCCTCCCCATTACTCAAGATTTTCCACCCACCAGACAATAAATTCGAGCTGACACTAGTAATGGTCAAAGTTAACTCAAAAAGTTAAGCTGAAGTCCCTTAATCTCCAATTTGACATGGATAGAAAGGATTCAACACTGTTTGAAATGAGTAATTTTATCTTAACGAGACCTCTGAAAATATTTACACGTTAAGCAGCCTACTTACATTTGGTGTTTTATATATTCCTTGAGAAGTGCTTCATCCACAGAATACATCTGCACTCCTGTTCCGTCCCCATAGTAATAAATCACACCAGGGTTAAGCTCAGGCTGAAACACTTGGTCAATTCCTTCACCATACAGCTCTTGATAACCAACTGAATAGTCAAAGTTCACTTCAACATGAAAGAGAACAACAGAAACAACGTCAGAAAATGAAAACCACATTACAACCATAGTTTTGGTAGTTTTTGCCAAGCATCTGTTGGATTAGCATACTGCTGGGGTTTGCTCTGCCTCGTCCTCTTCCTCTGCTCCTCCCCCTTCCTCTGCCTCTGGAGAAGCCTCGGACGCTGCCGCCCTCGCTCCTCACGCTGCACACCTCGTCGTGGTCCTCCCTCTTGTCTCTGTCGCGGCGCCAACCTGCAGGAGAACAAGGGAACACAAAATAAAGACCTGCAATCACCATGGAACATCCTGCTGGCTCCAAGTCCATGCCAGGCATGGTCCCTCGTGGCACCAGAGCTCTCAGCCTGAGCCCGGGCAAGCCACAGCCTCAGAAATTCTGAAACCTCGGAAGCTGAAGGTGCAGGAGAGGAGCAGGAAAAGTGTGCCAGCCTTGCCAGAGGGTAATGGAGGTAATGGATGGACTGGCAGTTAATGCCAAATGCTTCTGAAGCAGCTGGATGCCAGGGTACCAGTTGTGGGTTTCTCTGTGTCTGGATTGAAGGCACTTAAGATGGTATTTTCATGTTTGGACTCAGGTGTTTATTGTTTCTTATCAGTAACACAGTCTCACTGCTGGGAGTTCAGCAGCTTTTCACTAGCAAGGCACAAAATGGCCAACAATCTCTTGTTCCAAGGTCTTTTAAGACTAAACTATCCAATTCAGAACTGACACCTGGATTATTTCCCTTTTAACCCAATAACTGATCCCACAGAGCCCTCAATGCAGACTTGCTGCCCAATTACAAAATGCCACCCAATCCCAAGAAGAGGAAGGAAGAAGCATGAAGAAGAAACCCAGGACAACACCCTGTGCCTTCCATCTTACTTCCATCCTCTACATACTAAAAATCCCCAAACCTAAATTTGTCCCCAAGTGATACACCTACACTGCTCTCTATAATCTATTTCACACTTTTATGGATTTTAGTCTGTCTTGAAGTCTAGGAATCTTTCTCCATGAGTGAGGGTCAAAGCCAGTGCTCCTCTGGGGGTCAGGGCACTCCACAGCAGACAGGGAAATATTCCCAGTGCCCTGGGTTTCCACAGGTGGATACCCTGGTGCCAGCTCAGAAGTCAGAGTAGCCATGATCAGCTCAGGGATGGAAGGAATGATCCCGACAGCTCAGTCTCCTCCTGTGGACAACTCCCACCACTGCTGGAGTGAGATGGGAATCACAGAATTGCAGAATGGCTTGGGTTGGAAGGACTCTTAAAGACCAGCTGGTTCCAGCCACCCCTGCCATGGGCAGGGACACCTTCCACTAGACCAGGTTGCTCAGAGCTTCATTCAGCCTGCCCTTCAACTTCCAGGGATGGGGCATCCACAGCTTTCCTGGGTAACCCTTCTGGATCAAACTGAGAGCTGCTAAATTTAACAAAGGACTGAGTAAAGATATGTATTAAAAATTGTATTAAAAATCTTGGTTTAGCAACAATTCTTAGTGAATTGTTGCCACCCTACACATGCATGCTCATACACTCAAGTCCTGTCAAATAAGGCTCTGAATTTACAGAGAATATCATCTGTATGTGTGTGACTTTCAGTCATCCTAAGAGAAAACTGCTGAAGGGAGTAGTGATAAGTGATAAAAATCCTCTCCCCACCTCTATCCATCCTTCAGACATCCAGATCAAACTCTTACATCCACGTTCCTAAAATGACTTCATAAATTCCATATCAGTAGCATCCAGGGCTTATTATAATGAGCAAACATTCAAACTGGGACCGTATACTGCAATTTTCAAACTTAAACCAACAAACTTCCACTCAGCCTAGGATTTCTGCCACTTCACCAGCTGTGTTCACAGCACCTGTGGAGCAGAAGCAGCCCCAGTTGTGGTGTTAGTACAGCTTTTTGCATAGCTGTGCTGAGAAATAGGTCAGGGAGCCGAGGGAATCGGTCCAGCTCAAAGGGAAAAACAACATCAGCAGAACTGCCAAAGCAGAGTTCAAAGTGTAGCTCCACAAGCAGCTGCTCTGGTGGCAACAAGCTGTGGGAACAGCAGCAGAGCAGGACTGAGCAGACACCTTCTGAGGCTTTTCCAAACTTTCTCTACTGTAAGATTGTGGGATGAGATGGTGTAGGGCACCATGAAGAGGAATATAATATAATAATTCTATTCCTTAAATATAAACCCCAGGTTTTACCTAAATTTCGACACCAACTGCCATGTGATATTACACTTTCTTTGCCACCAACAGCAAGACCCAGGGAGTGAGAAGTACTTACTTCTTGCCTCATTCCTTCTGTTGTTATGAGGAATTAACTTGTTTGTTTCCAGCAGAAATCTGGAGCTGGTTCGAGAGCCTGCTCTGTCTTGACTGTCCGACCTCACATCGTCCAAGTGAAGTGGCACCCATTTCTGCTTGTTACCTTGAAAAGTTAATATATTACCCTTTATTATACTAATACTTGAGGTTTCAGCTCCTGGAAAGACTCCGTAGAATTTTCCTTGGAAAACTAGCAACAGTTAATTTCAGATTTTAAAAAGCAGGAGAAGCTTAACATGGAAATTTTAAGGTATTACAAATGACTAAATAATAAAAGCAGTAAACAAGAATTTCTGAAACTGAAATGTAACCTCATCGAAGCTTCAAATATAAGAAATAAAGGCAAACCTTTTATTTAATGGCTTTTTAGATGCTCCACGATCAAGAATTTACATCTATGTCTACACATTACATCTAACTGTTAAATACAGACAGTAAATTCCTTGCTATAAATAATTTCACAGCTTGTATATGAAACTTTGAGATTAAGAAAAACATATAAAATGAACCACCACCATAAAGATTTCAATCACAAATCGTACAAATTTTCCTGAGAATTTAGCTGTGGTACTGTACTTTCACCTCAAGATATTCAAAGTTCATTCACATGCATCAAAAATTACTAGCAAAGCTTTATTTGGTTTTATTTGCAGGCTGGTCCTAAGATTCACTAACAATTTATTTAACTACAATATTGATTGGTATTGTGGGATCCATTCTTTTGTGGCTAAGAAATATAAGCAAGTATATAAAATGTCTTCTCTGCACTGGGTGGGGGGAAAGAAAAACATGTTTTACCTGTGGAATGGTTAGATTTCCACTTAGACTGAAAAAAATTAAAGCAGTAAATTATTTTTTAATATATCTGTGTACATAGAATGATTAATAAATCTGAACAGCAAAGATCTTTAGGATCTGGAAGAACACCAGCAGGGAAGCAAGACAAAAAACCAGCTGATCTTGAAACCCTTTCTGCTGTTTCTCCAGCCTATTCCAATCTCCTGACCAAAGGAGGTTTGCTTCCCATTTTTAGTGCAACAGATTGGATCAAAAGGAAGCAATAACAAACAAAGGTTTGTTTTCAAATGATCACTTCAATGTGCAAACCAATAGTAGAGCATGAAAATGAAAGTGCTGGTGTTTATGCAGTAACAAACACACACATATATATTTTAAATTAAATTACCACAGTGCTACCTATCGAGGGAAACAAAGATATCAGAGACAGAAATGGCTTGTACAGCCATGATAAAATCTTCCAGAAATCCTCAGAGCTCCAAGGACCATCAGCAGAGCACGAGCTGCTTTTTCCCCAGAAATCTGGCTGAACAGAAGGCTCCAAACCCTGAGGGAGGCAGCCTGGCTGAAGCTTCCATGCAGACACCAACAGATTCTGTATTCACCCAGCAAAGGCACATCATGAGAAGTTTTATTGAGTCACTCAGCTGGAATCAATGCAGCTGTATCAACAGGGACTTACTGCATTATACACAGTGCCTAAACTCACCTTTTTTCCTTTGGTTATTAGTTTGAGCTTCATCTTCACTAGTGTTATCTGCTGGACCATCTGGCTTTGCCTCTGGATTGTCCTTGATTCCATTATTGCTTTTTTGATCAGATTTCTCCTCCTTTTCTCTTCTATTTGTTGGCTTCTTACTGTGACTTCCAGTCTTACACTGTAAGAGACACAGGTAATTATTTCTGGCAGTACAGCTGCTGATAGGTGCACATTTCCTTCAGCTATTAAAATTCCTTTTTTATTACCTGTTCTCAGCCTCTTCAGCAGGGTGAACTTTAGGAATTGTCTTGTTTTGGAAGGTCTTTTTATAAATAGTTTTATTTTCTGCTAACATGGCAAGAGCATTGAATGAAGTTTTAGATTCATTCATTTTAGATTCAAAAACTTTCATTTAGAAAGTTTTTGGTTTTTACAGAAGCGTGCAGAACAATCATGACTTTAGACATGAAAGTTTATTTTATGGGGAAGAAAGAAAGAAATATTCTCACTAGGATCTACTGTTCAGAGTTATTATCTTTAAAAAGCTGGGCTCACAGAATCCTGGGAGGGAGGGAAGGAGGGAGGGGATTCTGCCCCTCTGCCCCACTCTGGTGAGACCCCACCTGCAGTGCTGTCTCCAGCTCTGGGATCCCCAATATGAAAAAATATGGATCTGCTGGAGAGAGTCCAGGGGAGGCCAAGGATGATGAGAGAGCTGAAGCTCCTCTCCCATGAAGAAAGCTGAGAGCTGGGATTGCTCAGCCTGGAGAAAAGAAGGCTTGAGAGAGACCTTTCCATGGCCTTTAATGCTTAAAGGGGGATTACAGAATGGGGACAGACTTTTTAGCAGGGCCTGTGGCAACAGGACAAGGGGGAATGGCTTTCAAATAGAAGAGTTTCAGACAAGGGATAGGAAGAAATTTATCATGATGAGAGTGGTGAAACCTTGCACAGGCTGCCCAGAGAGGTGGTTGGATGTCCCTGGGACATCCTGGGAAACATTCAAGGCCATGCTGGATGAATCTCACTTGATCAAGTGGAAGATAGATGTCCCTTCCACTTGGTCTGGGGGGGCTGGACTAAAGACCTTTAAAGGTCCCTTCCAACCCAAATCATTCTATGATCAGATATAATTTCACCTGCAACATGAGAAGTTTTGCAGACATTTCTGCTAAAGAGAAAGAATTTTCCTGTGTTGTGGAGACACAGGAATACATACAGTAGATACTGCAGTACTGTGCTGTAATTAATTTGAACACAAAGCCTTCCCCTAGACAAATAAACTAAAGTTCAACTACAAACTGAATACACTACATGAATTTGGACCCTTTCAGCTATAAAGTGCACGTGGCTGAACCCAGATGTTGTGGTTTTCCTGACCAAGAACACAGTAAAAGCACCACAGGGATGCTGCTGCAGAGCTGCAGCACTGTGAAATGGCACCTCAGCACTTGCAATAATCTCTGCTCTCTTCTTGTTTTAAATAGCATAAAATACATCCTGCACTTATCACTTGAGATAAAGAGAAAGGAGGATAATTTGACAGAACAGATGTTAGCTTAAAACCCAAAGGGGAAAAATATATCAGAGGAATAAAGATAACTAAGAATAACTAAATTGTGTTCAGACAATGGGCACTAAGCACTCTGAGGCACAAGAGAGGGCAGCATGTTCACAACTCCAAAGGCCTAAACTGATGAAAGCAGCAGAAGTGGTAAATGAAACTTTTTAAAGAGTGGAGTTAAGAAATAAGGCACTATTTAATGCCCATGTCTGTGGCACACCAAGACCAAATTCCAGTACCGGTGCAGAGAGTTGAGCACACACCAGAGTCCTGAATTACTGACAAAACTGCTCCTGAAACCCTGCAACACTCAAAGCACATTCTGGGGGGTACAGTGTGAAACAGATAAGCCAACATGGTTTTAAAAAAGAAATAATAAGGACAACAAAGGACACTTACTTCATTGTTTGCTATTTCGCTCGGGGTCGGCCAGCTCGCGATATCGCCCAAATCATCGGCCTGCAAGGGTGACAAACAGTTTATATTCCTTCCTTGCCACAGCCCTTTTTGACACAGGAGAGATGGCAGCCATGCCTCAGAGAGCCAGACTAACCCCTGGAGCAGAGCTGTCAAAAGTAGCAATTAAAAAAAAAAAAACCAAGAAAACAAACACACAACTTTTGGAAGGGTTTTGAGCTCACATCAGACAGCTGTCAGATTAAATGTTGTCCTACACATATGTGATTAAAAGGTGTCTACTGCTCAAGGCTTTTAGTTTTTTGAAAAACCTTGACAGCTATTAAACAACCTAAAAGGGGTGGCTGTGCAAAATATTAGGAATCTAATGTTTCAATAAAAGGACTCTCTGTCTCCTGTTGCAATGGAAACTTTATGCACATAAAGGACACTCACCCCATAAGATGCAAAGAGGATTTCCAAAACCAATCTAGCATGGCTTGTGCTCAAGTGATGCTGTTTCTTTGCAGCCCCTTCATGTTTTTATGCAATCCCACTGATTTTTTAAACAATAATGCCTTTCTTTATCCCTCGTCCATACACCAATTTAGCAACTCTTAATTTTAATTCCCCCTTTTTTTTTTTTTTAATTTGTCTCTGTGTTCAAAATTGTCTATTACCAAGGCATAACATAACACTTCTGTTTGGAGCTCCAAAATACCTTCTATCTTTTTATTAGAGCAGTATCAGCTATTTATCATACAGGCAAAAATACAGACCTTGCTGCTTTTTCTTGTCCTGGGTTTTCCTGCTTTTATCACTTTAGTGGAATTTTGTAGTTCTGAAAAGGAAGAAAAACATTTTCAGGTGAAGCATTAGGCTGCATTTTAAATGAGTAAGGCAGGTGTGTGCTAACAACTCTGCCATGCTCTATCATACTCCACCAAAGAGTTTCTGAGGGCTTGATATCAAAGTCAATGAACTTTATTTTAGTGAATAAAGTCACTAATAGTACATGACACTGAAAACTCACATTCATAATAAGGGCAAATCCTCTTGCAAACCAGGTGTACAAGATGCTGCCTTACTCTGTAGTTAAGCATTTTTTTCAACTAAGAAGTTCAAGGCTATGTCAAAATGCTGGCATTTTAACCTAACAAGTGGCTAAGAAAACCCCTGATACACATTTAATAAGTCCTCCTATTAATAGCTATATATATAAGGCAGAATTTATCAAATATATAATTATGCAAGCAAGGGGAAAAAACATAAAACCAATTATATATTCCTAGTAATTTTCTAAGTAATTACTCAGATGCCAAATAGAGTTTAGCCATATAGCTCAAAATCAAGCCAAAGTAAAAAACAAACAACCAACCAAACAACAAAGGAAAATATGCAAAGAGAAAAATACTACTTAGTTAAAGCCTAAGCATTATAATAATGATCCCATCAGATCTCCTGAGCAGGAGGAAACCATCTCTTAATTTCTTCTGTTAAGCCCTGGCTCTCCCAGTGCATGCCTTCCCATGGAGATGGGAGTCACAGGCATTCCTTGAAACCTCCCATTTGTGTTTTATTGCAAGACAAGCTTGAAACACTGAACGTGTGTGAAATCACAAGTGGATTATTTTATACGGGGATAACATCACCTCCTCAGCCCTTATCTCTTTCACATCCAGTGACTAATCTCCCTTATCAGGGCTCCACACTGGGAACCCCACCCTTGTGCCCCAGTGACTCTGGAAAGCCTCTCTGTCTGCTTCCTGGAATACACAGCGAACGTTACAAGCACAAACTAATGCTTGCTCCACATTCCAGCCTCAATTTTAACATCATTTATCGCCATGTAAGTGATGAATTTCATGGATGTGCTTCTTACAACTTGGACATCTCACCAGACACGAATCCAGCGAATGCTGACCACCATTTGCCAGCAGGTTTTTGCTGCCTCTCCTACAGATCTGCTTTTTAAAACCAAGACAAAACACACATCTCAATTAACTTCAGACTGAGAGCTTTAAGAAGCACACAGTGACCATGTAACCCTAATTTTTACTTGCCACTCAGTAGTAAACTAATTACCCTTTTACAAAACAAGACAAACAACTGCAGGGGTGGAGCAGCAAACGAATTTGTAATTCTCTCCAAGAGAGCTGCCAATTAGCCATGCAGGTAAACTGAGTGGCCACAGCGTGGCTGTAAACACACATCCCTGTCCAATTACCTGACTGAAGCCCTTTTTCCACCTGACAGCACTTTTACTTCAATTGCTGCTGCAGGACTGTTCTGCCAGAACTGCTGCTCTGTGTGTCAGCAGGGCGTAGCGAGGCACCCAGAAGTGCAAGACTCATCGTTGCTGCACCGTCTTAGTCATGGGATATAATTTATTCCAGGTGGCAGGAAAAGCTCTCTGAATGGAACAGAATGAGACTCAACTCGTTTGAAGGAATCTCTCTTATCTGCATGGAGTAATCCAAGACTTGGAAGATGCATTTGCAAGCTAAACAAAAAGAAAATATTGGGCAATGCACCGCCTGGTGGATGATGCCCTTTTGGAACTCAAAGGGTTTGAGGTTTCATCTCGCTCTGTGCTTCCCCACCTCCACAAAGTTCCTTGTCCTCCCAAAAAAAGCCATGCTGAAAACCAAATTTTACAACCAAATTTACCAACAGGTCCTTCCTGGCCAGCTTTCTGGGGCTTATCACGTGGGAGCTGGACCTCAGTGTGAAGCATGAAAGGGAAGATAAAGGGGAAGGAAAAACAAGAAGGAGGGTGGGAGAGTAAAAGAACATAACATGAGATCACTGAAAGGTTTCACCCAGCTCATACCTGCTCTGTTGTCATGAACAGGCCAAGAACCACAAAACACCTGAAAAAGCATCTGGACACAGGCAAAACACGTGGTCAGATAAAAGCCCCCTGCTTAACATCACCCCTGGGGTTTGGTTTTAACATCCCATAACAGCATTGGGTACCCCAAAATGGCATCTTTAGTCCAAATAAACTATTTCACTTGTTAATTCCAACACAACTGCATTAAAATGGTTTATTCTGTGGAATGCTACAAGGAACCTGTTAATAAGTGGTGTGCTGTGCTGATGACAGAATTCTCTGATCTTCCACGATTTTACTCGCTGGGTTTCAGAGTTTTGAGGGTGTGAGAGAAATAAATAAATTATGAATTTAAACTGCCTCAAGGAAAAAGCAGTTGAATTGCCAATGATCATCTTGCAATCACTGAACTCCATCCAGTAGAGATGGCATTCAGATGAAAACAGAAATCAGCCTCCAAAGCCATTTTTATTATGGTTCTTCCAAGTTTCCCAACAGACCACATCCTAACAGGAGGCAGTTCCTGCAGAAAGACGAGGCTGTACAAGCATGCCATGAGCAGCATGTCAAGACAAATGGAACAACAGGTCTGAAAAATGAAAGATGAATTTTGGAAGCACCAAAACTGCTTGGGGACAACAGCAACAGAGAAGGAAAAGCAAACTGGATGGCTAAGGAACAATGTTTGTACATAAGATATCTCACCAAAATACCCCTGATCACAACCACAACAGGGTCACAAGACAATAGGATCACAAGTTACAGGATGGTTTGAAGATCTGCAAATAAATAGCCAGCAAGTAATTTTTTTCTGATGGAAAGAGAAGATGATATTGCCAATTTATCCTAAAAGCAAAGTCTATTAATATAGGTGGAATGCATTCTAATTTTTGATACAAACACTGTTTATGCTGTCAGGCTTTCTAGACAATGCTCAGGTTTTATTTTTACTTGGACTGCACGTGTGTTCCCTTTTGTGAAGGAACAGCACCACATAAATACCAGAAGTGCTTCAGGGAGCAGATAAAATCACTCAGCTCTTCAAAACTTAATTGGAGCCTGTGTTGAAGTTGTACAATATTTTCCTTTCAATGCTCAGTTTGAAACTTGACAGTATATTCCATTTTTAAACAAGGTAAGCTATGCTTATGTCTATTGTTTTAAGAGATGAATTATTGCAAATGTAACAAAAGTTATCCCTTGGAGAATATAATTAATTAAAATCCCGAGCACGGATCAGAGCAGAGATTCTGCAAAGCAATAAAAAAATCCTAATTACTATCCTAACATTCTGCCCTACAGGAGTTCTAGCATTTTACAGCAAAAACTACATTAGATTGTCAATTTCCACAATATTTGAACAATTAACCAAGGCAGTGAGTTTTGACACCTGCATCCTTCCACCTATTTATGCCCATAAATTTTTCAATACAACAAGCAACAGAGGGGGAAAATCCATGATTGATTCACCATGATGCTGTTTATTTTCCTTAGATGTAATTTCTCAGTTCCTTTTTTTCTTAGCTTCTTCATAGAAAACTGCAACCTGTGAAACAATTTCTACCAAAGTTTTCATGGTTAAATGTAGCACATGCCATAGCACAGGGAGGTGGGTTTCAGTTTCATAACAAGTCTTCAGTTTAGAAACAAAAACCCCAGACAAAAAACAGCCACAGAAAATTACACATGCTTTATGTACAACTAAAATACAGGCAGCAGCTTTGTATTGATAACATTTTTAATCCCTTTAGGGTTGGAAAAATTGTCAATGCTGAAATTTCTGATAATGTTTTGAATGATTTTTAGGCACTGCTATTCAAACACTCCATGAATTCATAAGAGCTAATGAGAACACCTGACTTAAATACACCCAAAATATTTGATAATCAGGTAATTTATGAATTTACTCATCTAAGGTTTGTTATTCCTAGCAACACAGTGGATCTTCACTAAACTGGACCTTTACAACCTGTTTTCCCATCAGGCTAAAGCAAATTGATTTATACAATAGCACTACAGTGAAATGGTTCTGCTACCAAAATATCAAACAGATAAAATGTACTCTTTGATGGCCCAAAATAAACACAATAAAGCACAAAATAAAAGAATGAGGTGTGCACTTATTTTAATTAACTGCATCATTCAAGCACACACTAATAGGCAAACCCACTTCAACCACTTCAGCAGCACGAGTATTTTGCTTCACTGGATATTTTCATGAATTTCATGAACAACTTTTAAATAATCATCTAATAAGTCATTAGAGACCCATATCAGCTATACAAATCACACAAAGACTCGAGAACTTGTTATTCTGTTAAAGCTCACTCCATCCAACCACAATCATCAGGATTAGAATCATGGAATCACCAAGGTTGGAAAGGACCTCCGAGATCACCAAGTCCAACCTTTGACCAAACACCACCTTGTCAACTAAACCCTGGCAGTGAGTGATTTCTTGAACCCCTCCAGGGACTGACACTCCACACCTCCCTGGGCAGTGTGTTTCAAAGCTCAACCACTCTCTCAGGGAAACAATTCTTCCTGAACTAGAGAGAAGCCTGTTAATTTCACTAGCAATTTTATACCTGATACGAGTCCTTCCTCACAAGGTAAAAGCAGATGAGGATGTAAAAGTAGCTTCTGAAGTTATTCTGCTTAAAAGCAAAGTTTAATGAAACTCTTGGTCAGAAACACTGAACTGTGGTAAGAAACACGCCATGAAAAGTTCAGGTATGTTTGCACTGGGTGTTTGGTTCACTGCAATGACTAAAACCCTCTAAGGTATCTGAGACATAATCAGTTCTAGTTACAACACTTGGACCAAATTCTTCAGCCAAAATTTTACATTTTCCTGGGAGCATCAGGTGACATTAACAGTTTGTTTCATAACAAGAGCCGGGTTTGCCTCTATCACAAACCAATCCCATGGTAAATTGAAAGTCCAAAGATGACAGGCTGGAGCCAATTTTCTCAAGTCTGTAACTATCACTGAACATACCATGAGTGCACGTCTCAGGAAACTTTTAACAAATTACACCAGGATCAACAAGTCTAGCAGGATCCAGTCCCTGCTTTGATGTGTTACATTTTATTATCCTCTTTACGGATAGTTCTACATTCCATCCCAGGAGTATTTCTGCTCATCCACTTACTATTTCACATGACTAATTTCCATACCACAACATTCATAAGGGCCTAGTGTGACAGATTTTGCTTTGCCAACGTGCAATTAGTTTCTTCCAAATACATCCCTTGTTGCGGGTGGAGGCACATGGCAATTTCTTCCTTCAAACAGCCAGGAAGGATCAGCTGCTTTGCCTTTTACAATGGTGGCTTCCTCACGGTGCTTCTGGAGGTGGCCAAACCAAAACACACACCCTGGTGTGTGTCCCTCACCAGTGCCACTGCCAGCAATGCTGACTCCCTTATTTGCTCGGTTACACACCTGGCCGCTGAAAATTATGTTCTAATACAACTCCTCAGCTTAATTATTAATTCCATAAATGGCAGGCACAACTTCTTGCAGGAGAAAAACAATATAAGGCTCTCCAAAACCATGAAATGAAGCAAACAATGCACACAGTGCACTGCTTGCTGCCTCCTCCTTCCTTCAACAGTGTTTTATCTTTGCTGGGAAAGCAAACTTTACAGAGGTGAAGCACTCAAGGTGCTAACACAACAGAAGCAGCTTTCCCACTGCTTCTGATGCAGCGCTGTTGCTATTGCTGCCACAGCAAGGCAAACGAGTGACAAGTCCCCTTTCATGCATGAAGCAGACCACAAGCTTCTGCCCAGCCAGCTGGATTTTGGAAGCTGGGCACAAGCAGGTACTTAGGAGAGCGTCAATACACCTAAACAAAACAGTGCAGATAATAAAGGTGGGTATATATATGTTGCCAAAAGTTCTGCTCTTCAACCAAGTAGAGATTTTGTGGTCTGGAACGAGGTCTCCATTTGTATGACCTGTATACTTGAAACTGTAAATTATAGATTTCTCTTTGTCAAGGAAGTACACGTTTAATTCAAGGATAAAAGTGACTGTGAGATCACAAAAAAGGTTTGTCAGGTGCCCTCGGGAGCAAGTGCTGAGATTGAAATTCTCGGGAAGCGCCGGTTGAAGTATTTATTTTGAGGTCAGCAGTTTACTTGCAGCCAAGAACAATACTCCAAGAAGCTTCAAACTTCTAGGAACTCTTTGCTGGCCTAAGCATAAAGCCTAGCAATTTCAAGTTAGGTCCTTGACGACCAGCTTTGTAAAGCCATATGCCCGTTCAGTCAGCGTGGTGCCCATAAAGCAGCTTTATCTCCCATGTAGTGATTTAAGGCCAGGAAATTATCCCGTGGCTCCTCTCCCTATGTAAACACACCAAATCCCAACAGCGAGCGAACTGTCTGCTTTGGTCAGTGCTTAGAGCCTCCGCAAGCCCATCCTGCAAACCAAACCCAGCTAACGGATCCTTCCCAGGGCCTTGCCGCACAATTAGCCAAAAAAGAGCTGCGGCAAAGCGGCGTTTCTATAGGAGGCTAAACGAGACGAGTGGGCGAGCAGCGCTCTCTGCGAGCGCCAGGGGCCGGCCGGAGGTCACCGCCAGTCCGGGGTGGCCGCTCGCAAGCCCCGGGACCTGCAGCCAGCCCGGCGCTGCTGTCCCCGGCCGTGTCCCCCGCCCCGAGCGCTGCCTCCCGTGCCCATGTATGTCAAACCCAGCGCGCCCGGCCCGGCTCCGGCCGCGCTGCGCCGCGCACGGGCCCGGCTCCGCGGCCGCCGGCAACACACGCTTTTCCTTCCTAAAAACGCCAAAAAAACCCCAAAATCAAAGCCGCCCCCGTGCCATCGAGGCGCCGCGCACACGCTCCCGGCCCCGCACCTGGTTCCTGCGCTCCGAGCCGCCCGTCCGGCCCCGCGGGCGGGGAAGGGCTGTCCCGCCGGGCTCTGCGCCGCGTCCACGCGTTCTCCTTGGGCGCCGGGGCTTCCCTGCTCCGGCCGCCCTCCTCCGCCACCTCCTCCCCGCGGGGCGAGCCGGGCTCGGGCTGCCGGGGCTCCTGGGCCGCCCCCCAGCCCCGCCGCTCCGACACCTGCGCCGCGGACATGCCCGGCCGTGCGCCCGCCGGAGGGGCCGCAGCCGGGGCGGCCGAGGCGAGGAGCCCGCGGCGGGGGAAGGGGAACCCGCCTCCTCTCCTCGCCGCCCCGCCCCGGAGCCGCTGCCAGCGCCCCCCGGCCGGGCCGAGCGCCGCCGGCTCCCTGCTGCCCTGCGGCCGCTCGCTCGCTGCCGCAGGGGGCGACGCGCGGAGCGAGGGACAGCGACAGCGACCGCGACCCGCCGGGGCCGCCGCCGCCGCCTGCGGAGGGACGGGCGGTGCTCCGGGCGCGCTGCCTCAGCCGCCCCGGCCCCGCCCGCGCGGGGGAGGGACCCGGGGCTCTCCCGTGCGCCGTGACCTCACGCGGCCGGGAGGCTTTCCAGGCCCTTTCGGACATTTCGGCTCCGCAGGCCTCATCCACACCTGCACGGCGCGGGGAGGGTCTGGATAATGTGGGCAGGAGGATGAGCGCGTCTCGTTGGTGCGAAGGGGGCTCCCCGGGGCACAGCCTCGAGAACACGCTCAACAGGCGCAGGAGAACGTACTTGAGGTCCCAGCAGCCAGGGAATCCCGTATCATTTAAGCATTCCAAGAGACAGGTACCTCTGCCATCACACCATCTCTTCCCTGCCAAAAATCTCCCAGAAAATCATCTCACAGTAGCACGTGCACTCATTCCACACTCACTGGTTATAGCCATACTCCGGTCACAGGATGAGAAAAGCCACCACATCACGACATAAATCACTCCTTTCCCTCTTTGCCAGCCCCTAGTACTCTCACAGTTCTCCTTGATTGCACCTTTAGACACCTGCTCTTCTCCCATTTCTTTCATTCATCTCTCAGCCATGTTTTACTCCCTTTCTTACAAAACGTCTTCCAAAAAAATAACACATTTAACTTCCAATGCTTCTTTAGTGAACTAAGCAAATTCCCAAACAGGCTTCTATTAACGCTAGTCAAATATTTTTAAGGCAGTGTCACAAATAAACAAATTTCCTGCTGGGTTTTGCAGCATTAAAATATGTTCTGGTTGGGGTAATGCTGTTTTCCGTTCTAATGAGATCGTGTGGAGTTTTACCTTCATCAGAAAAATAAAAAAAATCCACCACAAATCAACCAATACCTCAACCAATTCCCTCCACAGCTGACACTTCAGGCACTGAAACATTTTTAGGATTATTCTGGAATTGTGCGTCCAGTAGTAGCAGATCAGTCCCAGGCCAGCTGGGACTTGAGGAATTCTACAGCTCAGGAACCTAAAGAGAGGAGGAAACTAATTAAAGGTTAATTACTTGGGGGACACTAAAGTTGATCAGTTACAGTACTTGAGAAGGTTTTGTCCATACTTGCTTTGCTCTGTAGGATGGAGCCTCCTGCAGACTTTCTTGGATGGACTGGGGCTGAAGAGGATATAAAAAGCTGTTACAATTGCTAGGACTCATCCTTCACATTTTGTCCACTTGTATCATCCTCCTTGTTACTTTCTAGCACTGCAAGTCAGACTTCTCTGGCAAACCTCTCTTTCCTTCGGGAACACAGTTCTTAAAATACTCCTGTGTTTCGAAAAGGGGCTGATTTACACCAAATGAAACCAAGAGAATAACAATTCTTGTTTATGTTTTAATTTTTATGTTTTATCTTGTGTGGAAGCATCCAAGCCTACCAGGGAACACTGCAAATTCCAGGATTGCATGGAATAGCAGTATTTTACTTGTATAGGGTAAAAATTAAGGAGGAACTACAGGGTTACAGACCACCCCCAAGCTCCTTTCCATGCTGTGTAACTTATCATTACTGCCAAGCTGGCAGAGAACCTGACAGTCTGAGATAAAGAAATTTCCCTGCCCAACCAACAGCAGTTCAGATCAACATTTCAAAAAAAACCAACACAAGACAGAAACAATTAAGATAAATAATAAAAAAAACAAAAAAAACAAAAACAAACCTGTCTCAAAGTGTTAGCAGCAACCAAGCAGAAATAGTATTCTGAGGAACCAAGGATTTTCACTTTTCTACTGTTCAGAAAGTATCTCAATGAGAGGCACTTGACATCCAGTAAGAAGAAAAAGCAGCAAGACTCCATTTCTCCATATAGTGTTTCCTTTCTGGAGTAATAAAACACAAGTGATATTGCTAAAATATATATATATATATATATATATATATATATATATATATCCTGAGTGGTTCCTTTTGAGTTGTTTGGGGGGGTTTATTTGCCTTGGGGAAAAAAAAATTAGAAAATGCTCCATCTGACCCACCTGACAATTATTAGATGAGTTCTGTGCTGGCAAGTGTAAAACTGGAATCACAATGGTATCTTAATTAGCTGATACAAGCTGATTTTCTTTGCTAGGTTTCTAGGCACGTAGGAAAACATCAAAGCAGCACCAGTGTTTGTTGTGAGAAGGTTTTATCGTGCCCTGTAGATTACCTGCTCTCCTTGTGCTACAGCCCTAGTAGGGACAGAAAGGATTACATTTGGAACACCTGTTAACAAGAGAGAACAAAAACCCCCTCACACCTAAATGATTTTAGGACTTTTATTGAAAAAATTTAAAACCAAAAAATTACCAAGGCCAGTTTTACAATAAATTTAAGACATACAGAATGATTTGCCTGCTACACAGAAGAAACCTTATTACAATATTTCTCTCATGCAACTCCTGGATTAAAACCACATTCTCATTTAACATCAAAATGGATAATTTATACTTTCTTAGAATTTAACCTTAAAATATGATTTTAAAAGTCGATTTTCCAAGGGTTAAAAACACATACACAGCAAGATTCCCTCCTTCCCAAACCATCTCCCTATGTCTGATAACTGTCAGAAATAGACCACTGAGCTCATTTTTGCTTTTTTTGTTATTCTAACCTGAGAAATTTCTTAAATAATGCTTACTGGGCTTTCATATTTGGCAACATGACTTCAGTTACAGTGCAAAGTGCAATTCCTTATTCTTATCAGAAACCAGTCTTTCAGTGCTTGTCCCAAAAGACACTCTCAGAACCAGGAGTAGCATTTGTCCCAAAAGACACTCTCACAGCAGGAGTGGTATTAGCCCAAACCTCCTTCTGTGCCCTTTTGGTAGGTTAAACCTTGTTAGTAAAACCATTGGGACACTAACCTCAGGATGCAGAGTTCCCATCAGTTGTGTAATTCCCAGTATTGTGCACTTTGAAAATATTTACTTTGGCATGTTATACTTTGTAGCAGAGTTGATTTTTTTTGTGCTTACTCCTGGCCTTTAGAAAATCTGTCTTTTCTCTCTTGCATTTATTCAAGCCCTTTCCCTTGCCACCAGTTATCTCCCTTTCTCATAGCTGCAACAGAAGCAGGACACAAAGCACACAATTACATTTAAAATGTCAGAGCTCCAAAAGCTGCTGAACAGCAGACAGGGCTCTGGTAAAGCACTCTTAGTTGATGCATATGCTTGTAAACCCTGTGAATCTTTTAGTACACTAGTCAAGACTTCAATTTTAAATTTGTAAGCTTACAAATATTTAATTTCAAACCTTCCAAATATTTGGTGTTTAAATGTGCTAGTCACTTTACACTTGCTCCCCACATATAAAACCAAAACTCTCCAAAGAAATAATGAAAAACCACTTGAAAGAAGCAATTTAGCTTCCAACAGACTAGAACCTCTTCTACATTTTCAGGAAATTTGTATGTTACATCATTTGGTTTATTCAGAATTGTTTCTCTTCAGTTTTACTTGAACACACCTGATTTTCAAATGAACAATGATTTCCTCACAGTTACTAGTCCTATCTACCTGACTAAAATCCTAGAGAATATATAAGCTGAGCTTTGTTTGCTCCATACTCTGCCTACTAAAAACCTTTACAGTAACCATGGAGATGAAAAGTGCTTGATTGGAAAGGTGCAGAAGTCACACATCCTGAGAAATGGCTGGATTTTTCTGTTTGTTTCAGAATAATCCTTGTTGTAACTGTACTAAATACTGAAGTGTTTCAGTTTTCAATTTCTCTGCAGATTGGTTTTAAAAGAATGTTATAGGAGATTACCACAAAAAAAAAAAAAAAAAAAAAAAAAGACGTGGAGAGATACCCACACAGTTGGTATATGACAACCTTTTCTTCTGCTGTAATTTGTTGGCATTTTTGATCCCCAAAGAGGAAACAACAGACTTTGGATTTTCCTAAATATGTTCAAAATCCAAGTTTCTTTATTTTCCATCCAATTAAAAAAGACAAGTGTCGAAAAATAAGGAGCAAACCTGTTTCAATAACCTTTAGTCTCACGTTTCTTTTAAATTATACAGTGCAAGTGTATTTTGCATATCAGCACTGAGTGCACTTTAGAAAGGACATCTGTTGAAGTATTTCCAACAGGTCTTTATAGCACCATATAATCTGCTGTCAATTTAACTGCTTAGAATCAGCCAGTGCTCAAAAAGTAAAATGATATTTCTATTTCATCTATCAATCCAAAAAAAGAAAATAAACCTGAAAGCTTATGTTATCCAAATGAATTAATGTAAACAATTAATTACCAGACATTTGATTTTCACTTATTCCAGTTTTGTGAACCTGGTTGATGAGTTGCTACATGATCCTTCTGTAATGGCACAGTTTAATTCAGTGGCAGGAAAACTTCACAGACGTATTGAATGAAAACATCACTCTCTCACTTTTCCTTGGATTGTCAAAGTCTCTCTTTTCCAAGATGTGGTGCTGAGCCTTCTGCTAAGGCTCATTTTCAATTCATAATTGAAGAGAAAAGCAGTGACAAACACAAGAGGCTGAGTGCTGGCAAAGCCACGGTACAACACAATAGGAACAGCAAGGCCATGAGGAAGCGAGAGGTAACTGAGCTATCTGGAACAAACCAAAACTACACCAAACACAAGAGAGCAGCTTAGCCCCACAGCACATTTTACATCCTTCCCATACTTGATTGTTTTGTTTTCTACTGAAACACGATTCAGAATTTATTCAGAATTGAAGGAACACACCATCTGATTAGACATGGAGTACGTGAACCATTCATGCACTGACAAAAGCTGCTGTTGTTTTTTCACAGGTAACACTGAAGCAGCTGTGTCAGAATGGCATTGAGTTGAAATGAAAGCAATGCTGGTACTTTACCACTTCTGGTAATTGTTACCTACAACAGTCAGTGACCATCTGCTCAACACTACAAGAGGCTTGTTTTCCAAACATGAGTTCCAGTAAGCTGAATTACAAATGAGATCAGTCTGAATGCATTAGAAAGATCACATGGTGTATTTCTGGAGGAAGCGGTCAAACGCATCGTAAATCGCTTGTCTGAAACGAGGAAAACAGAACAGAATTTGTATAATCTGGGAAAAGGCAGACAGAAGTGGCATTTTTCCATATATTTACAAATATATCTACAAAGCCATCATCACAATTTCAAAACAGTGTTCAGTAAAAATGTGATATCAGGTGGTATTTTCTCCTTCCATTACTTCTGGGATCTCTCACTTCAATCTAGTAATATATTTGTGTTTCAGGAATGAGTGGGACTATTTTCCAAGTTTCTTGCAAGTGGAAAGATGAATGAGGAGTTTTCTACTCAAACACATGAGAGATATGCATTGAAATTCTTGAGCAACTATCATAAAAATGAGGCTGAAATTTTAAATAACAATAAACTACTGGTTAGCATACATCAACCTGATATAGTGCTATTCTTTTTTGTTCTTGCTTAGACATCCTAAATTGTGTGTATAGCCTTTGTAATTCCTTGTATTTTAAAATTACCAGCACAACTATTTAACTTTTTGAAAACTACAGAACTGCACTAATAAAACTGATTTACATAACTCTCTTTAGGAAATCAATGCCTGATATTGCTAAGGCACAAATTCATGCAAATACTACTTATGTAATTTTGATTAAATCTAAAATTTAATTTTAAACCTTTCTGTTCACCTTACCTGAAGAGTCCTTGTTTAAAGAGGTAGGCACTGACATGACCTCCATCCAGATACCTGATTTCACAGCCCGGCCAGATCTCCTGGAGGCTGCGCACGCCGGTGCGAGGAATGTACGCATCCTCCTTGGCTTGTACTACTATGATCAAACTTGGGTCAACTGGAACTAAAGGAAAACAAAGCGCAACTGAATTCATCTGTGCTAGGAAATAGAAACACAACAGCTGAGATTTCTGTTGTCAAAATGCTCTTTTTACAAAAAATTAAATTATTCAATGCTTTAATAAAATCACATGTTCTAAAGTGTCCAGCAGAATTTATCTGGTTTTTGATGTTACAGTGGTGAGGCCATCAGTGGAAAAACAAACTAGCCCTTACCCTTCCCACCCCTAGAGCAGAAATTCCTCCAAGACTTGAGAAGTTGACAGGAGAATTCTCTTTCCTCTTTTCAACAAAACTCTAAAGCATTCATGTCAGTTCTTTTGAGATCCCTTTTTACTGGCAAAAAGAACTATGAAATTCAACAGAGTAGAAGTTTCATACATTATTTCCCCTCAAGGAGGAAAAAAGACAAATTTTCTTACAAGAGGTCAGAAAGCACAGCCCATGTTCACTTTCTTTTCTCTTTCCTACATGGTTTACTTGCAATATAAAAATCCCAACATATTGTTATACATATTTATTACTCATAAGCAGAACTGCACCAATCAGATTACTAGCAGGAATAACACCAATATGATGTTGAGAAAAGTAACACCAAAATTATGTTGAACACAGAACATTTCTCCCTTCAAAAAGAAAATATCTGATAAGTTAAAGGGTGACCAGCCAAGATGTCTGGCAGTGGGGTGTCACAAATAATTTAAACCCTTCCTTCTTTCATACTAAATCATATATAGTGATTATGCAATGCTAAGATAAATTCAAGTCTTCCATTTAATTTTCCATGAAATCTGAGCATTAGGCAGATTTTCTGAGGCTCCTCTCTGGACTCACTCCAAGGATACCCTGGCAGGGAATGCAAAGTCTCCCAGAGAATTACAAAACCTAGGAGACTACAGACACAATGGACTCCATCACTTTGACAAGTGCATCAGGGTCACAGATCCTTTAAAGTTCCAAGAAAGGTCAGTGCTTAGCTAAGAGATACCTGGACAAGTCTAGATAAACAAGAAAGTCTGCACATGGAATAAAACTTACAGGGCTTTTTCTGTCTACTGAAATAACTTTAAAAGCTTTAAGGAAAGCACTTCACTGGTATTTATCACAAAACATCTCTGGCTAGCAGCAAAAGAATCTACACTGGTGTAGATTCCTTTTATTGTGTGTTTCCTTTTATTTATTTTTAACATTTATTTAAATCTGAACACTTGTACAATGGAGTACAGAACGCCAGGATCAAGAAATGAGGTGGCACAGGGGCTCAGTACCAAGAAAGCTTGGACATTAAAAGACAACTGTGTCTGAAGTCAAAGCACGTTGTAGGAGATGCCTTCAGCAGCAGGTTCATGCACAGCCAAACCACAAGCTGCCACAAAAGGAATCCCGAGCCCCCAGTCCAGCAGAACCTTTTAAGGCGGCTCTAGGAAGCAATCACTTGCTAGCATTGCTGCAGAGGGTTTGTCCTGAACGCCAAGGAATGCTGGACTACAGCTCCCCCTACATGCTATGCCTGTCCTGGGAAACAGCATTCACCAGCCTGCAGAAGGACCCCCAAAATGCTTTTACTGGCAATATCATTCAAGCTTGGGGCTCAGCTATGCAGGCTTCTTCCTATCCCAAGTCAGGATGAGATTTCTGCTTGAAAACCCTTATTAATTAAGATTAATTACACTTAGGTATTACTCACATCACACAGGTGTTTTCTTCCTTTAGACAATACAAATTTGCTCTAACTCATGTCTGAAAAAAAGCCACAGCAAGGCAGAGGAGAAAAATGTGCAAAGATATCGAGAGGCAAATTTTTTATTAACTTTCTCATTAGCTGGCCATCAAGAAGGAACAGAAAAACAATTAGGAAATAGAGTAGTAAATAGACACTACAAAAAAATGCTCACAATATTTCCATTTGTCAGCAAAGGTGCCAGCAGATTTACACCTGGAGAATGAAGAAAATACCTTTCTCCCCACTGTATTTTATTCAGTTTTCCACATTGAAACAAAGAGATACATACCTGGGAAGTTAGCTACATGGGTACATTCATCCATTACTCCCTTCATGAACATTAAGGATTCTCTCTGTAGAGTGTCACTCCTTCTCCTTGTATTTATCCTGTGTCCTTGTGGGCTGGTTAAGTTTTTATTGCTGCTGCTACTGGTGGAAAAGGTTTGATTTATGCACTGCATTTTAGGAGCATCTTGCATTAAGAGTCCTTCTGAAGAGGCACTTAGAGCACTTCTATTAGTGGCAAAGCTGTGAACAGGTTCCTTAGATACAGTGTCATTCAAGGACTCAAAGCTGAATATTCTGGAAGTCATGTCCATGTCTGCCAGACTGTCCACACTATCAGGGAAGTTCTTCACAAAGTCTTGTCCCATCTTGAAAGAATCCGTCTAAACAAAGACAGCAGTTAAGGGTTTCTCCCTTAAACCAGTTGGTTAATTTTATTTTAAAGATGAACTCATAATTTAAACATTTTTTAAAAAATTTTAAAAAGACACTACCAGCACTCCTCACTTCTATTTTCAGCTTGCAGGTCATTCAATTAAATCCTGAATATCATAACCTCTTGATAATATCATTGTACATTTCTATCAGGTACTTACATATACAGAATCTTGTGATATAAACAACTGTTTTTCTTTCTATATTAAACTCTGAATTTGTAATTACAGTCATTTAAGCTTAAATGACCTAATAATAATAATTATAGAAAAATTAACATATGCAACCAGGTCTAATGTTATGTTTAAGACTGAAAAATTGACAGTCTCTAAATACTAGGATGACACAAGCTAAAAAACCTGGGAGACTACTGACACAATGTAGTGTCAGTGAAAAACGTTTCTTCTTTTCATTTTGTCTTCTCCATCAGTGTTGCTGGAATATATTTGACTTAAAAATGGCAAGTGCCCAAGTAACAACTATCTGCACCCCAGCTCCTCTTCTCCTGCTCTGAGGTATTAGAAAAAGAACTATCACAAAGGAAAGAATCTTAGGGGAAAAAAGAAAAAAAAAAGGCATTTATCAGAATTTTGATAGACTACATTTTATGTTGCATGTTACACTAAGTGTGATCAAAGGAAAAACTTGTAGCAAGGGTTACACTTTAAACTCGTTATACAACCAAAATATTCGTTTTCTTTCTCAGGTTTTTCCTTCAAAGACTAAATTCATCAAATCATAAAGAAACAACATGTTCTACCTAAGAATTGTCTGCTTTTAGTGGAAGTACAAAGAAGTTGCATTATTTGCTAGATTTTCACGTGTAATTATTAGCAGCTGGGTAAAATAAACCATACTTACTCCACAGTATTCCAGCATTTGAATGATTTCTTCTTCATACACAGTTTGTGTGAAATACTGTTTCTCCAGCTCTCTCCAGTTCACTGCCTTACTCAGCACACCCTGAGATGACAAACAAAAGCATTCAGTACACAAGTAAAACCCAGAGGTCATTCTAAAATAATGATACATGCAGGAAATTGACTTGTTCCTCTCCAGATTTTTTCAGTGGAATTCTGTTCCCAGACAGCCCTCAGAATTATTGCAATCAAAGCACAAGCACATATTATAACACAGGGCATGGAATCCCAGCTCCCTTGTGGCCAGCCCAAATATTTTAATTTACATTTCTGATCATAATCTAAGATATTAACAAAAAATGTATTTTGTAATTTGTTAATTACCGTAGTGAAGACTGCAGAGGCTGTTGACCAGGAAAGACATGGAATCAATGGCAATGGTTTAGGCCAGTTTGTCACAGCCAGTGAAGCCATCTAGAATCAAAGGCACTTATTACATTTTAATACTGAATTCACAATATAGTAAGAAGAACTCTCTCATCTTCAATTTCTCTGTTGACATGGTATTTATGAAACACGTGGTGCCAAAGAGTTAAGGACTGTGGAAGTTGGATATACTTTCACCTATTTAGAAGTTCCTATCTAGTCTCCAATGATATTTTAAAAAATAAATGTTGCTCTGGAAAGGACTCATTTCAAGGCTGAATGTGATTTGGTTATAAGAATTCCCAATGGAATATTTACTAAATCTTCCATTTATTACAATTAAAATTCAATGAATTATATTTGTAATCCATTAATTATCATTATAATTATAAAAACTAATACAAGCTATTAGTTGTTTAAAAACCATAAAAAACTTCTATAAAATTTTCCACCAAGCTCTTGCAAGTTTATTTCAAGGCAAAACACAGACAATCTATGAGAAGGACTATTTAAAATTCTATACTTTCAAAATTTGTATACAGGAAACAAAATTTGAAGGACGAGTAATTCAACATGTTAAGAGCACTCTTTTTCTGTCCTTTAAGTTTGAATTATTACTTTTTATTATTATTACTTATTATTACTTATTTTTGCATTAGTTCTCAGAACATGTTTTTGTGACTATTCTGTTTGTCCCAGAAAAAGCCAGAGCAAGTAAGTTCAATGTACAGAAGTTCCCCATAGGATATGTTCTTGACAAATTTTATTTTATTAATATGAAACACCTCATGTCTGTTCTAGATGTTCCAATAAGTGGATTTATGCAACTGAACTATTTTAATTATTCTATTCTAATTATTTTTATTAATAAAAAGTTACAAGAACACCACACCATCTATGTTCTGATTCTCTCCAGCAGTAGTAATCTCTCCCCTTTAGTGGAACTGAATCAATGCTGACAACCTTCCATTGTAAAACACACTCTAGAGAGGATCAACACCAAATATCACTTATTTCACAGAAGTTTCTGATTCAGCAGGGTGATGATGCAAACCAAAGGTGATCTGTACATTTATGACATTTATAAAATGGTGCTTTAGGGGAATATTTTCCTTTTGGGAAACACTACCATTACCAACATTATTTACTGAGCTCCTGATGAAAAAAGAAAGTTATGTTGATTTAATCAGCTTTGCACCTGTGTCTCACAGAGCTGTGATAATCTGCAGAGACACAAGCAGTAACATTTTAACTGTGTATTATTCTATCCTTAGTGATACACTGCTGGTTTAGTTTGAGCATGCACAGCGTCACACAGAAAATGTTATCCACCTCAGCACAAAAATCTCTGATCAGTTCCAATGATCACTGACACCAAAAGTCACCTCAATTACAACATGCCTACAAAGAGGGGGTATTTCACACAATGCATTAAAACACACAGGTTTTAAACAAGAAGAAAGGAGGAAAAGAGGGAGAATTAGCAATCGATCAGTGCAGACTTTCTTTCAGCAAACATTTCTGCCCCCCACCCTTGTGGAAAAAATAACAATTATGTGAGAAGTTTATATTCTTATTAAGCCTGCTGGAGATGGCTGACAAAGGGCTCTATGATTTGTCAGTACATATTAAGGATTATACTAATTCAGCACCACAGAACAGGAGAGTTGCCAACAATTTGTTTCTCATGACTGTAAGTGTTTATTTTAAAGCACTTCTGCGATCAACACTGTAAAACAAATTATTTCCATATGCTACGTGATCAAATGAGAAGTTAAAACAAAAATTACTGAACAGGAGATATAAAAGCTTACATGTCCTCCCATGGATATTCCAGTCATCCCTAGTGGTCCATAGCCTTCTCTCTCTAGCCAGTGCAAAAGAGCTGCCGATTCTAGAATTAGAGCTCCTCCCATCACAAACAGGTCCGAGACATTTTTTAAACATGACCGTCTTTTCTCCCCAGAAAAGGAAAATAGAGGGTTTATTTTCTAAGATTAGACTCTGACAGTTCTTATCATTCTATACATTTATACACAGCTTCAGCACAATCCCAGAGAATTTTGGAGCTGGACTCCTGTTGATTCAACAGGAGGAAAAAGCAAGCCCAGATTTTCTGACACTCGTAATTTTTTGTCTAAATGAGGACTAGAAATAGACACCTGCCTATGCTTTTAATGAAATATCACTGACAGCTTGGTCTTTTGGAAACAATTACCAACATTAGCACCTCACTAGCAGCAATATTCTGTCCTGTGAAGTTGTAACAGATATTTTAGAAATAGAATCAAAGCGATACAGCCCTAGGCATATACTAGCTTGTTTGCAGAAACAATTTTTTTTTTTTCTTATTTACCTGTTTTACATCATTGAAAAATTGCACACAACATTTGAAGAGCAATCAGTATGTCAGCTTTGGAAGCACTCACAAGTGTCACTGTAAGACTGAAACTGTAAAGTGGGAAGTTTGTCATGGTATTGAGAAATTCAGGCAGTGTACTGCAAAGCACTAAAACACAGATGACACAAAACAAGTAGAAATCTATTTGGCTGAGCCACCAGAGGGACTCTAAAAATAATAGACCTCTAACTTGGGGAGGGGGGCTGGATATTTTCAGTACCACAGCCAGGTTACAAAGGGCTCCTGGCCTTTCCTGCCAGCATGCCAGCGTCACATTTGCGACACTCTGAAGCACAAGGACAAAGCTCACTGTGAAGTCACACAGAAATGAACAGAGCTGCTGCAGAGCAGCATTTACAGCCTAATGCAATTCTTTCCTACAGCTCAGTGAGATTCCTCAGCCCTCTGCAGCTGCTGTATTTACTGAACACTGTCACCTGTTATACTGGTGCTGTGGAACCCTGTACTGGAGAGTAACAATCACCTACTGGAGGATTAGACTGAGCACCCCCTTGAAACAATCCTGACACACTGGACAACTGAGAACAGAGTTATTTAATTGATTCCTCTGCATCAGATTCTCCATAACTGGAAGTTAACCTACCAATGGATGTATTCCAGCACACGCTTTCTCCTGTCATTTTCCTATAATCTTACAAAAAACACCTTCTCTGTGTCTTCTAGTCATGTTAAATGTCTGAGTTAGGATTAAAAAGGATTAAAACATCAGCTCATATTTGGACTTTTAGAAATATTGGGAGACAAAGCTTTGCCTTGGACACATATCCTGTTGAATTCTGATAATACTTCTGTGGTTTGGAAAATGTAAAAACTAAAAAACCAAGGCTGCCAAATGCCAATTCCAATTTAAGAAACTGACTGAAGAAATAAATCCTGTAAAATACTGAATATTGCATAGTGTCCTGACTAACAACCAATCAACACCAGGTTTATTCATACACCTGTAAATCGCTAAAAGATCTTGGAAAAGCAAAATCCTAGCAATTATAATTTATTATATAAATTATAATTTATTATAATGGAAATATGCTATCTGAGCAAAGATTATTCAGAGTTGACTGAAATATAACAGCAGCACTTGTACTGCAGTTGTGAGTCAGGAAAATAAAATGGCCCTGGCTTGTACTCACACAAGATGATTGCATCTCACTCCATACTGCAAGTTCATCTTGTGCAAACTTTCCTGATCCCTGAGCTCTCCTAACACAACACCCAAAGCAGTTTAGCAAAGAGCAGATAATTTCACACTGGCAGGTTACAAGTGGTTTTTGAAATGTTTTTTTCTTAATAAGCTATCAAAGTTTAAACAACTTTTGGCTCAAAAGAGAAGAAAAGAAAAGCAGTATTTTAAAAACACAGTATCTATAAATGTAATAGGAATACTTACAATTGATCCTTAGGTTTTCTACAGCCATGTAAAAGACTCCAGTTAAAGAACGTAAAAGGGTTTTATCAAAACTGGTCATTTAAAAAAAATAGATAAATAATATGCATAAATAGGACGAATTAATTGAAATTTGGAATTTAAACTCCCAGTGTTTAATTGCCACTAAATTAAATTCAATCTAATGTCACAGATAAATTTTATGAAAAATCCTTTCATTAGGATCTTTTCTCCTGAGAAGCTGGGAAGCTTCAGCTTCTCCATGTTTTGCTGGTTTGGAATGTGATTTGGAGAACTGTTTACCCAGCATGTGAAATTGTTTTTACCTGATGACCAATAACAGCCATCTGTGTCGAGGCTGTGAGCAGTCACAAGATTTTATTATCATTCTTTTCCTTTCCTTGCTGGCCTTCTGATGAAATCCTTTTTTTCTATTATTTAGTGTAGTTTTAACATATCATTTTCTTTTAATATAATATATATCATAAAATAATAACTCAGCCTTCTGAAACATGGAGTCAAGATTCTCATCTCTTCTCTTGGTCTGGGACCCCTGGGAACACCAACACAATCGATTTCAATGATGCAATTTGCAACATTTTATTGTTGTCAGACATATAGGTGGGAAAAAAGTGTAACTTGAGATCCTATTTAATGAAACAGAATAATACTGTTATACAAGATGACAGAACAAAATTTGACTGTTTTTAAAAAAAAACACCCAAATCTGAAGTGGTAACAGCAAGTTTCTCAGAAGTTACCTGAGCTACCAAAGAATTGTGTTTCACATAACGGCCAGATTTTCTTTGCTTCTACCCACTGGGTACCAAAAAAGTTGATATTTTATGAGTGTGGTAACTCGTCCAGCTTCCAGAGAGGACATTAGGAGTCACTACTGTGTTTTCCACAAAAGGATATAGTAAGGATTTTCTAGCAGCAGGGAAGCCATACAGGCTTCTTTAATCATTGGCCGTGCCATTAATGTGCGTCTTCTCCAGAAGTGCTAAAGACAAGATGCACAAACAACAGAGTTCAGCCAAAATTTATGATTTCATTTCTCAGTAACAATCAATTTTACATTTTACACACTCACATGGTCTCCAGTGCCTGCTAAATGAATGCACACAGGTCTGTGCTTGCCATTCCATCTTCTGGGTATGATGAACTGAAATCTGTGAGAAAAAACATCTATTTTAGCAGAGTAAGAATATCTAGTAACAAGCTGCATCAAGAGAAATTAATTAAAAAGAAAAACCAAAACAACATAAGTATTTGTAACCCATGCAGGCAAACTGCCAGCAAATCAGCAACATCATTTTTCATGAACACATTCAGCAAACAAAGGAATCTGAAAGTAGGACAGAAGAAAGGCCAAACAAGAAAAAGAGCCAAGATGAAAGATCATGTTCCTAAAAAAGACTACTACCTCATCATCACAATTTAAACTTTGCAGAGTGGAGAAATGCAACTTCAGATAAAGAGCAGCCTAAACAAGCATGTCCAGCTCTCCTAGGCATCATTGCTATTTTTCTCCTGAAGGCACAACAGCTGAAATTGAAGATTAAGATGAGTAATAAATAAAAAAACCCCAGCATACAGACCATGAAATTATTCTATACACTCAACATCACTCAATTAATGTCTTCTGCTGCTACTTATTTACAGTTTAAACTACTGAAAAAAAAATCCCTTCTGAGCCACCACTGTTTTCCCCACAAGATGGAGCACTGCTCCCTACAAGTGTTACACTACAGGAAATACATTCATACCATCTTGAGGGAAATTTGTACAACTTTCCAAACTGTCACAATACTGGCCAAAGTAACAACTATCATAACTTGGCTACAAAGTACAAGAGGATAGAGATAAGGAAACAATGAGCATATTGCATGGTCCAGTGTGGCACTAATTAGTTTGATAAAATATTAGGAAACAGTTTCTGTCTCTAATCAGTAGAGGTAGAACAGAATTGATTTCTTGAATCAACTTTTTCCTTACATTCCTTAACGTTACATGCTTAAGCACACATATAAAAACACCAACCAGCATTACTGACGAAATTTACAATGTCAGTATCATGTTTAAACCCAACTTTTATGTTTATGTTATTAAACAAACAAAGGCTGGGAAAAAAGATTCATCATGACACTTCAGCTCCAAACTAAAAGCAAACAGAAATTATGCTCCATTTGCAAACCCACTCCTCATCTGCAAAGAAGTGTTAGTGTGAAACCAGTACTGTTAGTGAGCCTCCAGCTTTCTGTAAGAATGCTTTTTTAAAATCTTTTTTTGGTTTTCTTGCCAAGTAAGAAAGGAGCCAGATTCTCTGGCTAAAGTATAATAAGCTTGTTACTTTATCACACATACAAAATTTTTGTATTCAATGGAAATGGAAAGGCTCCTTCAAATACAACATAATATGCTTTGATATAAACAGCTTCTCCTGCTACATATAAAACAGTAACTACTGTTCTTCATTTCCAGCATCTCCCTCATTTGCAAAAAAAACCAAACCAATAATTCAAAAAACTCAGGGTATTCCACAGCTTTATGCAATATCATTTCTACACTAAAAAAAAAACCAAAAAAACCACCATCAAACAAAAAAATTAATACTTTGCTAGTGGATATATTTTTTAATACATGGATTGAATTATCACATGACTAAGATTTTTACAGATTGTCTGCATTGCAATCAATTAGTTGCACAATAAAACTACTTACAGACCATTATTTCTCTGCAGCACTAATTTCAGCAATACCTCTTGGTTTCTCTTACCTTGCTACAAGAGATTCAACTGGCAGGATACCTGGGACACAATGAGCCAAGGGAGAAGTGAAGTGCCCCTCAAGGATTTTACAGTCTGATTGCCCTTCAACCTGCAGAAAGAATGGGACAATAGCAATAAATATTATATAGTCTTCAACTTTGCTCTGAAAGCAAAACTCTTACAGTAGAATTTGTTATAGCATAAAAAACTTGCTTAAGAAACCCCAAAGCTGAGGCCTACTCCTAAAAATAGGGATACATGTTATCAACAGGATGAAAACACTTGTTTTCAACTTTGCTTTTATTAAATAACCTTTTACAGGAATCAAACAAAGGTGTAATGCTGTCCCATTTTAAATACATTCGATAACACAAAGTAAATTTGGAACACTTTTTGAGTTTTAACATTTGACAGCTCACTGCCCAAAAAGGGAAAAAAAAATCTGTACAGGCACTGCTTTAATCTCTATTTCCTTCCATTCTCTTCTAGTAGCCTATAAAAGTAGCCTGGTGTTAAGTAACAAGTTACTTCACCTTTATATACCCTTAGGAAAATAAACGTTGTTAAATCCCATCATCTCTTGCTTTGAATTACCTTGTCAATGAACACTGGATAATCTTTGGAAACCAGCTTCTGGCATTTTTCCCTGTTTCCAATAATCTTTCTGAATTCAAATATTCTGTTGAAAGGAAACAAGTAGAGAAGATTCAACTTTTAATCTAAAAAAAAGAAGAGACACATTTATATAAAATTTCAGGAGCTAAAGTAAGCCACAAAAAAATAAAATTTATGAAGCCAGCATTGCATTTACAGATTAATCAGGCCACCATAGGGTAGGTAGCTACCACAGGATGCTTTTAAGTAAAAAAAAAGTCTCAGGTACCTTGCTGGGAAACAGAAAACTAAGGGGCAAATCTGGTTGCTTTCTTCTGCTAGTTAAATGAGCTGCAGAGCCACACAGAGTAAATGAGAGGAAACTCTTCTCAGAGGTGTACAGTGAGAGGACAAGATTACTGAAAGACATAAACACTGAAGAGGCAATGGTTGTGTGCTGCAGTGTAAGAAGTCCCTTCTGGAGCAAAGTGAAAGATTGCTTTCATAGTTAAGCACATGAAAAAATAGCCCAGGGAAACTATAAATGATCTTCATCCTCAAGGGATGAACTGCCAAGTGACTTGAAGAAACAAAGAAGTCAGCTTTGTTTGGAACAGGGATTTTGACCTGATGCCCTCACATTGGCCCTTTAAACCTTAACTACTCCATAACTTGCTCATTCCTATGCTCATAAATACACACTTTACCTGACAAGGTGGAACAGTTTTGAGTGACAAGTACAGAGGAACGACCTGTTCACCTCTCCAACACCACAGAAAACCCAAAGAATGGAAAGAAAATCCAGTTTATCAGCACACAAAAAATAGCTCTACTTTTTAACTTTCGCTTTTCATATGGAAAACATCAAGTTTTTGCATTAAGTATTTCTGAGAAAGCAAGGGTAAAGATGAGAGATGTGAGTGTGGAGGGTAAGCTAAATAAAGAGATGTTTTGTTTGACAATAAGACTTTTAAAAAGACTGCATTTATGTATTTTTTCTAGAGTTAGGTTACTTCTGCATACCGAAGGCTAAATCTCACCTCTACTGAGGTTAGGTCCTCAACTTCCTAATGAGTTGAGGAGAAAGAGGTTGGATATTACCATTCATCACATCGAGGGTGTGCACACAAAATTTCAGATTAGGCAAAGTAGTCTTCATTCAGTCTTGGCTAAGATTGAATAATGATCACTCATCATCACAGTCATGAGTTAATATGTGAAAATAAAACCCCTCCTCCCACGAGGCAGTGTGAGGAGTCAGGAGGAGGTAGCATTCTTCCTTCTTCATCCAGGTGAAGCCAGGCTGCTGGGGAAGAGCTCATATTCATCGCAGGCAGGTGCAAAATTGAACAAAACTTTCTTCCCCTTTTCAGACCAGCAAGCTTGACTCCTCCTTCCCCCCCCCCCCAACTTTTGATCTGGTGGGAGAAGGTTTTTCCCCTGAATGAAGAAGGAGGAACTGTAGCTGATATCACTGTTACCACCAGCAACACTCCCCTATTTGGTGTGGGTGTGATCACCATTCAGAGCCCAGGCCAAGCCTTAAGCTGGGGAGCAGCAGCATCAGTCAGAGGCTCCCTGTATAGGGACACATTTGGACTGGAGGGAGATGGAGATGGGGGCACTGAAACGTCCCTGTGTCTCACCAAGAACCCAAAGGTCTTTAAAAGAGAAAGGTTTGATAATAGTAAAGCATCCCATTTTGGATATATACATGGAATAGAAGACAGAAATGCTGCAAGCAAAAAAACCCCACTGTTTTTGGTTATTCCAACCACAGCAAACACTCCCATTTTGCAGGAAAGGCTGCTACTTAAGAGAAATATCAATGAAAGACAGACACACAAAGCAATCCAAGTGCCATTTCCACAGATCTTGCACATGGACTTGAAAAAAAAAAAAAACAAACAAGCTCCCATAAAACTCCACTGCTATCCAGGGCACAAAATTTTATTTCAGTAGTTTTCAAATATTTCTTTATTGATTTTCATATACATAAGGAGTGAGCTTATTAAATGCAGGTTTATCATTTCCTATTTAAATACTGCACAATGCAGAATATATATACTGTCACTTCATTTTTATACTTAAGAAACACAAGTGCTCAACTTCAAAGTGTTAATAGTAATTAATAAAAATAATAAAATGCTTAAAAATTAAGAGATACTCCCATATTTTTTCTTATTTTCAAGACAACTAAAAAGAAAGACTTTACTACTTTGGGCTGTGAGAGAAACTTCTGATTAAATCTTACACTTTTAAAACTAATTAGGAAGTTGCAAAAAGATAGCAAGAATCACTTTAATGTTAAACAGAAACAATTCTTCTGCAGAAATTCATCAAGTTTTGCTTTTGGAAAACACTTCAGAGATGCTGTTTCAGGTATGCCATCAGATAAACACAAGTAAAAACACAGTTGTACACACAGACAGTCTCTCAAGAAGAGCCTCTTTAAACAGGAAAAAAATTGCAAATCCTTTAAAGGTTTCTTTTAAATCCAGTTACTCCTTCGGTATAGAAACCCATGATTTCTGGAACAGAGCCAACTTAAACACTTTTGGTATTGTAAATACAGGAAAGCAATTACTGTTGCTACTTCAAGGGTTGGGTTATTTTCTTTTAATGTAACATATCTTTTATGCTGTTACTTTTTAACAAGTCACCTTTTCAGATCCTCTGGCTTTCCCCATCCTCTGATGAAAAGTTTAGTGAGGAGAAGCTTTCGGTACAAGACATCTAATTTACTTACACCCATTAGCAGCACACTGTCATCTAGGGAAAAAGCAGAGGTAAAAACAAGGCAGTTAAAGCCCACATGAGTGGCAAATTCATTGATTGTAACACAAAATGGTTTCTTATTCTGGTTTCTGCATTAAGGAAAAGCCATCTAATGTATTCCAAGAAAGTTAACCTCGATGTTGAATTTTTGATACAACATGTAGGAATTTTAAATGCTAATTAAAACCAGATATTCATTACACCACTGATGACAAGCCAGCTGAAGAGGCACATCTGAACTACATCAAAACTACATCTTCAAGCAGTCCTAACTGTGCTGTACTTGAATTGATGAAACCAAGAGTAGCACTGATCTCTGTCCTCTCAGTAGAGCTACAACAGCAAAACTCTCCAGCCAATGTGGGCTGTCATAAACACATCTCAGAATGGGAGCTTGAAACAATGGTTAGGTTTAAACCACCAGAAGTTCATCTTCTTAATGGAGAGAAGGAGAGAGAGAGAAAGAGGAAGGAGGGAGGGAGAGGAGGTAAAGAATGTAATTCCAGTCACTGCTGCAGAGAAAGCTCATTTTTGTAATCTTGCCTTCCTTGGTGTGGTAAACATATATCCTAATCCTTATTTTATCTATTCCTTTCCAATGCTGATTTTTCTTACAGGTTTCAAACTGCTGCTCCTCCCACTCCTTTCTGGGAAGAAATCACACCCTCAAAATACTTGCCAGGATCATTTCTCTATCTACAAATACAGCAGCTCAAACAGAGCTAAATCTAATGAGATTTTAGGCAAGCTGAGTATTATTTTCAAAGCAATACTTACTGAAGTGAACAGGGAGCCACTGCTGAGCTCTTCCAACGAGGAAGAAAAAAAAACTCAAAAACAACCCAAACACTACTAAAAAGAATTTAAATCTGGTTTCTTGGTCAGCAGGATACAGGTTACTCAATTAAAGTCCACGATCTGTGTGCACCTAAGAAAACAACAGATTTAATAATCAAACACTTGGTTAGCGAGTTCACTTCAGGCATTTTCTAGAATTTCCAGATCCCTCCATACTAAACGTATTCCATAACAGTGTAATTTAATTTATGGGGTTTTTGAAATTTTATTTTCATCCAAAAGCACTTATTCTGCCACACTCCAGCATGGTCATTTTTTAAAATAAACTTGTTTGACTATAACAAGTCAAAATTGTGGTCAGATTAACAAAAACATTCCTCTGCACTTCTAGAAAGCCAACATTTACGAATCAATAAGCAGAATAAAGAGAAGAACTCTCTTTCTAGAGTAAACCTAGAATAACTTACTATCAGAAGAGAAATTATAGGCATTTGAATTTTAGAAAAAGCAGTGCTAGAAAGCCACAGTGGCTCCAGGATGATTCTACAGGGTAAAAATAAATGCATGAAATGAGCAGAAAGTCATAGTATCTATGCTTTGTTTTAAAAACATGAAGATGTAGATTTTGCTTTGAGTCCAAAGTCTAGTCTGACAAGCCCTCTGGTGCACCAAGGGAGTGCCAAAACAACTTTCTAGGCAAGCACATTACATTAAAATGCAATATTGATTGAGGCAAAAGCATTGTCTCATCCTCTCTTCTGCTTCATTGATGGAATGGAGACTCTGAAGTAACTCAGGATATTTCAATTAATCAGAATCAAGATAAAAGCACTACTGGAAAGAGTACAGGAAGCATGAAATCAAATAAAGAAATGTTCCTAGTATGTGAAGCATGCTGCATAGAGCTTTTCAGAAATATCCCTGAGATAAAAAATTTGGGAGGATGGCCCCTACTGTATCTCTGTAACAAAAGGGCAGGACATGCTCCAGTCACTGCCCATCCATGCCTGCATGGCAAGACAATTACAAACACTTTTAGTGCCAGGAAAGGCAAATCCATCTGCTAGAGGCTGAAGTTTTATAATTTCACATTAACAGAAGTATTTCAGCAGTGAGGATTTGAAATGAATGAGAGAATCAGGAAAGGCTGTTTCAGAATTCAACTTAATTTCCTCCACCTGACAGCACACATGCCACATCCTGATCCCACTCTGAGACAGGTCAGCTGGAAGCAGTGACCTGATAACGATGCTATGGAGCTGTGTGGCCCGAGAGACAGGATCTGTGTTATGAATCTGGAATGAATATACTGTTGACACAGAAAGCTTTACATAACTGTGATCTGTGAATGCAAACTGCAGCAGATACAAAAGCACGCTAAGGAAGAAACATAGACACATAAATTCATCCAAAATCCAACACGTAAGAGGTCAGCTCTTGGCTTTTTATCCGTACAAAGAGCTTCAGCTACAAGAAAATCAGCCCTGGAAAGTACAAGGCCGACAGTGTAGTTTCTATTCTATACATGGATGTGAAAAAGCTCCCACCCAGCAGCCAACCTGAAAAAAAACACCGCGGCTGTTTTAGAAGGCGGAGTGGCCAACTTCCCTACCCTCCCTCCCTGTTTAAAAAAACCTCTCTTACAATTAAAGCCACGTCCTTTTCTGATTGAAGAAACGACTGCTTAGGAATGAAAGAAATCACACAGAAGTCACGCCAAGGCAGACACAAGCCCCAGAAGAACTCCACAAAACGGGACGGGAACGCAGGAGCCGGAGAATAAACAACGGGGCCTAAAGCAGGGCTGCGAACAGGACCCGAGCACTCCAAGGGGACAGGTGTGACCCCGAACGCAAACCTTTGCCACCCCCCCGTTCCCAAACCTCCGCCATCCCTCCCTCCGAGCCCGCCGGGACCCGGCGCTGCCCCAGCGCCCTCAGGAAGGGGCGGCGGGAGGCAGGACACGGCCACCGCGACCCCTCGGCCCGCCCGCCTCAGTTCCCCGGGGCCGGGCAATGCCGTGATGGGGAGCCGCTCGGGCAGCTCCCGCCTGCCCTCCGCGGGAACCGCTCTGGCACCGCTCCCCCGGCCCGGCCCGCGAAGGTCACCTGCTGCTCACCCGAAGCGCTGCCGGTGCTGAGGTACCACATGGGAGGGTGGGAGCGGGAAGTGGAGGAGGAGGAATAAGAAGAATAAGAAGAAGAAGAAGAAGAGGAAAAGGAGAAGGAGGAGGAGGAGGAGGAGGAGGTGGGGAGGGCGAAGGGCGGGACGGGACGGGCGGGACGGGACGCGGCTCACGCGCTCGGGCTTGGGGAACGCGCGTGCGCGCGCGCGCGGAGCACTCAGGCGTGGGGGGAGCGCGCGCGCGCGCGCGGGAGGTGGCCGCGCCCGCCCCGTCTCGCGCGTCACCCGCCCCGCCCCGCCCCGCCCCGCCCCGCCCCGCCCATCAGCGGCTCGGCCCCGGCCGGCAGCGCCCCCCAGCGGCGGGCAGGCGGCAGCGCGCGCGCTCGGGCGCCCCCTGGCGGCGTGCGTGAGGCGGGCGCGGGCGGGGCCCGGCGCTGCGGGGCCATGGCGGCCGCGGGCTCCGCTCCGGAGGCGCTTCCCGACGGCAGGGAGCCCCTGCTGGGGTCCGCGACGGATGAGGAGGAGGGGGAAGAGAGCAGGTAGGGGCTGGTTCTGCGGTGAGGTGGGGCGCCGGCGCCGCCGCCGCCGTCGCCGCCGCCGCTGCCGCTGCGGGTGAACCGAGGAGCCCTCTCGGAGTCGGGTCCTTCGCCGCCCCTCACGGGCAGCCCGGGCCTGGGGGCGCTGCCCGGCCGGGGGTCCCGCCCCAGCCGCCGTCCCCAGCGCTCCGGAGCTCGGAACCCGTGTTTCGGACCGCTCCGGGCCCGGCTGCGGGAGCGGGCCGGGGGCTCCTTCCCTCTGCGGGAAAACACGAACGCACTGGCTTGGGAAGTTCCTAAAGAACGCCGAATGGGATTAATGTGCGGCAGAAGTCTGGGTGTTTAATAGCAGCCTTCATGTGTAGGCAGCTGTTCGTCGCTTGGGGTTTTTTCCCCCCTTCTGACAGCAAAACAAGTGTCTTGGACTTAAAATCGCAGTTATGCCCGAGTCTAGGTACCACTTACATAAACAGCGTTTGTAAACTGTGTTTAGGCATCTACACCTATAACCCGAGTCTGCATCATCTGAATAAACATTACTTTGTAACTTAGCTTGTAACTTCTATTTTAATTTTTTTTCCAGCCCTTGCAATCTACAGCAGTATCTTTTACGCACAACTTTTACGTTGTATGTTGTTATTTTCTCATCATAAAAACAGACTGGCTGTAGCTTTTAGTCAAATCAAGAGTTGTTCAGGTTTGTGATTCTTTTAAGGTTACAGCTGTGAGGGGTTTTACACCCACTTTTTAAAGGTTTTATATTATCTGTGATGCTCCAACGTGTCTATACAAAGAGTTTGCAGAATTGAAGACCTGCCTAGATCAAGATCTCTCAGTGTGACATTTGGTGTGTGATAGCATTTCTGTTATTTTGTTTGATTTGTGAATCTAGCATTTTTCCAGCAAAAAATAAATTCTTTATAGTCTTTGCTGAGCAGAAATCCACTCCTCCTTAACAGGTTACTCAATTGCATTGAGAGATTGGTGAAAAATGTTTTCAGTGTCATGTGGGAGCAACTAGAAGAGGATCTGATAATGATTTCTTTCTCCCTCTTGCTTTTTGTTTGAAAACCAGGGATGTTGTGGAATCACAGGAGCATTATAAGAGCAGGTGGCGATCCATCTGGATCATGTACCTGACAATGTTTCTCAGTAGTGTAGGTGAGTAAGTGCACGTGGAATTTGATGTTATTTGTTTAATTAATATACTTTGGTTTGAAAATGACAGGGCTTTCTAAATTCCAACTAGAGAGCTACTGTTCTAACGTCAGAAAAGGTGCATTGTTTGATTCTTCAGAAGAGAATGTATGAATCTTAGCAAATCAAACAGAAAGTTACACCTGATGAGAGAAGTAATAAAACTGCTTTTACACAAAGTGATGGATTACATAAGTCTGTGGCTTGTGGCTCCCTAATAGTTTGGTAGTGGCAAGGTAAGGGTATTGCTCAGAACCCAGCAAAACAAAGGTTGCACTTTTATTATCCAGAGTGAAACTTCTAGGGACCGAAAACAGAAATAACATGGCATTCTTAAGAGGTAAAATCTTTGTGGGAATGTATGCTGTCTATTTCAAAACAGTTATCAAAACTTGTTTTCTCCTACTGGACTTTGCATCTCCATTGCAGGACAAATAGAAATTTTATTCCTAAATAACTCCCCCCAGAAACAAGAATTGATTTTCGACCAATCAATTAAGTTAATTTTTGACATTTGATGATTTTCTGTGGGCCTAAAAATTATCTTGAATTTGACAGGATACTTCAGTAACTCTTTTTTATTATTATTATTAATTAAAATCTCTGTGACTAATGAATACAGATATGTCAGTATATCAAGAAATTATTTTTACTTTGGGGGCTTTGTTGTCTTTCCATTGGGAGGATAACATAGGAGGTTTTTTGTTTAGTGTGCATGCACCTCTAAAATGGTCTTTTGAAGATAGTTCCTCCTGATAGGAGGAATTAGCACTCCTTAAAAAAACAGGAAGTGCACAGGTTTATACTACAATACATTTAGAGGCAGAAAAATGGACTTGTAATAACTGTTTCAGGAAAGAAAATTACTGATAAAAATGGCAAATAACTTCATTTTTTATTGTGTTACAGGTTTCTCAATTGTAATTATGTCTGTGTGGCCGTATCTCCAAAAGGTTTGTAAATATGGGATGTTTTTCAAAATAATTGAGAACAGAAAACTCTTGCTCAGAAAGTAGATAATACAAAACCTGACATTTTATTTAGGAAAAGAAAAAGTAGAGGGAGGTTTGTGGCCTTAAGAGACTTTTATTTTGCCATCCACTTAGACAGCTCTTATTTTTCTTGCAAAATTGATAAAGGTACATAATAATCCAGAAATGTTTGGTTTTCTACTATCAGATTTTCTGGGCAGAAGATCAATAGTAGTCTTGTTATTAAAACATAATAGGTGAGACTTGTCTGAGTTTGGAAAAAAAAAAAGAGGAAACTGAAGGTAGAAGTTGCTCTGTAGATGTCACATTGTTGCATGTAGATCTTGGTGTTCCTCACAGGGGATAGCCATTGTTTCTGTGATTTTGGTTTATTTGGGGTTTTCGCCTCTTAGAGCTTAAAAGCAGCACAAAAGTCCCTAAGACCTCAGTTTAATCTGTGCTAGGATTTTAGTGGCCCTGGAACTGTAGAAGGCAATTTTCAAATGCAAATTTGGAAGAGTATAACCTGGGCAGGGACCTAGAGGTGTCATTGAAGGTGAGGCTAATGCTGAATTCTTGCAGAAGACAAGAAAATGCATTGCCAGCCCTGTAAATCAGGACAGATTCAGGCATGTGCAGAGACAGTGGAAGTGACTCCTTGTTCCTGGCATGGAAGGTGCCTGCCTTGCTGCTCAAGTTCTGTCTCTAGCCCAGAACATCAGCAGTGCTGTACAAAAACTCCTGGAGTTTGCTGCAAGTGAGCCATTCCCAGGCTTGGAAGCAAGGAGGGTTTTATTGGTTGGGTGCATTGCTGGAGAGAGTGAGGCAAGGTTTATCACCCCAGAGAAAGCATGACAGTACAGAGTCCTTGGTGTCCCAGGTACTGATTCTAAAAGGGTGTTGCTGGTAATATCAAACACTGCAGTGCTTTACCCACAGATCTGACTCATGTGTTCCTGCAGATTGATCCAACAGCAGATGCCAGTTTCCTGGGCTGGATTATAGCTTCATACAGCATTGGCCAAATGGTTGCCTCTCCCCTCTTTGGCCTGTGGTCCAACTACAGGCCCAGGAGAGAGCCTCTGGTCATTTCCACTGCTATTTCAGTAGCTGCTAATTGTCTCTATGCCTACGTCCATGTGCCCCATGCCCACAACAAGTACTACATGCTGACTGCCCGTGCTCTCGTGGGGTTTGGAGCAGGTAAACACAGCAGGATTTACATTTCTGGAAATTATTACATTCCATGTCTTGTGTAAGATGGTTAACATTAAGTTTTAATACCAGATATACCATTATGTGAATGAGAACTTAATGTTTAACAAAGCAAAGGGTGGGCCCACAGTGGTTTATAACCAAATTGTGTAATTGTGCTGTTGTGTAAAAATACTGGAGGGAGTGCTGGCTTTTATTACCTTGCAAAATCAGAAATCAACCCCTAAAATAAATGTCACTCAACAGTTTAACAGTATGAACTTGATACTTACATGAACACTTGCTTGGTTTTGGTTTTTTTGAAGGAAATGTGGCTGTAGTTCGATCGTATATTGCGGGTGCCACTTCTCTGACGGAAAGAACGAGTGCCATGGCCAATACCAGTGCCTGCCAAGCAGTTGGCTTCATATTAGGCCCAGGTAAAGCAAAATCTTCTTTCCTCACTTCTCTTACTAGGTTGAAATTGGGCATTGGAAGTAGGAGTCCTCAGCAGCTGTATGCAAGGGATTTTAAAGCATAGTTTGTCAGTGATATCACAACTGAATAAATGGGGTCCACTAATCTATGCTTCTGTAAGCCAATGTAAATGAAAAATTCTTACCCAATTGCTCTGCACCAATTTAAAATTTAATTTAAACCCCCCCTACTGCATCTTTTCTCTAGTTTGCCCTTAGCACAAGGGATAATCCAGTCCCAGGACCAATGTTTTCCATTAAGAGCAAGAGGAAAAAAAATAATTATCTGTCTACCAAGAAAATTAACTATTGGTACGCTCAGAATTCAGTTCTATAAGTGTCATGATGCTGTTTATACTGTTTATTTTATGTAATCAAGTACTTTCCTGGCTAGCTGAGATCCCACTGGTATCCATTTGTTTATTTAGAGTAGAAGTCTCAAAATTTAAAAGGTTTGCCAGGTACAATACTTAAATTTTACATGACAGTTAAAACAACTTTTCTTATGTTTTCTAATGTTTTCTTAATGATTCTCAAGATTTTCACAGAACATTGATGTTTTTAAGTTTTTCAGACATGTTTTACACTTATTGGAGAAGAGGGAGTAACGTGGAAATTCCTTTGTCTTCAGCTGAACATGTACACAACACCTGTGTTATTTGGAGCTCTCTTAGGAGTTATTAATATTATTCTCATCTTTGCCATATTCAGGTAATCAAGTAAAAAAAAAAAACCTTATAAATACCTTACCTTGTTTTTATGGGTGACTTGTTGCAAATAATATGCTGCTCAGCAGGAGGAGTAATAAACCTGAAATGTAGAGTGCTAAAGCTATAAATTGTTATTTATTTTTTCAGTGTTTTGATCTTTGTTAATACCTGTATTTTTCTGAAGCTCATAAATGAATCTTGGTGATGTTATGGTTAGAATGTAAACTGATTAAAAAAGTTAAAGATATTAGACTATTAGGCTTGATATAGTTTAATGTTGCTGTCCATGTTTTTTCTCTAAGGAGAAATAAGGTTTGCTTGTCTGTAGGGATCTCACTGTCTGTGTCTTTCCTTTAAGATTCCCAAGGGGCATTTTTATTCATTATCCCACTGGTGCAAATGCATATGGATATATTATATGCTCCCACTAGAATATTTTCTTTCTTGAATAGTGTTCACTGCAGTCAGGTACCAGCTTTGTAGATGATGTTTAATGGAGCTGCAAATAGTTCTCCTATAGATGATACCATTTGCAATTATTTTAATAGAAACTTGACTCAATAGTAGATTAAATAAATATGTGTATTAATGAAAAAAGTTCTACATTTCTAGGGAGCATCGAGTGGATGACATGGGACGCCAGTACAAAAGTATCAATTCTGATGGAGAAGGTACCAATGTTTCCTTGGAAACTTATTCTGTGATTATAATTTTGAAGTACTCTCTTATTAGATAGAAGCATATAGAAGTATTCTAAAGTCTGATGCACTGGGAAAGTGATGTGGAAAATGGGCTGCATCTCCATAAATTGCTTCATTTGTCATGTTGTGCCCATAGTGCTGTCTGTAGCAGAGAAGTAAAAAAAAAAACCAAACCAAACAAGTATGGATCCTTCCATATTTTCACCCTGAGAATTCTGCTATGTACTTTTGACCTTTGAAGAGAATTTTTTGGTTTCCATTGTTCAGATATTTCAAGAAGTTTGCTTATTTTGCTGTCACTCCAGATTCATTGGGAAAACAGGCCATGTAACCAGTTTGGAAATAATTTTCTCTAATTGACAGTGGAATTGAAATTTGAACAACTCCATTTTGATGTAAAAACTTTATACTTTTATACTTGTCAAAGTATGACTGCCTAGCTGCCCACCAACTTACATGCTAAATATTTGGAAGAGTAAAGGAATCATTATTGTTTGTACTTTGTGATGGTAGAAGCTCAGTGTGCAGTTCAGGTAATTCTTTTGTGTTGCTGCAGGAAGTGATGTTCTGGATCAGAACACAGAAGAAGGAAGCATTGACCATGTTGCTGTGGTGGCACTCAACGTTCTCTTCTTTGTCATCCTGTTTGTGTTTGCTGTCTTTGAAACGTAAGTTTGTCTATTTCCTCTCAAAATATTCAGACATGTAAAGTAATTAAAGTGGGGGTGCATTTAAAGGCTTTTCTGTTCTACTCATCTTCCTGACTTCCTAAGTACAAGTCCAAAACCACAGCCAATCAAGCTGATGTGTGCTGATAATGTATCAAAGGTCAGTGATAACTAAAGGAGGGAATTAAAGATCAGCAATAACCAAAGATATATATAGAATAGTACATATCTTTACCATATCTACCATATTTGTGGTAGAGGAATCATTAATGTAAAAGGTTTTGAATGGAGGCAAATCTATAGCCTCAACTTTTTAAGTATTAAAAAAAAAAAGCTTAACTTAGGCTGCCTAAAATCTTCAGAGAAAACATGTTTTCAGTTGAGTACCTTGTTCTTTATTTTTTGTTTTAGTTTTGTGTGATTTCTTAGTATGATTCTGATCATCTCCAAAAGCTTCAGTGCATCTTTTATTTCAGTAATGATTAAAACAATTGTTTGATACAGTTGATGCAGCTGTATGCTGAAATACACTGTTTTATATGACTGGGGTTTTTTTAGCTTAAAGAGCTATGTTATTTACTCCCAAATTTTCTGTCTATGAGAAAAAAAAGTAAAACATGGCATCATTATCTCAGGCTCAAGTGTACTTCATTTTTTTTAACTTAGGAAATGCTTTGAGAATATATGATTTATTCTGCAAGTTTTTTGAGCTCTAATGTAGTTAAAATTTATTTTACAATTTGGCTCTGTCATGAGTTGCATTATTTTTAGAAAACTTGAGGTTTTAGAGACTGGTTAGTTGCTAAAACGTAAACATTATCAAAAGTTTATTATTTTTGTTCTCACAGGGACTGATTTTTTGGGTCTATATTACCCTGGCTTGGCTTTCACTCCATCTTTTCATGAACTATCAGAAATAGATTAATGGTACCTCAGAGTATGTCTGGTGTAGTGCATTGATGTTGGGATGATGCATGTATGGACACTAATGTATGGAAGAAGCTTTTTATGATTACTGTATTTTTGTTTTGTCATTCCAGTATAGCTACTCCACTGACAATGGATATGTATTCCTGGACCAGGAAAGAAGCTGTGTTTTATAATGGAATAATCCTTAGTGTGATAGGCATTGAATCAGTTATTGTTTTCATGGTGGTTAAAACACTATCAAAAAAGTAAGTTTTTGGGATTTTGTTTCTTATGTTGGCTAAATGTAAAAAGCTTTATGGCAAGGCCAAATCCCTTACTCAAGTCTTTTACTTGGAAATGAGTCTGGGTTTACTATGACAATGAAATGCTTTTAATTTTGGCACAGCCTTGATGTTGTGGTTGTCCTTTATTCTGTTAACATAACCCCCTCTTATTTGACTGTCTTTTACCCATGAATCACAAGAAATGCTCGTTTTAAGTTACTGTGATTTTGCAACTTTTCTTGCCAGTGTTTTGGTCAGATATCACTTCCACGACCTAATGGGTTATGTCATTAGCAGCTACCTAAATTTTACATTAATTAAATGATACATTTAATTGTAATTTCATTGTTTGGTAGGACTGGTGAGCGTGCCATCCTCCATGCAGGCTTACTGATTGTCTTGGTTGGATTCTTTATCTTACTGCCTTGGGGGAAGAAACTACCAAATATCCAGTGGCAAGGTATAGTTCAAGTCTTACTAGACCACCTTCTTTTGAAAGCTTTTCATTGCATTTTTGTTCTTAATGAGATGAATAACTTATTTTTGCAGAAATAAAGAACAACTCCATTCCCAGAACAGCCCCCAGTGAAATGTTAGCACCTTACTGGAGTTTGCCAGAGCTGCAGCTGCCAGCCAACCACACAGCAGAACCCGTGGGCTGCCCTGTCACACAGTCCTGGTGCCTGAACACTCCCATGATCTACCTGGCCCAGTACATCAGCTCTGATGTGCTCATAGGCTTGGGCTATCCTGTTTGCAATGTCATGTCCTACACTTTATACTCAAAAGTCCTAGGACCAAAGCCTCAGGTAAGCACCATCCCTAAACAGTTTATGTCATTTGCTGTGCAAGACTCACACTCTATTACAATGAGGGGTCTAGTTAAAATTCCTTCTGTCATCAGTCAAATAATACTGTGTTTTAAGCAGGGCAGAACTTTGCAGGAGCTCCAGTCTTTTTCAAATCCAAGGCAAGTCTCTAGGGGAATTAGAAAGCAAGGCTTCTGCTACTTATGCAAATCTTACAACATGAAAATTTCATGACTGCTCTGGCAGAGTCCTTTTTGTAACTACCAATTACATATTTGCAATACCAGCATGGAATAATGTCTCTTACTAAGTTTATTATAATAAAGACTACAAATAGACTACTATAAAGACTACTACTAGACCTCCAGTATGGGCATTTTTTAGTAGTTAAACACTATAGCAAATTTAGATTATTGCTTAGCAAAAATTTTTATTCCCCCTTTGCCCATTTTTTCCTGTTATATTTTGGTGAAAGAGACTAAATGCTCTGAGCCAGAACATGTTTTGTTAGAAAGCAGTCGAGTACCTATGAGTGGAGCCTTGGAATTAAAGCTTGGAGAGGCTGAGCAGTACTCTTGGAAACAGAGTAATCAGTGTTTTAATGAGTTAAGAAAAATAAGTGGTTGTTTAAATACTTCTACATTTTGTAGTTAGGCTAATGGGTTGGAATTAATGGCAAGCTAAATAATGCCTGTATCACTTACAGAAGCTTTTGATCTGCTGTAGGGTGTCTACATGGGATGGTTGACTGCCTCTGGAAGTGGAGCACGGATCCTTGGGCCTGTTTTTGTGAGCCAAATCTACACTCACCTGGGGCCACGCTGGGCATTCAGCTTGATCTGTGGAGTAGTTGTAGTCTCTCTCTTACTCTTGGAGGTAGTATACAAGAGACTAATTGCCTTTTCTGTCAGATATGGGAGGATGCAGGAAGAGAATTGCTAAATACCTCTTTAAAAAAACCCAAACAGTAAAACCAAGCAGAAGTAATACTCAGTTTATTACTGCTTTTGAATGAGGAGTACCTAACCACTGACCTTGTTGGATGTGTGCTAACAACTGTACACCTGTACTTACACATTGACAGAACATTTAACTTGGTCATACCCCAATACCTGCTGCAGTTGGCTTCTGTGTCCTGCTTTTCTAGCAGCAGAGGAAGGAATGTGAGGGGTCAGAGCAATACCATGGCACATTTGAAGTGTGTACAGTTTATGTGATGTACATGTGCACTGAGTGAAGCTGTGAAGGTCACAGGTTATGTGCATCCTTTCCAGAAAGAAGTAAATGAAATATTATCTTGATTCTGTGAATCAGGATTAGTAACTCTTTTGTAACTACAAGATTAGTTGAGCTGCATGCACTTTGTATGGAGATGCCACTACTTGGGCAAACCTTCTGCTGTTGATTTTGTTGGCTTGTAAGCACTGGTTAATACAGACCACCTGGTTCTGGAACCTGTTTCATCTCCTCCAGGATTCCAAATGACAGGTGACAGAAACACAGAGGATGGGAGGTGCCCTCCATACAGGTACTTGATTTGGGATTTGGGTCTTTAAGTTGACCAAGAGCCATTGAAAATCTTGAACTACAGTGAACCAAATGTGCAATTTTTCCTCTACTATTTTGCTGAATGCCTTTTTGTAGCAAGGATAACCTGCAGCATTGAAATATGCAGTTTTCCTTAACTACAAGGAAAAAAGTCTAAGCACAATAATTTACACTTTTGTGCTTGGTGAGAATGAATGCACTGTGCTGAGCAGTGGTGGTTAATTAAGTGGAAGGAGAAAACTGGCTCCTATTTCTGATATTAGGGTAATAGAAACAGGAATTTAAACTGTTTTAGTCATTCAGGCTTTATTTTAAAAAGTGAGACTCTAATTTTCCTTTGTAATGGGTCTAAGCTCATCTGTATGGGTTTGTTTTGCTGTTTTAATGCTACTGGGGAAAAAAACCTCTGGGGTAACTCCAGTATGAGAGTTGTGGCTGCTGTCTAATGTCTCTACTATTTGAATTTAATAAATGTAATTATTATTCCTATGTACTCCAATTGTTCAAACACTAAGAGACTACTGAATTAAAAGATGATTTTTTCAATACTAACTGAAGGGGATACAGAAGTTTTATTCTCATGTGCTTTACTGCTAGAGAATCACAAAATGTTGTGAAGAAGGACTTCACTTTTATAAGCTGATTCATAGTTAGTGCTACTTGTATGTTGTTCTTGATGTTCCTAGTACTAAATTCTTTATTTGCAAGCTATTTCCTTGATTAGGACATGACAAAGCAACCAAAGTTCTGTCTTTTAAACAGCACCTGAACAAGAATTGGCTTGAATCAGTTCAGCTGAGCTGTGCTTGCACACAGCCAGCACCAGCTCGTCTGAAACCCTTCATCCTCCCCCCTCCATCATTTTGGATCCCACTCCATTTAAGATCTTTCCCTGCCTGATAAGGAAGTCATAGAGTATTTAAATACAGATACAAGCACAGTCAGGAGTGTTAGCACACTTGAAGCCAAATGCTTCAAGTTAATGCTACTTCAGTTGCTGTAAGTATTACTCTATGTGTAAAACAAGGTAAAACCACCTAAAGTTAATTCTTCTTCTTTAACCATTACTTGACCATGAAACAAATAAATAGATCCAGGCAATTACCACTGCATTTATTTTTTTTGTATAACATGCTTGTGCAGGGAAGTTTTAAGCTGCTGCTACAAAAAATAAAAACAGACTTATAAAACATATACATATTTACATATATTACTTGTAAGACATAAAAATATAAGTTATTTACAAATACAAATACTTGAACAGCACAGATGCATTTTCCTTGATTGTTGGCACTGAGTAAGCAGTGGAGTAAGAAAAAAAATACAACAGATTCAGATTATTTCCAAAGACTTAACACAGTCAAGAACTAAGTTTCTCAAAGCTTGGCTTGAGTGAGTTTATCCATCACTTTAATGAAAAATATGTTTTGTATGAGACTTCACACACAATTTGCTACACATAACCCTCCCCTTCCTAGCTTTTTACCAGATTTTGGAAAAATCTCTGCATAAGCTGAGTAAGATCAGTCACTTAACTGGGAAGTCAGTGAGTGAGTTTATTAAGCTCTTGTGCCATGACACCTGGTTTCCTTTAATCACTGAGGACCAGCTGGATTGGTAAACATTACAAGAATAGAAGACAGACAGTGCAGCTTCTCTTTGATGTATTCTGGCAACTTATCATCTTCTCCATACCTAGAGTGGCAAAGCAGCATAGAAAAATTGAGATGCTTAAATAATTTGTTTTATTTCATGACAACATAGTTATTTCAAAACACTGCTTTCCTCAAGCTCCTTGTTTTTAATACTACACATGAATAGTGGCTGTACTCTGGAGACCAAGTAGTTGCATTCCCAACTTGTTTTAGTAATTTGTTATCCAGATAACAAATGAATATCTATTTGCTATCAGTTGGCTATGGGTGCTTCTCTTTATTTAATAAGCTTACATAAGCTAACCAACTGTGAAGTGATGGCAGTGCTAAGGTTTAAAATTTACAAACCAAAGTCAGTAGCAGCTATGAAGTTACCTGATGTACAGCAGCCTTGTACTGAGTGAGCTGGATGTTTTTATGGCAGGAACAGACTCACCTGGTTGTCTGGCCATCTGGAGAAGTGTAAGTGATTGAAGAGACACCTGCTTGGGCTACCAGCTGGGATCCATCATTGAACTGAACCCATACTGCTCCACTGGTCAGCTGATGAGAGAAGTTACATTGTGGTTTGAGCATATGAAATACAAAATTACAAACCTAGAACTCTTCTAATAATGGAAGCTGAAAGCTTTTCAAAACTGCTGAAGGCACTTAGGTATTTTGTCAGTCTTTTGAAGATAAAGATTGCATGGATATTTCTTTGGAGGAAGTAGCCTCATGCTGACTTCCTCAGAGGATTGGCTTTAGTTATCCTTGCCAGATAAATTAAGAATTACCACTCCTAGAGAAATTTTATGAAAGGCCAAACTAAAAAGCGGCCCATTTGTGAGAGTTCACAGCTATACACAATTCATCAAGAGAACTTTTTCTGTTAGGGCAGGAAGCTTTCTTTATCTGGATAGCCAAGAACAGTGTTTTAAACCTAAAGCTTATCCAGCAGAAAAGCAGAGGGAAGATGGCTTTGCAAGGGAACAGCTTTTCCTGCTGTAGAGGAAGATACATTTCTCTTGTACAGATCTGGTACAAAACTATTAAAAACTTGGTCATGACACCTTGCATCGCATCTTTGAACTCTGTTAGTGAACAGAGAAGTTAAAAAGTTTCAAAATTTAAATGACAAAGGACACTGAAATAGGCAGTAATAACAATAGAAATACTGTGGTAACTGAGATAATTAACTATTTTGGTTTCTTCTACTTATGTAGTTCACCATGGTTTTTATCTAAGACATTTTTAAATGTATTTTATGCATACAAATTTTAGACTTAAGCTGTAGTGCACAACTGAATGATTCCTCACAAATCAAGTTTCAAGTTAATGACTTAAAACTACATATCTCAAATTAGTAGGAAAAAGAATAGACATGCCTCCTTTATTAATTTCTCACCTGAGAAGCCCAACCAACATTTTTCACAAAGACGGATTTGACAAGTTGGGCTGAATTTGGGCTGCATTCCGTTTGATGAACAGAGGAGCAGGTCTTTTCAACAGTGTTAGTCAGAAACATAGGCTTTTCACAGGGCACCACCTAAAACCCAGAGAGGCACAGAATTAACAGAATTATAACAGCCTTGGCATTTATCCTTCTGATGAGCTGTAGTGGTCAGTTGCCACCTGTTCATGTGTGCAGATTTAGCCTCTATGCTTCATTTCACAGCATTATAGCATAAAACCCCCACAGGGACACAAGTTTTTGTTGTCAGTTCACTTCAGTGAGGTAGAAATGGTCAGATTCTGTACTAGGGATGTGAACTACACAATCAAACAGATGCAGATCCTACAAATGTAGATTGAGGTATATTCAAGGAAGCTCACAATACAAACTCAGTCTGCCAAGACCCCAGTGTACTTCAGTAAGCTGAGGAAGTTTTACGAGGAACTGGTTTGTTTACAAGGCTTGGTGGGCCTTTTAAACAAACCAGATAAAATTGCTCACAAAGCCTTGTTAGCTACACATATATTCTCACTTACCCTTTTTTTATATACACACTAAAATTTGATTATTTCAGAACAACAAGTGCCAATACCCTTTGTGACACCATTTGTTATACAGCACTGAGGACACATCAGAGCTTTCAAACTGAAGACTGCTGCCTAACACAAATAAGCAATTTTCAAACTCTGTTTCCAGGAGACATTTGTGGTAAAGTTTGGGAGTATTATGATTTTTCAGATGCTCTTAAATCCAGATATCAAAAGTTAGCTGAAATCAAAGCTAACATTTCTAGTCAGTATGCTCACAAATGGCTAATAAAAGCCTGTGGCCATACAAATGTAATTCCATTAATTCAAGTAAAACAGCAACATGGGAGACTGGTCTCCATGGTACATCCTTCTGTACTTACAGGAGCACAGTTTGCAGTCTGAACTGGAGTAGAACTGGCAGTTTGATTTCTATCCAATGCCACAACTTCTTTTGAATAGTTTGTCTTGTCCAACAGTGGAGGTGCTACAGCCAGTGGTGATTCAGTGTTACCAGGTTTTCTGGAAAAAGAATGAGAAAAACAGGGAAAAGGGCTGTCCAAAAGGGATTAAAGAAACGAGTGAAATAGCTCTTCCTTCATTTTACCATGGACTGTCCAAAGCACCTGGTGGCAGGAGCCTTCTACAGAACTGTTTTTCAGTTCAAATACATAAGTATGCAATAAATATTCAATAAATACATAAATATTCAAATACATCAGTATTTTGAACTGAAAGATATTACCTTCCAACAATTATTGGAAAAAATGGAGCACTTCCACTCCTTTTCTCTTCTTCCAAAACAGCACATTCCAGTGCAAGGCATATACGATGTCCCTGAAATGAGGAGTTTATAAAGTTTTAAACTGAGACTTGCATAACTATTTCATACACATTTAGTGTGGCAAGGCCACCCAAGGAAATTTCAACAGTACTGAATTTTTCAAGTTGTATAAAGCAGGTTCATTTGTTGTGTTTAATCCTTTCACCAGACAGGCAAACCTGCTTCATACACTAATAAAAATTTCCCTTCAGTCTTGCTTGTCAGGGATTGTAATGATTACCTCTGCTCTGATATTTGCTCTTCCAAAAAACACCATCCTCCCTCCTTAACAGTGTAATGAAAAACATGGAAAGCAACACAGAAGGCACATTTGTGAAAGGGAAGCTGAATTTTCAGGAAGTTGCTTGGAAAAGGTCTGTGTAAAGCAGCTTACCTCATTTGCATGATCCATGTAAGCCTGGATTTCCTTCTTCAATCCTGCTTCGCTTTCTCCTTTCAAAGTGAAGGATTTCCCTGACTTTTCAATCACACGAGTTATACCAGCTGTCTTATGGATCTTTGCTCCTGCAAGAAAATGTGAGCACTTTCAGTGGGAGCTGTATAAAATAACAGTTCAACATGGAAAGAAGAGTTCACGAATAAAACCAAAGTATAATTCAAATAACAACATGTTATTTGAATTATAACATTTTGCAACATGTACTTCCTGAAGAAAGTATCAGTAAGGGACTAAAGAATCAACTAATCTACATATGCTAGAATAAAGGCAGGGTGTCCAAAAACTGCTTACAGTGCAGTATTTTCTTCAAACTGGAGTGGTGGTTGTTTAGTGTTTGGTAATATTTTAGTGCAGCCCTAAAATCATGATTTAGCTATTTGCATAACCGCAAAAAATGAATACATACCATCATAAAAACAAATTTCAACATCTGCAGGGGGTGAATTTTCCATCAACATGCACTTGGCATATCTTGTATAAAACGTCACTTTGGGGGTTTTTGTTCTCACCAACTGCACAAACTTAGCTGCATACTGGTATTTTTTCCAGTACTTTTCTAAAAAAGAAAATGTAGAATTTAACAGATTAAACACTCATGTACCAGCTTGAAGATAAGTAATTTAAATTATATATTTGATAGCTGAAAGTTGTGAGTAGTATTTAAGTACTTGACAGGCATGTTTAGAGACACTGACTTATTTCCACCAACAGCTCCCAGTATGAACAAGAAAAAGATTACAGGAGTTTTAATTTTAGTACTCTGCATTGTAAAGGGGAGACTCCTTACAGCTCCCATATAAAAGGAATCAAAACCTGTGGGTTACACTTCCTTATGAAGTTCCAAAACATTTTCCAGTTAAACTGTAGTTGGAATCTAATTCTGAAAGGAATTTTACTTCAGAGTTATCTGGAAAGTAAAAGATAAAAGCTATAAAGTCACAAGATTCACTTAAAATATCACGTTAATCATGATAATTTTTAAGTAAATTTCAGGTTACCTGGCAAGTTGTCAAAATTATATGTGCAGATGCCTTCAGGAGGAGGAGGAGGTCTGTCATCAAGAAGGAAACCTCTTCCTTCATTTGGATGATAAGCTGCAATCTACAGATAAGGAACAAAAATTGTGTGTAGTTGCAACTTACTACAGCACTGTGCACTTTTAACACATATGGAAATAACTCACATTTGAATTAACTACTATGATTTATGAAAGCTCTATTCCTCTAGGTAATTATTTAACAGGAGCACTTCTTCACCAATACCTCACCTATTCCAAAAGTCAAGTCCAATTTTTTCTCTGAAATAATTGCTTGCTCCCTATATTTATATGGCTTTATTATGGAGGGGCAGAGTTTACACCTGTGCATATATAAACAGTGGATTTCAAAAGAAATAATCACTTAAAAAGAAAAAACCAGCTCTGAATGAACTCCAAGCTTCATAAAACAGTGAAGAAATCAAAAACGTACTCACCACATTTCCATCACAAGATATTCTGAGAACTTCTTTCACAAGTTCCTGTGAGCGGTGTTCTTTCAGAAACTCCATACACACTTCCCCAGTATCTAGAATGCTCACCTAAAATATATTAAACATCAATTTACTTTCTGCAAAAGGTAAGATACCACCTTTTTTTCCCACACAACTCTTTCACTAAATGCTTTTCTTTTTCCTTAAATGCACTTCAAACAGATAAATGCTTCTTACAGTAACTTTTGTTATTAGTGCTGTTTTTTTTAAAGCAGAGCACTTCAAGATAACTGAAGGGTATCAGCCTGGTAACTCAGGGTGAAGCTTCTTAAGTGACAAATCAAGCACTGACAGGTCTGCTCTATTATACTTTAAGTATTCTCTATACAAAAGCTAAGATGCATCTTATTACTATGAATTTAAATTATTCTAGATTCAGTTTGCTAAAAACACGTATTTCTATTTTACCAAGTGATTTTTAAGAGACAATCACACAATACTGAGCACTTCAATTGTTCCCATTTTTAGAACTGATACTTACCACTGCATTTTTGGTTTTCTGCCTGATGGGTTTCAGCCTGTGAGCACTGAGAGGTGACACAACACTTCTCAGTGTAGGTTTCTGGTGTGCTGATGGTTCTTGGCCACAAGTTTGGTTTTGCTCTGGAGTTGACCAAAGGCCACATGGCATTCTGGAGCTCAGCCAGAGGCCAGGCTGAACTTTCTCATTTTTGCAGACAACTCCAGGGATGCACTGCTTTGGGTTTCTCTGGTTTAAAGAATGTGGACAGTCCCCAGATGCTCCATGATTCCTTATGTCTTTTAAGGTGTTCCATGCATTCCTTGGTGCCTCCTGCTGCACATCCAGATGGTACCGAAAACCTCCCTGTGTGTTACTCTTGCCACTCAGGTCTGCAGGTGGTCCCAGAGGATCTGAAAGCACCACAAAAGGACACTGGAGATTCAAAGAGTGATAGCCAGAAGGAAAAAATTCTAATATAGCTTTAAAAGCTTTTCAAGGGATTGTCTTAGAGGGCTTATTTAAAGGAAGAATAGGATTTCTTTAATTCTCAGTCCAAACCATCAGACCTTTTAGTACCATCAATAACAATGCTAGCAAAATTCCAGTGCTACTTTAAGCTGTTCCTACATTGCAGTTATGATGGTCTTCAGTTTTTATACATCAAATAATTTTTAAGAATAATTGATAAACAAAATACTAGGACTTCAAATAGATCCTTACATAAGAATTAGTTTAATCTGTTGAAAAACAGCTAATTTGCCATTCAGATAACCACTAGTAGCAAATTTCATAAGTTCCAGTTGATCTAACTAGTGATTTACCATCTGCCAGAGGTTTTAGTACGCAAAATGTTAAATGCATACTCCAAGTCCCTTGTTTTATTTTTAAAATCCTTGTATTTATTTCTTTTAAACACCTGTTTTTATATTTAACCTTCCTATTACTCCTTCCCTAGTTTTGATATTTAAGCACTTGATCAACTTTCACCTCACCCACATCACTATTGTGCTCCTTCAGCTGTGTGGCTGAACAGTTGAGAAGGGACCAAAACTTAAATAGGATTATTCAGACCATATGTTCTCTGATTCCAACTCCCTGTAGACAGGAAGGGAAGGAGTCCAGTAATATCAAACCAAAAAAGGCCAGAATGGATTTATGGTTTATTCTTATGATTAAATTACTTAATTTGCAAATTATGTAATATGATGCACAACAAAGAACACCTCTTTCCCTTCTGTGTCTTTGTCCTTTCCTCCACCCATCCTTCTGCAGCCTTATTATCTTTCTCATTCAGTGAGGTCCCTCATGTTCTCTTATTTAGTTGTAATTGCACAACTACATTAACAGGGCTTTCAAGTCACCCACTTATACTTTGTCATATATTTACTCTGACATATTTACACAACTGAGTAACTATGTCCGGGTCTAAAATTTTCTGGCTTCCTCTTTGGTTTGGGTTGGTTTTTTTTTTGCTAAACAGTAGTAGAAAATACCAAGCTTGTTTTAGGGAACTATATATTGAATTCAATGTACAAAGAAAGAAAATAAGAATAGAAAATCTCACTGATACTATTACAAGTCTCTAACTTGACTGCAAAAATGATGAGTAACACACCATTTGTTTGCATGCTTCCAAGCCACTGCTGCATCGTCTCAGCCTGGGACTTCTGCTCTAACAAACCAATCTGGGGCTTCACTGGGCACAGATAATTTAAGCTACAAAACAAAAGTTACACACTTAATCAAGTTTGCATCAAAGACACTTGCACAACAAAAGTTAAAATGCTACAGCTGCAGAAACCAAAACATACAGAACATTTAGGAAAATGCAGGTGGCATTTTGTAGCTCTAGGCAGCATAGAAAGTGCTTCTTTTTATTTAATTTTCAAACAAAATCATTTCCAAATGGAATGAAAATGATAATGCTGCCAGCAGTAGCTGTTCTTACATCTAGCTCTTAACTCACAGCCTTGGTGATGACATGACACCCTTGAGCCCCATGTATCTCACTCAGCAAAACAAACATGCAGCTGAAAGATGCCAATCCTACCACCCAAAATAATTTGAATTTGTATAAAATACAGTCAATCCCAAAAATTATAATTATTTTTACCAGCTTTTTAGATGATCACATATATGTAGCCACAGGTGATAGAAACCATGTGTTGAAGGATAAAGAATACACACAAAACCAGTTACTGCAGAGTCACTGATCTGTTGTAAATTCACACTAAGCTCCTGTGAGGCTTTTTTATCTCCATAGCCTCAACCTGTCTGCCCTTTCTTGTAGAGATGATGACTACTTCACTAGTGGCAAGGGCTCACTTATCACCAAAACCACAGACTATAAATCATCTAACCCAAGTCTTAGGACTTGCATTTAAGATTGCTGTGCAAGCTAACTCCAGGTGTAAGAGGCTTTCCTTTAATCAACAACATAAAAAAAAGTTGTAACCATTAAGTTAATCCCCACATTCACATGAATATTCTCTCATGTTTACATTCAGCATGGTTTTGTGAAGTCATGGGGGAACAAAAGTAAGCATTACAGTAACATTTGTAAAAATTTTTGATTTATCAAACATGTCTCAAAGTAGAAAGAATGCACAGGCCCACTGAACTTTGCTTATGGCAAACACCTGAGAACAGTCAAGAAAAATTTCTTACTCCATTTACTTTTTTTACAGTTTCTTGTTTGCCTTTTCCTTGAACTGATTTCAAAGAGAAAACATAGGAAATTATGCCAAGTTCTTAATGTGGAGAGAAATGCAGAAATCATGATATGGAAGACCTTCTATTAAAACAGAAAATTATTCTTTTGATATTCTGCTCATAGAAAGTCTATAGAAAAGGAGTCAGGATTTTCACAAAGAAGTTACAAATAAGTACAGGACTCAATTTCAGATAGTTATCTATGATTGACACTTTCCTTCTGGTACACCATCTTTATAATCTATTGCCTAATGTTGACTAAATTTTGGTTTTTTCCTCTCTAAGCACAAGAAAAAAATCACCCCAAGAGATCAGCAAGTAAAAATGTTGATAATTGCACTTTGAATGGCTTCTTCCCTCATCTGTCTCTTCTACAAAGAACAATCAGCAAACTCTCTACTACAATTACTGTGGGCAAAGAAATAATCAACTTGCTGCAAGCAGAAAGAAGACAATAAAGGAGCTCTAAATTTCATCTGAATAAAAAACTGATTCTTACTGTGGTTGATCTTTTACAGGTGGAGATATCTGCTCTTCAAAAGAACCAGAAGTACTAGAAGTCTTCTCCTTAAATATTTCTCCTATATCAGTATAGCTGTTGGCAGGTGAAAAGTATTCTGTGTTTTCCCTTGTTCCTATTTTAGGCTTGGAAAGCACTTCCAAGGAGTGACATCGATCCATGACGTTGGATATGCCTTGAGAGTGGCTGTGGGACGTGCCAGACCTGTCTGAGGAGTGGGCTCTTCGGAGGTAGCGGGAATGTGGCCTCTCCTCAGCAGGCTGCATGGTTCTTCCCCTGCCACTTACTCCACCTTCCTTTCCCTGAATTCCCCACTGTTGGAAAGAACCACTTCCATCTCCCGATGAATTATTACTGGAATTCTTGTTTGTAGGAAAAAAAGTAATTTTATTTGGGAGCGGCTGTCCAACTAACAGCTTCTTCTTTTCCTTCAAGCTACCACTGGTACTGATGCTAGAAGAACCCATGAAGGTCGTAGAGATGGTGGCATTTCCACTGTCCATGGAATCTTCTGAGGTTCCCAGATCTCTGCTCCGTGCAGAGCCACCCCTGGCCATAAAAGGATGATCCAAGACGGAGGAAAGGCTCAAGCGATCGGCAGGGTTTTTGCGCAGTAGCCTGTGAATGAGGTCCTGTGCCTCCCTGGACAAGAAGGCTGGCATTTCATAGTCTGCCAGCACCACTTTGTTCAGCGTGTTCCTGACCGTGTCCGTGTCAAAAGGCGGCTTGCCAATGAGCAGAGTGTAAAACATGCAGCCCAGAGACCACACATCCGACTCCAGCCCGTGCGGGCTCCTCGTGGCTATCTCTGGAGAGATGTAATTGGGAGTTCCACACATGGTGTAATGCTTCTCATGAGGCATCTTCAGCTGAGTGGCCAACCCAAAATCAGCAATCTTGACATTCATGTTGCTGGTGAGTAAGATATTGGAGAGGGTGAGGTCCCGGTGCAATATTCCGTGGGAATGAAGGTACAGCATACCCGTGATAATCTGGTGCAGGAAGTGTCGTGCTGTCAAAACAGAACCAGATGTTGCAGTTTTACATTTGAAATCCTAGCTCTGAAGATAACTCAGCTTTAAGCCTGCTATTTATCTTCTATTTTTTCTTACAAAGCTGTCTAGGTGTCAGACTAGCAAAGCTGGAATTAACTTTCTTACAATTAACATTGTTCTTTATGTAACACAGGAAAAATGACTGGAAATATTTTCAATTGGCCCAAACTTTCTCAAATTAGGTTCTTAAGAATTAAAGCTAAAGTTGCTCATCGCTTTTGGAAACAGATACAAGTTAAACTAATGATGCCTTTATAGCAATACCCTATTAATCCAGCCCTGTGGCTTGGGTCCCAAAAAATCCTTATCTGCAAGAGAATCATGGAATTAAATTAGAAACTGATAGAAAAGCAGGAAAGCTGGAAAAACTGAGCGAGAGGTGAGCAGTGAGGTGAGTATGGAAGCAGTAAAGGCAGAAATTGCCAGTTTTCCTGTTCTTCTTCTTTCCTCTTCCAAGTCTTGACCCACATTTCAACACAATTCTAAGTAAGCTCTACTTTCTCTCTGTCTCTGCCTTCTATGACCACCATCTTTTTATACTCCAAATAGCTCAAACAGAAACAAATGTATATAGAAATGCAAGTGAATATATGCAAAATAATAATCTCTAGATTATCACTTACCACAAGAGTTTAAGGTATAGAAACTGTGATGGCAGCTTTAAACACTCTTCCTCTAGAATTAAATAATTATTGAGTATTAATGCAGAGGGCTCCACAGACCAAAAAAATTTCTCACCTTCATCTTCTGAAAAGGGTTTCTTTCTGTTCTTTATGTATCTGCTCATTTCGCCATTGTGACATATCTCAAGTATCAAGTACACATAGTTGCTATCTTCAAAATAGTTATAAAGCTGGGGAAAAAAAACAAGGAAAAAATGAAATTCCATTTTGTAGACCCTGCAGCAAGTCACATATACAGCCCTCTCTACAAACCCCACAGTTCTTACCTCGAGTATAGATGGATGCTTTAGCTGACAATGTATTTTCACCTCATTCTGAACCCTCTGTACCATTCCAACTTTGTGCATGGCTTTTTTGTCTATCTGTAAGTGGATCACAGCATAACTTAGATATTCAGGGCATGTTAGCCTGACAATTTTTAAATATAAAATTTTCACATGGTTTAACTTAATCTACTCTTTTAATGAACAAGTATAATAGATAATTGGAGGAACACCACAAGTGAAAGCAGTCAAGCAATAACATTATCAATACCAACACTTATTAATGCTTTTGCTGAAATACTTAAGCAGAGAAACCTAAATGTCATTTTGCTATGCAGATACGCTAAATATAGTGAAGACTAAAAAGCATTTCTATTAGTTACGAAGTCTTTTTGGTTGTGATGCATCTTTCAGGATCCAGTTACGATCTCAATGTCCGTTATTTACAAACACTCAACCCAAACATCAGTGCCAAACGACAAAACTCCAACCTGTTGCAACTTTGCATTTGGTCTCTAGGGAGACGGATACTTTCTCGGCCGCCTGTCTTACCATTTTGATGGCCACTTCCAGGCCGGTTTTCAGGGATACTGCTCTGTAGACCCCCGCGAAGGAGCCCTTCCCCAGGAGGTTCCCCACCTTGAAATCCTGCAAGACCAACAAACCGGCCTTGTTAGCCTGGGGCTTTGTTACTCCGGCTTCGCAGCGCCCCTCCCGATGCGGACCCTCCCACCAACGCTGGGGAGCCCGCGCTGCCCCGAGCTGCGGGCAAACCCCGAGGCAGCCCGTGGCTACCTGGAGGGAGCTCTCCGGATCGCGACGGCGGGGCCCGGCCGGGCCGCACAGCCACCCCCGCCGCATCCTCCTGCCGGCACCGCACTGGCGCTGCCGTGCCCGGGGCGGTGCGGCCGGGCCGCCTTCCCGCCGCCGCTCCCGCCGCGGCTCCTGGGACGCGGGATACACCCGCCCGAGGCTGCCATGGCAGCGGTCGCTCCCCGCCAACACGTGGGGACGGGGGGAAGGCGCGGGAGGAATCGCGCTCCCACCAACGCCCGCCGGGAGCGGGACGAGCCCGCGCCCGGCCCCTCCGCGCCCCGAGGGGCTGCACGCCGCACCTCTATCCTCTCGCCGATGCAGGTCGCCATGGCGCCGGCCGTTCTCCCTCGGGTCCAGCTACCGGTCGTGCCGAGAGCCTGGGGCGCGGTTAACCCATCAGGGCGCCCCGGGCCGCCCGCCGCGGCGCAGCCCCGCTCGCTCCCGGGCCCGGGGGCGGCCGCTCCGCGCCCCCCCCGCCGACATTTTGAAAAGTCGCGCCGTTACCTCCCGGCCCCGCCCCGACCCGGGACGAGGCTGCGTCTGACGCAAGCGCGTCACGCGGGGGCGCGCGCCCGCGCGCGGCCCCCGCGGCCTGGCTGGGAGAGGGAGGAGTCGCCGCGCGTGCGCGGAGCGGGGCGGGGCGTGCCCGGTCAGCCGTTAGGGCGCGTGCGCAGTGAGGGGCGCCTGTGGCCCCCTTAGCCCAGGGTGTCCAGCAGTGGCGGGGTCCTGGAATATTGGGGGGTTTTCCTGGAGCTCCTCTGGTCACAGCCCCCGCTGCCAGGGGCAGGGAGACACCCCCTACGTCAAGTTATTAGAGTTGGTTTGGGCTGGGGAAAAGTTGTTTTTTTTTATTGATTTCTGTTTGTTTAGGATGGCCCCTGAATTATCCCACCTCGTAAACGTCTCGCTGGCTCCTTCTCTACCAGGGGAATGGTCCCGAAGTTATTTTCGCCTCGGGAGGCATCCAGGATGGAAGGAGGAGCTGCAGTGATTTAACACTTCGGCTTCTCCAGTGTTTGCCAGCCTGTGGCTGTAAACTCAAGCAGTTCCCCCACGACCTGCCAAATTTCATTGAAATAAAATACAGAGGTGGCTTGTCATCAAGCTGCGCTTTCTCCTTCATGGGTGTAAAATGGATTGTGGATAAGCGTTTGTGTCAGTCGCTGAGAATGCTTACAGATAAACCAGGAGCTGTGTGAATTAACAGTCATTACTGGCTTGAGTAACTAGGGTGGGCGATTAGTAAAAAAAGAGACTTTTAATTTCATTTCAAGGCTAGATTATTTACCGGAAGAATAGCGAAGGTGCACCTCCGCTGATTGTCCTGCCTGCACCGTGCAGTGAAATGATGCTTTCCTCTGTCTCGGTACAAAGGAACTCGAATCACTCTTCTGCTGCTGGTTTGCATTTATGACTGCAGGGGTCAGCATCTGCTGTGAGCGGAGCTTGTGAGACCAACCATGGAACAAATCTCTTTTTATCGGAGAACACGGATACCTAATCTTGTTCGCAAGGCATGAGCATTGAAAGAAATGCTATCATAAAGTCTTCTTTAAAGAGTTTTAAGAGTAAAAGGACTCCCTTAAAATAGGGCGTGCAGGCCTTCCTTCAACTTTATTGCATCACCAAAATATAAAGATTTAGGACATACTTCATCAAGTGGAGAAGGCTGATTACCAACAAAAGTAAAAAGGAACTGAGTAGGAAGGATAATAAAAAGCAAAAGGCAGCATAAAGTTACATTTTACGAATTGTAATACATCGTTGTTGGTTGCTCTGCAGCTTTGATTGCATCTTGGCCACAGGGTTCATGACGCTGGTAGTTTCACATATTTCCCATAGCTATGTTTCTTTCTTATTGCTGCTTTTCAGAGACACAGGGCAGCTTTCTCAGATGTATCTGGTAGTGCCACTCTAGACAACAGAAGTTACATCTTGGAAACATCACTGGTGTGTGCTGGGTCGATGATGAATTGTGAGCATGTAATGATCCATCAGTCCTGGCTTCTGTTTGACCACTAAGACTTAAAAAACCAGTTAATACAGCAAACATATTTGCTTTGATATGTTAACTTTGTATTTTAAATATTCAAATAAATGGTGCTTTGCCTTCCCCAGCATCTGCCCAAGAGATGGCTGTGACAGGGCACGTGTTTCAGTGGCACTGGGGCTGGGGCCAGTCCTCCAAGGCTGCCGGGGTGTGTCAGCAACGCCAGACGCTCTGTAATTGTTGCCAACTCCTCATGTCAAGAACAATTTATTTTTTAAAATTGAAATTTGTAGTTATGAAATTTCAGTGGGGTATTTTCATGCCTAATACCACTGAAATGCATGTTTTGTTTTTCTATTTATCTGGACTGCCTGTAAAAGAGGAGCCCCTTTCATGTGCTGTTATAGATTGTTTTCTTCCATATTCTTCATTCTGGAGGGTAATGCTAGAAAACTTAGTCAGGGAAGGAGTGATTTACCCAAACCAAAACTGAATCAAATCCATGTTGTGTTTGCAGTGGGTTTGTTGTGTATTTTTTGTTATTTACTTTATTATGTTCTCTGTTTACAGTGGTCTGCAGTCTTCATACCCTCCTTCTTAAGTTAAATGTAATAATGTCATAACTGAAATAAGTAAATTTTACAGATGAGCAGAAAAAGGGGTTTCCACTCACATACTTTATCTTAAAATGCACTGGGCCAAAATTTGTGATAAAAAAACCTCTCTGTCTTGATTATACTGAAGCTTGGAGTAAAACCCATTCAAAGTTTTGGCTCTGACTGTGCTCCATTAGGAGTTTATGACCTATTCCTTATGGGTATTATCCACACCTTCACTGTCTGTAAATTTATTTTGTGCTCTAAGTTACAATCTAGCCAAATAATTTAGTGTTCTTCTATGACTCAGAAGATAACATGGGAAAAAAATCAAACCAAACCAAAACATGCTTCATTTTTGGCTTGTGCAAGTCACATTCCACCTCAGACTTAATCTGAGGTGAATTCAGCCTGGAAAAATGAGGAGACTGCAGCATCAATTTATTGCCAATGAATTTTATTCATGTTCAGGCTTCAGTCTACTATTTCTATCTTGAGCATCACAATATCCAGAGGTGATGCTGGTCTCCAGTTTATCCTCAGGTGCAATGTTACCTGTTTGTCTCCTGCTCTGTAAACCTTTCCTCCTGTTTTTCTTTGCCTCTTCTCTTGGCAGCTGAGAGCCAAGGTCACTGGAAATGCAGCCCTGCAGATAGGCATTGGGTGAGGTGTGCACTCAGAGTGGTTTGCTGGCTGATGATTTGCTGGTCTGCTGTTTTTATCCTTGCCCAATGCCAGCATTGTTTCCACCTTCCTAAGAGTTTATTTAGGTGTTGGCTGGAGTTTTCCTTGGTCTCCGTTGATGAATATTCAATTGCCAGCAGTGGGTGTAGCTGCCAGTGTTGACAGCTAGTCTTACCTGCAAAGGTGGACTGCTCCCTATGGCACAATTCCTTTGTTAATGGTGTTTCCAAGCTATATCAAGCTATGCAACAGTCATGAGAGCAATTACTGTCTTATATTTTAGTCCTTTTTTTAATTAACATTTCTTCTTAGATATGTTTTCAGAACTAGGGATTAGCACTTGCCTGTACACTGAGCTTACTGTGAGCACATGAAGTTTTGTCTGTATTCCACAGAATGCAAAAAGACCTCTGAATAAAAAAATCACTGGATTTTGAACTTTATTGCCTCCATGCAGGAAGACACAGTAAGAAACAGTTTTTATATTAAATAAATGGAGCATTCATATCTCAACAATCTTTTAGAGTTAAAAGGCCCACACCTTATTGAGTACAGATCTTCTTTTAAGACATCCTGAGTAAAAAGATTGAGTTAATCTGCCTCAGTAGAACTGTTTATTCACTCTTCTCTCAGAAGAGAATGAACGGATTTACTCTTTGTGCTTTACACAAGCAGCAGAGGAGGAATCATCTGTACCTGTCACAGGCAGCACAGTATGAGGTGTGCTGTGAATATATAGGATGATTCACTCAGCCATCAGGCATTACCTTGTGTCACATGAAGCACAGAAGCTCTGTTGTGTCAATGAACGAGCTGAAATAACCATTGCTGTATTCCTGGGATCCCAGACATCCTGTGACTTTCATGTAGCTGCTGTAGAAGCTGTACCTCAGCTTCCTCTTCCTCTAAAATAAGAGGAGCTTAGGAAAAGAGAATAAGATTTCTGTCAGTTTTAGCAATAGAACCAATCACTAACTAAATGAATGTGGTTATTTCCCATAATCTTGGCTGAAAATAAATTTCAAGTGCCTGCTTAGACCATGGAACTCCTCTGAAGCGATCATAGGACAGCATTTTCCAAGGACAGAAACTGCAGTGGACTATTTTCAGCTGTAAACATAAGCAGCTGTAGTTCCATTGAAATTGGGGAAGTTGTATAGCTTTGTACAAAGGTGCAATTTGATTCCCAGGCTGGGATTTAAATATTTCAAAAGCAGGGATATGTTATATTTCTTCTGTGACATTTGCACCTCAATAGTGAACAGCCTTGCTCATATTGAATAGGAGGGAAAATCAGAATAATGGGGTTTTTTCTCCCAGTGAAATTCACATTTGGTTTGTTTTTTTTTTTTTTTTCCTGCATCCTCCATTCTCAGAAGTACTTTGAGTTGATTGCTTCACATCTGTGTCACTTCCATTACAACCATGTGTGCCTGGTTTTACTGGAGCCAGAGGCTGGGCCTGTGTTTGAGGATAAAGTGAGCTTTGAGCTTCGTGCTGCTGGGACTGCACCAGAGCTCAAACAAGGTGGTTTCAAAAGGCCAGGGGTACATTTGCAATGTGCCTGGAGTATGGAGGTACATGAAGCAGTGTGTTCAAAGCTTGGCTTTGAAACTCCTTTCTTAACCAAAAGCCTGTGCTCAGCTTTAATTATTGAGCTCTTAGTTCTCCTCCCTGATATTCTCTCCTACCAGCGAGACCAGACTGGTTTCCTTGAGAACTTTCCATGACATGTTTATTGCTTATGTCTGACTAACAGCAGCATAGCTACAGTGCAGTACAGTCTCTGTTTTCACTTCCAGTAGCCCAGGTTTTGGTTAGCTTTTGGGTTTTTTTTGTTTTTTTTTTTTTAACTTCCTCCACTTCAGACTCCTCATGCATCTGCTTATAGCCACATTTCTCTTCACAGAGAAAAGCAAAGCACAACTTCCCAAGGGTATTTTCTGAGGTTCACATTCTTTGAAACTCAGAGAAAAAACAATTCTTACCTCAATGGCTGCTCCTCTTGTTGTTCACAAGTGTAGAAGATTGTTTACCTAAAAGAAATTAGTAACTAAATTCTAGTGTGAATGTTTTGATTCATTTACCAATAGAATCCATGTGTGTGTGTTGGGACTATCAGCTGACAGTCACGAAATTCTGAGCAGTGGAGTGAGGTTGAGTGCTTCTACAAATTCAGTTTAAATGTCGTGTAATATAGTATAGAATAATATAATAAAGTAATTAATTAACCTTCTAATATCCATAGAGTCCTCCTTGTCATTTCTCTCAATCATTGGGGTTGCCCTAATTTACCATAGCTGCTCAAGTGAATGACATTTCTCTCTTTAGCATGCTCAGAGGAAACATGAATTCAGATGGCAGAATCTTTGTGTTGAGACAGGCTGGGAGCTGAACAAATATCTTGAGACCTGGATCACTTTTGATGCTTTGCCTCACACAGGAAAGGGCTGCAGCTCTCATCTGTCTGTATGATGGTGAGTTCTCCAGAGGGAACATGTTCCAGACAGAAAAAAATATTTGGAAACTTCTTCATCCTGGAACTGACTGTGCCACTACTGTGGTTATCAAGAAAAAAGATGTGGAAAAATTGTTTCCTCACCTCCCCTACTTCTTTGGTAGTGAAATTCAATTTATTTCAGAGAAGGAATTTTTTATTTAAATCTGTATCTTTAAGAAACAAGTTAAACTTGTTAGCCATGTGATTTAGTTTACTCATCTGTAAAAGTGACAGCATGTTTAATCCTTGGATGAAGGGAAGTCATTTGTAATATAAGTGAAGAAAAAACCAGTTTGTTGAAAGAATGATTCTAAGAAGCTGGTTATTAAATATAATCTGTTTTGAGTAAAATCCTTGGTGTGGCAGAAGGCTTTGTTGCACTGACTGACACATTTTTATGGACATTCCAGCTTTGAACCCTCCTATGAAATTACTGGCCTTAAGCCTATGCTACAGGAATATTGTGTTGCTTGTGTTAGTGCTGTCAAAGACAGGTGGTTATTTTGTTTTTACTGGTTGTGTTGGACTATACTGGCAGCATTTGGTAGCCCAGTGGGACTTCACCATTTCTGCCCCCTCAGATCTTCTGTCCATCTTAGTGAAGTTAGAGAATTTGTGACTGGGTGGTACAGTGGAGCCTGTCTCTGTGGATACCAAGGGTGAGCTTAGTCAGTGATTCAGCACCAGAGCCAGGCTGACATCATGCCTGTGTTATGGAAACAATGAGCTCGTTGGAATGATTTGCTCATTTGGCTGATGCCTCTCTTGTAGGTGTCTGTGTTTGTTGCTGTATGGAACATAGCCCCAGATTGTGCCCTGTTCCTGAGCAGGACATGAACCACTCTGCAGGTTTTTCCAGATGCCTTTTCTGTGATTCTTTGGATTGTACTGCACTTGTGAGCACAAAGTGATAGTTTCTAATAGAAAAAACTTTTGCAAGTCAAAATCAATTCCATGAAAAAGAGTGGTCTCAGTATTTGACCTGTTTATTAAGAAGACCTAGCTTGGTCTGGAATTATCATTAAATCCATCACACACTCTGCACATTTTCCATCTCCACTCTCTATGCTAAAATTACCACAGAAGAGTATTTTGTCCTGCCTTGATATTGTAGATGAGGCAGCGCAAGTAGATGATGGAGTAGGTGGGGAATATTTATTGCAACAGGAGCATTTGAAAAATGTGAAAAGAGTAAAATGGGAAAGGTTATTTTTGCTTGAGAAAGGAAACTTCTTGGGCCACATCTTCCTGTAGTATTATCAAGACAAATGTTCCCAGTTTTGTTTTGTCATTTTATTTTCCAGGAGTAGTTCTGCTGGTTGCTGCCATGCTTCACAGGAAGAACTCAAAGCTCTGGCTAGGATTTTGTGCTGGTATGTGTTGCCTTCCTGCTGGTGTTGGCTCCTTTTCTGGGAATGTATCAAGTTTTCCCCTGCAGTAGATACTTTGTGACTTGAATGTATCACTTAATTTCACTGTCCTTCGGAGGCATAATTAGTAACCCACATTTACTTCTGTCTGTTCAATGCTTATGAAATGCTCAGTTTTATTCCTGGAATGTTCTCTCATGTGAGGATAAGGCTATTTTCTGAAGAAATTTGCAAGTAAAATGCTCTTGACCAGTAGTTTTTAAACACTGTGTGTGCTGTGGAAGGTGTCATTTTCTTCTTTGTAATTGTAAATGCTTCAGCACCACTGAAAATCTAATTAACCTTATGAAAGGAAGAGCACACTGATATTTGCAGGGAGAATGAAGAATGTAGGACAGAGTTAAGCTGAGAAAGTAAAGGATAATATTTAGTTGCAGCCATGGTAATGATCACAGGGACACTCTTGTTTCAGAAGCTCTGTGACAAACACCATCCCTGTGAATAAATTGTTTTTATTCTGCAGGCAGCTCCTTTCTCCCTGAAACTGCACCCAGCCAGCCCCTTGAGGCAGTGTTAGAATATCACAGTTCAGAGAAGCTGGTTTTGAGGCAAATATGAAATCTAGGGCCTCACAATGTACTTAAGCATTTGGATGGAAAAACTATTAGCATTACATTGTGGCTGTGTTTTTAATTCCTTCAGAGTTTTAGCTGGCTACCTTCAGCTGACAGGACCTGAGGGAATGGCTCGAAGCTGTGTCAGGGAAGAGTTAGGCTGGATCATAGGAAAAGGTTCTTCACCCAGAGGGCGTCTGGACACTGAACAAGCTCCCCATGGAAGTGGCCACAGCACCAAGCCTGACAGAGTTCAAGAAGCATTTGGACAATGCTCTAGGTGGGAATGCTGTTCAGGGCCAGGAGTTGGACTTGGATGATGCTTGGATGATCCTTTTCAAGTCAGGATAGTCTGTGATTCTTTCAACATTCACCTTATTTTGCTGTAACAGTCCATTTGCTGTGTGACAATGGGATACAACATCCTTGCACAGCTGGTAAATACTGGGGTGTGTTGGAGCTGATTGAGTGGTCTGAGATGCTGAGACAGCAGAGTAGGTTAAGGACAGCATTTTCCCCTGTACTGATAGGGGGAAGTTGATTTCTAGTGTACATTTTGACATATGCACTATATATGAGCATGTATATACATGTAAATATATACTGTTCTTTCAACAGAAAGGACCTTTCCCCACCCCAAAATTCCAAACCTTTCCTGTGAAAATAATATAGCTGAAATATTTTATTATTTATTGAGATCTAAGAATGCCAAGCCTGGATGAAATGCAGACTTTGAGGAGCTTTTAAAGTGTACCAAAGAAGATGGATATAAAAATGTTCAATCATGTTATTTTGGTGCTTTTGGGTTGGTTATGCAGAATTCTACAGTCATTGCATCCTGGTGGAGGACACGGGGATTCCTGTAACACTGCTAGCATGTAGGGAAATTCCTGGACAAATCCCACAGTTTGCTGCTCTGCATCTGCTCAGAGAATCAACTGTGCCCAAAGCCATCAATTTTCCCCTGCAGTTCAAGGCACAGGAAAACTGCCTGGAACTTGTATGTTGCAGTAAGTCATTCATGAAAGATGAATTACTGGGAACGTGGGAATTTGTGTGCATCCTAACGCAGAGATGTGATGGCAGCTGTGAAAATAACTGCAGTTCCCCAGAGGAAAAGCAGTGCTGTGTTTGGGCTGCAGCAGCCTGGGCCAGAGAAGCTGAGAGGAACCACAGCAGGACAGGTGAGGCACCAAAAATGCCTTTTTCTTACCTGTGGCCTTTTGGACAAACTCCAAACGTATCAACCCACGACATCAGACAAAGCTGCTTTTAAGAACACTGATACAAAAATGAGGTCTTGGGTGGTCATGTCTGGTTCAAGTAGCGGTTTATATATTTATTATAATTATACACAACCTTGACAATCTGTATTGCCATTCAAAAATAAATCCAAGTCTTGTCAATTTGCACATGATCTGTCACTACTAAGGATCCCATTTACATACATGGTAAACATTTTCCATACTTAAACACTGCTATAAATTCTGATGCTCCCATCTCCTCCCCCTTTATCCCCTGGAGTTATGGTTATCAACTATGGAAAGAAACTTTTCCAAGCACTGCAACATTCAGGGACTACCACCTTTTTTGATCAACTGAATTAAACTATTCCAACACTTGGTAGAGGTGGTTGGTGGCTATAGCTCTTCATTGCCTTTTTGTTTAAAATTATTCTTGATGCATTTCATTGCAAAGATTCCTGGTTTTCATTGCTCGATGCTTTTCCTTCTGACCAGTAAAGAAGGAAACCAAATTTAGCAGCTGTATCAAGTAAGTCACATCAAGCACATTCCTGGTTTAGTATTCTGCAGTGCTAAGTCACATTTAGCTGTTTTCACTGTTATTTACATGTGTAGTAAGTGGCTGAAGTCTTCAAATTTCAATTACAGAAAATGAAAAATTCAGCTAGGAGTCAGCCACCACACACGCTGAAGAGCTTGTGTTTATACTCCAACTCATAATTTATGAGGCATTAATGCCTTTTGTTAAGCAACATGTTTTTTACCACCTCTTTTGAGAGTTTCTGTCTCCTGGTGCCTGGAAGATGAGAAAACCTAAGAGTAGCAGAAGTGTAAGAGGCAACAAAATATTCCTCCATCCAGTTAATAAACTCACAGCTAGTGGCAATTAATATAAGCATCCTTAGAGCAGGCAGACCTTATACCAGCCCACAACTCAAGTTTGGGCATCTCAGCTTCACTTGAGAAGGGCTCCCAGAAGTGTGGAAGCATTACAGTGTGATTACACAGCAATGAGAAATCCTATTTTGAGTAATGAGCTTCATGGTGGCACTGATCTATGGGAATTGAATTTAGCTTCTTTTCCTACAGCAGCTGGGCAGGTGCTTTGAAGCAGCAAACGCAGCATGTTTGCAACACGACTTCATCTAGCATTGGTTAACTGACAGGCATGGAAAACCAGAGCTCTGGCAAGTGTAGATTCCAACTTTTGTTAAGGCTGTTCATTTTTCACACTGGTGTCAAAAAATAATTGGGAAGAAAACCCTTCTGCCAGCTCCTTGCTTGTTTCCTGAAATTACTTTTACACAATCCTTAAAGGAAAACCCCCACTTAAATATGGATTATTTGAGAACTGTTATTAGCAATCTGTAGGAGAGATTGGAGTTCAGCACACAGAAATGTTGCCAAATACTAAGGAATTTCAAATGTTGAAGGTACAAAGAAATCTCATCACCACACAGATTGGATGCTTTACCTTAACAGCTTCCACTTGTAGGTGGAAGAAGCAAAACCTCCATCCCTCACAGCACATGGTGTCCAGAATGCTGGAGCTGCACTGCAGACACTGCACTGTCTCCACCTTGCTCTGCCCCGGGGCCTTGGGAGGGAATACAGCTTGTGGAATACAGGTTGGGTGTTTCCCAAATGCCTCTGAGCAGTCAGGACCAGCTGCTCACTGCTCTGCAAGCCTGCCCCAAAGGCACTATTTAAGCAGTGCAAGGACACTGCCAGAAGCCAGCAAGGGAGAGGAGTCTTAGGTCAAATTGACATACACGATCAAATCCTTCATTCAAAATCAAAGGGTATTTTGTCATGAAGCAGCAGCTTCAAAAAAGAAGAGCATACAACCCTAACTTGAGTGTCACAAATCTGTTTATGTTACATCTGAAGTTCAAAGAAACTCCTTGGAGTCTAAAGTACCATAATAAAAAAAAAGTGGAAAGGAAAGAATGAATCAGTTCTAGACTAAACTTAGTTTAGTCAAGAAAATTAAAACAAATTAGTTTTGAAGTCCTGTCTTGAGCAAGTCCATTAAAGCTCCAGTCAGGAGAGAATGAGTCCTCTTTAAAGGAAAGAAGGAAGCTCTTACTGGTAAAATGAACCAATGTATCTATGTTGGTTTGTAACTAGATCTTTACATGACACTTCAGAAACTGATTTACAAAACTTTTGTATTTCAAACAAACTCTACTGCCTTTACAAAGATAGTGTTGCTTCCTTTTTTTCTTTTTGTGGGACATGAGGGGAACATTTTCAAATATTAGAAATATATCTTGCCCTCAGCAGAAAGTTCCAATAAGACATTATCAACAAATACCTGCTGTTATAATACAGAAGATGCAGAGCAGCAGACTGCTGCTGGTTCCCTACCAAAACTTTGTGTTGCAAAGACACTCACTCTGGTGCTGTCAGGGGAGGCAGAGGGACATGGCTCATTGAGTCTGACAAACAAAACCTCAAGTTGTGCATAGTGTGTAAGTACTTAAACCTGTCCTGGTAAAATCTCCTCTTTGTAACAGGAACCAGATTACATATGAGCAAGTCATATATTAATGTCAGTCTCACTGTGGAAAGATCAACTCTGCCATCCCAAATGGGATTCCTAACACAGACCTCAGAGCCAGCTTCTGTGGGCAGCATTCCTCTTCAGCAGGGATCTAGAGACAGACCAGATGCACAGCAAAAAAACTTCCTATTCTAGTAAGAAAACTTGAGTATAGCTGTTTGTCTGAACCGTATCTGCTTTTAAGCGTGCAGAATTATTTTAGCCTTTATCCTAAGCACTGCCTCAAACATCTGTGATGTGGTATAAGAATCTGATGGCCGTGAGCAGAGGACACTCAGGTCTTGCACATGACCCTTTAGCTACTGGAAAACTGACACTGGAGATTTCTGCTGTTTTGTGCTCTTCTGCCACAGGTACCAAGAAGTCTACCTAGACAAATTATTGTGCAGCTGGATTTTAGGAAGGCAGTACTTGAGAATGCTGCTCATTACACTGCTGTGGTAAAAGCCATTAGGATATAAATGGTGTTAAAGCCTACAAGACCCAAGCCAGCCCAGGCTGACTGAAAGGACAGCTGATGCTGCAGTACAGTCACCCCTCAGCACAACAGGTGTGACTACCGTGGCAGAACTTGAGACTGAGGTCACAGAGGAGCTGCAGAACAGCTCTCCTCAAAGTCACCCAGTTTTTGTTCAAGGACGTTAAACATGTAAAACTTAGTGTCAGACCATCCACAATGATTGCATGGAACAGCAAGAGAGCAAAGCAGATGCATCTCAGTCACTTGATGTCAGAAGATAAAATTCCAGCACTTGAACTACTCTGGCAGATAGATTTATGTACAATGATGAATGATTCTTCCTCTTTCTGTGAAGATATGGGAGAGGTGAATTCACCTCTCCCAGGGGTCATGAGTTACTTTTCATAGCATGAACAGTGGAAGATGAAGGGCACAGCTGAAGATCAAATGGCTGCCAAAGCCAGAAACAAGATCATGGTTCTTCACTTGTTTACAACAGCAACACCTCCTATGAGAGAACTGCTGCAGGAGTGCCTGGTTAACATGTGAATTTGTTTCTGGGACAGAGTTCAAGTCACTGAAGCATTACATGGAAACTCATTTTAGTTTCTTATGCTAGGTAAAGAAACCACTTTTCATAGTTGGACTAGCCCATTGCCACTCTGGCAACAGAAGAGTTTCAAGTCAATAATGACTGGCTTTAGCAAGTGCTGCAGCACCTCAGTGACTGACAGAAGCATTTGGAATATATTTGGGACATACATTGGACCTTGATAACATTTAAGATGTATCAAAGAAAACGGTGATTCTACTGTGTAATACATTGTAGACACTTTCATTAGACAGCTAAATGACCAAAGCTAAGTGGTAAGCTATGCAAGTTCATCAGGTAGATTCCACCTCTGGGGTAATAATATCCAGTTTTTAAGCTCTTTTGTTTTGGTCCTTGACCAAAAAATTTACGTGCTGAGCATCAAGGCTTATATAAGCTCTCAGCATTTCTTTCAAGTTTGCACCAAACAGCATTTAAGCCACCTAAAAATCAGGTGGTGATACCCAGTTTGCACAGCACTGTTTCTGTTGTTTCTCCTCCCCAGGATGAGATACAATCAGATGTAAATTGAGTTCAAAACAAAAGAAGTTAATAGTTCCATGTGCAATAAGACATTTTCAAGGGAAAGCTATGCAGCAGGCCTTGAATGTTCTCCCCTCTGATCCTATTCTCCCCAGCATCACCCTGTCCTAAGCTCAGCATGGTATGTACAGCAATGTGCAGAGACCAGGGACTCCAGCACACAGCAGAGCCACGGTGCTGGAGCAGTCTGCAATGAAGACTGGTAATGGGATGGGAACCCAAAAAACGCTTAAGCTCGGATTATTTCCTATGAAAAAGACCGTACAATTCTCATGGTACATCAACAAGATGGACTGGTATGCCAACTAACTTCTATTTTAATATTTAAATTATAACAATACAATAACTAGAAAAGGTCAGTGCTTCAAGTGACAGGTTTTGCCACTTTGATTCCAATATTTTTCCAAAATAAAGATGCGATTAGATCTACACTTGAGCATCAGTAGTGCAATACAGTATCCTTTCCTGAATAAAGGAGCTGAGGTTTATCCACAATAAAAGCTTTAAATAAGGTAGATTGTTGCCATTTATATATCAATTCTGTATGTTTGATATAAAATATATTGGGAAAGCTTCAACTGACTTATACAATCTACATTTGGCTAAAGCTCCACATAAGCAGCATCAGTGGAAATGAACATCAGAGGTGTACTTAATATAAAACACTTTCAAAACTACTCAGCAACGAATGACAGAAGTTGGCTAAGAATAACTGAACATCTGAGGTGTGTACCAGACAAAAAGAATGGACCCTGTGGTTACTTGCACTATTTTAATGAAGTAAAAGAAATGCAAGGTTTAGTCCACTTCCATTTCTCCGGGGGGTTTGGTCTGCTGAGGGTTGTCCTTGGCTGCTTCGGGCTTTGTTTCAGCAGCGCTCTGTCCGTTCACGGGCCCGTTGTGCTCCCCGTTAGCTTTGGCCTGCCCGTCACTGGGAGGTTCTATCTTCGGCTTGGGCTTGGACAGAATGGGGTTACAGAAGCTGTCCAATTCCTAGTTGTGACACAAGTGAGACAGCAAGGTCATTTGGTGGCACAGCAACTGCACTCAACTACAATGCCTCTGATTTGTATGGTCCCGAACTGTCACCATGATATTTCAGGAAAAATCCCTTCACCAGGATTTCTTCTCCTGGGAAGCTTCAGCCTCTCCCTGTTTCCTCCTCTGGAATGTGATTTGGAAAATTATTTACCCAGCATGTGAATTATTTTTAATTAATGACCAATCACAGCCAGCTGTGTCAGACTCTCTGGTCAGTCATGGGTTTTTATTATCATTCTTGTTTAGCCTTTTGATGTCTCCTTTCTCTTTCTTTAGTATAGTTTTAGTATATCATATCATAATATAATAAACTTATAAGAACTTGGAGTCAATTCTCATCTCTCACCTCACAACACCGCAACACCTAATGGCCTGGAATGGCATTGTCAAGGACCAGACTTCTCTATTCTGCCAAGTCTACAAACTTCAAAAAATGCCTTTCACTACCTGAGGAGCTTCTGATTTGTTACAAACCTGTATGGCAACCCATTCTGTAGAAAACTGGTGCTGTAACTCAGGGTATTTTAAAAAGGCTCGTGCAGAAATACTACTGTAAATCAACAGCCAGCACTGAACAGTGCTGTAACTGCTGCCCTCTCTGTATAGATCTTTTAATAGCTTTAAAATCTCTGCAGATGTATAATTCTAGCTCAGATCTAGGCTAAAATCTGGTTCAGGTAAAACTGATTAGAATGCAACAAGTACAATTATTTTTTTTTACCTTGGATTTTGCTAGTATTTCTGCCACTTTGACAACTGGATCCTGAGTTAGACTGAGTTTGTTCTGAGCATTCATTTTGCTGTTCAACCAATTCATAGCCTCATTAATGTACTTTTCAACTTTCTCCATCTCAGCAGGATCTAGGTGGTCGTATTTTTCATCCTAAGGAGAGAGAGAGAGGTAGGTATATTTGTATCACCAATTAAAATATGCTGCTCACCCAATTAAGTTAATCTTTGAAGTTACAGAAACACCAGTAACAGCTGTAAGTTGAGATCCATTTCAGGTGGTACCAGCCACCATAAAACACATAAATGTCTGATTTATGTTCTCGCGAAGCAGCTCTTCCTGCTAGCAATGCTCAACAAGTTGAAAGCTCTCAGGAGCAGAAGGACAACAGTCCTTCTAAAGCAGTGTAAGAGGCAACTTTACAGGATTTGCTTAAACACAAAATACTCTACAGCCAAACTCAAAACACCTACAATCAATTGAAAAGCTAAAGCATGTGGCTTCACCTTATTTTTGTATGCTTCTACTGCTTTCATAAGGAGCTGAATCTTCTTCCCCAGCTCATTTAGAACTTTTGGTCTCTCTTCATGTTCCATGCATCTTTCCTGAATAGGCTGTCCAAATTTCTGCAATGATAAGCACCAAGATCTTTACAAAACACATATTTCCTTTAGTCTGCTCTAAGAAAACAATGCAGCATGGGAAGGAAGGCCTTGAACTCCTTTTCTCACCCCTTCAAAGAGCCAAGTCTTTGCATATTGCTTTAGCCCAACAACAACAAAAAAGCAGAAGTTTAAACACAGGAATAGTGACTGTGCTTTCTAGGGTTGGTATTTTGCTGTATTTTGCAAAAAGACCATTTGGAACAGAAACCAGTTTGGCTTTAAGGGGTGCTTTAATTTTTAAGAAGTTAATCTGTAAACAATCTAATTCTATCCACTGTTGGATTTTCCCTTCTCTTGAATACTGGCATCCAGGCAGTTGCCTGGATCTACACTGCTGTTTCCATTAGTTATTGCCCCCCTTGAGGAAATGTGACTGGAGAGCTGGAACCCAAGGGCTAGACACATATTTCAACTTCCAATAAACTAGGTAGTTATTCATCAGAACTCACATTTTTTCCCCATTAGATCCTTAAAACCTGAAGCATTTAGGGGGTGATTGTCATTAATAATCAAATGAAACACAGGAAGCTACTGTTAAAGCACTCCAGAGCCTTTATTGTTGGATATTAGACCCAAAAATTGGTCTTACTATACAACTAAAGAAGATCACTGAGAACAGGGAAAACAGAATATATATTATGGAACACATTCCTCATTACCCAGGAGTGCAGTCAGACTACTCAAAAGCCTCTCTCAGATTATAAGAAGTCTGACAGAAAATTCCCATAGCAATTAAATCTATTATCATTAGTGACAGTCTGCTTCATTTCAACCTTCTTCAAATTAGGAACACAACTCACATTAAACTGTACTTCTAGTTCTAAATATGACTGAGTTTTCTAGAAAACAACTTAAAACCTTACCTTTAATTCCTGAAGCTTATCCATGTATACTTGTTTTGGCTGGTCCTCTCCATCTTCATAAAGCCAGTTTTCTGTGTCCTCCAACATCAAGGTCAGCTTGTTTGAGTCCTACAAAGCAAATTATGGACACTCCAAGTCAGAAAGGAACACATCAAATGAGACTTCTCTCCCTACTCAAAAGAGGACTGCTGCATCAGCTTAAAATATTCCAAGTGAGAGTGAAGGAAAACAGTAATTAACAGACTTCAAAGCCAAGATTTTACAGTGATGAGAGAGGCAGGACAACCCTACTCATGTGATTTGCAGGTGAAGTTTACCAGAGTTATAAAATCAGTCCTGAGGCTATTTAAGGCACTCCATGCACCTCTGAAGAGTGTTCCATTATTATCTGTTAATTTCCTTTTTATTCCTACCCACTCATGCCCTTCAGAGCCTCGTGGTGATCTGTCCCACTTTCCTGTGCTGACCATAGGGTTTTCACTTTCTGCCTGCATCCCTGACCCTTCCTTGCCACCGAGGAGCTTCTCAGACAGTAAAGAACTCTGCAAGTCACATGTCAGGTGTAAACATTAACCTGAGCTTCACTGCTGGCAAGTCAAGCCATCTCCTCTTCCAAAACTAGTCCAAGAGACCCCTGCAGCCTCCACAGAACCCACACTCAAAATTCATCAACACAAAGGAACTCTTCCCAACAGCTGAAACATCTAAGCACGTCTTACTTCTTCAGTGATGAATTTCTCAAAGGCTCCACACAGCTTATCTCTGAATTCATACACATATTCTTCAACAGCATTCTTAGCATCATTTCGTTCCTTCTCAAGCTTGTCTTGCATCATCATCTTCCCCTAGGGTGGAGAAAGGAACACTGAAAACTGAAAGCATTTTTAAGTGTCAAGCTTAGTGACTACTTCAAATTGTACCAGAGAAGATGGCAAAGGCCTGATAATTCACAATTACTGCTAAAAATGTTCACCTCTGTAGAAGTCATCACTACAAGCACAACCAGAATGGGCTAAGTTTAGTCCAGAGAAATTGAATCATTTCACCAAAAACCAAAACCTGCTACAATTATGGGCAACTTCCTAAAGAATTCTAAATTAGATAAGTCAAAGATTGCAAATATTTTTAGATAGTTATTTTCAGTGACATTAATTTGAGCAGTCACCTCTTTATGCTGCTTACCTCATTTTCTATATAGGAATTGATCAGATCTTGTCCCAGCTGCCTACAGAGGCTTGCCTGTATAGGGAGGTCAATACTCTTAACTTTTGTTTTAGCCTTTGGCTGGGAGGGATGATCTTGCTTTTCTCCAGAAGCCGCCTATGAAAAGAGTGACACTACTAAGAAACTTCCAGGAATCTTAAGTATTACTACATTTGTGATCAAAAAAAAAAAAAAGACAAATGAAGCTAGTTAAGACAGCTACAAATTAATCTTATGTAAATTAAGCTCCTACTTATTTCTCTGTATTGAAAAATCACTATTAACCTTAGTTTGGAACTGAACAGGTGAAATTAATTTCTTTAAAGAACCGTTAAGTAAACTTGTACAAAAGCTTAAAGCACTGCATATTGTTCTTCACAATGTTTCCTAATCTCCCTAAATTCCATCTTCATCATAAAACCAGGTTAAACAGCAGAAACCTATTTCAAAATCTTAATCATGCTTTGTTGAAAATTAAAGTGCTATGGTAGGATTCCTTACTTATCCATTTCAATACAGCCCCATGTTTTCCAACTAGCAAAATCATTTAAGTGTGAGAGTACTGGGCTAAAAATGTCCTATCAATATTGAATACAAACCTTTGTTTCAGTTCCAGCATTTTCAGTTTCCTCATCTGCCTGGTTCTGTTGTTCAGCTTGACTTTTCTGCACACCTTCTTCTTGATCAACCTGCATTTTATCCTGCAGAGAGTTGCATAACTGAATGCAAAGGTTTGCTCTAAGATTGAGGACTGATATCAATTACAGTAAATCCTAGACAACATATGAACTTCACAATCAATCTTAAAAATTTATGGGTCACCATGTTTAAACAGGCATTTTGATGTACTATTTGTATTTGTAGTATTTGTATTTATAACTTGCAAATTAAATGAAAATTCTACTCTGCTGCTTGATGTTGCTGTCTGTCCCCACTACATAATTACACTAAGCCTTGTGAAATACTCACTTGAAATTAGAAACAAATATATATAACACGAAATCAAAGAACATTCTAGCAACACACCACCAACACAGGAAACAACAATGGATTCTCTATGGAACAGCCAGAACTCTGACCTCCTATAATTTCTGACCCAAACTTTTAAAGTTTGCAACCCAAAGCAGAAGTAATTTAATCACTGCAATTATTACCTGCATCTGTCTCACAAGACTGTGAAATCAATAAAAATTAGCTTCTGTAGTGGCAGCCTCTTGGGAGTACATGAGCAACTATCTTCCCTCCTTGTCACCCAAAATAAAGAGAGCCTGACTTAAATTTTTCAGTATGTTAAATTCAGAATAAGGCATAAGTGATAAACTATCTGATTGGTAAATTACAAGTGCAGATCACTTGGTTTAAGTAATACAGCTCCATGTCACCACTGAAAAACACTTTTAATGACACAGTAATGGGTAAGCCTGATGTTTTCAGGATGATTCTAATGCTCACAGATCCAGAGCATTAATAACCAACAAGCTGTAGCTAAGGTCTGAAAGGTCCAAGATTGCCACCATTTACAAGGAATTTGTATTTCTGGATTCACTATGCATGTAGAATAATTTACTACTAGTTCTGCAAAAAAAAAAAAAAAAAATTGTTTAAAGGATTCCAAACTAGCACAGGTGCCTATGTTGTAGTTTAAAGTGGAAAACAAGACTGCTTTGACTAAATTTAAAGGTTAGTCACCTGAGAGTAGGAAAAAAAGTATTATCTGAATCCTCACTTGCTGTTCTTACTGTTCACACAGAAAAGCCAACAACTGGAAGGAACTGCTTTGCCTACAGGAAACAGCTAGAGGGGATAACAGGACACACAGACAAGACAAACCTCCTCCTCAGAGTCGAGGGGATCATCCTCAATACTGAAAGGTAATTGCTGACAAGCACCATTGTGAAACAGAAGATGTGTTAGATGAATGAAGTGCTACAAAAGGAAAGCCTGAGCATGGAAGCAGCTACTCTCACACTGAATTCAGCACACTCCCAGTAAGCTCCACAGGCCTCTTACACTAAATGCCAGCTCCAGCACTTCCAACCTTTGCTCATTTGATTACCAACACCACGTATGGAGCACTTGCCCATAAGGATCTGCATCATGCTCAGCAGTTCAAATATGCCCACATTCCTGGAAAGCAGCACAGTGTTTAAGAAGTTGCTTATAGCATTTATGTAATGCTAGCTGTGTAACCATTTGCTCTAATTCCTGTAGAATATCCAACTAAGGTGGGAGAAGCTAAGGCCAAATCCTAGGAGAAAGGCTGACAGGGCCAGTGCTAGTGTTGCTGTTTCCAGCTTCAAAGTGGCACCCAGACCTCAACTCTGCACTGCAAGGGGGGCACAGCTGCACCCCCCTGGGAGCTACTTCCAAGGAGTCAGTGCAGTTTTCTATGTATAAGGAAATACCATATATTTTTTACTCATTGAAAACATACTTTGGGAGGAAAAACCTTTAGAATTAGAATTAATTTGCCAACAGATCTCATTAAATACACTGCCTTTTGCTAGCAACATTAGATAATGCTAAGACCAGTAGATGATAAAAACAATGATAGGACTACTTCATTATTTTTTTAGGATCCGTTTTCCATTCTTTGTTCTTATTGCCACACTTCAGCAATAAACATGAAGAAACGTGTGACATAACCAAAGAAGTAATTTAAGGGTGGAGAAGCAGTAACCATCAGAAGCCAAGCACAGCCATTTACCCTGCAATTATCGGCTCTCATTGTTGCCACAATGACAGTGAAGATGTTTACAAGCTTTACATACCAGCTCCTCATCTCTGCCTTGGTTCTTACTTGCAGACTCGGTGTCCATGGGGGTGTCGTTGTGCTCCCCCTCGACGCTCTGCTTCTCGATGATGGACGCGCTGGCCACGCTGAAGAGCCCGTGGATGTTGACTCGCACTTTCACCTTCACCTTGGAGTTGTCGCCGTCGTGCTGGGGACCCACGTTCTGAATAGTGAAACGCCCTTGGGAACGACAGAGGTGGCTTTAATTGTTGTCCCAGAATGCAGAGGAAGAGGGGAAAAAAAAACCCCAAACACATTCCTTTAAGGGTGTTAATTTAAACAGCAACTTTACTGTTTGGAAACTTTCTATTTAGCTGATAATCCTACAATGTAAACTGCAGGTAGATAAATTAAAAGCTGCTTCCCCGATTATTATCAGTTCACTGATAATTAATAAGATGGTTTTGCTTTATCTGTATTCATAAAAAAAAGACAGTACTTTACTAGGTGTTCTACTTCTCTGTTGCCTTCTGTAACCACCACACTAGAGAAACTACTCTGATTTCATCTCAAATGGTTTCTTTTGTCCACGTAACTCAAACTTCACACTGAAAAATAAAACGTTAACAGAGATAAAATATTCTGCTCAAATTTGATAACATGGCTGCACTACACTTTTTGGAAAACAAATAGTGCTTATCAACTTTCTGAAAGCAGTGGGGTTGATTCTCTATTTTGCAACTTGCTGAAAATTTAAGTGTAAATGATACGCATATGTAAAGGAGAATGTTTCTTCCTCAGGACCACAGACTTCTTGCATAGACAGCCAAACAGATAGCAGCAAATTTGTACCTGATTCACAAATCAGTGAATAGAACAATGAATAAGGACCCTGAGGAGTGTACTAATAACTGCAAAAAGAGTAGCATTAGCTAACAAGAAACTTAATTATGCCATCTAATTCTTTAGATTCTACTACAGATGCTTAAACTGAGGAAACACTTGTATTTTATATACTCAGATTAACAGAAAGAGACATGACAGATAGCATAAGACAAGTTATCTGTCCAGACAGGCCACAGCTCCTTTGATCCAATTTCTTTGAGAAATACAGGCTGGCAAGTACATAAGATCCTAATCAATTTTATAGAGACTCAAAGAACCAGACAATAGAGCACTAAACTCTTGGTGCCTACTTCTTTTGAAGCATTCAGAAACTGTAAAGATAGACAGAAGGATGAATGCAGAATTTTTTTTAGGCATGTCAAACAGAGATGTCAATAAGGTTTGCTCACTACATTTAAATCAAGAAGCCTGTGCTGAGCCTTTCTAAAGAACCTAAGCTTTTCTGTAAGCTAGAAAATATGGAAATAACATATCTAACAAGAAAGGGGAACCACTTTTTCCTGTATCAATAGGAGTTAGGGATGGAGGTTTTATTCCCATGTCCTTACCTATTCTGGAATCAGGATAAGGCACTTCTTGTGGATGTGTATAATAAGCTTCCAAGTCAAAAGGCTCTTTCTTGTGGAAAGTAATTACTTTTGAGAATGGAGCAGCGTGGTTCTTACTGAAGACTTCACACTCCCTACAGCAAAAAGCATTAGATAACCTTAAACCTCTGAGCATAACTTCATGGATAATCAAAGTCAAGCTATGTTAACAATCAGCAGCCCTTCTGATGAAGCAACTGAGTGATTTGGTTTAAGTCAGTTTTTAACAAGAGTTGGAGGTTGAAGGCCTCTAGGTCTCAAAGCTGAACTCTGCATTTTATGTCACACTTATTAAAAATAAGGCAACTTCATCCCAACATTTTATTAATATTTCCAATCGTTAAGCAGTAACCGGAACCCAAAAGGTAAAATGCTAAAAATGAAAATTAGAATTTCAACATTTTTCTTTATATCCAAACACACACTGTTTTGTAGGCACTGTACAACTTACCCTGTTCCTTCTTCATAAGATGATTTCCATCTCAATGTTATGGAGTAAGGAACAACGTCTGTGATGGAAAACTCACGCACTTTAAAAGCTGGAGAAAGAATTGCACACTAGGGAGAAAAGAAGAGACCAAAAATTCATTATATCCATGTAGTTAAATAAATAGCAAGTGCAAGAATTAATACTTATCATATAGGTCATAAGGAGGTCCTGCTCATCACAGACTTTTTTTTTTTAACAGAAACTTCCTAGAATTAATTGAACTGAAAGACTTAACTAAAGGAATAAATGTTATTTCCTAAGTGATTTTCAGTAAAGATATCCAGCAAAGTATGGGTAGTGACAACACAGAAGTAGACCAGCAGAATTTGGGTTCTCAAATTTAACAGGTCTTTTTAACTAGCCCATCCTTCTAACATGACACAGCAGCAAATTAATGAATGTAACAGAATAATTTCTAATATGGTCACTGTCACCAATTAGTGCAAGAACAAGTAAGACTCTGCATCTTGTCTCAGCTGCAGTACCTTTTGCTTGTGGTTAGCTGTATTTCATTAGTACATTTTGTTAAAGAAGCAATACTATAGTTTTATTTCAGGAACTATACCTGCAAGGCACAGCCTCTTGCAACAGCTTCATCAGCATTTAGCGTGGTGCTTATCTCTTTACAGAAAAAGTTAGAGATCTGTTCCTTCACTGCTGGAATTCTAGTAGCCCCACCTACTATTTCTATACTGTAGATATCTTCACGCTGAAGTTCTAGAAAAGAGAGTGCATGCCCTTAAGTTATCATCAAGGTATCAGAAAGCTATCTTTGGACAAAAAAGAAGAGAAAAATAGATAAAAGTTCTCTTATTATCTAGACACTGTGACAAGCATTGAATGTATTTCATGGTTGAAAAGATCTTAAAAACTCTTTGTCCCTCTGTAGGCTACAAAGTTTTCTAGTTGCATAAACCTGGGAAATGCAGAAGCCAAGCATCAATGAGAACAGCTGTTCTTTAAAGTGTGTTGTTCATGCGCATCCCCTTTCTGCTCTGCATGAACTCAGAAAGGTGAAATTGGGTCTTCTGCACTACTGGACAGTATCTCACCTCTCCCAAACAAAACGAAACCCAAATAGATCTCATTTTATATTTGGCTGAATTTTACTTGCCAGAAGAGAAAAGAAAACCTTTAAAGCCAATATATGTAAAAAATAGCACATTGTGCTTGAAGGTTAACTTTTTGATTCTGGAATCAGGATATGTGTATGAAGCCATCTCAAACAACTGTCAGTCCTTGAACAGCTCAGCTCAGCAGTTACTCAGGTTTTTAATTCCTGTATTTGCTAACGAGCCAAGTCACAAGATCAGAAATCTTCCCTTTTAGCTGAAGGTGCTGGAACTGGGGGCAAAACCTTTCCTGTTAAAGTCTACTTCACTTCTTTATACTACATTAGGCAAAAAAAAAAAAAAATTACTTTGTTATTGGCACATGCTTCAGGTAATTCAATTTAAGAATATACTGCCAAATTACCAGGTCAGTGAGGACATGTAAGTACCACATGGAACAGGCTGGCCAGAAAGTTGCAGTAAAGAATAATATCTTTTCCCATCATCATTTTGGTTTGGTTATTTGGTGGTTTGCTTTTTTTTTTAATAAATTCAGAGTGCCAACCTTTTCCATGACAGGGTGAATGAGGGTCAATAACCAAGGCTGCAGAGTAGCATGTGCACTAAATGAGGCGGGAATGGGATCATGCATTCATGGCAAGCATATGAATGGAACTTACATTTAACTTTTCAGTATTTAGCTTTGCAATTCTAATAAATACAAAAATACATCGAAAAGATAATCATTAAAGAGATCAGGAATGACTGGATTACTAGCAGCACCTCAAGTAACTTCTACTTACTGGCTTGATCCATGGCTGCTCTTAGAGGAGGCTCCACTCTGGCCAGAAGGGCAGCACACAGCTGCTCGAACTGAGCTCTGCAGGGCAGGGAGAGTGCTTGGTGTTACCAGGCTGCTCAGAGACCACAACCCCCTGGCCCTCAGTGGGAACACCACCCAGTACCTGTTCATCTTACTGGAGACATCCAGGTCGTTCATGAAGCACTCGATGTTGAGGGGAAGGTCGGACGCGTTGGCGCTCATCAGCTTCTTGAGCTTCTCACATTCCTGATACAATCGCAGCAGGGCTCGGGGATTCTCTTTTACATTCAGCTTGTATTTTGTCCTAAATTCTTCAGAGAAGTAATCTACCAAAGCCTCATCAAAATTCCTGCCACCTACGAAAGGGTCAAAGGTAGTGGCCAAGACCTGGCAGAAGACAAAGAAGGAGATCAGAACTTATCAGACAAGGTTTGTGCTGTGTCATTTACTCAGCATAGCAAGGAGTGCCATCACCGCCTTCCACATAGCTTCAGATGGCATCTGGCTACCAGAGACAGGCCCACAAAAGCACTCAGCCTTTAGCAGGTCACAGACAAAATGTCTCCAAACCAGGAAGCAAAGACTGTTCAGTTTTGGATTCAGACTTTGAACTGTCAGGGATGGCACAAACCCCCCCCCCCCAACATCTCAGACAGACTCAAAGACAGTTCAAGAGTCTCCCATAAGTCAGGCAGTTGCACAACTGCAAGACTTAAGAAACTCCCTGAATATGCAAATCTTTCAGGGATATGACACAAAAACTGTGCAGTGTCCTTAATTATCAAGCACTTTCCAGAACACACTTTAGGATGCTACACTTCTGCATTTTAGAAAAACTTACTTGATGAAATAGCCAAAACGTAACAGAAAGGTTCTGTATTCCACATTTTAAAATTCTTTTCTATAGACATTTATTTTTAAAAAAATTAATCTTTTCACAGTGTAGTATTTTGAGTTTAAAATACTTCAGGCTTTTTATGTATGACTTAAAAGATTACCTTCAGTTTTCCCTTGTTAAAAGCACAGATGGAAACCTGATATGCAGAATGCCCCATATCTACAAAGACCACATTTCTTGGCTTCTCTTCCAAGGCTGGCAGATCTTGCTTGTATATTCCATAGGCTAATGCAACTGGAAAACACAACCCATGGAAGGTAAGGGGAAGGCACACACGGCTGCAGACCATGCATAAAAAGCACCACCAAGAGACAAACACTGCCCATATTCACCCTTTCTAAAGACCTTCCTAACTCTTATTAAGAAGTCAAAATCGTGTTGAAAACACATTTCTTTTATTGACAAGAGAGAAAGAGATGTCAAGTGAAAGTTTAGCACTAATAAAGACTCCCCCTGTGTTTCAATTCTGCTTGTAGCCAAATTAACACTGCAATTTGTGAAACTGCACAGATTAAGACTCATGCCTTCACCTCTCCCTTGAAATGCCTTAGCTTTGAAAAATTCAAGCATGCCCAAGAGATAAAGGAAATGTTTTGAAGATTCATTTACACAAGTCTATGATTTTACAACTAGCACTCATTTGGAAAGCTTTTTCAGACTTTCTAAAAGCAAAGAGAATCAAGGAAAATAAAAATTACTGATTTAAGCAGCTCCAACTTTAGTCTCCATGAAGTGTTATGTGTTCTATGCTCTACCTTAGAATTCACCAGAACCAAAAGAGGGGAGTAAATTATAGATAGGGAGTAAATATATAGGGAGTAAATTTATAGAAATATAAATATATAGGGAGTAAATTTATAGAAACAGTTGTGCCATTGCTACAGGACTGACACAAGTTTAAGCACAGATCCCAGGTTTATTTCCAAAGGTATTCCCAAGTGTGACTGTGCTCAGGTTAGCAAACCTCAGCTCTCATGGTGCCTCCCAAGCACTGCACACCACCCCACTGCTGTGTTTCCAGTTGCCAAACTGGAATGGGCAGTACTAGCCTGGACAGCTCTGTGCCAAGCTCCCAATTGTGTAACAGCAAGGTGTCATTCAACAGCCTCAAAGGACAAAAAAAGTCCTGGCCCTTTACCTGCTGTAGTTTCATTCATCAGCTTCAGACAATTTAATCCTGCAATCTGTGCAGCTGCCATTACAGATCTTCTTTCAGCATCAGTGAAGAAACTGGGGACCTGTTTCCAAAAATAATGGCATTGGATATTATAGGATATGGATTTTTTAATTTAGAGTAGTCAGACTTGCCCATCAAGCTATCCTAAAAATGTCATTACCACAAGAAACTGTTATAAGCTAACCTCAAATTATTAGGCTGTCTGAATAAAACAGCTAGCTAATTCATTTTAGTGCATATTTTAATTAAAAATTCAAAATATGCCAAAAATGAAGTTGCATCCAGGGTTGTTTTAAATAAAGCAGATTTTAACATGCCAAAAAAAAATCCTGAAAATGTTTTCCTAGATTGTATGAATGAGTCTTTCCTCTTAAAATCATCACCAGTTCCTGGAAACACTTGTGCAGGACAAAGCCAACCCAACAAATACTCCCACAAGGCCCACAGTAAGTCACTGGCAGAAGCACTGCAGCCACGCTGGAATCCAGCTTGAACCTGCATCCCTTTTTCAGCTATCACTGCCACCACAGTGCCAGCTTCCAGTGTGCTCCAAGGTTCAGTGCCACCAAAAATAGCCACAGCACCATCAGAGCCCATTTAGGATCTGGCTGCAATCAGCTGGCACCTCTTCAGCAGACTCTTGAGTAGAGCTCCATTTTGTTGTGTGTTTTGTTGGCTACCACTGTGGGGCATTGCCAAGGATGCCTGGGTGTGTGGGAGGTATTCTCCCAGCTTAAGGAAGCAAGGAAAAAGATCAAAGCAGGTTTTTAACAGCTCAAGTACACAGCTTTCCAGTTCCCATGGCTCTGCCTGACAGAGAAGGGATAACTGCAATCCTTCATGCCCAAACTTCCCACCAGGGCCAGTAAACAAAGACCATGTGAAAAGCAGACACAGGACTGTGGATCCAACAAAATAAAACGACTTTTTCAAACAAAGCCAAGTGGTTTGGGTGTGTCACGTTATCAGCATGACCCTCAGATCCCTAAATTCAGCTGCACTACAACAGGGTTCACCCATGCAACAAGAAAGAAACTGAACAGGAATTTAGGAAGGTTCTTTGGAAGCAAGGAGGAAATGCTTGCACCTAGGACAGCTCCCATTTGTAACAAGAACTACAGGAATCAGAAATAGTGTCTGTAGCCCTTGGAGACAGACAGACTGCATCAGCTTAAGCACTGTGTCCTTTCTGGAAATACACTCTGCATTTAACAACCTTGTCATCTCCTCACAGATGCTTCAAGAAGGATTCTCATCTGGAAAACCTGCCACAAAGGGTGTCATTTTTGGGGATATGATTTCAATCTGCTATTTGAACCTCTTACCATGGTATAAATGGTCCTAGCTTGCATAAAGCTGCCTATGGATTGAAATAAATATACACAACTTACTGAAATCACACAGTCAGCCACTGGTTTCTTCAAAGCACTTTCTGAAGTCTCCTTCAGCTTGGCCAGCAGCATTCCTGTGATCTGTTCCACTGCAAACAGTCTCTCTTCATCCAGGTACCTCACCTGGGACAGAGAATTGGGATTCTGTGATAAATCATCCCAACCATGCTCTCAAGATGTGCAATAATTATTCATCATAATTATTATCAATTATTAACTCATAATCATGAATTATTATTCATAATGTTGAGCCTTGAGACCCACAGAACACCAGGCTCTAGACACAAGTAACTCCCTGTCTTGATCTGTGCTCCCTACAACAAATCTTCAACAGTTCAGTTTGGGTTCTGTTTTGTTTTTTTTTTTTTTGTGGGAAGCTTAACACCCCACTTATCTCAAGGGACCATTCACAATGGTACAGTATTTCTGCTGCTGGTGTATTCTGAATTAAAAAAAAAAGCAGCAAAAAAAGAGCATAATATAAGTAGGATCACATTGTGCTATAACACAGGCTAAAAATAAAAGTTTTGGAGCAAGCCCAAGGAACATTTGCTTCCTGCAACAGTCACTCAAACACAGAAGGCAGGGAAGGTGTAAACCAGGCAATTCCAACAGTCCTGCCCTGCTCAGGAAACGTGGTTGAATCCTCAGCCTCCATGGGAGGTTCTGTGTCCTGAATTCCTAACAAGCTATCATCTCTCCAGCAATCTCAAGCACTCCTGCCACTTAGTTTGGAAGCAAATTAAAGATAACTTGTTCAAATTTCATATTCAGAGCATTATGTTGTTTTCCTGACACTTGGCCTCTGCATGTCTGATGGGAACTAATAATCTCACACTGTAATTATACAGATTTCAAGATAAATCTAGTAGGGCCAAGTGAAAAGCTCATGTGACTAAGGAAAACTAATATGATTGATGAGAAGCCTCAATGGACATCTTGGAGAAAGTACAGACTTTTTTAGAGACACAGGAATGTGTTCAGTTTTTTAAAGGAAAATGCAAGTGACCACAGAGGAAGTTTAGTGACAAGGGCCCAAAGTGCTCATCTCTACCACCACAGAGATTCCACCCAAAGCTCTCACTCACCTTTACTCCTACAGAGCCATTTGGCATCTTCTGAAGTTCATAGGGAAGCTTGGCCCTCTCAGCTTGGATGTAAGGATCTTCAAATGCTCTTCCATGCAGTTTTTTGAAGCCATGGACTGCATTTTTTACATTTGTGATGATCTGTGGCAAAGATATTTTCATTACCCATGACATTCTGATACAGAGGACTGTGCAGAAAGCAATTTTTCATGTTGGGCTTAATGCACACACTGACCTCTGATGAGCCCCACACATTCACTGAAAAGCAAAGTGTGAGAAGAGTGAAAGAATCACCTACTTTTTAATCTATGGCTCCTATTAGAAAAAATCATATGTACTTCTCTCTGTAATAACCATTAACTTGCTGCCATCAATTTTTCACTGTACTTTTTATTTTAGAGGAGCTTTCTGATACAGCATGAAATATTTAAGATCCTATATTGTTGCAGTGGCTGCCTGCAGGAACTAATGAAGTTATTACCTACATTAACCTTAAATGAACCTTCAACAAATTAACACATTTCCCTTCCTTTAAAGTTCTCCTCTAATTCTGATCCCATCTGGATGTAAAGCCTCCCCACATTTACTCTCTCATCAGTGTTTTAACCTAGTCATTTGCAGGACAGGCTTTTAACCAAAGAAAGAACCAAAACAAACAAATCCCAGCAAACACAATACTTAAAGCTATCAAAATAAACTACTACAGGACAATCTTCTCCAAGATGAACTTGTTTACCAGTTAAAAAAAGTTTTGGATTCATTTACCTGGCTCTTTGCTGCATTCCCGATGGCTCGGGTCTTGGATCCTAAAGATATACATGCTCTACGCAAAAAAAAATATAAAGAAAGAAAAGAATAAAAAAAAAAGAAAAATATGAAAATTTCAGCTTTAAAAGAAAATATCATAAAATATTTCTGTGGTACTTTAGAACACCCACAAAAATTGCAGCAGCAGGACATGGATGTGTTAAATAACAGCACTACTGCATGAAGCACCAGAACCTGAAGTGGAATTCTAGTTTTTTTGTTCTTTGTAAATTAGCTTAAAAACAGCAAGCAACTGCAACTGTTGCCATTTCAATTGCATTTAAGGAATCCTGTGAAAGCTGAGATGTTCCACAGTTCTTATCACGAAGGAAAGGCACTGATAGTAACTTCTGGGTCACAGGTTAAAACCTAAGAAGCCTGTGAGATTTCATTCAAACCCCTGAACTTTACCAGCCAGGCTCTCTCGACTCAACAACCCTTGAGTCTCACAGGGCCACATTCACACTCTAAGAGCTCTCAGCAACAACCCTAAAACAACAATTAAAAACCCACAAATCAAGGGAGCTGAACGAGCTGTGAAATGCTTCCATAGCTGAGCACTACCAGGTCCCTACTGCGAACCTGGGGACAGCTCCCTCCCAGGCACTACTGTAATCCACAGCTCCCTGCAGCTTCTTGGCTACCAAGGACACCCCCCTGGATCAGCAAAGGCTGCCTCAAGCCCCAGCCACCATCTGGCCTCTCAGCACTGCCTTTGGAAATGTTCTTTTCTGTTCTGGAAGTTACTAACACTGCATCCTCACATCACTTGAAATACAACTCTGCCCCAAAAGGCAACCGATCTGGCCACGATCATTCAGGAGCAACAGAGAAACTCAGATTTCACACAGCTCAAATGTGATTGTTTAATGCATGCATAAAGGTCACTCCACCACACTGCTTCCTGCCTCCCCTCTATCACTGAGGGCACAGCAATTTGGCAGGATTTTCTAGCAACCTCTTCTCTGTGACATCCAAAACCTTCTCCAGATGTAACCGCTGCAAACACACGAGGCATTCCCCAACATTTTCAAAGAGGCACAAACTTTTCATTTTCAGCTTGCACAACCAATTTTTACAATGTCTGATGTCACCACCACCCTAGAGTTCCCCAATTCCTCCTTGTGATAATTAGGGGAAGTCAGATAAACGAGCAATTTCCAAGGCAAGCAAATGATTTACAAACGAATGCTATTGCATCACACCTTTCCAGGGCAGGGATCTGCCTCTGCTCACAGCCAGCACAACCTGCACATTACCCCATGCAGAAGCAGCTCAGAGCCAGCACAGCTCCTGCCACAGGTTGTTTCAATTACTTCCAGCACAGGGGAATGGATGGTTTCTCCCTCCTGCAGCTGGGAAGAAGAGATGCCAAAAAAATAAATGTGCCCTCCTTGGCTCAAAAAAACCCAGTCGTTTCCAAGATTCCTTATTACATCATCTTAATTACAGCATGTGATCACATTAATCACACCTGGTGTGAAGTAAGCTATGAGCTATCAGCAACGGTGCTGTTTTCCCACAAAACCACAGTGGTGAGGCAGAGCACCTGAAAGCACCATTTGCCACGAGTTTAACGTGCCAGAAGCACTGGAAATGTGCTCAACAGCTCTGCTGAAGTTTTCTCCAGCTCAGGGAGAACTCAAGTGTCAGTTTTCAAAGAGACACAGGGCCAAAACCCAGGAAATATCAAAGTTCTACTGAAATGCATGGCTTACTGGCAGGATCTTTTCCCCTTCTTTGTAAAATGCTCCTGCTAAAGCTTTCAGGGTGATACATGGTTGTACTGACACTGGATTACAGAATGTAATTAACTAATAGCTAACTCAAGCACCTGCATGATGTGAGCACCTCCATAGGAATAAGTCTATTTAAATAAGTCCACATTCAAATAAGTTCATTTACTGAGCTGCTGTGTGCAAAAAAGTAAGTTCTGATAATTGAAGAATTAGATCTGTCTGTATCACTCAAATCCCTCTTGAAGTAAAGATTTAGCTACTATGAGAAACTTACATAACAATAATAACCTGTTACATTTCTATTTACCTTTGTTTGATTTCTCTCAAGACAGTAACACTAGAAAAGATGTTCCTCAAGGTTCCCTGTACTACTACATTTTGCGACAGAAAAGGTCAATGAAAATGTCACTTAAAGTGTGACAGGTACTGTCTTTAAGTGTATGTGCACCCCCCACATGCTGTAATTGCTAACTTGAACTTCTTTCATAATCACTTTGCAAGTGTCTTGGAAGTACAGATGATAAGACATTAGTGTAAAAAACAGCAAAGGCAGGTAAGCCTACCTGCAAAGAACACACTCGAAAAATAGCTAAAAATTGCAAGTGCTCTTCATCACAAGGGAGAAGGAAACTGCAGCTGCCTGAGGATTCGCTGGGCAACAATTTCATGGGATACTTTGCATTTGAAAGGCCAGAGAATTTCAGTTCTCACTGCATATCTAGTGCACAAGGATTATTACTTCCTGAGAGTTAAAATGAAAAGCATATTTATCTATATAGCAAAAAGAATTTTCAAGAGTATTCCCATTAAAACAGCAATCAACTTCTTTGTACTTTTAAAAGCCAACTTTTTAGAAAGCAAACCTACATTTCCCCGAGAGCAGGGCAGCAGTGCTGAACTTACTACAGTCTGGCACAGCAGAAACAGCTTTCTCTGTTGGCTCCAAGTCGCTTCATAAAAAGAGAAGCGCCATCCAACCCCCGATTTTTATGAGTGTTATACGAATCCCTGAATCCTCCTTCAAAATTATGCACAGATGGAGCTCTAAAAATCCTAGACGTATCCCATAGAAACAGAGGAGCAATATCTCCACCTACTCTTGCGTCTCCCATCTCATCACGGACGTTGCCCAGTGCCCCCCCCCTTCCCCTCCAGACCTCGGTATTCCAGGGCCAGCAGCTGCGGAGCAAGCACGAACAGGTTGAAAGAAAGGGAACTCATCGCGCCGCTTCCCCGCTGCTGAATCAACCTCCTCCTCCTCCTCCTCAGTCTCGCCACCACTCGTGTAATTGTTAATGGGAATTAACAATTCCCTGGCAGCCCTTCCGGAGCTGGGCGAACACGCTCACTCCAGGGGCAGCGGCATCTCCGGCTGCCCAAGAGCGGAGCCCTGCGAGCAGCGCGCCGCCCCAGGCTCCTCCGGCGGCGCAGCGCGGGATTTCAAGGGCACGCCGGCACCGCCGGGAGCCGGCACGCACCCCGCACACCCCGCTACCTCCCGGCACACGCGTTCCCGGCAAGGGGCTCCGCGCCGCCTCCCGGCTCAGCCGGCACCGCCGCGCCGGGAATCCCGCGGGGGGACGCGCGGGCAGCCCCGGCGGGCGGGGCCCAGGCGCGCCGCTACTCACGGGGTGCAGCGGTCGCTGTACTCGTTGGCGATGGTCTCGATGCCGCCGCTCCGTGCCACGCCGATGTAGCAGTTGAGGAAGCCGAGGTCGATGCCCACCACGGACATGGCTGCGCCTGGCACTGGCTCTGGCGCTGGGACCGGCACTAGGGCTCCGCGCCCGCCGCTCCCCCACTGCGGAGCGCCGGCACCAACCGGCAGCAGACCCGCCGTGCGCAGGCGCCGCCGGCGGGAAGCCCGCCCGGCCCCGGCGCCGCCTCGGCTCTTTCCGGCAGGGCTCGGGAGGCGCTGCCCTTCCAGAAGGATCTGGAACAGGAGGGATGCGGGCGAGAGGGGAGGGAGCAGCGCCGCCCAGAGCGGCAGAGCGTCAGCGCTGCGCAGGGACCGCCCCGGCCGCCTTAAAGGGTCCGGGCAGCGCGGCTGGCCCGTGGCTGTGGGCGCCACACAGGCCGAGTTAATGAGATTAGAGCAATCCCAGCAATTAGTGCAGAGCGGCCATAGGGGCCATTGGTACGGCCGTGCTGGCAGCGAGCCGCCCTGAGGAGCCGCCGTGAGGGGGGGCGGCTCCTGGAGAGCCCCAGAGGGCCGAGGTGCGGTGTGTGAAAAATGCGTGTTTTGTGATTGACTTTGCGCAGATATTAAAAGGAATATCATATGTGTTACGTTAGAAAGTTATGGTGGATTAATTTTTCAAAAAATCTCTTATCAGAAGAAACTCTTCCCGCCTCACTCAGCCATGAAGACGGCATTAGGATTAAGAGGAAGAAAGTGACGCTGACCAGACACAATCCTGTGTTTGGAATTTATGCATTATGTATGAGGTGCATGAATATGCAACAGGTTATTGTTTTTAAGGGTTAATCCTCTGTTAACGTGGGTCCTTTTTTGTGCTTATGTTGCCCAGAAAGAGGTACCTGGACCATCCGTAACAATTTGTTCCTATTGTCTCATAGTGTCCTAATCACCACTGTTCCGGTTTTTATTTCTCTAATTATATCACTATTTTTATAACCATTTTATTACTATTAAACTTTTAAAACTTTAAAAACAAGCGATTGGCGTTTTTCACAGGTGGAAGCCCAGCTAAGCCCTGGCAGCTGTGCCCTCCACAGAGGTGGGCACGGCTCTGGGCGCCTCCTGGGCCAGGGACAGGCAGAGTTTGGGCCTCTGCTCCTTCATCCCACCCATTGCCAACGCCTATGGAAGAGATATCCCCAGCTGGGCTTGGGCCCTGTCTATTCCCAGAAACAGCCTTGTTTGTTTTCTTTCCCTGGGGAAAAAAGTCAACTCGAACCCCAAGTGTCTCTGCTCACCCCACCTTGTGTGGGTATCGGATATTTATGTTTTGAAACTCCATAAAATAAACCTGCAGGCTGGAAAAGTTCCCCAAGTATTTATTTGCTTCTAAAAATGGCACTGTTTCACACAACAATGTGACGTCTTTGTGACACAGCATGTGACACTGCACTGCACGGCTTTGTTCCACTGGAGAGATTAAAAATAAGCACAAAACAACTAAACTAGTTTAACATCCCTGTCAAGAGGCTTGATTATCTCTCCCATTTATCACGGTCTCAATGGTCTACTCAACAACCAGAATTTTCCTAATGAAAACATGTTCTTTTCCTCTAAAACCTCCGGAGGCAAGAGAAACCACTGGTACACAGAATTATTTGTAACACAACTACTCCACCTGATTTGATTATCTCATTTTTACTTGGTAGGTTGAGGATCAGAAAGGCAAACCAGGTCCAGTCCCCTCTACAGTAGCTAGGCAGGCAGATGTCCAGCTCCAATTCCTGTTCTGCTCTTTCCATCCCAGTTAGAAAAAAGGTGGTTCAGGGTATGGCAGCACCACTTGAGGCTGACTCTGACTGGATAGAAACCTCGGGGGCAAAGAGATTAAATGCAAATGTTCCTGTGTGGTAGTGCAACCCCCAGCCAGCTGGTTTGAAGCTGCTCTGGGGAACAGCAGACTTGTGTGAACATTCCTGACAGCCACCAGAAAGTTCCAATGGACTTTTTATTTGCTTTGTGCAGAACTGGGGATGAGTACAGGCAGGCTGAGCCAAACTCCTGGAGGCTTTTCCTAAAAGACATCTGTGTGCTTCAGTGTCATGCTGATGCCCAGCCTGTGAGTGTGAACAAAACTCACTGCAGCCAGATGAGGCACAGACTGAGCACAGCCCCCTTCTCATCATGGACTGCCACTGTAGCAGTCTTGGGACTGAGGTTACCCCAGTCTTTCCAGCTCTTGGCCTGTGGATCACATCTGGTATTTTAGCAGCTCAGAAAAAAATAGTTGTACAAATTCCATGAGCCAAGGGTTTCATATCAAACTTAATGGCTGGGGTGAAATCTTAGGAACACTGCTGGGCTTAATTTCTTTGAAACCAGACATTTAAATGCCTACTAAATGCTTCTTTTATCCTAAGTTATCAATACTCCACAAGGTTTGGTCTTTCCCTCTTGAAAATTATTACCTCAGAAATAAGAGTTTTCTCAATGTACAAGCTAAGATTTTTATCCTCAGTACTGAGAAGGATCCTGAGCCATTTTAAATTTTCTCAAGAAATACTTTACTAAGTGTTCTAGGCCTCTGTATGCTTGGCTCTTTGTATTTTTGGGCTGTGTTTTGGCTAAAAATGCTGCCAGCCAGGTAAAAGCCTTTTCAATGTTGTTTTAGTATGAAAAAAAAGGAAAAAATGAGAAATTCAAACAAGAAGCAAGTAAGTATTTTCTTGGATTCCTTGGTCTTTCTGTAGTGAAGAACACTAAGGAATTTTTCTCCTAATGGATCACTCCAAAGGATCTTTTGACCATTAAATATTTATCTGGTGTCACACTCTATTAGCTGGTACCAATGGCTAAATTTAGAACAGCTGTGATCCTTCTTCTGATGCTTTCTTAAAGCTTTACTGGGCAAGTAGAAGGCTTAGGAATTAAATGAGGTCACTCCCATCCTAAGGGTGCTCTGAATTCTTTCAGTGCTGTTAAAACTTGCACAGCTCATTTTTTTCCTTCTTTAGTATGAGTAAAATAGTTTTTTACCAAGTAGATTGCAGTTGATTAGTGATCAATAGAACCCTCTAAAACATTTTAAGGGCTGTATTAGGAACCAGCACTGTTTTTTTGTCTTCACTTACAAAAAACATGCACTCTTTTTTTTGGGACAGACAAATCCAAATCCCTAATTATATTGGAGAGAAGACACTTTTAAAAAAAATTAATATTAATATCAATTATTATTAATTAAAATATTAATATTTCAGAAAGTTATCCCATCTGGAAAACACAGCCTCTAAACTGGAGAAGTAACAGGTCATATATTTAATTGAAGGCCTCCACTTGGATCAGAATAAGCAGCATGACAAGAAGTTGTTAAAATCATACCAATCAGCTTCATGTGTGCCTTCAGAACAACATGAACAACACAAGGATCACTCACAAAACACATTCATATACCCACAACACATATACATCCTCTCATTCTTGTATTTTGTGCTAGTAAACCCATTACCTTACTCTAAATTAATATAATTTGTGGTATTAGTCATCTTGATACTCTTCTCTGTCCTAGTAGCAAATATGACCAGAAGCAGAGGCAATTCTTTGGCAAAGCTTCAAGAGGCACAGCACTTTGAAATAAAACCAGCATGAACTGCTGCTCAGATAAAGCATAAAACAGTGAAATCACCTTTAGTCTGAAAGGAAGACATCAGTAGTGCTAATGGGGTAAACCTCAAGGTTTGTGATATTTAGGACAGATTACCAGAGGTATGCAGGGCATTATGTAAGAATTTAAGTATCCCTGGTATTTTCTGAAATGACCTAAGCAAGTTCTATGCCAACATTTATTCAGATTTTATTTTGACTTCCCGGAATACCAAGATAGGAGATCCTTGAAACAAAACACTTTGGAACTAACAACTTCTTCTTGTTATCAGGTGGCAAAACTTCCTCAGGGATGCAGGGAACAAACTCCTGCATTTTCATGGTTTCTTAAAGAATTATTTATTTGAAGATAATCTTCACAGCAAGAATTAGTATCATTAAAGGTATTTCAAATGCTACTGAACAACCTAGTAAAATTATTCTACCCACAAACCTGCCCTACCCCAAATACCTGGCTCTGAGTAGGAAAAGGAAAACCAGTCCTAGTTTTCTACCAAAAGCTTTCTCTAAGCTATGAACTGAATATAATTCTACAAAACCAAAGTGGAAGCCTGTAGAAGTTCTGTAAAATGCACCTCAAATCCAGTAGATAAGAAATGTAATTTTGATCAATTTCTCCTACTTTAGAATGGCTTGGCTCTTCAGTAATCATCTGTCAGGCACAAAGAACTGTAAATGGAAAAGCTGTTGCTAACACCCTCATGAATTCTTAATAAATGTGATGATAAAGATTTAAAAGGTCTTCATTTCTATTTGTAAAAGCTACCTTAGTGGTGTCCATAACATCCAAAACTGAAGGCTTGGTGCACAGCTGTGCTGGTGTTCCCAGGAATCCCAGGACGAGGGAAGATATAAGAATCTTGACTCCATGTTTCAGAAGGCTGATTTATTATTTTATCATATATATTAAAACTACACTAAAAGAATAGAAGAAAGGATTTAATCAGAAGGCTAGCAAGGAATAGAAAAGAATGGAATGATAATAAAATCTTGTTGCTGACCAGAGAGTCTGAGCCAGCTGGACTGGGATTGGCCATTAATTAAAAACAACCACATGAGACCAATTAAAGATGCACCTGTTGCATTCCACAGCAGCAGAGAATTGTTGCTTACATTTCATTTCTGAGGCCTCTCAGATTCTCAGGAGAAAAAATCCTAACAAATGATTTTTCATAAAATATATCCATGACACACAGCAGTTCCCTGTACTGAACTACCCAATCCCTGTACAGGCCAGGCAGTCCATCTGCATTTATAATTTTAATAATCCAGTCCCTAGTTCCTGGAACTGTTGTTCAGCAGCACCTAATAGAAAATAAATTTATGCACATTGTTATGCATGCAGACACTCTGCTTTTCAGCACAGACTGCCTGCAGAGCTGAGACATTTAAACAGGAGATCACTGCTTTGTCTCATTTCTAACAAAGCATAGAGACCTGGAGGGGTGAAGACAGAGCATTCAGACAGGTAGTGACTTCCATTTGCTGAAACACTTCCCAGCTCAAATAACTGCCATTGCAATGCTGCTGTCAGTCAGCAGAATCCTTATGGATCAAATTCTCTTGCCCTTTCTCTGGAAAGATTTTTTTTCTATGGAATACCAGGCTTTCACTTCCTCCCCACATATTCTTGCTCAGATCTCAGCTTTTCCCTATAGTGGAGCAAAATTTAAAAAATCTGTCTGACAAAAAAGTTTAAAAAGTTAAAATTACATGTGTGGATTTTTAATTTGTTTTCCAGCTCTTGGGATTCTCTACAGGTGAAAACATGACAGGCAATAAAGCAACCTCTGAAGGAAGAACTCCAAACTGTGCACCTTCTTATACCAAAGACATCACAAAATTATTAATTCAGCCCAAGTAAAAGGCACAGGGAGCAACAGGTGAAGCAAAACAGCCAATTCCTGGGATAACCTTGTACAGACAAGAACCAGAGTTCACTTGTCCATTGCAGGCAAATCAGGAAAGCCAGCAGCCCCAGAAACAGCAGAGATTTCTCTCTGTACTGCAAAACCTTCCAGACACACATTTCAGGAAATTAATTTTACCTATTTGAATGAATGAAATATAGATAGAGATGTAAACTACCCAGAAATCATCTTCAGTTGATATTCTTGATACAGAACAAAGATGGTCATTAATTCTTTAAGTGACACCCCATAACACCTCAAGTCAGGAAAAAATCCAAACTCCTCTGGCTTCTGCACCCAAAGTTGGCAAAATCCAGTTAAAACTTTTCCCTACAGAATCTAAACAAATGCAAAACTGAGAGCTGTGCTCAGCACAACTTCCAGAGAAATTTATTTCACTCTGCTTCATCCTCTTCTTTAAACGTTGTGCATTTCTTATAATGTTTATGCTTGTAATTGCACATTGGTAAATTTCTATGGAACAGGAAGGATCCTATGATTATTGTGCATTTATCTGCCTCTAGAATGAAGTAAATAGAACACCTGAGGCACATCAGGTAAAGCTGGCACTGCCACTGCAGAGGTTTCACTGCCTTCCCCAGTAGGAGCAGCACACTCTGACAACTGAGCTGATCTCAGTAGATCCTGCTGCTCTGCCAGCAGCCAGGTTTGCCAGAATGCCCTTCCCAAACTGAAACACAAAGATTGCTGCATACAGCTATGAAAACACAGCATTACAATATTAGAATACTGACCTTTGTACTAAATGAAACTTCAGAGCACCAAGAACAAGATCTGTCCAAAACACCGTATTTACAAAACAATCAGAAAACGTGGCAGTCTCAGAGCAATTCCTACAAGGTTTTGAGGTTTTTTTATCTTTTCTCTTGTATGAACAGATCACAGTAGAAGAAACATTTTACATAACTTTTTACAGCTATGACAGAGCTGTGCTGCCTTTAACTGCATCAGGGGTACATCTTGTGCAGTAAATGCAGACCATGTGGTTGTACCCAAAATCACTTTTTATTTGCCAGTTTGGGAACAACTCTGCAGCTGTAGTATCCCATTTCCTGACCTGAAGAGAACATGTAGGACAGCACCCAAAGACCCTGAGCTTCAACAGTGGATATGCCACTTGGCTAAATATTGTACTTCTAAGGAAATTAATCTTGAGTGTTATTCATGGAATGTTTCTAAAATTTGAGTCAAGAGCTCATACACATGTGAGCCATCTGGAAGCACTTCCAGGAGATGGAAGGGAGAGTTTAAGAACTATAAACAGTGTTATTTACATAATGCCTGTTTCACTTTTTTCCACTGTAAGTAAAGAAAGAAAACAACCTTAAACTCTTTATATAAAAAATGACTGTAATCGAAAAAGGACTGCTTAAGAATTTGCATGTGATATCAGGAGATTAATCAAACTTTAGTGACTGACAGAATTCCTCCTGGTCAGCACTACCAGAAAAGCCTGTGGCAAGGAAATTTTCTGGCACTGTAGTAAAGAACTGTCAACAAGAGAAAGCACAGAACACTGGATTTTTGTTTACATTATCAAAACCTAATCAAAGAAATCATGAAAGAGAGAACTTAAGACAGGGACAAATGAAGCAGATTTTCCATCTATTTTCACATTAAACAAACCAGATATGAAGAATTTATTTTCCATTCTGCTGATATGAATGAATTTTATGCAATTTGCCAAATGCCAGTATCAACATTTCATATTCCAAGACCAAGATTTCTTGTCATTAATTCCACAGGTGTTGGCCTGTGTGCCTTTCAAGAATCCATCTGAATGGAAGGACGTTTGCAGGCACCTCACAATGTCATTAATCATTTAAGATCAAAACCCAGATTTTATTGCTGTAACAACAGGCTACACTGCCTCTTTCTACCACCACTAATTACCAGCCATGCTGAGGGAAAGAAGGGCACAGCTCTTGACCAAGTCTATTTTCTTTGTTAAAAATAATATGCACAAGAATATTTCTACCTCTTTTCCTTTATCCCCTTTGGACATAAAAATATGTTTGCATTTGTCCTTAAAAGCAACCTTTAGAGCCTGTGTTGGGAAATACCGTGTCACATTTGCCAAACAGTGCCAGAGATTCTACAGAGAAAGAAATGGATTTTTAAAAACAACTAGAGACTTTGAAATTTCCAAAGTTTTGAAGTTTCCAAAAGATATTATACAGTATCTCCTATTTGGTATGAGCTGCAACAAAGGCCAACAATCTTCCTTTTCAGATCCTTTCTTTTTCAAGCCCTTCTTTTTGGAGAACTGGATTTATTTTGAAACTTAGCAACAGTGTATGAATTTGGTGTTAGCACTAGAAGATCTCAAACTATGAGTGAAACATCAGTAATATGAGAAACAGCTTAGATTTTCAATTTCCTTACTTCACCCATTTCTAGGACCAGGGATACCAATGGAAAGTGCAGGAGAGCAGAGCACTGACAGGGCTGTGCAGACATGGCTCTCCTGCAGCAGCCTCCCTGTGTGTTTTGACTGACAGAGAAGGTGCTCACACTCCATCTTAAAGCAATGCCTGACAGCTGATACAGGTATCAGAAACTTGGTGGCACTTTTAGAAGTAAATTATTCTTCTAAATTAAAGAAAGGGTTCTCCTGGACATTAAGATAAATAGCTGAAAGCACTGCAGCAAGGACTGCTTGCTTTCCTCCACGTTCCTTCTTCCATCCACCAGGAAATCTAATGCCCAAACCTCAGGTATTTTAGACTTCTGAGAAGTGTAGAAGAGTAACTCTGGCATCACCTGATTTATACACAGGGAACAGAGCTAACACACTGCTGCTGTGATTTGCAGGCTCAGACTCAAGTACTGCTGCTCATCTGCTAGGAACAATAAATCCTGTAGAAAGCTGATTAGCAAACTCTTAAATTACAGCTTGCACTTCAGGCCCAAGACTTCTGCTGCTCAGAACTGAAGCAACTGTTGAGTGATGAAGACAAGCTGTGAATCACCCTGAGCACTGCAAGCATTTGATTGACTGTTTTAGGACTACCCAAACTGTGTCATTTACTAGTGAGAACAAGATCTAAAGATTTGGCCATGAAAACCCATGAAATTGAATTTGCCTTCCTGAACACTTAAACTTTTTGATCCCCTTGTTTAAAATGGAATTTTAGTTATGCATTTTATGAAAAGCACCCAAGAAAAACAAGTAGAATAAAAAAATACAACAAAAGAGAATATAAATTAAGTAAAAAAAGAATGAAGAATTAATGCTTTACAGTTCTTTAACAAATATACATTTTTATTATGAAATTATGAATATAAAATAAGCCAGGTCCATGCACATCTTAAAACCACCCTGCTGGCCCCCTTCTTTCTTTGTGTCTTAAAAATTGCATTTTAACAAATTTAAGTATTCTTTATAGTTAAAACTCATGGAGTCAAGTAAAACATCAACCACACTACAGTCCTTGAGTGTGCAGGAGAGCAAAAATGGTAAACCATTAGATTGTGAGGCTAAGTGCCAGGAATTGTCTCAAAGATTTCTCTGTTTTGATTAACACAATGCTACTGAAAACATTCAGTATTTTTCAGGCCCTCAGAGGTACAAAATTTTAAGTAACTGGAGGATTTTTTTTTTCCTCCACCACCAATTTCCATGTTCACAGAGTACTCTGAAAATCACCTTACCATTTTATGTTGCATATTGTACACTGAACAGCAGTGAACATACAAATGATGTGGTGCTTCATATAATAAAATTATGACCAGGATAAAAAAAAAAGTGACAGTATATAAAAATAAGAACTTTGGTTCTCTGATCAATTGATGAGCTCATCAGAAGCACCACTGAAGTTTTAACTGCTTCAGACCACAAGGTATTTGATTTTTTTTTAAAGCATTTCAAAGATGCCCCATGGGTGGCACCCAAATTGAGTTCATTTCCCTTTATATGGGATATTTTAAAGAATGAACACCACCATGCAGGATGCCTGAGTGTGCAGGAAGCTCAGCTATGCAGCTAAGCCAAAGGACAGTTTAAAGGCCAGCTCCACAGCAGCTTCTGTCACCGAGTCATGGAAACACACGTAACACTCCTGAGGTTTGGGATGGAGAATGAGTCTCCTGGGGAAAGAAAAAGAAACAAGAAAAAGAAGAAAATCATGACAGGTGTTATTTTTTTTCTCCCCAAATGGCAGATTCTGATTGTACTGCAAGGTTTCAGTAGGAAGATAAAACAAGCTGCTGTATAAGACAGTTGGCAAATTTTGGTGTCTGTCCTGCATTACTTTACCTCTTTCAATACACTGGATTTTTAAATCAAGTTATTCTCTACTCAGTTTTTTTAAGGCTGTGTAGGGAAAAAAATCTTGAGGTTTTCAGGGTCTTCTGGGTCTGTTTGCAGCACTCCAGGTTTGTGGATTAAAAGCTGCAATCAAGGTCCTTGGGAGCAAGCCCCAGGATTCACATATTTACTAATTTTTAAAGGTAATAACATTAGGGTAGTTACATTCCCACATATTAATCCAATGAGCTCTTCTAGGGAAAGAGCTAAAATAGAGAAGCTGTTAATACCTGTGCATTATAATTATTTTTTAAAGGTATCAACAGTAGCATAAACATTTTTGCAATGTTTTAATTAAAGATTTTATCTTTCCACAAAAACAGCAGTTAGGTACATTGATGCTGGGAAACTATTATTTTTCTTCTTTCTCTTTAAACATTTTTCTTCCCAATGAAACAGCCTCTTTTATAATATAACAATAATTATAACTGTCATCTTATTTGTTTATGTCATTGACTCAGCAGCTATTAAAAGTGGAAACTCACATCATTGCAATTTCCCAGTGCCCTTAAATTAAAGCTACCTCAGTCAGCTCAAGTATTTCTGTGATGTGCTACAGTTAAGTTGATTTTTAAAGAACACAATGGCATTGTCAAAATGAAAAACTGGAGGTGAAATCTGTCTTTAAACCTACCCCACAACCCAGTAGTTCATTGTTGGTGGTGGTTTCTTCTGGTCAGTCCAGTTTTCAGGAGAGCACTCAAAGAGCAGTCCGTGTTCTCTTACCAGATCTGGGTCCTCAGCTGCCTTACTGAATTCTGAAATCCCACTGCCTGCCTTCTTCTTTTTCTGTAAAACAGCAGGTGAAATGTTAGTAGAGAATGAGACATTTTGACATAAATACAGGCAAATACAACCATGTGATTTGTTTAGGACTCTGATGGATGACTCTGCTGTCAAAAAGCCAGGCTTAGAAGATATAACTGACTTGCTTACATGATTCTTTTCTCCACAGTTTTGTTACTTTGGCATCAAAAGGCTTTGCCATTGTTACACAAGTTGGAATTAGACACATGCTCTCTTTTTTGACTTTTTTTCTTTCTAGCTAAACCCTGTTTTCCTAATAAAACATCTGAGTTACTACAGCACTTTAAAGTGTGTTACAACAGCTAAAGCTCTCATCTTTCTTTTCTGTGTGCCTCCCAATTAAGAACTGTGATAGTAAAAGTCTATTGAATAAACTTGGCCAGGCAGGAATTTCTTTTTGTAAATAAATAGCAGAAGTACTTTGCTCAAAGCATTTTCTGACTCTTACTTGGTATGAAAGGGCATGAAAGCATAAAAAATAAAGACATTTTTGTGTTTTTTCGAGGTGTTAGAGCAGTGTTTTGAGCAGAGCTTTTGAATAAACCTTGCCAAACTTCATCTCTGGATCTGCCACTGAAACGTTTAACGTGAAGGAAAAGGGATTTTTAGAAAACAACTCAAGGAACTTCTGTCTGCCATATGCAGATGCAGAAACCACATTGCTCAGTCTGCCTACAATACTGAAGATGTAGGGGTGCAGATATAGAAAACATAGTCAAAACATCATATTTTTGGGTTTAAGACTAGTGACCTTACTTTTGCTCAATTTAAGATTTATTCAAGACTCCTGTAAATATTTTAAAAGTTCAATTGTGAATTTTCAGTTCTCCAAACCAGTAAAAATTAATTATTGATCATTTACAATAACTTTGCATTACTGGTGCAGTTATCTGGATCCCGAACTGTAACAATATTTAGCAGATGACAAAGAATACACAGTACAATAGTACATTTCTATATTTGATTTTTTTATCATGTACTGTGAACAAGGCAAATTTCTATTTATTCTTTAACATTCTCCTTGTGCCATAATACAGCCTGCCAATTTCAGCATTAATTGCTGGAGCCAAATTGCAAAAGACTACAGCAAATTTTGCTGAAAGAGACATGTTCATCAGTTTTTTCTGATTCCCAGTTTTTATGGCTTGAACTGTAAAATGTCTATTTAATGGCTATAGCCAAAGGCAATTTGGTGCTAAGAAATAGTAATTTATTCTCTCTGCTTGCTTTTGGGTTTCTACATCTCCCAACAGAAATACCCAAAATACATTGCTCATTGCCAAAGTCCTACTCAGCCAAACCCCAGTGTCATGTGACCAATCCACCAAATTAACACTATTTTAACACTTAAAAATTCCTAGATTTACAAGACACATGGGTCTAGCCAGAAATGGAAAAGAGAGAGCCTCAGAGGAAAAAAAAGAAAACAATAATTATCTCATTTGCTTCTCCTGTGTTGTGCTCATGTGGAATGTGCTTGGAGATTGTTTCATTGGACTCTGGTGTGAGTTATTTTGACTCATTGGCCAATCAGTGCCAAGCTGTGTCAAGACTCAGAAATGACTTCTTCAGTCACATTAAAGAAACATTAAAAAAAACTACTCTGCTGTTTGCAAACTTGCCTTCATTCAATCTGTACTGTTATTTCCCCTTTTCTCACTTAATTCACTTGAATTGTCACTTTAGGATCAAAAAAAAAAAAATACAACTGACTCTGTTCCACTTTGGTTTAGAGTCTGCAGACATACAAATACAGATGCCCATGAACCACTGAAATAATGTAGTGAAAAGAACCTTGAAGTACTCAATTGAGAATGTGACTGGACAAAGAGAAATTCAAATTTCCATACCTCTTTCTTCATGGACTGCTGGAAAATGGAATGGATTGAAAGGCAGCATTGGTAGAAGTTCTCAATTAACTGAGGGTGGATAGAGCCACCGAGCTGGGCTACTTCTTTGTGAGTTGGAGTAATAAAGATTCCTTGCATTGTCTCCAAAAACAGATAGTGGAAGAGGGTGTTCTCAGGACCAGATGTCAACCTTAAAAATATTGGAGAATTCATTGAATTAAAATAATTAAAATAATTTGCAGTTTTTTTTTCTTAAGGCAGAATTGTTTTTCTAATTACAGTAGGGTTCAAAATGGATACAGCACTCAAAAGGTTCCTATCTCCACACCAAGGAAATCCTCCTAATTTTGACTGTAATACTCAATTTTAAAAAAACAGCAAATTAAAAAAACTGTTCTACTGGTTAGGCATTGCACTTGTGTTCTCAAAAACTGTCCCCAAAAAAGGAAAGTGAAATAAAAGCTTTGTTCATTGTACACCTACCTAGAGATAACATGGAGGCACAAGGTAACTACATGTGTGGTCCAGAAACTCCTGCTTGAAATTCCAAGGTCACACAGATGTGGGACAGGTATGCACAATACTGACATATTATTCAGAAACAGATGTCTTTTATTGTATTATTTCAGATTTTTATGTTTAATTAAGCTCTCAGTTTAACAGATTAACTTCTGATAATCTTTGCATAGCAAAGCTTTGGTTGGGATAAAATCACGAGGGGACTTCTGTGACCTGTGTATATTTAAAAAACAATTTAAGCATGGCCTAAAAAATAAAATACTCAATAAAAAATAGTTTCTTACTTCAAAGCATTAGGAAGTTCTGTATCTTTCTCTGAAGAGCTCTTTTTCAGGTTTCCTGAATGAAATGGGTTTGGCAGGGTGTGTTTTTTCCTAGTGGCCTGAAGAACAAGCAGACAGATGAAATTAACAGAGAACACACAGCTAAAATCCAGCCAAACCAACAGAAAGAAGAGGACAGTGTTGTGTTTTGAATAAGGCCCAGTTATATCAATTTATATAAATGTATTTTATAGCCTATTTTAGACTTAGACTGGTTAGGAACAGTCATACAATTGTACAGCAGTTAGTTGTGATAGGTTATTTTGGGGATATTCTCCAATTAAATCTGCTTTTTTCAACACAGCTGTGCCCACTTCAATCATGTGAAATCCCCAAATATTTACAAGCAATGATAAAATGAAAAAGTGTGATGGCTCTGAGGCTGACTCGGCGCTTCCCAAGGCAACAGAATTATTTTATAGGGAATTCAAGAAACTTACTCTTTTACAGTGTACTTTTAATAAAAGTTACCTTGAGTTGGAATGAGCTGCCCTCTCCCCAAGCCCCCAGAACATGTTCAGTCCTTCTGCCTGTGTTCTCTGACCTGCTCCAGGAGAGGCTGTGGATTGGTGCTCTCCTCCTCCGCGGGCCCCTCGCTGCCCTGCTCGGCCACCCTGCTGCTCCTCGGGGGGCTCTGCTTCCGTGGTGTGTGCACAGTGTCCCCAAAGAGGCTCCTCTTGCTCCCTGCAGTGCTCCCAGCTTTGCAGGAGCTCTGGAGCTTGCTCAGCATTGGTGAGGTGCTCAAGCTCTCCAGTCTTTCTCGTGCTGCAGGAAAGAACCAGTCAGCACAGGCTAAAGGTGGTATGGAGGGAGAATCCAGCCTTTCCTCGATGCTGGCATCTATTCCTTCCAGCTGGAGTATGGTTGCTTTGACCTGGTCTACATAGATACAGTCTGGTCCTGGGTTCCCAATAGCTCTGGATGCACAACCCCCTGCCTCCAGCAGGACACACAGGACAAAGTGTCTCTGTAAATATAAACAGAAAATACTGCTTACAAACTCACCAGCTGTTTGTGGCATTCCCATTTTCTGAAAAAACCCTTTGCCCAGGATTTTTCTCCTGGGAAGCTGAGAAGCCTCAGAGAAAATGAAAACAATAATTATCTCATTTGCTTCTCCTGTGTTGTGCTCATGTGCAATGTGTTTGGAGATTGTTTCATTGGATTCTGGTGTGAGTTGTTTTGATTCACTGACCAATCAGGACCAAGCTGTGTCAGGGCTCTGGAGAGAGTCACAAGTTTTCATTATTATCTTTTTAGCATTCTTTTAAGTATCCTTTCTATGTTCTTTAGTTTAGTATAGTATAGCATTCTTTAATATAATATAGTATAATAAGATAATAAATTAGCCTTCTGAGAACATGGAGTTAGAGTCATCATTCCTTCCTTTGTCTGGGGGCAACGCAAATACAATAGCTCTTTGCTTGAAAGAAAGTCCACATTTAGATAACCAAACCCAGACATTTCTGATGTGAGCTGTCTGAAAAGACAAGATTATGAAGGTACAAACATTTTCAACTGAAGTGAAGAAAAGGCATAAAAATAATGAGAATTTCTTATAAAATGCTCCCTGGGAAATTCTATCCCATGAAACAGCTACAATTTGAGTATTTTGAAAAAATTACCCAACTATTGGAACAAGACGACCCCAGTGTCAGGGAGAGATGATGAGGAGGACTCCATCTTATGAGAAGGCTAATTAATTACTTTATTATACTATATTATTCTATATTACATTATATCTCAACTGAACCTGCCAAGCACTCAACACAACTGCCGAACATCTCGTGACTGTCAGTGACAGTCCTGACACACACACACGAATTAAACTGGTCAGTGAATGAAAACACTCACACCAGAATCCAATTACCAATTCTCTTCAGGTAAACCATCTTCCACAATGCATTCCACTTGTGAACAAACACAGGCACAGCAAATGAGATAAGAATTGGTTTTTTCGTTCTCTGAGGTTCAGAGAATGTGAAACCCAGAAATATTGTTTGGAGGAATTGTGCCTTGCTTTTCTCTGTGAAGAGAAATGTGGCCACACCCAACAAAATGCATGGAAGAGTTGATCTAGTGAACAGACAACTCACAACAGCAAAAGAGAGGCTCAGAGAATGGGCATGCTGCAGCATCAACTCACCAAGCCAACTATCAGTAAGAAGTATCTTGCTTCAGGTTCCCTGTATCCTGTGAAGCTTGACTCCTCACAGGGCTGGAGGTGATGCTGTGGGAACACTTCCCGCCAAATCACCAACTGCCCAATCCTCTGCTCTGCTGCCAGGGCTAACAGACAGTAGTGCTGGCAATAAAATCCCACATCAACGAGGTCTTCCTTTGGCAAGTGATTGCCAATCAAGTAACCCTTAATTAAGCACAGAAAAGGAAGTGTGTTCAGTGAGGATACAACACCACCCTGCAGCACTTCACAGTACTTTTCATACAGAGATGTCCCTGCTCCACGTGCACTGAGCTCTTAAGGTTTCTGGCCACAGACTGTCTTTTTGGTGTACAGTTGTACAACACTGAGCTTTTGGGCCACTTCTAAATAATCAAAACACTAAATATAAGTAAATCAACTATCAGCATATATGCACGTTATCAAAGGTAAGCTGGGCTTTCCAGCTTGCAAAACAGCTACAGTGTTAAGGTGCTCAAATTCTCATTTAATTCTCTCTCCAAAAAGAGTGAGCTTTCACTCACTAATAAAATTATTACACTTTATAAATTAAAAAAAAAATTGAATTAATAAAATTTCCAAAGAAAATCCATAGTACAGTGGTTCCAGCACTAAGGGGTTTACAGCTCAAGTGCTGTTATGGCAGATACTGTGCAGTTCCACTTCTCTCATAACACTCCCAGCACAAAAAACAATTGCTTGATGAAATTCTTAAAATGCACGTTTTCTTAAAGCAAAGGCTGTTACCTTCCTCTTAGTACTGTTGATTACACTGTCTCCATTTACCAAAGAGAAATAAAGCTATGAATGAGGCCAGAGTGAAAAAAGCTGTCAATACAATTGCTCAAGTCTTGGATTTAAAGACAGATTCAATATAGAGCACCTGCTATTAATCATAGGAATGAAGAAGAGTTCCAATTAAAATATCCTACAGTCTCAGATGAACTCACTCTTACTACTTTCTTATTACTCTCTCTTTCCAATCCTTGGATTCTACACCAAGAAATTCCAGTTTTACAGAAGTATTTTTGTCCTTGCTGTTCATACAGTACATAGCATTTCCCGACACTGAATTTTTCTGTGATGGTGTTTGAGCTTCAGGTCTGTCACTAGAAATACATGCTTAAATCAGTCATATATTCACTTCAGATTTGTGAGATTCTGAAAGACCAAATCAGATTTCTAGATGCATTTTCCTAATCTTTAGGTCTTAATCATTAATACTACCTTGTAAAAGAGACAAGAGCCCAGGATCACATATAATCTTCTCATGTCATAATAATCTTCAGACTATTGGGGGGGAAAAAAAGCATTGTGTAATTTTTAATTCTGCATTTTTTATTTTATTTACCAAATGCAAGTGAACTACTTCTGGTCAACTGTAATCAATACTTTAATACTTTCATATTTGACCACCTCTTATTACCAGTACAGCATTTAAAAATGAGCAATTAAGGGAAATACCAAATTTTTAGCCTCCATTACTGAATTTTGTGTCATTACAATTTTCTCTAAAAATTTCAGCTCAAAATAACCAGTTTCTATTTAGCTGTTATGTGTTCATAAACTATTTTTTTAGGATATGTTAATTCTCACAGTTAACAGCAAAGTAGCTTTAGCATAACTACTGACACCAGGGGCCCCCCTAGAGTAAAAATTACAAGTCAAAGCATTTTTTTCCAGTCTTTGACATTTTACTCAAAATATTCCCATTCATTCATTTTTTATTATCCAGTGCTCTCCCATCAGCAGCACTGTTTTTAGATAGATATACTGTATTTTAAATTAAGTAGGTGGAATCAATTTCTGTGCAATAAACTGTAACTTATAAACACTATTTTCTGTAGATAATCACCCAGCTGATTCAATGAAGGGATTCTTTTGAATAGAATTTTAGAGTAGCTGTTCTGGAGCTCAAGAGAGCTCTTTCATTACAAAGCAAACCTGAAATGTTTATGTGTTTACACCTTGCACAGCTAAGAGTTACTTAAGTAAATTATATTATTATTACCTTTAACAGTATTAAAACTAAGCAGAATTTGTACTTGCCTTCTGTGAACTGGAAAATTAAATTCTGATCCACAGATGTTTCCAAGTTTGTTCACAATTGCTTAGGAAGGAAACTGTGATTTACACAAAGAAGAAATGTGACAACAATCACCTCCATGATTTTTGTAGGCTTCCCATGGATTTACATTATATAAAATCATGGATTTTCAGTGACCAATCCTATTGGATTATAATATGTTATAATATGAAGCATGGAGGGAAATTCAGGATAAACTGCTTTGACTCCCACTTCATTAAAAGAAGTTGATGGATTTTGAAAATAGTCTTTGTTTAAACCACTGAATGTGACACCAAGGCAAGGAGATTCTGTTCAAAGCAAACAAAACCAAAATGTTTACCAGCTCTGCAAAGTCAGCTGCTTCCAGATCACTCAGTGCTGTGTCAATTTCCATCTGAAATGGTAAAAAAAATGCTTTTTAATAGCGATTTCCAACACAACCATTTCCAGTAATAGCACATCTTGCTCATCTCAGATTGGGATTCACAGGTCCAAAGTGATTGGATAAAAATCTACACCTGTTTTTTCTTAGTAACATCAAATATCAAGAATACCTGGGGATACCAGAATTAGGAAAAATCCTTTCTAATTGCTGGCTATTTCCCTGCTCTTTGAACTGTACCATTTCTCTGCTTGTGTGCCTGCTGAGCCCAGTGTTGGTACAAAGGAGATTTCACTCTTACTTTCAGTGTGCTTTAAAATGTGAGGTCTAGAGACAAACCTAGCACACTATTGCATCCAACTGAGTTTTCAGAAAAATCCTTTATCCAATGGATTTAATTTTTATGTCTCTATGAAGTCACCAGAACTCTCTCACACATTATTTTTGTTCTACTGGAACTACTTGAAGCTTCCTTATTTCTGTAACTTGCAAGAACTGTTGGTTAAATCAAGTTTAACTATGAGTACTTTTCTTGGTTCCAGGCCCTGAAACTCATGACATAAATGTGCTACTTAATGAAAAGAACCTAAATCACATGGTTGCAAACTTCTTGAGCTGTGTTCACAGCCTGCCTCCAGTTGAAATACAGCCAGTTTTCAAACAGAGAAATGTCAGCAAGCCTGTTGGCACTCAACAACTAATCATCCTCTCAGCTTTTCCCCAGTCAAAATTTAAATGGCTTTCTGTCTGAAGAACTGACATTTTTAGTTTTATATTTCTTATAGAATAGAATAGCTCTTCAGCAAAACTCTGACTGGAAATGTCATCTTCTGCAACAACAACACTTTTTTGGCAAGTGGGAATGATCTCAAAGAACTCTGGAAAGTGATGCCTGTATTGTGAGTATCAATGATGCTGTTTCCTAAGTCCTTTTAAAATTTATTATTTTATAAGATAAAAGCAGCCTGCAAGCTAAACTGGAGACCAAGGCACAACAGAGCCTCTCTACAGAAACTTGAGAAATAAGAAAAAAGCATGGCAAGACCCCTGATCAACAAATCATAAAAAAAGCAGTAAAAAACCTATAGTGCAGGGTGGAAAGAATTAAATAATGATCACTGTGTGACTGAAGATAAGGGAGAAGACAATTCTCCTTTAAAGGAGAAAAGACAGAAAGCCACACTAGCAAAGAGAAATCTGTTTGGAAACAATGGCACAGACTAACATATTTTAAACTGGAGTCACAGATACTAAAGCAATGAAAGTAGGGTTTACAACTGGAAGATAAAATGTTATTTATGTCATAATCAAGTGTTATTTACTGTGATCTACCTTTTATCTTACTACTGCTTAAAGCACAAGTCAGTTTCTAACATGGAGGTAACGTGGCACAGTGAAATGGTGCAGAAAACTGTACCTGTCTGGCATCAACAAATGACATGAGAGTATTTATTTTGATTCTGCAACAGCCACTTATAACCCTCCTAAATTATGAGAAGTACATGTGTCAACTTGATTTTTGAAGATTTTCTAAGCCTTCTGTTGTTTATATTCTCACATACTTTATGTAAATAACTTATTGTTTTGCATTCTTTTATGGAGGAGGAGAAATTTGATGGACTGTTGGTTTGTCCAGTGTCATTGGAGAGGTGGCATTTTCACCCTCCAATCCACTGTCACTTTTAGAAATCTATAAATGTTGGAGTAAGAAATTAAAAAGTCCCTTTTACCTTGAAAAGAGCAGCATGTCTGTGTCGTGTTATTTTGTGTTCTATAGTGACATAAAGGGGCTTCTAGAATAATATTTCCTGCCTGCCAAAATACTTCAATGGTTAAAATCCAACATGCAGCTACACACCAGGGGCTGCTTTCTCTACCCTTCCTAGATGACTCTGAAGTCACTGAACTGCACTCACAAAAGCAATCCTGTGGGAATCTTGAACATCTTAGGAAAATGGACCATCTGGGATGGGCAAAGCACTTAGGTAAATCAGACAGGAAGAGCAGAAGACACCTGCCCTGACTTTTTGGCCTGTCATGGCCAGGTTTTCTAGGAGAGATGTGAGAAGGACATGACCTTGACTTGCTGGGGCAGCGTCAGCCAGCGCAGCCCGGGGAGGCTGCCTGGGAGCAGGGCACTGCAGGGATCCTGGAGCTGGGCACTGGGGCTGCTGCCAGGCTGGAGCCTTGCAGGATGGAGGGCACGCTGGAAGAACAGGTTGAAAAAATGATCCAGGCGAGAAACATTTTCCACCTGGCAAAAAGCACTGGACAAACATGAACTTCAAGTTAGAATAACACTGAGAAATGTGCAGCTTGTTTATATAACCCTCAGTGACACACAAGCCTCTTTACAGCATGATGCTACATCTGGGTGGGTTTTTAACATGAAAAAAATGGTTTTTTACCATGAAAAAAACCACTAGGCTGATATTCAAGCAGTACCTACAAAGAACAAATTAAACCAGTATGGTGCTACCATAGAGCAGTGGCATGGACACATTTTTATGAAAAATCCTTTTGCTAGGATTTTTTCTCCTGAGAAGCTGAGAGGCCTCAAAAACAAAATGTAAGCAATAATTATCTGCTGCTGTGGAATGCTACAGGTGCATCTTTGATTGGTCTCATGTGGTTGTTTTTAATTAATGGCCAATCACAGTCCAGCTGGCTCAGACTCTGGTCAGTCACAAGATTTTATTATCATTCCATTCTTTTCTTTGCTAGCCTTCTGATGAAATCCTCTCTCTTTTTTTTTTTTTAAGTATAATTTTAATATATAATTTTCCTTTAATATAATATATTTAATAAAATAATAAATCAGCCTTCTGAAACATGGAGCCAAGATTCTCATCTCTTCCCTCATCCTGGGACCCCTGGGAACACCACCACAGAGCAGGTTAAGGTGGGTGAAACATCAGCCTCATCCTTTTGGAAACTGAGATTTGTTCTTTTTCCTTCACTATGGCATAGACACATGAAGCCTGAATTGAATGCAAGAATATGAGTAATCCACCTGGGCAATTTTATTTAGGTAACAGTGAGACTGAAAGTCTCCTGGGTGACTTCCAAATGCAGAGAAAGACACTCACTCTGCCAAATGGAGTTTGGCACCCCAGATACTCACTCTGGAGAAGTCCAGAGTGTTTACTCTGTTAAAAATGTAACACTGATACACTCCTATGTTTCACAGACACAGAGGGTAACATTTGCAGAGTGCTGCTGACATCCACAGTTACTTGGGATTATGGGAAGGATTTAACCTGATCAAGCACAAAACTTTCTGAAGTGACAAAGCATGCTGCAACAGTGTCTTACTAGTGAAACCAAAAAGCAAGACCAACAGCATTCTTGTTTTTATACAAGTGTAAAGGAACATGCCAAAAAATTCCCTGGAAACATTAAAATTAATCCTTATATTTGTCCTTTTCAGTGAGCACCAATGAAAAATGAGTGACTGAAAAGAAAATACTTCTGAAAGAACTCACCTGTCCAAAGAACTGTACATGAATGTCAAGGTCCTGACCACATTCTGAATCATGTTCCTCAGCTGAGAAAGTGGCACACTGACAAATAAAAATTAAAAGATCTTTATGATGAATAAGTAGTCCTCTTAGAATGTGTAAATATCTAATATTACTGATCTTACTCAGCAGTCTCTGCAAAAAACTTGAGTTTACCAAATCCTAGGATATTACTGTTTTCTTACTTGCACATATTTCTGGGATCTTATTCTCTTCAGAGGAAATGAAAAAGAAATTACAACAATGGATATATGAAAGATGTGAATAAAGTCAATCAAAATAGTGAAATCACAGACATAAAAACTAATTACAGCAAAAAGAATACATTTTAAGCCCTTTCTTGCCTTTTTTGTTAGAAGAGTATACAAAATAAATTTGAGGACACAAAATTTAAAGGAAAACAAAAGTTCTCCTTTGAAACTCACTTTTCTTCAGGAAGGCCAATTACGAGCAACTTGTCAGATTCTTTCCAGTAAACAACTTGAACCAGTTTTTCACATAAGAACAGGGAGGAACTAGAAAAATGAAACCAGAAGTATTTCTGTTAACCCTCTGAAGTTACAAAGGAGTTGAAAATCATTTTATTGAACTAAAAATCCTAGTCACTGCTACCCACTACAACAAAACTCCCCAAATCAATTTACATCCAGACTGAGCACTCCAACTTCAGGCATGCTGTTGTAGTTAAAGAGTTACTGCCTAAACAGGCTGAGTTGCTCTGGTTTGTCTAGAACTTGATGCCTGAGCCCTGTTTGCTGTACATGTATGTGTAAAGTGATAAAAACAGTAATTACATTTCAAACACTTTTACCTGATAATCTCGGTACCAGTAACACTTTCCAGTATGTCAGACAGTGTGAGAAATATCCCTCTCACACTTTTCAGTTTTTGGGATGCTTCAGATATGGGGTACTGATAAATAATTTCTTGCTGTGAAGAAAGTTAGCTGTTAGTTAAGTAAACCAAAACCAAAACCCCTCCAAAAAAATCCCCACAGAAAACAAGATAATGATTTTTTTTTGTGATAACAGTTTTTTGGTTTTTTTTTTAAACATTAAATCTTTTATCATATCCTTTCATATGACATTGAAACAAGCAGTGTGCTGCATGGCCATACTGGAAAGTTCTAAAAGGCACATGAAAGTTTCTACAGTTTTAAATTCTGTATTTGATAGAAAAGCAAATGATGACTTATTTAGATTAATTATTACAGGGAGAAATGTAAAATAATAAACAGTGTGGCCACTGCATCTTACAGCTTGAAGTACACTGTTAACTTATCTGATGCCAAGAGAGAGGAAGAAATTCTGTATTGTGAGGGTGCTGAGGTCCACAAATTCTTTATTGTGAGGTTGCCCAGAGAAGCTGTGGATGCCTCATCCCTGAAGTGCCAGGCTGGATGGGGCTTGGTCCAGTGGAAGGTGTCCCTGTCCATGGCTGTAGGGTTGGACCTGGATGATCTTTAACATCCCTTCCAACCAAATGACTCTGGCATTCTCTGATGCAAGTATTGGTACAGTTTAAATTATGACCTAACCATTATCAGCTCTTGAAAACTAACATAGAATCTGAAAATTCAAGTCTGTCTGTATAACCCTATCTGGCTGCTTTATGTGGATAGCATAAAACATAACTGAGGAATTTGCTCAAATTTTAAAACACACCGCTAAGATTTCTGATGAAACATCTGACCAAATACACTTACACAAGTCATTTGAAACTAAAGCTCTATAGAGACAAATATTGGTGAGATATTTTTCTTTTTCTAACCCTTTTTAAAAAAATCATTCTTTCATTCAAGCACTTTCAAGAATTTTGCATTATTTCAGCAACTATAAAAATATAGAAATAAGCAAGCATGATTGCCCATCATTTATTGCTTTCTGCCAAATTATGATGGGCCATTATTTTTTTTTTGCATCTTCTCCAATGCAAAGATTATAGTAAATTATCTTTCTCCACAAATAAATGAAACACAGGCATGATTAACTTCCCTGTTTATGTCACTAATCACATTTACTAAGTGCCAACACCCATTAGAAAATTTTCCTTCATCAAGACTAAAAGAATGCAAAATTTCATTACAGAAGGACCTGACAAACTCTTCATTTATATCCAATTTAATTAAATCTGTTTATAAATACTCATTAGTGACAAGCATCTTTTTTTTCTGCACTCAATCCCTCAAATGGAGAAACCCTGCTGTTTTCTAATTGCAGCACTGCAAAGGGCTAGAAAGAGACTTTTTCTCCCCCTCATCATTATGAACTGGGGTCTTTACACAAAATTTGCTTGAGAATGATCTGAACACATTCCCAGGGAAAGAAAAGCCAACTGTTACAAACAGGCAGAACTGTTACCATGTATGGATATTGTGATTTAGCAAGGGCCAGCACATGCCACCAGATCAGCTGGCTCCAAAGCAAGCCCAAAGGTCACAGGCCAATGACAATGGAATTGTCATAATCAATACAAGCAGCTCATTTCTTCAATACAAGAAGAAAATCCTCCCTCAACCCAACCCCCAAACCTGGGCAGAGTCCTCTAGTAATAGCAGAAGGAAAATGAACATTATTCCTTTGAAGACACGCTATTGCCAAAATCAGGTCAAACACAAAGATGTGAGCGTTGCACACTGCTGCAAATGATGTGTAATTGTGATACCCACCTTAAACTGAAATATAAAAAAGGCAGGGTTGACTTTACTCACTGACAAACTGTTACCATAGGGACACCCCCCACAGGCATACACACATCCCAAATGATTCCCAGTACTACTTCCCTGTATAGCTGAGCAGACAGAGCTTACAAGTCTTAAAGCTCATTAATTCTATTTCAGGTGCCAAAAGCCCACAAGTGGAATACTTATTTACAAGTTCCAGTTGCCACAGTTTAAACGGATGTGATCTGCATACTGTGCCTCCCCTGGATATGGGCAAAGCAGCTTCTTAAAGGATCATTATATTTCCATTGGGCAGGATGGCTTTGGTGTACCATAACTTCATTTAAAGTACTGCTTAAACTAAATCTGGGATAGTATATCTACAGGACAGAATTTGCCTGAAGTACAGAAAATAAAATTTAAAGACAAATGCCTTAAAGAAGGAGGCATTCTTTTGCAAGGAAATGTTATAAAGAGCTTCATTATATCTCTCAGTATATTTGGGGCTGCATAACTGCCAAGACTTCTTAGGAAACAATTATTCCATGTTGTGAAGGGAAAACAAGGGCATTACAATCCCTCTTTTACCTCTGCTCAATGTTCAGGATTAATCCATTTCTTGGGATAATGTAAAGGAACAACGGGGCAAGAAACCAGTACTCAGTTTACTGTGAAGTGCAGAATTGCAATCAGACATTTACATGTGTAAGAGAAAAGCCAGAGGCTCTGAAATTAATTTTTTTAATATTTCATAAAGTTTATGTGGTCAAGAAAACACTGGTTTTGGACAAGTACATATTATGGTATCATAATTTTCTAAGGCTCTCCTGTCCAGCCCTGTCTCTAGAAAATAAAATTCAACCCTATTTTTGTAGCTGTAACACTTCTCTATTACCCACTACCAACAGAATGTAGATTTGTACCAGTTGAAAAATAGTATAAAAAAAAAGTAAAGGTATCTCAATCTAAGGATAAATTCCAAGGGAGAGAAAGCAAAATGTTTTCTTTCTGCTCCCTACTCCATCACTGTCCTGCCATCTTAGTCCCTGGGCACTGGAAAAATCTGTGCTTTGTTTGATGTCTCCTCAGCACAGATAATACAAGATCACTGAGACACAATGCTAAATTTGAGAATTCACACAAAGGCAGAAGAGTCTTTTCTCAAATGTCTGTTCCTAAGAAGTCCACTTTGTCCCCTTGTCATTTCCAGACTGGGCAAGAGGCCAAGCCCAGCTCCGTGTCCCTGCCTGGAGAGGAATATTTGTAGCCATGGCTACATCCTGAACAACAACACAAACTTACATGCACACTGGCAACATTTTCCCGAAGAACACAATAAGGAAAGAGTGAAAGGAAGCTTTACAGGACAAAGGAAAAGTACTTCAGTGGCTCTAAAAACGCTGCCCAAGCAAGAATCAGCAGCTGACTGCTAACAGCAGACATGCCAGAGCCCTCTAAGAAAAGGCACATTAGCATTTCAAAACACGAGGAGCCAGACAGATTATGGATGTGGACTGCCAATAGCTCCTGCAGGGGGATATTTTTTTGACTAGGCAGATCCTGGTGCTGAAAACCTCCAGGTCAGCATCCCAGAGACAGCTTGGCACTGGGGAATGCACCTTAGCTATGGAGTCACCACCTGGCTGCTCCTCACCTGCTCTCAGCTGAATTCTAGGCCAGTCAGGAGTTTATCAGCAGTGGTGCTGGAATTTCACACCTTATTTCTACCAAAATGGGTATTTTATGGATGATTCCCAACTCCAAACCATTAGGAGGATTTTTTATTTATCCTTTTCCATCAAATGTCCTAGCAGCTGCTAGGTCAGTGAGCTCAGGTTGATTGAGACAGGCACATACCTCATCCTTGGATGTCTCAGAGTCCAGTTTCAGTGTGAGGAACATGACAATGTGAGGCACATCCTGCTGAAGGTCCAAAGTGTCCTCTCCCCACAGCAGCCGAACCAGGTTGTTCAAACTTGACTGTGTCTGTTTGTTCCTTTGCTCAGAAGTGCCTTCAGGCTCAAATACTGAGGTCTCAAATGTCAGTTTAACCTGTTAAGGTAATTAATTACTGTGAGAATGAGGCTGTACTTGCAATTACTTTGAAATATCAGATGAAACAGATGGAGTTTGAGCCCTTTAAGAGGTCAGGTTTTCTCAGCCTCAGCTTTACTGAGGAAGATGTAAGCAAACAAAATTCCTGCTGTTTCAAGAAAACCAATTATACATTCAGCATTACATAACCATCTATTACAAAGGACAAAGCCAGCTATTACATGGTCTATGAACCATGTGAGTAAGCATGTGGTTTGCTGTGTTTTCATACTTAATTCTTATGGTTTTGAGAATGGAAAAATATACTTACTGCTCTGGCTTTGTCTGAGCACAAAAACCCATTACTTTGCCTTTGAAACACACACAGTATTTGACTTCTTTCAAAATGTCAGCAGTTTCTTAAGTACATATCCTGAAGGCTCTTTCTTGAGCATTTCTTTGCAATTTGAGTGGACTGACATATTTGCACAGGGAAATCCATTTAAATTTACACTGGACTGCAAAAGTCTGTTAAATTGTAATGGTAGCAATTCTTTCATTTTCAATATGTTAACTTTCCATTTTTTAACTGTAAAATCAGTAAATAAGTGTTTGGTTGCTGTGTTTAACAATTTACACAACTACCAAGTAGCCTAAAATTGCTTGCATCTCTTACTGGGCTATGTCTTCAGAAGAAAAATGATCAGAACACAAACACAACCACCTCTTTTAAACAAATCATTTAAAGGTTAGATGATCAAGCTGATTTTGCAGAAAAATTATGTGATGTTGACTGTCCCTTATTTCCCAAGTAAGTTTAAACCCAGGAGTTTTAGAATAAATGAGTATTTCCTGACACACAAACAAACATATAGTCCAAACTTGATGTGGAAACATGTTTCAAAATTTGCTGTATAGACCTACTTTTCTTAAGCCCTGATTTACAAAAATTATGTTTGTTAGTTGTCTCAGCAGTGATGAAAGTGATTTTTTTCTTTTGTTGTGTATGAACACATTATCCTAAGTGTGAAAGGAGGAGATGTGAGGAACACCTATCTCTTGACTGAGCATAAAATGGCTACTTCCAAGGAGAAGAAATTCATTTATGTCCTTGGATGAGACCTTATTTTTTATCAAAGTGACTGAAGATATATTTGGACTAAGTAGGCATGCTCTTAGTTTCCTCTTTCACATGTTTTTACTGTTTGTCTGCCTAGAAATACATAGGAAGTTCTGAACACAACACATCACACCAAATCCTGCTTCGTTGTTAAAATCAGTAAGGACTGATGCAACAAAATCCATTTTCCTTTTCTCAATTGCAATAAATTTTGAGAAGCCCAAGCAGATAATTGATACATTTAAAACAGATCATTTTTGTAATTGTGTATGTCTGTACACAAACTTCAGGAGAGGAGTGCCAACAAGAAATGATGCTTTAAAACACCCACTGTCTGTCAGACTTGCCAGGAGAGAAGTGCCATCATCAGCTCTTACAGCTCCATTTGTCACTGGTTGCCATCTCCCACTTCACTCCCTCTCCCAACATTTTCCATTAATTTTCCCCTCTCCTATTTGGGCTGCTATCAGCCTTTTTTCTCCTCCTCTTCCCTGGTACAGCACTGCAGTCAGTCCTGCACTACCTCTTTCTTTTCTGACAGTAACTCATCCCTAACCCTCTCCTCACCAGTCCAGTTTTTATTCCTGACAAGGAATCAAAACCTGCTGAGAAGCAGCTGCTTTCTAAGAGCCAGTAACTTGATAGTTGACAGTTTCAGAAGTGTGTGTTTTCTTCTCCAACATTCTGAGACTTGGTTCTGTTTCTCTGTCACGCCATCTGCATATATTTCAGAATATTTTCTTCATACCCTCTCTAACTTCTTACAGATTTCCTTAAGGCTCAATAGTTATTTCTCTTAACTTCTACTGCATCTTGTCTCTGGATATTTAGTCATGACACTCAGGCTACAGTCTCTACATTAATGACACACAGATGTCATTCTTGCTGCAATCTATCTTTTAGTCTCTCAATTAAAAAAAAAACAAACTTAGTCTGTCTTGTCTTAAGAGACACAACCATATGATCCTCCAGGGAAGAGCTCAAAACAAACTAGACTGAACAGAACTTTAACTCTCTCTCAATCTGGAGTCATCCATGCTGCCTCCCACATCACTGTAATAGAAATGGACCAAGAGGCTGCATTTCAACATATCCTAAAAATATTTTTTTTTATTTTTGTGGAGAAGAAATCAATCTTCATCCTGAGCAGTGCATAGGATCTGATTAAATATGACTACTCAAGTCCCCTTTTATAACTACTGACTGTGAAACCTTCCACAGCTTTGATTCCATTTCTTCAGAAGAAAATCAGTTCAATGCACAACAGAAAAAAGAAAATGACATGAAGAATGAGAAAAGCATTAATATTCCACTCTATATATCATGCTCATGTTCTCAATACTTAGAACATTTCTCAAGAAGAATTTAATCAAATGGCAAAAGGTGGCAGCAAACTGTGAGGGACATGGATCATCATTTTATGCTTAGGGAAGGTGACAGAGTGGAACATGACAGAGCTCTCCACAGCCATGGCAGTGGCAGGGTAAGACATGAGCAGTTAATTTTCTCTCAGAACACAGGAACATGGGGGTATGACATGCCCTTGGTTAGATGGCCATTTGAAAGCCAGTGATAATTAACATAATACAAATCAGTCACATAAATCACTCCAGGATGCTGTGGAGGTCAAAGGAATTTTAAGAAACAAAGGAGAACACAGAAACCCTTAACTAATTTTACAAGTCCTTGCTGGAAGCTGCAAAGTAATGATTGGAAGGTCCCTCTGTATTTAATCTGCTTCTTAATACCATTATACATTTCTCAGTGTAGAAGGAGAAAATGGAGCTGTTGTACCACTGGTCTGCCCCAGAAAGGCATGATTTCATCTGCAAGAAAGCTGCATGGCTTGGAAGATGGATTTGATTACAGACAGAGCTGGGGGCACTGCCTGCCTTTTAAAGACTGCCTGCTGCTTCCTGTTTCCAGTATCTGCTTGCCATGTGCTTATGGTCTGCACAACTGGAACTCAAAATTTCAGGCTGAAATTTCTGATTCTAGATGTCTGCCTCAGGTTGGATATTTTTAGAAAGTTTTGAGTAAAATGGTTCTGCAACTTCTGAGTATCAGAGTAAAGAAGAGTATATTCCTTCAGCATATCTTGCCCTTCCTATTCTGTCTTCTCTGTCTGGTGGTGCCAGGAAACAGCAACTATTTTGATTACAGAAATGTAAAACAAAGGACTAATGTAGGACTTGGACTTCTGTTACTCACTAAATGCACTCAACTAGTCCTTACAAGCCTAGATGCACTTGTCTAAACTGAGGTAAGAAAAACAAAATTCTGGAAATACAATAATGAGATCTGTTATGTCACATAGTGCAATTGAATCTAGGTAGTGAAGTTTTTAAAATTAATTCCAGCAATTTTTAACATGAATCCAGAAGAGCAGGGACTTCACTTAAAGAAATAACATATGCAAGTAAAAAGGCTTTAAACTGCATATTTTTTGATATTCTGCAAGGCAAGATGAATGAGAACAGAGTAACAATTTTGCTTGTATTACAAAATGTCAGCTACAACAACCCTGTGTTCCTTCAGCAGCAGATTGCAGTGTGTACTGCATTGCAAAAACCCAGAAGTCTGTATTTACATCTCCGCTGGTCTATTCTAGCCACCACTTGTCTGGCTTGACTCAAACTGCACAGTGGAAAAGGAATAATTGCACTTTAATGAAAGGATTTGGAAAGCCACCATGACAAACTGTTCCACATTTCAAGTAATCTCTGCCTGCTTGACAGATTTACTGATAGAGCAAACACTGACACTGCATCTCCAGGAACTGCTCTGTCAAGGGCTGCACTGCATCTGAGCAACAAGTAATACCTACACTCTCATCTAGAGAGGGTGCAATTACACACACTGGATCATCTCTGCCTTTTTCATCATTCTGTATTTAATAACAGTTACAGCAACTCTGTATTTGGTCAAAGGCAGACAAGAGAAGGTTTTTCTCCCATGGAGCTCTGCCAGTACCTGACCACAACTGCAGCAGCTCAGGGAAATTTCAGCCTGTCAGATATCTTGGAAAGCTTCCTGAACTGACATCCCCAGTACTCAATCTCACTGCAACTGAAGATATAATTTCCACAGGAACTTGCATATAGAGCTTTGTGTTCAAGAAAACATAAAATTTCCACTTTGAAAAATCTCTGGACTGTAAAATACGTCTATTATTATCATTACCTCGTATATTCTACCTGAAGAAAAACTACCAAAAGACACTAATTTTTAACCTGCTCCTGCTCATACCTTGAAGTTTCAACTTTTATCTTGTCTTCCTGTCCATCAGGAAGTGGATTTAAACAGAGTAATTCAAAATATTCCATTTTATGCTAGTAACATCCTAGGTAAGTAACATTCTCCTGGCTTCACTCTGAAATAGATATCTAATTCTTCATGACTTATTTAATTATTCATTAGAGCTCCAAAATGATTCAACTTGAAGAAAATATATATGCAGTAGGTTTTGGGGAAAGAAACATCATTCATCATATTTTTTGGAATTTTTTCTTGTTACCAATTTTTGTTACTAACTTCTATCAGTTTCATCACTGTTGAGTTTTTGAAAGATCTTGAAAGTATTCAATTTAACATCTCTTAGAACCCCAAAAATTATTTTTTGTATTTAAATCTTAAACCAGTATCAGTTTTACAATTTAAATGCTCTTAAATTATTTTAATAGCACTCCTTGTTAATTCAGGCTTGTTTTTACTCTCTTGTGGTTTGTGAGTCTTGTTTATATTGACGAAGATACAATTATTCTATTTAAGTATTTTCAGAACAATTATTACCATTTCAAATAGAGTAATTGGCAAAAAAACATCCACTACTATTCTGCTGACATGTTTATTTTTCAGCTAGACATCAGCACCTATTTTCATAGGATTTTTCTGATTCTGACTTTTATCAGAATTAAACTCTGAAATTTCTACTCTGACTGAAGTCAAGCAATGCAGTCAAAAGATAAAGGAGGAAGTTTTAAGAAAAAGACCACCTAAATTTTGTTTCCTCGGGAAAAAAAAAAGGCTAGAAGCAGTACTAGCTTTTACAGAGGATTTTTGGAATAAATGTTCAACTGTACTGTATACTGTACCTGCATAGGACCTGGAATGCAAGACAAAACCCTCTCTATGTTTTCAGAATTCACATCGACATCATTTACAGCAACAAGAACATCTCCTGGAGGTAGAACAGACAAGACATAAGAAATTCAGTTGCTACTGCATCATAATACAGAGCAAAACAATGTCTTACTTAAAAAAATAATATGCCATTCAAGCTGTCATAAATGTCCATTTGTTATATTTCAGTAGATGTTTGCTACATGCAACACTTACCACTTTTAGTCCATTACCTCAGTGTTCCTAAGGCCTTATGGCCACACTCACATCATTTGACAAAAATCATAGAAATACTGAGTGGTTTGGGTTGGAAGGAACCTTGAAGACCAGGAACCTTGAAGACCATCCAGTTCCAACCCCCTGCCACAGGTTGTTACAAATGCCATCCAGCCTGGCCTAGAACACTTCCAAGGATGGGGCAGCCACAGCTTCTCTGGGCAGCCCTTTCCAGTGACCCATCATCCTAACAGTCAAGCATTTCTTTTCTCATATCCAATCTAAATCTACTGTCAGTTTAAAAACATTCCCCCTTGTCCTGTCACTACATGTCCTCGTACAAAGTGTCTCCCCATCCTTCCTGTACTCTCCCTTCAGGTAGTTCAAGGGCACATTAGGTAACTGTGAAGCTTCTCCAGGCTGAACAATCCTAATTCTCTCAGCCTTTCCTCATGAGAAGTGCTCCATCCCTCTGATCATCTCCATGGCTCTCCTGTGTAACAATTCTCCAAGGCTCTCCCCCTCCATCCAGGCTTGTATCACTCTTGTTACCTGACCAGAAAAAATAGCAAATTTCTCAATTCAGTCCTTTCTCTTCCATTCCTTACCCCTGCTGTGGGTTCTCCTCTCCATGTTTTTATCTGTCAGTTTTTCCTGCCTAAAGGCATCTTGTGTTTTCTACATCTTGCACCCTTACCATCACTGGAAATGGGAGAAGAAACCCCTTAGGGACCCAAAGACAAAATCATTAACTGCAAGAGAAAAAGGTTTGAAAAATTAAAGGAACCACTACAAAAGCATACAGAACCAAATTATAACTTACAAACTTAAAATTCACATTACAGTCTAAAGTACAAAAATCAAACTGGGATTTCTATATGAAGCGAAGGAAAATAGTCACAAGAATTATCCCAGTGGTAACTGATGCCTCATCCCTCTCAAAAAGATAAATGTTAAAGCATGGAGTGTGCAAGAGGGATGGGAGACCTGTGGAAAAGAAAACCACCTTGTGAACCTAGAAAACATAAAAGTAAAATAACATCAAGAGATAAAACTACAGAGCTGTCAAAAAGAATAGAAATTGGAAAGTAAAAATAAAAGGATTTTTGACCATTCATTGTTTGGCCTTTCCTTGGAATGCAGGTGAGTGATCCCATCCAGATTACTCCTGACAGTCCTATTCAGCTCTGCTGAAGAAAAAAGAAATCAAATGAGATCAGAGAGAGAGAAGTAATACTGTAGCAACCATGGGAAACTAAGAATCTCTTGGTTAAAGACAAGGTGAGCAGAGCCTAGGTGAGAAAGCAGCTAGAGTGGACATCAGAAGGTTCTGCAGACCCTAACCAGAGACTTTCTACAAAACTTCCCAATAAAGGTACCTAGAGCAAACTACCTAAAATGAGTGGCACCAGGATTTGATGGTTCATTAGTTCATTTGATGGTTCTTCACAGAGGCAAATAGTCAACTTCAGAGTAACAAAACAGGCCTTATTTTCTACTTGATTTTCTTTGGTGCCACTTTCAGTTGTCTCTGCTTTCTCTTGTGAAAAACTCTATTAGTTTCTAGTTTGTATCTTCTGTAGATAGGGAAATAAAGAAATTAGCTTCTTACTTGGCATTGAAACTGACCCAACTCTTAAATGTGACCTAAAGAGCTCCTCTGAACAAGCAGATTGAAAACCAAGCTTCATTTTGCTTGAGCTGCACAAAGACTCCCCTAGAAAGTACCTCCACGTCTTCTCCAAGATTATTAACATGGTGTTCATCACTCAGGCAGTGGAAAGGGATTAGAAAAAGGATATGGATTTGCAGCAAAAGTGCATGTTTAGCATAGTTATATTTTAAGCCTTGACTTGGCAAGAAAGATGTCATCAAGTGCAGAAATAAAGCACTGAGGCACTGTAAGGTTCAGTGTGTATTTCCGTTTTCCAGGGAGAAGACTTGCTCAGCTCCAAGTGACACAGTGCTAATGACATGCACACTATGGAAAAGCACAGCCTGACTCTCTGAGGTCTCTCCACTCCCCGAGAATCTATCCAAGGCCACAGAATGCTCAAGTTCAGAAGAAGACTGATAGTTACCAGGATTTCTATGTTCTACCTTGGTTTTAAATACCTCCAAATTGCAACTGGGATTTTTCCCAGGTACAAGGTCGATTGCTCAAAATCAGCAGTGATCAAAATCAAGGCCAAACAAGAGACAAAACATTCTTCTTAATCATCAGTAAGGACACACTGATTACCTCCAAAATGCAAACAATACTCCTCTTTAATACACCAGGCAATAACCAGTTGCTCACTCTTCTTTTACATTAAAGGGAAATTCATTCCTACTCCTTCTGAATGCAAACCCAAGAAAAGGCTAGATTTTATTCTACATATAAAACTGTTTCAGGTTTTTCTTTTTTTTAACCTCTGTGCTTTTTGATGCACAGCACAGTTAAGTTTTAGCCTGTCAAATCTTCAACACAACAGTAATTCAAAGACAGAAAAGCTGAAAGTTAAACAGCATTTAAAAGGAACTCAGTAAGTCCATGCCAGAGCCCCAGGACATGAAAATTAGTAATGAAAAGCAGAGCACTCAGGCTACTCTAATATAACAAGAATTATAAACAGGATTACTATGTTCTTTGCTAAGAACACTGTATTACAGATCATTACACACAACTACAAGAGAAAGCATATATTGCTCTTATACTCATCTTAAATGTACTCATCTTAAATTCATCTGCTTAAACAAAAGTTGTTTGTGTTCTGTTTGTTTGACTGGATCTTTAGGAATTCTGTTGCAGAGCCATTCAGAGGAGCTGCACACACTTTGTGAAGACATCCACACCTCAGCACTTGAGGGAATGTTTTGGAACCACCAGGGTGGAATAGACAAAGACACTTTGAAGGGAGAAGAGCCATCAGTATTTACATGTTACATACTCCAAGGGTTTTATTTATTCAATGCCTAATGTACACATGTAAAACTTTCATTGCAGCAGTAAATATTTATTCCATCCAATTGGTAAAAATGTAATCATGGACCATACATGGAACAGCTTTCCAGAGCACACAGCCCAAGCAGCCCTGTAAGGCTGCCTTTCCTCTGCCAGAAAATGCTGTAGTACTATCAAAGAAGAGCAACTTGATACACAACAGAAAATCTTCACTGATTAGTATGGGTTATCCAGAATTGGGGGTGGAGGCAGTGAGGGGTGGGTGTTTGCATTTTTTTTGCTACTTTTTGTTTTTGCCACACACAACAGCAGTCAAAGAATAGACTATGAAGTAACAGAATAAATAGCATCACTGGGCAAAATATGAGCTGTGTAAAATGACAAACTCAGAGTAGCCTTAAAGCAGGACATGACCACAAGAGCTACTCAGTGTGATAATTAACTGCAGTGAAAGAGTTAATACATGTAAGCTGTACTTTGTAAGAGCTTGACATCTACATTTTATTTGAGAATTGTTTCTTGCCCTTTAGCAGTGTGAAAAACTTACAGAAAGACAGACTGATTCAGGTCTTCAGACATCAATTATGTCAAATAATTAATGCAATTGTATTAAGTTTAATCTAATTTCACTTAGCTAATGCTTAAATAATTTAGGTTAAATGAAATCAAAGAGTGTATAGAATATAGACAAAATAAATAGCTTTTGCAATTGTTTAAGTTGGTCTAACTCAATGGTCTGCAAAGTTAAGTCAAGCCATCCCAATCTAAAACATCACTGAATTAAAGATATAGAGAGAAACATCACAACAAAGTATCACTCAGTTCCACTGCAACAGAGGAAAGGAATTTTCTTCAGGCAGCTCCAGGATATCATTCCTTAAGTCAACAAATTTATCTTTATAAAAAAGACAAGTTCTTCTGGAAGAAAATAGTTTAGATTACATATTAGGAGGAGATTCTTTCCTGTGAGGGTGGTGAGGCCCTGGCACAGGTTGCCCAGTAGAGCTGTGGCTGCCCCATCCCTGGAAGTGTCCAAGGCCAGGTTGGATGGGTGTGGTGTGGGGAAAGGACTAGATGACCTTTAGGGACTCTTCCAACCCAGACTGTTCTATGATTCTGTGACTCTTTTTAAGGAATGAAGTAAGCTTTACTTCAATCTCATAATAATGAATGATCAAGCTTTTGAGGGCTATCACTTAGGGGGAAAGATTCTCAGTTCACAAAGAAACTGTAAGACATCCATGCATGTTCTCTATACTATGTTAAGCAGGGCTGAACTTTACATGAGTGATGAAACACAAAGAGGTGAGGCAGGAACTCTATTATATTTGCTCCCATCAGAACAGACTTCTCCCATCCAGTCAGCAGCAACTAAGACCAGTGTGTGTTGATCTCAAACACCCAGTTAGCCCACAGCTGATGGAATTATTCCTGCCTCATTAAGAACAGCATTTAGCAGTCTTTGGCACTGCTGACATCCCTAGAATGTTTATTTCAGAACTGCCTATCTCTTTGCCACTTGAGGCACAAGACTATGACTTCTGTTAACCATCCCTAGAGATAAACCTGCAAGCACCATTTCTAAAAGTAGATCCCCACTGGATTAAGCCCAGGGACACTGACTGGCAAGTGAGCACCACTTCCATACTGTGATGGGAAGGGCACATTTTTTTTTTCTGGTATCATGAAAAATCAAGTTGCTCCCATGGGAGAGGATGGAGGACACTTCTGTCATGGGATCCTGATATTTAGTTTTCTCCATTCTTGGTAATGTGTTGGTGGGAGCACTTAGAAAAGTTCCCATATGCCCTTCCAAAAAAGGCAAACTATGGAATGCATTCCTACTGAAGAAAGGCAGATCAATTACTTGTTTTATATGTTAGCAGGCTGCTTTCATCCAGACCAGTGCTGCTGTGCCTCAAGAGGAGATTAAAAGAAGAAAAGCCACATCCCAAATGCCACAGTGAGAACACAGCAAAGCTTACACAAACTCTGTTTCCATCCTGTGAGCCCAACATCTCTACTCTGGAGAGTCTTTTTAACAAATACACTATGTAAGGTAATTCCACATAAAAATCACAAACTCTCCCAGTATTTTGGTCCTTTCAAGGGCTTTTTATTCTGACAGGATTCTAAGGATATAGACCTTTTGAGTGAAATTTGCAATAGCAGCTGGAGCTTTTGCGTACATGTTCAAAACTGGATTATTATAGCCCATCTTTACAGCCAAACACAATTCCTTCTTGTCAGTGGGGATTTTCACAATTTTTTGACAATTGTACATACTAATAAAGTGAGAAGATTCATGCTGAGCTATTTGGTTATGAGAGCAGTAAGATACATTCAAAGAGGATAACAACAGTATGCCTTGCTAGTGAAAAGAGTATTTTCAGTGTCATTGGAATTAATTTTTTACTTTTACTATGGTAAAAATGATGCTCATCAGCATTTAAAAGAACTTTTCCCTGGCATGAAGCCAACATGTTTCAGTCTGAAGGGAGGTGGGAACCAAAGTATAATGGCATTACCTATTACAACCCTTTTTTGTCAGGATCTAAATGTATTTTGAGAAGTTTTTCCTCTTTGAAGACATGCTCAAAGTTTTCCACAGCAGACCAAGCTTTGCATAATGTTGCAAATGAACTGAAGCAAGGAAAATGTTTTGCCAAAAATACACAAGACACTTAAAGAGCCCAAGATAGAAGCAACTGTATTTCATCTTAACCAAAATGAAAGTGGCAGCGAGTTTAAAAATCAATGAGGGCTTTTCTGTTTTGAAAATTTAAGGTGGATGCTGACCTGCTAAATGTAAAAAAAGAAAAGATAACTGGAATGATAAACAACACATGGATAGATTTCCATCTTCTTAGAGTTACAAAGCAGCAGGGTTTTTTAACTTGCAAAACTGTTGTGTTTACTTTCATATGGTCAGTGCCTGCATTCCACTTGGTTAATAAAGTACAGCAACAAGACTTACCACTTCCATATGCATTCTTAAACCCAAAAATTAAAGTGCATTGTGCAAATAATAAACAGATGTTTGAAGTGTTCAAATCTATAAAGGATACACATTTCAAAACAAATAGGGGAAGCCACCTGAGGAAAGAGATTATTAGGGATGGAAAAAGAAGTTAGTTCTACTAAAAATGCTGAAGCATAAACCACTTTGTGAGTCAAAATGAGTGCTGCAAATTCTCACCAGAAAGACAACCAGATGTCATTTTAAAGCATGTATTTTTGAAGGAAAATATAATTTGGATTTGCCTCACAAAAGACTACTGCCAAGCTGGTCTGGACCACTGAAATATTACAAAGCTAAACAAGAACAGGTTAATGTTTATACACATGCAGGTCAATGGATATAAACAAAGTTATAAGCAGAGCAGCCAGCAGGCATCCTGCTGTGCTGATCAGGTGTTCCTCCTTTTTGATGACCTAAGAAGCTGCTCCCTTTTGTGCTAATTCTTCAGCTTTAGACTGAGCACAAAAACATCCTTTACTGGCTGTTTCTACAATTCTTCACATGACTCCTAAAACCTACTTTGATCAAGAACAACTGAAAGGCAAAATCCTGCTGTTATTGTTCTTGAACTTCCTGTCCAACTTCAGCTCCTGTGATGATCTGAGGAGCTATCTATTGAACTCTAGTTGCTTCTAAATCAGGCTTTAGGTGTACACCACAGCTATCCCATCCTGTGATGTGCAGTACAGAGGCAGTAAACCAAACAGATTTTTGACAAGAACAGCATTTTTTTACTGTATATGCTTTATGCAGACAAGACTGAAATCTGAGCATCTAATTTATGCAAAGCATCCCTATTTCTAGACACCACACAAATATTCCAGAGCACTCAGCTTCACTATAGATATATAATTTGAAAGTATTTTTATATGAAAATTATACCTTTTCCACTGTTGGCACAGAACACAGCTCATTTTCCCAGTTAAGAGCTGAATAACCCCAGTATGCTTAAAACTATTTCATTTCCAATGTGCAAAAAACACAAGGCAAGGGCTGATGATAGCCTGGGACATAATAAAGTGCAAGACTCCTCTTAGATGAAGTTAAATGTTCTTCTATTTGAAAAAAACAAAAAAAAAAAAAACCCCACAGTTTTTGTCCTCACTAGCTCTGGGAAGCATTAAGTGCAGCAGATGAAACACTGTCTCTGGTTAGGTCACCTTCATCTCCTGGATCTGGTACTTGCCTACACTGTTGAGACTTCACACCTGCCCTCACAAAAATGTTCTATACAAATCTGTGTCCCCAGATTAACTCACAGGTTACAAACACCCACTCTTACACTAATTAGATTAAACACCCTTAAGAAGATCAAGTTGAAACTCACTCTTTCCTCCCCCACATCCCCCACTTCTTGACTAATCAGTTCTTGCTGGTAAAATTTGAAAGTTATCCAATTTTCCCTCTGGAGTATTCTTTAGCATCTCTACCAAAAACTTGTGCTGGAGCAATCAGGCAGTTGAAGCACGATGTGCCTTTTTACACACACAACCCTGGAATTTCAAAAGCACTCATGCTGACTTTGTGGGATTTGTGCTACTTATAGCATTAAGATTTTTAATGATCTTCTAACCAACATCACATCTTTGCTCTCCCACTCTGTGAGCAACCAGCTTCGAGGGTAATTAAATAATCTTTCACCCTTTACAGATTTGGCCTGGTTGTCTCCCATTTACTGTCTCTAAGATTGATGTCCTGTGAGTGCCAAGTTTTGAGTGGCCTCAGTGCTGGGAGTGGGAGTATTTCTGCTCCTTCATTACCCCTGACAGTCGTTCATTCCCCTCCATCATTCACATTTGGGTGCCTGTCAGACCTTTTGTGACCCAAGCTTTACTTACTGCACCAGCAAAATACTAGACAGCCCATTTCTCTTCTGGGTTAGTTTCCTGCCAGCTTATTTCATCAGCTCATGGAAGTGCCCAAGCTGCCAAGCCGCCACAAAGGCTGTACTGGCTCACTGCCTCCCCAAACTGCAGCCCTGCCATGCATTTGGAGCCTCCCAAAGTCACAACTGCTGAAGAAGCTGCTGTTGGACTTGCTAAACAGAAAAATAACCAAACAAGGCTGTGGAGAAAGTTTGTAATATAAGAATGTATTTTACTCAGTATTTTCCCCCTCAATTTTAGATACAAAATCCATTTAAAGCATATATAAGCAAAGCTTTTTACCTAAGGGGGATGCTGTGGAGAAGACGAAAATCTAAATACAGTATCTACCAGGCTATAGGTTTGCTCCAGTCCCTCTTACCTACTGAGGAAATCCTAAAATCTTAAGTCAAAGGTGGTGGTGGGGTATTTCCTGCTCTAAGTTGCTCAGTCTCTGAACACTAAGGGATGGTCATCTCCTTACTGCATTAATACCTTTTAGGTTGTGCCACATATTCTAAAAATCAGTAACAGAGTAAACCTGACTGGGTACCAACCATCAGATGCAATGACATTGACTCAACCCCTCCAGAACTGATGTAATTGCTTACGTCTCAAGAATATTCAAGTCAGCTGTCTCTAACAGCAAAAAACCCCATAAATCTTCATATTAAAGGAAGAATGCAGCAGTTAGCTATTCCTTCAGTTACTTACCAATCAGGATTTGACCTGTTTTCACTGCAGAACTACCTGGCACCAAGCCATGTACCACAAGCTTCTCTTCACTGACTCCTCTGGTGGCTTTATCCTTCCTGCCTTGTTTTTCCACTCTTCTGCTGCTCCATGAAGACTGATGGACAATCCCTACTAAGGCTTCTAGCAGCTTCTGCTGTTCTTCTTCCCCAGCACTGTAGAGTTTTCTGGGATTTACATAAACAGACACATCTTTGTACTTCTGCTGAACAGTGACACCCATTTTCTGAGCAGACCGGTGCTTCAATATGGAAGTAGGACCAGAGGAGGGCTCATTGCAGCTTCCACTGCCTTTCTTAGCAGAACTCTTTGGTAAAAGACTCTTCTTTTTTAGCATTTTGGTCCATTTCTTCAGTTCATACTTTCTTTCCTTTCGCGATCCCTCTTGAATGATTTCAGCTTCGTTTTCACGAAATCTGACATGATTCACTGCTGGCATTTCTGGACAGCTGTTCTGAAGCAGAACTTCTTCTTCACTTTCACTTAATTCTAAATAAAATAATTCTCCATTTTTCTGCACACTATCCAACCACTCAGGCTCAAGGTCACTGGAAAAGAAAAAAGAATGATCAATGAGTTCTGATAAGGAAAATCCCTGTGCAAGTGAGATCTGATTATTTTAAGCTCAACTGTTAAGTCTGCCATGAGGGTTAGAGCTTGTTTTAGATAAATGATGGATATGGCAAGGAAAGACATCCCTCTCACCAGTAAAATAGTTTCTTTAAATGCCTTAGAGGAAAACAGCCATTGCAAAAAGCAGTATTCTCCTTTCAGAAAACCAACATTTCTTTGACATGCAAGTTTTAATTAGTAATCACATTCATGTGCATGATGGGATTTTCTTTTAAGAGAAAAAATTACATTCTGTTTCTTCTCTCCCATTATTTTTTCCTTTATGCATTTGTAATATAATCATGGCATGATTTTTTGAGGTGGTCCTGTGCAGAGCCTGAAGATGGAGTTGTTTATCCTTGTGGGCTCCTTCTAACTCAGGATATTCTGTAAAGCTATGGGAACACAGATTGCACTGCCAGCCCTTTGGAAAGAGAAGATAAACATTTTAAAAATCACTTAGATTTAACATTAAAACCCCAAAACAATCTAAGATGAAATCTAGGTAACAGTTTTCAAAGCCCAAGTTCCAAATAGCATCTGCAAAAAAACACACTAAAAATGCAAAGAGGCAGCAGTGCCACAGAAACAGATCTGGCAGCTGGCATGGATCACCCAAAGTCAAGAGCAGGACATTTCTGCAAAGCAAAGGCAAAGCAGCTCTAGGATATAACAGAAACATCATCAGCACAGTGCAAAAAAATTTTTGTCCTAATTTGGCAATGGTAATGCTCCAGCCATGTCCAGTTTTGGATAGCAGGTTTTAGGAAAGATGTAAGAACTGGAACACACCCAGAGCAAAGAGACAAATGCTACATAGCCTATAAACACATTTAAAGGGAAGGAGACTGGTGGAAATCATACTCTTTTGGCTGAGGAAAAAAAAAATAACAACCAAAAGCTGCCTGCTGAGGGGCAACAGACCCAATGAACCTTGAGGAGAACCATGGAGTGTTACTCCAGATAGATGAGAATCCTTGATGGCTAAAGTAAGAAGAGTCCTCAGAGGTTTAATTATCTGGGATGTTCTGCATGGAAGATTTTCAGGAACAGACAAGAGTAGTTAATTCTTCCTAACCAGACAAGAAAGAGATCTCTCTGTTTCATAAAAATCATATAAAGAAAAAATGAGACTGGAGATTTATATCATAATTAATATAGCAGTTAAAATTAACACACATTCATACATTTGACACTAGAACTACTTTTACTGAATAAAGAGTGCATATAGAGCATTTTTAACTTGGAAACACAGATAAATGATAAAAGTTTACTGAATGGAGAACATGATACAGACATTGCACCAGAGCACCTTTAAGGGCTCAACAAGAGGATCTGGCTGGACCAGCAACACAGCAAACAGTGGCATTACTCTCTTTCTGGAGCTCCAGTTATTGAGAAAAGTCTATGGATCTTGCAGACAAGAAGAAACATCACCTATCTCCTCTGCATTTATTAGCTTTTTTTCTCAAATAGACAGTTTAAAAGAAGAGCCACCACTTGTGATAATCTGGCTATACCTGAGGGATAAATCCAAGTTTGTGATTTTCAAAATCCTGAGTTCTTATTCAAGAGAGTATCAGAATGCTGACAAAACCTAAAGGCTGCCAAGGGCACACTCTTTGTGGTCCAACATCTCGCAGAAGGTGGTAGGCAAGAAATAAATGGGAAGAGTTTTTCCTTGGTTTGTTTTTTAAGGAGTACTCATACATTCTGGCATATGTAAGCAAAATTAAGCAAAAACAAACAAACAAAAAACCTCCAACAAAACCCAACCAAAACAAACAAAAAACCAAAATCCCCAAACCAAGCAATCAACTCCTACCCCCCCTCCAAACAAAACCCAAACAAAAAAGGAAAAACTAGAAATTTACAAAGAAATAACATCTGCATTAGCAAAAACTATTGTCATGTATGATAGCATTTTTATACCCTCTTTAAAAAGGACTGTGGTCTTTGGAAAAGCTGTTTCTTCTTTGGGGTAGATGTCAAAATTTCAGCCTGGACATGAGTTCATGCACTCAAGTCCTCCAGCTTTGCTCTCTATTTTGATTAGAACAATATGGACCATTGGCAAAAGAAAAATGCTGTGGGCATGTCTGGTGTTTACTCTAGGTTCACCCAAACAGAATCACTCCAGAGAGAAGGCAAGAAGGAACTGCACTGTAAAAAAAACTCTCACTTTCCCAACAGAGATTCACATAGACATCTGGAAAAGCAAATCTGAAACAAGAAATCAGCACCTAGCATGAGAGGTTTTCCCCTCTAATGCTGTAGTGTCACAATAAATTGAAACCAAGCAAGGCAAGAAAAAAGGGGAAAAAAATTAATATATCTAATTTTGATCCGTTTTCTCTTGTGTCAAAACAAATGCTTACACAATAACCTCAACTTGCCTCTAGGACTGGAAGCTTCAGTCAAGGGAGCTAAAAGACTTGAAGGCCTGCATTTCTCTAAGAGTGGTTTCACTCATCCCACACAGGTATTTCCTGTTTGGGATGAATGTCTGAAAAAATGTGCTGATTGAAATTGCCCATTTTTGGAAGAAAGATAAATTAGAAAGAATCTGCTGGATAAATTGTTATATAGATTATTAATAAAAGTATTACACATATTATTACAAGTAGTTGGCATGTGTTATGGGCTGAAATCTGTGGTACAGCTTTACACCCTAAACATATATAAAGAATGACAGTAAAAAGGCATTTTAGATGAGAGACTTGAGAAAAGAAAAAACCCAAACATACAAAATATTAAAAAAATATGGCTTCAGGCTGAAATGTTACAGTTGACTTCTGGCTCATAAATATAGGAATAAAGTAAGTTAGGTGTACATACAACAGCTTTGTCTCTGAGCCAGAGGTACAGAGAACTACAAATTAAACTAGGCTTGAACACAATCCTAACTTCTCCCACTTAAACCTTTTTTTCCCCTTCCCCTGCACACATCATGATGAAACCAACATGCTGAATGAAATGCTATTGATTACACCCTGAAATACACATTTGAAATGTCAAGCACAGCTGTCCTAACACAGGGAATCAAGTCAATGTTGTAAGTTGCAATCAGCCAAGTTGCTGTTGTAAGTTTAACTTCATCCGAACTTAAAAAATATACAAATAAACGAAAACCCCGGAGGTCGCATTTATAACTTTAAAATACGTATTATACAGAACTGCCTACTGACTTAGGACACTGAAATGAAAGAGTACACCTTGCTAAAGCCTGTGCCAAGTCCTTCCTTGCCCTCCGCTTCCCAGCGGGGGACTCAGCGCAAGGACCGCCCGCGGCTGAGCCCACCCGCGTTACCGCCAGGGCCCTGCAGGGAGACACTGCCAGAAACCTCGCACTGCTCCCTGCTCCAAGAGCCAGCCCAGCAGAGCTCACCTCAGTCCAGCTTAGTTAAACCCAGCTCAGCCCAGTTAAGCCCAGCCCAGCCCAGCCCGCAGCGCCGGGGCGCTCCCGCCGCCTCCCACCGCGCACGGGCAGCGCGACCGCGGCCGAGCCCCCGCGGCTCGCCCTTCCCGTCCCCGCCCTTACTCGGAGCTGGCGTCCAGCGAGGAGCCGCCGGAGCCGCTGTCGCTGCCGGTGCCCGCGGGCTCAGCGCCTTCTCCGCCGGCCGCCTCCATCCCCTCGGCAGCGCCGCTCCCGGCGGCCGCCCGGGACGCCATGACAGCTGCGCGCGGGACGGGGCACGTGACGCGCGCCGCGCCCTCCCATTGGCCGGCGGCCCCAGTCGCCATGGAAACGGAGGGACGCGCGAGCGCCCGGCCCTGAGGGGCCATCCTCCTCATGGGGGGAAACCCTCCGTGGCCGCGGGAATTGGCGTGTGCCCGGCATCCCCAGGCCCTCGGACGCCTTTCCCTGGCTCACCAGGAACGCACCGCGGAGAACCAGGCTTTATTTAGTTGCCTGATTGCTAGGTCCCAGCACCCGTCCCATAAAACACACCGGTATTGTCTTTCACCAGTAGTGAAACTCGGGAGTCCTGTGCCGAGGCTCGAGCGTTGTAACCAAACACTGGTCAGGAGGGGGAAAAAACGAGGTAAAAAGCGGTTCTGGGGGCAGCTGGGGGATGCCTCTGTGCTTTATTTTATGTGCTCTTGTATCAATTTAACGAGCTGTGAGCAATTAGGGTAGGTTCTCCTTAGGTTTGTCAGGGCAGCACTGCAAGGAGAAGAAAGGATGTGGCAGACCCAAACAAGTACCTTAAAACAGCTCCTGCAGTCTACACATATAAAATCATACACAGTCGAGAGAGACACACACGCACACAAAAAAAACCCTACTCGGTTTTCAGGACTTAAATTATTCACATCCATGAAAAACAAGAGCTATGGCAGGCCTGCAGACAACTTGCAGTGTAGCTGTGTCAGTAAACCCATCAGGACACACATGGTGAGTGGGGAAAGGGATGGCGAGTAATTGTTGGAACATGTTTCATGGGCTGGATTTAATCTCTGCTCTGTGGGATATTTGCACAGCTTCAGCAGTGAGGTTTTATAGCCCTGGAACACTACAGAGGAGTGACAGAATCCTGGTATGAAATTGCTGTGCTCGAAAATGCTTTAGGGAAGGGTACATTAGTAAGCGTGATTTCAAGTGAATTAACAGACAGAAATGTTTTGGACTCACATCCCTGTGATTAAGGCTTCAAGTGGAGTAAAAATACCTATATTAAGTACTGAAGGGCCATTCTGAAGTCCCTGGACAAGACCTGATTTCACAGATAAATTACTGTTGCATGGTTATTAAGACTACAAACCTATCCAGAGGGGGAGTTTCCTATAGAAAAGAGCTTGTGCTACTATGGTTTCATTTAGAAGGTGAGGTATACTGTCCCACCCTCCATAATTAACATTTGCAAGCACTTCTAATACTCTGAGCAGCACTCTGAAGTGTTTCTGTGGAGAAGCGATAGTCAATGCCAGATGGTGCTGTGTTAGTTAAATTTCTCTGAGTTCTCAAGAGCTGATTAATTGGTTCCAGTTGTTTGCTCACTAAGTGAGAAATACAGGCTCTCTCTCAAGGAGGCAGTGGTTTTACACCACTTGCTATTTTATAGGAATAAGCATATTGTGAATGGAAGGATGATGGAAGGCTTTGGGTCCTCTGAGAGGAGTAGCTGGGAGCCACCTAAAGACTTTGCTGAAACGAATGTGGAATTTCTGCTGCTGTGGGAACAATTAAAGATTGCAGGATATCTTTCACACAGCAGGATCTTATTTTAGTGAAGACACAGATTTTCCCACACCATCCCTCTTGAGAGGAAAGCTTCTCATTTCTTGGGCATAAATATAAGGATGAAACTTGAAATAATTTGTCTTCTGGCAGACGTTTTACACTTAATCCGAGTAGCTGGGGCTGATGCTCCTCACTAAGGGATCCATGAGCCTTCTATGCCAAGTTGCTGCTTTTACCATGCAGATGGTGAAAATCTGCCAGGGGCTATCACTGGCATCAATAGCACTGCTCACCCTCACTGGACAACTGGGTAGTGAGCACTTAGGAGTGGATAATTAAAGCCTGAAGGTTGCTCTGATTAGCTGTTCCTGCAAAGAACTAAATCCACGTGTGGAAATTTATTTCCCGAGCAAAGAGTTTCTCGTTACTTTTTTTTTTTTTTTTTTTTTTTTCTGGCTTAACCTGTTTCAGAAGCTGTTGTGCTTTAAAAATAACAGCCTGCCTTGATCCATGCCTATATTCAGAAGGAGACTGAAGTTAAAAGAAGACAGGGTATAGGACACACTGGTTTCATGCTTCAAATTACAGCTCTTCATTAGTGATTATGAGGTAAGAAGGCCCTAAGTGACTTGTTAATATTTTATTTTTTCCTTTCTTGATTTCACATCACTTAATATTTCCAGGAAGGCTGGAAATATTAACCAACAACTGGATAAGACACATATGATACACAGATAAAACTAAGAGGGAAATAGTTTCATCTTTGTTTTTCAGGTGTGTTTCTTGCTAACACCTGTTTACTGAAAGAAAAACTAGCCAAAAAATATGAGTGACATTATATTTCAGCAATTGATTCCTGGGTTTTTTATTCCTCCAGGGCACAGCATGAGCAAAATATGTTAGAAATAATTCCCTCTTTTTTAAAGATTAATGACAACAACACAACTTTCCCCTCCCCTGCTCAAGCGTTTCTTAGTGGACAAAATACATATTTCACAAGGATTCATTAATAATTAATATTTTTTTGATCACAAGGTTTCCACAGAACCGTGTAAGACTGTGATTACAGAATCTTCTCTTTACAGCTCCTCTGACAGGACTGTGCAGAGACCATCCACAGCAAAGTGGCATGAACTGAAGAGTGACACTGGGCTGTCATTTTAATTGGGATATTTACATATAAACAGACTCGACAGAGAATGAAAGCTATCTCTGGGACCAAAGGAACAGAAATTTGTGAGCAAACACTCTAGTGCTCAATAAATGAAACAGAATATTCTGACTTCTTAAGCTTTCTGCATCAACTCTGATCACAGAAGGTATTTCAGAAGAACACAAAACCAACAGGAAGATAGCCATGAAAAATCTGGGAAGAGCAGTACAACTCATCCCATTCTTTTGAAAAGCACTCTTAGAGAGTTAAGAGTTTTCTCCTGAAGGAAAAGCAGCTGTGATTTTATTTTTTTCCCTACTGCTTTTACTTCACCTTAAATGTTTTAAATGCTTTTTTTAGGATCACCTGCTATGCATAGCAGACATGTCAGGCATGAAAGAAAACCATTATTTGCAGTCAGTCAACATGCAAATGTTTCAAGCATGAGTAGCCTTATTCCACTTAGAGTATATTAATGTAAGCAACACCACCGGGCAGCAGGTTTTTAATCCAGCTCTAAAATAGAACATTTTCTGTTAAGTCACTGAAAAGTCCACGGGGTTCTGTTTGCACACGAGCACATTTATTGTGCATAAAGCAGCCTCAGAGTGCCGGAGCAGGCTGACTGCAGCGTGCCCTCCTTGCTGAGCTCTGTGTTTGCATCCCCAGCGCTCACAGGAATGGATTTCACACGGCTGACGCCTTGAGCTGGAGTTAGTAACCACTTGTTAGTTTCCATAGCAAGAGCTGCTTGGAGCTGGCACTGGAAGTGCCCGTGTGCTTTTTCTGTGCAGCTGGAAATAAACCAGCGTGGCTGGGAAACAGGAAACGGACTCCTTAGCAGAACTGGAGAGGAGCTTCTCTTGGATTCTGCTGAATGGGATGAGTTTTCTTTGTAAAGTTTCTGCGGTTCTCAGCTAAGCACATGGAAAATGCCATCAAGGGTGGCTTTCAGAGTCCTGCACGGGCCTATTGGGCAAGATCCTATTGTCGAGATGTCTTTGAAGGGGGATACCGTGGAAAATCGCCCGTTAGGGATGGTGAATGCAGGAGGAAAAGCAGCTGCTTCTCATAGAGTGTGCTGCCTCATGTACATCCACTTAAGAATTTCTTTCCCATCCCTCTTGGATTTGTGGGCAAGTTAGAATACATTATCCCCTGCCCTTAGAGAAAAGTTCAAAACGCTTATGGCATGGAGGCAACAGCATCAATCCATATTAAAGAGTATCAGCACGTTTCTCTGCACATGTAAGATTCCCTCACCTGCACATCCTCCTCTTCTCCAGGAAGGAGGGAGGGAAGCCCGAGGGCGCCTCGGCTCCCCGCCGGCAGCCACCCCTTCCCTTCCCCTGCTGTGCACAGAGGGGCAGTCACGACAAAAGGGGAGCTCGCCGGGGCTCCGGTGGCTCCGCTGTCCCTCCGCCTGGCGGGCGCTGCCTGCGGAGGGGCAGGGGTGCCGGAGCCTGCCGAGCTCAGGAAGCCATCTCGGGCAGCCGCCCCCCGCTCCCCGTCGCGGGCACTGACCTGTGCAGCAGGACGCTCTGCACCGAGTCCAGGTCCTCCAGGTTCCTGGTGACGGGCCGCGGGATGCTGTACCTGCCCGCCCCGAACATCGCGGGCGGGCGAGCTGCCGCCACCCCTGCATCGCCCGGCCCGCGGCACCGGGACTGCGGGCGGCCGCGGGCAGGTGGCAAGAGCCCCGGAGACCCGCAGCCCGCCCGGCCCCGCCGCGCCGCCCGTCCGTCCGTCCGTCTGTCCGTTCCCGGGGCCCAGCGGCGCCGCGCCGCGGGGCGCGGGGGAAGCGCGCCCTGCGCGGCCGGGAGAGCGCGCCTGCTCCGCTGCGCTGGGACACGGTGTGGTTTCTGTCAGGAACTCGCAAAGCGTGAAAACCAGACTTTCAGAAAAATAAAGTAAAGCAGTTCCTAGCTGCAGCCGTAGATTTCCTCCTCCCCACCACCCAGAGCTTCATTCCCAGCGCCCGCTATGTGAGAAAATAGTTTTTCCCCCATGTATTTTGCTGCTGGTCAAAGTAGTGAATTACCCGGTTGATCCTCTTTCCTTAAGGAACAATGTGAATAATTACCAATCACACAAAATCCAATCCGGTCTTTGATTCCCTCTTTCACAAAATATTAGTTACAAGTGGTTTCAGATGATCACGGGACTCCTTACTGGGTTCCCATCTGTTAAATTCTGATGCAGTATATTGAATGAACAGGGACATGAATGTATAAAACCCATAGCTTTATTCTTTCTTGTGAATTGCCATAATTGATTTTCTCTGCTCCCTTTTATGGGACTGCTTTTCTCTAATTTTTCAGGATGTGGACATCTCCTCCAGGTTTTCTCTGAGAGCTGACATAAGATCAATAGCTAATAAAGTCTTGCAATCTGTTACAAAACCCATGAACTTTAGTTTCCCTCAGACATTGTGCCTGAAGTAATTACGGAAGCACAGCAGTGCAATAGTTTCCCAGAAAGACCATTAAGAGGAGGACCACTGGCATGATAGGCAATGGATAGCAAACTGGAAACCACTGAATATTTTAGCACCACACTCCGTGGGATGGTGGCCACCACATGGAGCAAAAGCTTCAGCTTTTTTGGAGACTTTGGCTTTAGTAGGCAGTGGCAACAACTCAGTTTGGAGAGGGTGAATGCAAAATTACTGTGAGTCTGTGGGTGGGATTCTCACCAAGTAGTGTGACTTGAATATTTAGGCGTCTTAACATTTTTTTCTTTTCTTAAAAATTTGTTTTCTTTATCTCTTTGATACCAGCATGAAATTTTAAGAGAAGGACAAACCCTTCTGAATCCCACTCCTGTCAAAGATGAGGAACCACCATCCTCCACTGAGGTGAGCAACAGCAGCAGGACTAAAATAAATAAAAATCTTTGGCACCAGGGTGCCAGGGAAGCTGAATGTACACCAGGATTATGTGTCTAAGTAGCAGTGACTGGAGGAGTTTGGTATGTACAGTATCAAGATCAGTATAAAGCTTCCACAGTGGCACTGAGCAAAGAACTTTTTGATTACCCACTTGATTTCAGAAAGCTGATGGAAAATTCCTGGTGGTTGTGTCACCATTGCCTTAGAAAAACACTTAGGCACCATCCATATTTCAGCCTTTTTACCTTTTTCATGCCCTGAGGGAGCAGAGATGTTTCATTTGTACACAACAGGGGTGTGTTTTCCCCATTCACTTAGGACAGCACCAACCCCAAATCTGGGTCTGGAATTTGATGGTAGAAAACAACAAAAACCCCAAACGTTACCATCAAAATCACCCTGTGTGTCCAGAAGGCCTTTCCAAGATCCTTTTCAGCTTTTTTTTCTCCCTGGGCTTCTTCTCACTGGGAGACTTTTTTTTGGTGTTTCTTAAACTACTGAGCTAATGCTGAATTTAATGGTAGTATCATCTGCTACTAGTATTTTACTTTTACATGGGTTTAAAATTGGTTGTGAAGACCTTTATTAGAATTGCTTACAACTCAGCAAAACTAGAATGTGTAAATATAAGTATAGAGACCCCCAAAATGTGCCAAAATGAGAGAAGGTGACTTAGGTCTTGTGTAGCTTAAGAAATGGAAGGTCGCATAGCAGTACACTGCTGATAAACAAGCCAAATTACTAATTTTAAAATCAAATAGAATGTTTCTCTAGGTGTGAATTACAACTTCTATCACATTTAATATGCCTAGACTCAATATTTATGAGTGACACAACCGGAAAATGAAAGAGGACCAGAGAGCCAAAAGTGGATATTTTCAGAGCCCTATAATTTTTCCTCAATATATTTTCATTACCTTAGTTGCACATAAGTTTTTAAAGTTAAAAGACAGGGGTCTTAGCTAGACCTGCAGATACCCCAGCCTTTGACATTTACAAGAACTACTTTATTGAGTTTTGTAGATAGGTTTTTCTCTGAAATACAAAGTGCAATTGCACTGTATTTTCTGCAAGATTTTAGGCAACTTAAAAGGAAGGTCATGATTCTATTTGAAGTTTGTCAGCTCTTGTATTTGTACACAAAATGAGAACATGACACTACAGCGCATTTTTCTGAATCCAATAAAATATGTGCTGTTGGAGAAAGATTATAAAATCCTGCAATGCAGAGAAAACCAAACCAATAGGGATTGGGGAAGGAGGAAATTCAACCAATTTAAACACACATAAATGACAATAATAGAGAGAGAAACCCTGTCTACAAAGTAACAATAGCTTACCTGGGCTCCCCTTCTATTTGAGGTACTTTTGCTGCCAGCTGAACTGCTGTGTGAAAACCCTTTTGTTTTGTAACAGAACAATTCTGGTGTTGCTGATACAAAAGAAAAAAAGAAATAGCAAAATACTCTGATGCTGTGTTCATTATATATTCCTCTTTCTGAAATTATACAATGTTTTTTCTCCAACTGATGTGAGGCTTTAACAGATTATGCAACAATTTCCTATGCTGACAAGGTCAGAAGTTTTTGAGTCATAATCCCCTTTTGGAAAAGACAAAAAGAGGTGATAAAGCTACTTTTGCAGTATTCAAACACTTTTAATCTCCTTGACTTGGCTGGTGAGTTTTAGTGTGCCCAGGGATCAAAGATTAACCAGCATTCATGGGCTGCACAAGGTGGAAATCAGCTTATTACTTCATATGTATGGTGTGTCATTTATGTCATGAGTCATGAGATGGTAGCACATGATGAGGAGAATTGAAATGTTTTGGGAGAGACATTTTGAAGGAAAAAGTCCTTATTTTTTTTTCCTGTTTGATCATAGCTGTGAGTAAGGGACACTGTACCTTATTCTATTCAATTCCCAAAATAAGGGCCATGGCAAATGTTTGTTAGGGTACAAGGTTACTCTCCTGTGTCTAGAAACATTCCTCACATCTACAGTGGTTTATTTCTGGTATGACTTGATCTTCTGCTAATTAACAGTGGATAGCGATGGCAGTTCTGTGGTGTGGGCATTGCTGCTCTTGGACAACAGGGAAGGTTCTCTCTCACCAGAAGAAACATCCTCCATGCTACTGCCTGTCTGTTGCCATTTTTGAAAGACTGAGGAGTGGGATTGGTAGGGTATTTTTCGAAGGGAATGTTTCCTGGCTGTGCCTCTTGTCTACAAACAACTGTAAAGATTTTCATCTCTGACACAATCAGATATGGACATCCACCTCTGGATTTGCTTTTATTCTCATGGAGGCTAGTGGCTGCTGAAAAAAAACAAAACCCAGAGAGATTTTGGTGTTACTGCATCACTTAAAGAATAGCTCCTTGTTTTGTGTCTGTGTGGAGCCAGCTGGGTTGCCCAAGCTGTCTTGTTATCTGCTCTGTGTTACATCAGCACTGCACTGCAGAGAGCAGAAGGAGCAGCTCTGCTACACTGAGTTTAGTGATCTCTTCTTGTCAGACTGCAGGGGCACTAAACATTCTGTGCGTTCCAGGTTCTGCCTTCAGCCCAGCCCTGCAGCAGCAAGAGAGAAAACCCAATTTATTTGTCAAATCTCCTACAGTTCTGGGCTCTCTTCAAAAGCAGCCACAAAGGCAATGCTTTTGGCAAACTGGTGAAGTCAGCAGTACAAGAACCCCTGGAAATACAAATTTATAGTCTGTGGGGAAACCATTAATCCAAGGAGTAAGTGATAAGCTGAGCAGCAGCATAGGATGATGTCACTCATTTCATATCAATCTTTCACTTCTGCCAAGAATCTTCAGCTTGCAGAGCAGTGGGGATAGGTTGGCAACATGTGGCTGCTTCATGGCCTTTAAAATAACTTGCTGGATTCTTATTACTTCCTCTAAGACAGTTTTTGTACCAACAAGAAACCTAAACCTTGTTGAAAAGGCCACCCTAAAAATTATTACATGACTGATATATTGCAAAGACTGATAAAACATGATTAGACTTTGTTAAACTGAAGCTGATAAAGTTCTTGTAAACTTGTATATAAATACAGTTTGTGGCCATGTGCTCTTGTGAGAAATAGATCAGAACCATAAAAAAGGGCAACTTATGTTTTATATGAACATCTGGGCAAAGTATAGGAATATATGGCAAACATGCTAAATAAAAAAAAATAAATTTTTTTTGACCCCAGTTTTATTTTTTAGGATTGATTTAAAATCTCTCTATTCCATTTATCCCCAGCTTCTGGACTTGTCTGAGTTTCTGGAGGTACAGACTTTGGTGCATTGCTTTGGAACAGCCTGTCTGTAATTTAAAAATATATGAACAAATACACATACTTTATATGTGCCACCTCACAAAACAGCACAATTGGATTAGCAGGAATTTTCTTTTTTTGTGAGAATCTGAGAGAAGCATATGTAGAATTTCTATGGATTAAACAGTTTATAAAACTAGTTTAATCATGAGAGAAGTAGGATTATTTTAAAGGCTAAAGACTTAAAATTTTCTTATCAGGTGTGTTGGGAATTCTCTGCTTCTTAAATATATAAATGCATAACACCAAAAGCAGCCACAACTAATTTACAGCATGGGAAAATAGATACACTTTTCACTCCTTTAGTTTTCATCAGAGGTTATTATTTAAAATTATATTATTATTTAAAATATTTTACCAAGCTACAAAATTTTAAAAAAGCAAAATAGCACCACCTGGTGCTGATCAAAGTTTTTACGATCAGTTCCAGTCTCTCGGTTTGAGATTACTGCTGTACAGATAAACCAGTGGCTTTCACAATATCAGTTTGAGGTCAGATAAAGAAATAACCTTATCACTATTTATATTATTAATGCTTTGACTCCTTTTTCTTGTAGACATTTCTTCCCTCCAAATCTTTATCCATTATTTACCAGTTTTTAGGGACTTCTAGAAAAAGTTTTAGTTTAAACATTCTGGATATTTGTAAGAAGCTATTGATTAAAATATGATTTTTAGGTTTTTCTTCAGCTGGTTTAGATTTGAGGATTATTAGAGACTCCAGATAAAAGTGAGCTTCACCACTTGTTTTCTTTGTTTCTAATTATTCTTGGGCTTCCTTGTAGTGGTCAGAAATAAAAGCATAATTGAGGTTAATCCCTATATCCTGAAAAGACTTCAGATGCCTAAAACCTGTCAAAATCAATAGGCAGTTAAGTGCCTGAGAATGAATCCCTAAGAATTCAATTTCTAGGCATTATATATTTATTTCTGTAAAAAAGTTCCCTATTCATTCGTTCTCAGTGACTGATGTTATGGTAACTTTGTCTCACAAACACCACTTTGTGTGCCACTGTTTTACTAATGTTACTTTTTGAAAATGAATTGTGTATAATTTCTTGTGAAGTAAAAAAATTATAAAGCCAGCACATTCCTGGAATAAACATCATCACATTCAATAAACCAACAACTAGGTAAACTGTGACAAATGAGTAGGGGATAGCTTGGGAGTTTGCCACAACATTGCTTTGGAACCTTTTTTTCTGTTCTATTTTGATATGTTTGAAGCAAGAAAACCAACTAAAAATGGAATTTTCTTCAGATTAATGAAGCAGAACTAAGAAATTGCTGACTAGGAATCTAAGAGATACTAGGGACATATCTTTCTGAGTGCACACAGCAGGAGGGTGGGGAGATCTCAGCTACCAGGACCTTGCAGAACAAGGGTGATACTTTGTGAGAGAGTTGCTTGAACATAAAAGCAGGATCAAAGCTGTTTAGCTTGGGCACAGTGCTGCAATGATACATTGCTGCTGCTGTGCTGCATGTCAAATCAAAGCAGCCACTGCTCCAAAAATAATTGTTATTTCTTAGATAGTTGCTAGCTAGATGACAAAATCCTGATGTTTGTGTAGCTTTTATGATTTCTGCCATTTTGGGAGAGAACTTTGTAAATACATTGTGTCATGTCTTGGCTTGACTGTTGTCTTCCAACCATCAGGACTGTTTCTCAGTGTGTACACACATAAAATTCAGGGCAGTCATGGAGTGGTGGCTTAGGGTAGGGTGCTCTTCCTGTCTCTGAGATAATGCAATCCTAATCAAACTACAGTGCAACTTTAATTTCTTCTAATCTCTGCAATCTCAGCTATTTGTTTGCTTTCCATCTTATGGAGGATCTGTGTTTCGTGGTGTGGCTGTATTTACAGTGGGTTTATTTTTAATATCCACCAAGGGACTTTGAAGTGCAGCTAACCAAGCTGGCTAACAAAACTTCACTCTAAATTTTAATTTCCAGGCAAGAAGCACTAGAGGGCATTGCAAGTTCTGTGCTCATCTGTGTAGTAACTCCACAGTGCTCTTTTATAACAGCAGTCTTCTCAGTTAAGTAATAAATAACTCAGATTAACTAATAAAAGCTTGCTAACATGATGGGAAAAGCTGTGGAGACCATTTGCAGACTGCAAAAAACTTCTGGCACTTAAATGACAAATACAGTATTTGCTTTGGTCAGCAAGCACACACTGCACACACCATCAAAACCAATATAACGTGAAGCTGCACATGGATTTCTCTGAAAATGGAAGCAAAATTATGTTATGGATATCCATGTCTGCAAATAGAATTGTGTAACTTAAGACTGGCAGCTGGCAGGGTTATATATTCCAAGCCATCTCTGGGCTGAAAAGTAGAATATTTTTTCCCCATATGCATGTGAATAAGTTATGTTCAAAATTAAAAAAAAAAAAATCTGATAATTTTACAGGGGTCACTTTTAAGTGAGTTCAAAACCGTCGTGTGTTTTTATAAAGAGAGAAGAAAAGTACAGACAGAATGTATATACACAAAGGGGGGATTTTAGGAGTAGTTTGGAAGTCAGTGATGGGAGTAGGATTTCCAAGATTTTTCTTTGATCCTGCTGCCAAAAATTCAGGCTTTTCAGAAGCTTCTGTCCCCTGTAAAATGTCACTGATTGTTCTTCCGGGAAATAACAGTACAGTAAGAATTCCAAAGACACAGAGGGCTCTTGAGAGAGAATTGCTCATATGGGATGCACAGAGGAATGTCTTCCTTTGAGGAGACAAGTTGCTTACCCTCCCTTATCTCTTTATCTGTTTTTGTGTCTGCATGTGTCAGACTTCAAAAAGGTTTGTGTTTGTTTGTTTTTGTTTGTTTTGTTTTGCTTGCCTTCTTGATTTTGTTTTGTGGATTTGTTTGTTTGTTTGTGGGGGGTTTTGTTTGTTTGGTTTTTGGCTTGCTTGTTTGTTTTTTTGGAAAGTGCAAATGGTGCCACAGTGTCAGAGGTGAGGGAGTGATGCAAAGTGATGCGAGGAAAGGCAGCCTCCTCCCACTTCCCTGATTCCTGAGAGCTTGGCAAACCTGCACAGAGCTGTGCACTGTCACAGGCTTTAGTGTTTAACAAAAAATGATAAAGCCTGGATGTTTTTCCTTAGTCATTTTGCATATTGGTAATTTACCCAGCCCATGGACCTGTTCAACAGTGTCTGTCACAACTGAACTGTTCTCAGGAATATTGTAGATTTCATATCAGGAAAAAGACATTACTCATTTTTTTGAGTTTTCTATTTTGGAAAAATCACGGGAAATGGAGAACTAGGATACATACAGTCACAGATGTCATTATCAGAAATATCAGAAAATCAGAAAGCCAACTACAATGAAATTTGCCTCCCATGACTTTAGACAAGTCTCATCAAAGGCATATTCCCTTTAGAGAATGAAGACACATAGGAAGGAATCCTAGGAGGTTCTGCAATAGGAAAACAAGCAAACAACTCTTCTCTTTTGATTAAAGGTTTTGTGCAAAATCCAGTGTAAGAGTGTAGCCTGTGACTTGCAGATAAAAGTAATGGTGAATAAAGTCATGCTTTCACAAAAAAAGAAATATATTGAGGATCTGAATTTTGTACTTCCCCTACAATATACAATATTGTATACAATTTCAAAAAAGTATGTTTTGTAGGGAAAAAGAAAGGGAAATGAATTTTTTTCATCACTGGATTAGTGTTTTGAGTTCACTTTCAAAAAATCTGGTAATTCAAGATAAACAAGAAGAGAAATGTGATCAGCTCTGAGAACACTTGTGACGGGGTTATAGTATATAGGAATAAAGAACAACTTTCAGCAAGGGAGAACATCAAATGAGCTCTCTCTACCTGTCACTAGTCCTGGGGCTTACAAAAATAACAGACATATTATCGCATTCTTCACAAGCTGTCAATAAACATCTGTGAGGCTTGAGGTCACACAGAGATGTTTGGAAATTACAGAAAATCTGCAGTGGAAGCTTACAAAATAAGCACCAGAACTCCTGCAATGTTTTCCAGTGGAGCAGCATCAGATTTGTGTTTGACCGTTCAGGCTTTTGTGAATTGCTTTCTCTTTCTTGTTATGAAAAACTGCTGGAGTGGCTACTAGCTCTAGTTTTCACTGGAACAATTGCACTGTAAGATTTGAAAATGTTTCTGTTCAGTGTCAGATGCCCTGGGTTCTGCTGTTTGGTAGCAGCTGTTATGACAGGGAATTTAGGGGCTGGAAGGTCAGCTAAAGCTCATCTGTGATGAGATGAAAGTTACTAAAGGAGAGATCTTCAGGAACTCAAGCACAGTATTTGCACTGGAAATACCTTATGTTTTGTCATGGTATTTATCTTTAAATCTAGTTTTCTCTACCTCTCAAATATTTTTTCTGTTCATAATCAGCTGTAGTTAAGAACTTGGGCAGTTCACCATGCTTACTTATCATCCATTCCAGGTAGTGGCAAATCACAAAATTCTTTTTTTCTAGCTATAGCTATTCAGAAAGTTATTTTTATTTTTTATTTTAGGGGTGAACTTGCCACAGCAACCCATACACTGATCTGCAGCTTCACAGCTTTCAGGTTCCAAACAACATAAGTTTTAATACCTACTGTCTGCTCTCCCTGGGACACACTGTGGCAGGGTTTCCAGCACCTTCCTGGCACAGACCAGGTAAAACACAGGACAAGTGTTTGTAGCCAGGTTGAAGAGACAGAGCACAGCCAGAACGTGGCCAAAATGCATTAAAGGACTTTTTATTGACTGTTGCTGCTGTCTAACCTGACTACACCACCTTTGACTTCAAGAGGAAAACACGTACATTGAGTTGAACATTAAAGTCACAATGTACTTTATGCAGATGTAATCCCATTTTTAAATTAGTAAGATAAGACTCATTTCCTTCTCGGGAGAATCTCAAGTGCTTTGATCTGTAAATTATGTGTACATCTTTAATGTGCATATAACAACTCTGTGACTGCCTGTTAATATTCAGTAGTTGACTGAGAAAGAAGACGGGTTCACCAGGAAGATGAATTATTAAGAAGAGAAACCAGATCATCCTTTGCCAACCAGGTATTGCCAATCAGGAAAGCAATTTGAAAACTCTAGGCCATGTTGAAGGAGAGTGCTATGATATATACAGGGAAAAAGGAAATATTCTGTTAATTTGGAACATAGACTGGTTTAAAAATCTCTGTGATATCTGGTACCTGCAGCACAAAGCACCTCAACTTAGGTTTAGTTGGAGCTCTCTTAAGCACAAGTGGTTTATAGGAAGAAAAAATTCAATTGCAGTACAGCAGAGCACATCAATTTAAACCAGCATGCCAAAATAATACCGATACATTCCAGAAACATCTATAAAGGCAGAGCTAATGCAACTCTGCTTTTATTAATGTCCAGTTATGTCAAGATGCATAACAGACCTTCATTATTGTCATAAATCAGTGAAAAGGTATGCCATAAAATCAAATTGTAGCTTAGCTTTATGTTTTCTGATTGGTATCCGATGAGGTCAGGCTGTGGATTTACTGCAGATTGCTGGAAGGGCAAGGTGCAATCATATTGTTTAGATTATGCACTAGTTTCCATCTCATAGTGAACTCTAAAATACTCCTTTTTTTTTTTTCTGAAGTGTTATTTGAAACATTTAGAATATTTCTGCATGTATTACATGTAGACATTATTTCAAAAACACTTTAAAAATAATTTAATACACAAACACTTCAAAGCTTGTGGATCTTATTAGCTCTGGTGCCTTTTCTGACAAGTACCTCATAGTGGTACTGTGCAAATCTTTGGATATTTACTGGTTAAAGCATCCAGTTTTCTTCTTTATGTCACTGAAAATGGATGTTCAGAACAGAGAGGAATAGTTAAAAAGCTCTGCTAACTTGAAAGCAGCAGCTAATCAAGTAACTAAAAACACATTCTTTAACTTGGAGGTTTGGATTCTCAGCTTTAAGGCCTTTCATGAAAACAGAAATAAAATTTTGTCATTTATATTGCATCGGTTCCATAATAAATAAAATTTTGGAGTGTATGCAGATTTGTAATGGGTAGTTCAGCATGTGACTAGAAGATAGAGCTTTCAAGAAGAATCTCTCTGATTTCATGCTAAATATTGAGGAATGCATTGAGAGAGCGAGTCCAGGACGTTCTTTTGCACCCCCAAACCAGAACATAAAGTTACTAATAAGTTACTTTCCAGAATTCTTTTGAGGTTGGATGTGGCCTGATTGCTCTCATCATTCTGCAGGGCAGCAGAGGCAGCTCTTTCAGCTCTGTAAAGGGAGAACACAACAAATTGCCCTCTAGCCAGTTAAGGAATTCTGTAAAGGTTAAAGAGTTACATTTCTGGAGAGAATCCCAGTTTGATCTCCTCCACAAAAGAGGCCAACAGTAACAGCAGGGTGTTACTGATTAAAGGCTGGAAAATGCAGACAATATGATTTCACAGAAGACTAAAGAAAAAATATTCATGTTGTGCAATTTTAAAATATATTAAAGCAAAGATTTAATATCAATTGTAAGAAATTATTTTATCAATTGTAAGAAATTATTTTTAAGTTACTAAGTCGTTATACCTAACAACTTATACTATAGATAACGTTTAAATAATATTTCTGTATTTGAAAACTTGTTTCCTCAGACACAAACATAAACATTCCAGCTCATTCTTTGTGCCCAGTATTAAAGAGTTTTTTCAAGTACATGTTTCAAAGTGAATTCTGCTTAATGTGCAGATACACTGAAAACAGCCCCAGCTAACTGCTTCCCCAGAAATCATGGGAACTTTTCTTAAATACTGAGCAGAGGAGAGGGGCCAGGAAACAGCTTGCTGCAGATTACTTTGTATGTTGTTATTTGACCAGAATTGCTTGGAATTACTTTACTCTTCATATGTCAGTAAGAAGTTCCTGATAACCTTTTTCAGCATCTTAGGTCTTTATCTCTTCTGTCTTATCTGATACAATTAAGGAACATGATCTTTCAAAATCCTAGACATTTTCAACTCACAGTTGTGCTCATGTTTGCTGAATCATGGAAGACTTCCTTTGGGCAAAGGTAGTTAGCAACCTTGTAGGTATAATGAAAAACAAGAACCATTTTGAAAGATTTCCTTTCCCTACTTTGCTATCTCTTTAGTTGCTGGCCAGCATTCTAACTTATAAAAAGGCAGTTTAAGAACTCCTAAGACAAATGGGACAATATTGTTGCCTTCCTGTCCTTATACAGTGAAGAATAATAAACTCATTATTATTTTGATGTATGTTTTATAGTTAAGGCATCTATTCCTTTAATTAACTGTATGCAGTTAAAAATCTGCACCCTGTCTCCAGTTTAAATTTGTCTTCTTTCAGCTACAGCCATCGTCCACATTGTTCTTGTTAAACAGAATTTGTCCTTTTCCTTTTCCTGGGGATGACAACTCTTCAGTTGTTGGGTTTTGGTTCTTTTATTAAAAATAAATAGGCTGACCAATGTACATTCTCTCACTCTAAGGTGATGCAAGGAGAGCAGAATGTGCCTTGATGTGTGTGGCACCTTGTCCAGCTCATCCCCCAGACTTCCAGTCTGGCACTCTTCATGGATTCCGCACATTTTATCAACTGCAATTTTATATTTACTTCCAGATCATTGATCAAAATATTAAATACCAGTAAACTTAGGCCTAATAGCAGGGAATCCTATCAGATTTATTGAATTAAGATTTCTAATGGATACACGTTTTGAGATATATAAACAGATTTTTTAAAGCTAGTTAATGTGCTATTTTAAACAATAATTTTTTCAGGTATAATTAAAAAAAAAACTACACATGTTTCCATTCAGTTTATAATGTGGTCCAAAGCCAAATATAAATCAAGCAAAGCTTCTTTATTTTTCTCTTCTTTACAACGTGAAGTTTTTATTAAATGAATGCAATATATTTTTTCATTTATGTTTAAAATTTCTTATTAGAAACAGCTTAACCCATCTTGATTAACTGGAACAGGAAAAAAATTTACAAAACCATGTTTACTATTGATTTGTCTGTATACAGTGAATCTGAAAGCAGGACATCCTGCTTTTCAAAATGACTGTAAATCCCTTTTACTTCTGAGTATTGAAAGTTTTCATCCGATTGCAGAGACAAGATGAATGATTTTCCCACAGTGGGTGATATGGTCACCATCAACAAGAGGCTGCAAAAGTCAATTTAAATGACTTATTACAGGCCAGATTTGATTTTCTGATGTTTCACCTCTTCTGTTGGCTGCACTTTGGGTTGTTTCAGCATGTGCACAGGCACTGAATTTGATTCTTTAAGAGACAAGTACAGCTCTCAATTTTTACAAGTTCACATATTTATTTTCATGATGTTGTACTAAACATAATGGGTGCATTTAAAAATATGCACAGCATTTGATTACTTAAGCATTTTTATCTCCTAGTGTTCCTATCAGATGTGGAGAGCCATCAGCATGAAATGGGATCCTGTAACTTCTCAACCTTATCTAATGAAAAAAAAATAATCAGAACACCAGAACATTTTATGGATTTTCATTGTTTGGAAATGCCTGTAATTGCTTTGTATTGCAAAAATACATGCCATGTTTCAACTTTGCTCTCCAGAGAGCTGGATCAAGAATCCCCCTTGCTAGCTTGTAGTTATATTTCTCTGCCTGCTGGGACTTTTGTTTTGCATTACCCATCCAGTCATTAACTTTTGCAGATTTTTTATATTAAACACAACAGTTACAAATGCTTTAATTTTATATTTTATTATTCACTAAAGCCCTCCAGCTGGCCAGATTCCTCCTGTGTCAACATTCCAACACTTTTGTTTAGAGGATATATCAGCATGTACAAAGCAATGGCCAATGAAATCTCCATTATCTCTGTTTGACAGGGAATGCTTTGAAAGGCTGTGTATTTTTAATGAATAGGGAAAATCAAAGACACAAGAACATCTTGGGCTTTTGCACATAACAAAGGGGGCATATTTATTGACTCGTTAATACTGAATGTCAGATGGCTGTGGTGAGAGTCAGCAGTCTCAAGTGTTCCATCACCTATAGGGAGTATTAAATATAGAATAAACAGTCCACTATAAACCAAGGGGCCATTTTTCTATCAGAATAGCTGGTGGGTCTATTAACTTAAATTATTAACAGTGAAACTGAAGGCACAAACCCTCAGATGAAATTCCAGGCAATAACTCATAATTTTATAGCTTTCCATCCTTGATTATTCCTTTCTCCCCAAACCTTGAACATATTTCTTTCTACAACAAAAATAAGCCACCTTCCTTTTTCTTTTTTTTCCCCCTTCTCTTTAGACTCTTCCTTCAGGCTTAGTATTGATTCTATTTTTTCCCTCACTTCCCTTGCAGAAGTTTTAACAGATCTCCCTTTATTGTATTCCCTTCTTGTCCTGTACTACTGACACATCTTCCTTGTTGTTCTAACACTCAGTATGTGCTGCTCTAATTTGTTATCTTATCTTTCCTAAGAGCTCAATTTTTATGATAGGACAGTCATGGAAGCAACTCCAAGAGCTATGGTAATTGTGTATGTAAAGGAAAAACTAGTTATAGTGGTATGATTTGGGAAATGTAATGGCCATGTATTCATTTTCCCAAATGTATGTGATTTCTTTTGGCTCCACTAGGATATCAGATCTAATTCTTTATGTATCTAGAAAGGCCAACCATGCCTGAATTTAAATTATATAAATAAGCCTAATTTCCTGATAAACAAATGAGAAAAACATTAGCTCACAAGTTTTCAGGCTCTTAGACTGTTTGGATTGGATGGTTCTCTGAACATTCCTAAACTGACCACAGAGTGCTATTAGATTTGTATATATAGAGGAGCAAGACCTTAAATAACTTAAAGATTCAAGTTTTTCCTAACTGGAACTGATCATACTGATTCTTGAATGTTTAAAATTAGACTGGGACAAGATAGTCCTAAGAGGAAATGTGAGCAAGAGATTTCCATGGTGAATCCTATGCACAGGTATTTCCAGGTCTGGAGGATAAGGCATTGTGACCCTGCATTGCATAAAAACTACTTGGGAGTCTGGTTTGCTATCAACAGGCCAGAACTAAAATCCTCCCTATGAAGAACCAGTGAATATTTACCATTGCCAAAATCTTTGGCAATGGTAAATATTTTTCCAAATAAATATTTGGAAAATCTTCCACTGGTAATTATTTTCTTGCTCCAGCAATTTCAGCCCATAGAATTTTCCTGGATGGCATGAGAGTTTACTAGGACAAGAATGGGTGTAAGATCTCAGGACAAGAGCCATTAACAGTCCATTTGATACTCTATAGCAAAAGCTCCAGGAAAGTGCATCCTGCAGTTGACCCTGTGATGTCAGCAGCCACTGCATGTGCTCAGGGGGACTCAACTCTAGCACTTATTTGATGACAGGCCAGGCCTGCTGATTGCTGAATGTCAAAGAAAACAAGAAAAACTGAGCAGATAACACCAAGTTGTGTAGAGGAGGAATTGTTGCTGAGAGAGTTCAAACAGAACATTTTGGACTGGAGTCAAGAAAAAGATGAGATTATTTGGAAAAGAGTGTAAGGCAAAAGGATATGCCAGTGAAAAGGTCAAAAAAAATTTTAAGGCAGAGCAACTTGTCTTAGATATTTGAGAACTTTGAATTACCAGACTAAAGCTTCATATTATTTCAAAGAACCAGCAGCTTTCTCAATTAAGCCTTATCAGGCTATTGTGTTTCTGACTAATGCACCCTGAAGTCCTGCTCACGTACAGCAAGGCTGGAGTAAAACATGTCCCAGATTGTACAAGGTAGTTCTTACATGGAAAGAGCAAGATAGGTGTAACCAGTCACCAAATGTAATATTTGCTACATCCTGCACCCTAAGGCACTGTTTACATTTATATAAATAACATTTATGTAAATAAAGCAAGCTTACAGTAGTTATGCAGTTAATTTAAAAAAAAATTAAAGGTCAGGATGACCAGCTGAGAAGGGACAAAATTTGGGATCAAATTATGCTTTCATTAGTCCTTTTAAAGCTTGTTCCTTCCAACACAAGCTTCTAACTTCTTCCTGTGTTTCATAAACATGCCTGCAGACTTTGAGAGCAAAAGACAGTTCAGCTGCAATTTAGCTTGGCCTGATCTGACATTGTGGGGATCATTTACTGTGCTCCACAAGAGTTAGCTGATCCTTGCAGAGCTGCCTGTTTCAGAGGAACCATAAAGGCACCAGCACATTCATTTTTTCATTATGACCTGGTTGCATTCCAGTGAGTAGGGCTTGAAGTGAAAGGGATGGGAATAGAAAATTTTCTGAAGAGCCCCTCTCAAGTTGTCACTACGTGTTCAGGATACAATCACATAACCTTCAACTCAAATTCCCATAAAAATTGCAGATTATGGAATTCTGTTGTATATTGTAGTAGTCCTGTGGCTGGGGAGCTTACAAATAAAGCAAATGGAATATACAAATAAGAATGGGAGACATTTCTTTATTTGACCCTGAAAAATCTGTCTCCCAGGATCATGACTGTACTGGAGCAGGGCTGTCTTGTGCCTCTGTAAAGGTACTGCTGCAGAACTCTGCAATCTTCTGTAAGATGCTGAAATATGTCCTGACTCTGAAGGACTGAGAGAGAGCAATTCTCTGACTTGGTGACAAGAACTCCCAATTTATCAGCAAACCAGTTCCTGTTCCAATGATTCTTTAACACATATTTGGGACAGTTAACTCTTTCTTTCCATAGGAGACAAAGGAGATCTAGAACATCTCAGAAACAGCAGCTGGGATCCCTTGTGTTTTAGGGGCCACCACAGCCTTCTTCATTTTGTTTGCCTACCCCTAAAACACTTCCAGGTGAGGTCTTGAGGCAAAAATTGGCACTGGAAAAATTCAGCAAGTAAAAGTTTCTTTTGATAAATAGTCAATTTCACAGGAAGTATCAGCAAGTTGTGAACATTGATTAATGAAGAGAGAGCCATTCATTACTAATTTCAACATGACCTCTAAATTTCTCCACAGTTATTGCAGCACCAAAAAGCCCATCAAGTCTCAGCCAAAAACTTATTATATGTGTTGTATATTTATTAATAATTACTATTAATTAATCCAGGATTTTAACTGTTTTTGAAAAATAAAGTAAAACTTGAGAATGGCTAGCATGCAAGAGCACAAATGCAGGGCAGAAAAAATAATTACCTAACATTACATGTTTCCCTTTTGAAAATGACCCAATTCTTGACTGGTAGGATTGTATTTGTATACACAGGATATAATCAGTCACAGCTTGGCTCTGTCAAAATTCTCCTTGCAAATGGTGTTACACCTCCCTTCATGGTCCAGAAACATCAGATGGATACAATCTGGAGAAGAGAGTGCTAAAGTAGAACTTAAACCAGCCTCATTGCATCGCTTAATGATCATTTAAATAGATCATCCAGAGAGAAAACATCAATAGAAATTCTGTGATAAACAGAGCTTTAAATTGGTTTAATAAAATAAAATGTCTCAATTGTTGTAAAAACATTGCTGAAAGCTGTAAAGAGACTCCACTGCCTTGTTTTTAACATTCAGCTGAATTCTATGTGTGTTTTAATATTTGTTTGTTCTGAAAACACAGCAATCTGCCTCAGGCCGATTAGAGGCAGGCAAGCTGGCATAGTCAATTGTATAAGGGATTCTGAACAAGCAGCTGAAAAGCAACTGTTTAAAAATCAGCCATCCTGTTTCAGAGAACAAAATAAGAGACTCTGAAGCATTCTCTTTACTAGTTTTCACTACTATTTGAATTGCAACAACAGAGAAAAAAACCAGGCTTCTTTCTTTGAATGACATTGTTGAAGAAATTCCTTTCAAAAATAACAGTGAAGCAGAAGTGAGTTTCTTTAGATACAGGCCAATTTGCATCATTCTTGCACACACAGAAAAGTCAGTAACCATGCCACTTTTGTTTAAAATGCACTAAATATAAGAAAAGAAACCTTCACTTGTCTTTTTTGAAGGAAAAGTATTATGAAGTTACAGAGATAATTATTTTGAAAAACATATTCAGCAAGTTTCCATTAGAAATTGCCTTTTTAACATACATATTTGTGTCATATATCAATAATTCATCTTAAAACTCACCCTCAGCTGTGTCTGGAGTGATTATGAAGGTGACAATGGGCACCTGTTGTTTTTAAACCCAAATGCATCTCTTCCAGTGTAAGAGCACAGCTGGCTCACCTCACTCTCTGCCTCCCACTCTACTGATTCCAGGGCTCCAAATCTTTTCTCTTTCCCATTTCCCTAACCTTAACCTAATCCATTTGCTCTTACAACAAGCATGCTAATTGTTTCTGTCAATAGGGTGGGTCAAATGCTTTCCATTTTAACACCAGTGACTTTCCTGAGACTTTTTGTAACAGAGAGGGAGAGATGGTGTTTTCTCATTAAGACAGTAAGGAAAAAAATCTCAGAGCTCAAATATTTCTGGGGATTTAATGCACATATGTATGACTGTCTCTTTCATGTGTCTGCTATCATGCAGCGTCTTATTTTTTTTGAGCTAGTCTCCTGTAGAAAGTTTTAATTGCTCCTGTATCTAGTTTTATTGCAACAGAAGTGGAGTTAGCTACACTTGTAGTGAGAATTAAATGTAGCTCTATTTCATACATATGAATAAGAGTAAAAGGAAGTACTAAACTAAAACATGAATTCCAAGGATTTTATAGATGAAAAAACAATATCATAGTTTTAGTTGGCCGTTTTATAGGACTATGTATGTTTTTTTCTATTCACAAATGCTGTTTTCCTTTTTTCCTTGAATTTCAGCCTTTGAGGAAATGTGGGGATTTTTAGTTGTTGCTAGTGATGTGTACAGTGAAACTCTGAAAGTCATGGGGAAGATTCACTATTTCTTATCTGGAGGTAATTTTGATGCAGAGTTTTCATTTGGAAGGTGGAAATTAATATTTCAGTTAAGATTCCTGTGATGTCATCAGTGACTTGGGTATATCAAGTAAAATACATGCTATGTCAAGTGAAAATGATGCTGCAAATACTCCCAGATTTTACATTACTGAAAGCTCTGAGAAAACATCTCCTGTCGCCTGACAGGACAGGAATGAATTCACTTCAGCAAGGGAGTCTTCCTTTGTCTTTGTGGCTTCAGAAATTTAGGGAATGTCTATCCATAGAAGAATTGCAGAGTCATAGGAGTAGAAATGAGCAGAATAATTAAATTTTCTCCATTTATTTGGGAATGATGTATCAGATTATGCTTTTGCTATCCAATATCTTCAAAGCTGTGTCAGTGAAACAGACAAAAAGAATACCTGCTATTAAAATATATTGTGACATGATAGTCTGTACTGCCTTGCTCTTACACATGCTCCTCGTGTATGAGAGTTTTTGTACCCTTATATAATATGGTAAGAGAATATTTTCTGAAAATAGAAAAGCAGCTCAAGCCCTGTTCATGTGTGCCCAAACCAGCAACAGTATGTTCAAAGAACAAAAAGGCACTGCACCTGATTCTGGATGTTCATCATGATTTTCTTAATAATTGGTTACAATTATTTGTGTCCTTAATTAAATGTTTGCTGGGGATTTTAGAGTATGAGGCTAAGCCTTGTGAGGTTGTTGGATAAAATGGCACAAAACTGGAAAGGCAGTGGTTCTATAAAAAATATTAGGTTTGGCAGGAGAGAAAAGGCTTGGATGGGAAAAAGTAATGTTCTGTAACTTCTGTCATTGCTTGGATGTCATAGCTTAGATTCATTGAGAGCATTTTCTGTTTGACAGAGTAAAGTGATACAGGAAATTCCATGGGCTAAAAATAGATTACCCTACTGATACAAAACTGTCAGTGAGAGTCATTGCAGTACTTGGCTAAAAATACTGGAAATGGGAAGAGATTAGCACTGTTTTCTCTTGGCATCTTGTTTAGTTTGTTTTAAAGCTGGCAGTCAGGCATTGTGTGGTAGTTTTGTGAAGTCTTTAGGTTTGCTTGTTGGCTGAAATACAGCTTGGACTTTTTTGGATGGGTAACAGGTTCTTGAAGAATGAATTTGTTGTCTGTAATTATTAACAGAGCAGTCAGAGGAAGCGATGTGATTGTTTGCTTTGCTTTTGTTGTCATTCTCTGCCCATACTCTGTCTAATAATATCTTGGCTGCAACATGAGCTGGGCCTTAAATCCCATTTTAGTGTTCCTCTTCAATAACAGGACTAGTACTTCTACATCTCTCTGTGTCAAACAAGGTGGTCCTACACTGGATATTTGGGTGACAACATCCTGCTGCCCAGCTGTGATAATAAATAAGGGGCATAAGATCTGGTACTTGTAAACACTTTTATTTTGGAAGCTTCTGACCAACATCTGGATAAAATTATTCAAAACCCTATTCCTCCAAATGAAATATTTTTATCTAAACAGTCATATGTGCCATGAGTGCAGATAAACTAATGTTATTCAGATACTCTGATTAACAGCAGCAACATGAAAATGAAACTATCCCCTCCATCTTTGTTTGATGTGTGTGTTTTGGCATGGTCTTAGCCCCTAAGATTTTAAGTTATGGCTATGAGTTGTACCTCATTCTGTACAAATTTTGATCAGTCTGTGATTCCTTTTCTGGTACCTTAATAAGACAGACAAGAATATAAAAATGAGGATGAGTCAGATACTTGAGGTGTAGGTATCTCGTGTTATTTTAGGTGCTTTGGCATATCCCAGCTGCTTTCCAGCTGCTGATAAGGAAGGATAGCTTTCTAGCCCAGCTCTGCCATTTGTCAGACTCAAGCAGGCCAAGGGTGCCCAATATAACAGTGGTTGCCACTCTTCAAGCACATGGATTCTTCCAGAGGCTCTTGCTGGCACTGCTGTCAATTAAACATCTGTAAAAAAGGGCTGGAGGTGAGGATTTTTCTGTTAGCAGAGCTTCCTACTATGATGGAAAGTTTAATCCCAAATACAGAGTATGGCTTTGGCAGCACATCTGATCAATAACCTGAAGCAGTTCTATGTATTTTCATACATGCTATAAAGCTGACTTGGCCCAATTGAAATAAACGAAAAAGTTTTTAAGGCTCAAATCTCAGAAACACTTTAAATTAAAGTTCCATTTATAAATAGTGTTTTAATATCTGTTGCATGGTTTCCAGATGGACTCCTGTTCTTTTGTAGCTAATGATCGAGTATGTTGTACTTCTTTCTTGTTACACTGAATTCTCAGCAAGTGATTCCAGTTGCAAGAACTATAAATAGGATGTAATCCAAGTAAATCTTTTGAAAATGTGCCTGGTTTATACCTTTAATAGATTATTTGAAGTCTGAATTCTTTCTGTGGTATCAGAGTTTTGTTTGGGTTTAATAGGGCTTCACTGCTGTGTCTCAAAGTGGCTCTGGGCCATGTCCTGCTCATGTCCTGGGCTGCATTCAAAGCCCTGTGGGCAGCAGGTCAAGGGAGGGGATTCTGCCCCTCTGCCCTGCTCTGGTGAGAGCCCACCTGCAATGCTGCCTCCAGCACAAGACAAACTGCTGGATCGAGTGCAGAGGGGTGTCAAGGTGATCAGAGGGGTGGAGTATATCTCCCATGGGAAAGGCTTAGACAATTGGGATCGTTCAGCCTGGAAAAGAGAAGGCTTTGGTGTGACCTAATTGGTGCCTTCCAACACCTGATGGGAGCCTGATAGAAAGATGGAGAGAGACTTTTTACAAGGGGTGACAGGACAAGATTTTTAAATTGAAAGAGAGTAGGATTAGATTAGATATTAGGAGGAAATTCTTTGCTCTGAAGGGGGTGAGGTACTGGAACAGGTTGCCCAGAGAAATAGTGGCTGCCCTATCACGGGGGTATTCAAGGCCAGGCTGAATGAAGCTCTGAGCAAATTGATCAAGTGGAAGGTGTCCCCCATGGCAGGGGGCTGGAATTAGGTGATTTTTGAGGTCCCTTCCAACCTAAACCATTCCATAGAAAACGGGACAAGAGTCCTAGTTCCCATACACTATCCTTTCCCAGGAGATTTATGAAAAAGTTATTTTGATCAGTTTGATTGACACCCTTTTAACATGTCCTGAATATTTTAATTTTCTTTATGGATATGTTTAAAGATAGAATGCATATATCTGCACCTCTGGTCAATGTCTGACTCTCAGATCCATAGTATGATGGAAATAATGTGTGTTACAAATTCCCAGATCGGTCTTGAAGTTAGAGATTTTAGTGATAAAATCTTGGTTAGGTTGGTAAATGCATGTCCCACCTTGCCCATTTGTTAATGGGTTCCTTCTGAAAATCCTGTAGATATTTCATTACTGCCAGTGTATGGAAATTGACTGATTCCTATGGTAGTTACTTTGTCTTTTTAATGAAGTGATTGAGTTGTAGTTTCCTTTGGTTTTAATTAGATTTTGTTTTTTTTTCTCATAAAGAAAAATACGTTTTGGGGGTAATATGAGACTGCTTTTGTCTTTTCCTTTTTATGGAGCTAGTAAATAAAGCTATGTCATCAACAAAGTCTAGATCTTCAAAATCTAAATAATATCTCTGTATTTCTAATATTAAAGTCAGTGGCAATACCAAACATGACAACATCATTATTTAATGTCAATCTATATGATTAACCATTCCTTCAAGCCTATGTTGATCTATGCAAGCCCCACTGTAAAGATGGCACTAATTTTTGTTGGAACATAATAACTATTCAAGATGTTCTGTATTGGTTTCTGATAGAAGCTCTCCATGTGCTGGGGGAATCTATGAAGTCTGTGCTGAGGGGTAAAACCAGTTTTTGATGCTTTCTTTGATGTTTATACTGAGGGTAAAAAATCTGTCCAACACATGAGATGCAGCTTGTCCCTGTAGCTTGTTCTGGGTTGACTTCAGCTCTTAAAGAAATAAAAAGGAAGAAAGGTGCTTAAAAGGACTATGCACATGTTTTGTTTTTTGTCCCTCACCTCAATCACTGTTGCAGTAAGTCACACTCATGTGAAATGCTTCTTCTGGTATTTCAATTTCAAGTGCTGTTATACCAAAGGTTTTTCTTGGTCCCATATCATTCTTCACTTTCACATCACGTTCTTCACTTTCACAAACTTCAGCTGTTTGTAGGTCTTCCAATTATCACTTTGTGATGAGACATGTTTAATGTTTAGCTCTGGGAATGTAATCTCATTGGTGAAGTGTTCTGTGATGCTTGCTGAGTTAATCTTTGAAAAGTAAGACCTTTGAATTTTTTTCTCAGTGTTTAAGTTTTTTCCTGTTTATTACTGACATTTCCAGATAGTGTAAACTGGCTTACTATAACTTTATTAAACTGATAAAGTAATTTATTATTCCTTCTTTCAGCAACAACTTCAACCTCTTTGGCAGTATTGTGCACACACTTCCTCTTGCCTTTTGTCTCCATTTTCTGGTGCCTTCTCCTTTGTGTGGGAGCCAGCTGCAACTCTGTCACGCCTGTGATCCTGCCATGTGAAAAGACTGTCACATATTCCTGATGCCTTCTTGTGATGGCCTTGGGTTGTATAATAGCTGAAGTCTGCTCTTCAGTTTAGTTTGAAATTGCTGCTCTAATGGTTTGTATTTCAACTCTTTGATAGTGCTTTTTGGTGAAATGGCTTTTCCCTAGTTGTGAAACCTAAAATCAAGTGCAGTTTTGCCAGGCTTTCCACACACCCATTTTCAGACTGCCTAAGTTTCTTTGTAGCACTCAGCCTCACTTTCCATGTCCCCACCCTTTGTTCAAAAATAAGTTATAAAACACACAGGGTTTTGCAACTAAAATAGAATTTATTTACTTTCTTGGTTGAAGTTATTGCACTGAGAGGATAGCCACACTCTTTTGTTGTGCTCCCACAAAAGGCTGTGACAGATAATCTTGTGTAGAATACTGGCAGTACTTTTGTGGTCATGTTGTTTTTTTAGTTGAAATTGAGACAAATTCAGTTTGAGAGTTTGATCTACAAGCCAAGGGACAGAAAAACCATTTCATTAAATTTTAGAGAAATTGTTTTTGTTGTAAAAAATGCAGAAAGGCATGGAGAAACAAGAGGCAATCTGGTGCTCACCATTGCTGTAGCCAGTGTTCTGTAGGGTAAGGATGCCTGAATTTTCTTCTGCATTGAAACCTGGCAAATGGCTACAGACCACCAGTTTGAACTAAAGTGATTTCATTTGGAATTTGGTTTAGAAATAGAGTAAGACTTCAGAGATGTGGAAAGGTGTTCACCTGCAACATTGTTTTCCACATTTCCTAAAGAGGCCACATTTCCTGGCTAATAGCTACAGCCTGGCTTGCAAGGGAGATTAAAAACTCTTTTTAATTCTTTTGACTTGTCAGTCATTCTATAATACTTAAGTAAAACATTAATAGGCAGCATCATTAAATACATGCCACTTTCACTGTAGAACACTAGGGATTAAAAATGTGCAACCTCATCTCCCCTCACCATAAAAATAACTATCCTGTCTTGACAGATCTTCTGAAAGATAAAAGTGAGCATTTTAAAGGGGTTCATTAATGTTCAAATATCCACTGTCAGCTACACTGTTATGCTAAGAAATTATGTCTTTCCTTATTCATGTAGATCTATCTTAGTTCCTTAAGCTTGCTTTCTGAAGATAAAAATGGTTTAGCAATACAATATAAATAAAATATTAAAATATTTGAGAACTCATGAAGAAGAGGTAACCTTCCTTGGCTTCACAATGAAATTATTAAAAGAAAATTATGTATGAATCATCCCGAGTTAAAACTGTCAGAAAAATAGGCAAGGAAATAATCAGCTGATCTATTTGCAGTTTTCCAGCAGGTAATTAAGTGACTAGAAAGAAAAAACATGGAACTTTGAAGATAAATCATATTTAAGCAGTCTAATTTTCATCTCTGGCAGGATTCCTTGTGTAGATTAGAAACAGCATGTCACATGCACCTTAAAAAAGCTTTTGAGGTTGTCTCAGATAGCATTCAGCTAAACAAATGAGTACAATTTGGTGGAGATTAAATTGCTCCCATGTGAATCCAGATTTGGCTGCAAAGTAATATTCTCTGCATAAAAGATTCCATGCAAATGGGAAAATATACCAAGTGGAGTTCTTCAGGATTCTCTATGGTGTTGATTGTTGTTCACAGTTTCATTAATAACTTGAGTGGTGGAATAGAATATTTTATTGAAGTTTCTGTGGTGAAAATAATCTTAGATTTAATAATTTTATACTAGACTTAATAGATAATCTTAGAATTTTAAAGTATCTTGATCAATTGCAGCAGTTTTGAAGTATTTAAAAGTACAATTCACTCATGTTGTGTAAAACCCACTTCACTGAGGTAGGAATAATCAGAGACTGTGTTTTTATGAGAGAAAATATTGAATTATTGGTATTCTGTATCTAAGACAGATAAACATAGACCAGGTCTCAGAGAGAACTTGTACATATTTAAGAGCAGGTTAGAAAAACATGCATGAGAGATGCTTTATGTCTGCTTAATGCTGCCTCCTGGCAATGGGGTGGATCAGAGAGCTTCCCAAATCCCCAGTCTGCTATGGAGTCTATTATCCAAAGAACCCAGTGTGCTGGCAGTAGTCAGAGCTGTGAGGATCTGATCTGATGTCACACAGCTGCCTTGAGTGAGTGAGGGGTTTACTTGACTGCAATTGAGCTACAAGTTAAGCCCTATTTGTGGGGCTTTCAGAAAATCTTGATGTCTTATTTGCCCTGAACACAAGGTGCAAAATTTCCACTGGAGTTATCTGGCCTTGAGATAAAAGAAACACTTTTGAAAGTTTCATTCTATTTTTTTTATCAGATTAATTTCATTGATGCATCCACATCAGTGAATGTATCAATACCCTGTGGTTTTTGCATCCATGACTGGATGTTGGTGCCAGCAGGGATGACCTGCATTATTCTGCGGGTTGCTGGTTGCTATTCTTTGTTCTGAAGGGTGTTGACAGATGAATTAATTTCCCTCTATTGTTTTCTTTCTTTAATGGCATACCCAGCTAAATCTTTTTCTTCTCACTTCAAAGCTGCATGCTTTCTGACAGGCCAAAGATTTGCTGATGGCAACACTCTGGAAATGTTGCTGGTCTTAGTGGGAAGAGAAAATAATGATACAATTTAATTTCTCAGGTTGCCTCAGAGCCAGCACTCTTGTACAAAGGTTCTATTTCTGTATTGGCAGCTCATGAAACCACAGCAAAGCAGAGGAGGAAAATTTGGGACAGAACACCTGTGCACCCAGAATTTAAAGGTACCTTTGTGATCCATATTCCCCATTGTGAAGCTCTCCCCTCAAATATGAGAAGAGCCCTGAACTACAAAATGCACCTTTTCTGTGCTGAGCAAGTTCACCTGCCCCAAGGGGGTGACACTCCTGTCTCAGCCCAGAAAACAGCAACAGTACAATGGGAACTGTACTGCTGCTCCCAGCTGCTCAGCCTTTCAAACTAACACCGCATAGACTAACCATGGACAAAACAGATCCATCCACTCCAGCACCTTTCAAGGATCCATGTACCAATCTGTATCTCACTGAACATCTGCTATTTAAAGTGGACCTAGAGCATCACATCCACTGTCCCAGATTCCTTTGAACCTGTCACTGCTCTGAAGTCAGAGCAGACCAGGAACATTGTCATAGAAATTATTTTATCAAGTCGTGAATTAAGATTTCTATGAATCTCTGGCTTCTTTCCTAAATTGTTTGACTTTGGACAAGCCTGACTTCTGTCATATATGCAGAGAAAATCCAGCAGTCTTTCTGTATTACCATAACATTTCAGTTTTTGCAGTCCCCTCCTGAAGCTGGAGTTGTGATTCGCATTGCTGTGAACCTAGAAATACCCATAATGCATGCATATGCATTCAAGTGAAAAACTGCATATTTTTGACAACTGTAGCCTTTCCTAATAAGAATTTATAAGATAAACACCTCTATATTTAGAAGCTAACCTCCCTTTCTCCCTCCTTGAAGAGGTCAGACCTTAGAACATGTGTGCAGTGAAATTTCTAATATTTACAGGAGTACTCACAGATGTTTGCATTAAACATAAGCTGTAATAATTCAATTCATACCAACAGATGATGTCAATAGTAATATCCTCTAATGGGGAAAGGGGAGTATTGCACAGAAGTGCTAAAGGATCCTGGATTCCCTTGATTCTCTGTCCTACTAGACAAGCAGTACCTCCAGGTGAGCACCACCACGGTTGCACAGGTTCCTTGGCACTCAGTGGCACATTAGGGGGTACAAAATACATTCTCAATTCCCTTTCTTCTGTGTCCTACTCGCTTCTATGTAGCTGTCTTCTGATATTTTTGTCAACTGACAGACCAATAAAGTTCTTACTGTGCCACTTTCAGTGGCACTTAGCCTATCAATTCAAAAAGAAAAGAAAAAGTTTGACAGGAAGCAGAAAAATTGGAAGGAGGAATGAGTCAGGAATATTTTAAATTCCAAAACTCCACTTGAATTGCCTGCTCTAAATGAAACAGTTTTGGGGATTTTTAAAAATTGAATAGGCTCCAGATTTTTTAATTTGAGAAGGTGAAAGAATTTTAAAATCAAAGCTCTATTGTGTGACATAGATACCGAGCTAATCTCTGGCTTTTGAATTAATTTTGTTAAAACACTATCAGATCTATTCACTTTTTACATGAGTCATCCTATTAGTGGCACATGGGAAAATTCAGGAATAAGAGCAGCAAATTCTAGTCCATGGTGGGAAGAGGAGTCATAACAACAGAGTTTAAAAGCCCAATCTGTTCTGATCTTATTTTTGCAATTTTAATGGAAAGGATCACAGGATCACTCCAGGACCCTGTGCCTGAGGAAGCCACAGGGCCATGAATGTGCCACATGATGAGGAATTGCAGGCTACACCAGTTAGCACTGACAGCAGGCTAAAACTTCCATTGCCCTCTTCCGTAGAACTGGCGATCAACTCAATCCCAGGACTGCACGGTATGTTCTCCTCTGAGGAAAAAAAAAGTGAAACAAAACAGGATTTTTGATTCTTGCAATAATATTTTTACCCTTTCCTGTGAGAAACTTGACCAAAAAAGAAAAAAAAATTCTGACTCAAGCTGTAGTGGAACTTGGAAGTAAATGTGAATTTATGTCCCATGGTACTTTGCAAGCAGAAGTTCTGCTTTCCATTTTCAGATGGTTGATTGCTAGTTGTGTTGTAGAGTCTAGCTGTGAACTTTGGCTTTGCTTTGGCCTAGACATGTGGCACCTAGCTTGTTCCAGCACAGAGTATGTAAAGCATTCAGCTCTATAAATCTCCAGTCTCAGAGGAGCCATCTTTCCATATCTGACATTAACGAGGCACACCTGCACAGTGTTTGACTATCTCTGTATCATTCCATGGATCATGGCTGGCTGATTCCAGCACTGCACCATTACTAAGACAATAAAAAAGGGAACAGTTTGCTCATTAGGAATGCAACAGTTTCAGTGTTTTGGCTTTCATTCTTCCTAACATCTGTTGAACAGTACTAGGTTTGATCAATGTCTAAATATCTACAGACATATTTATGAAAACAATAATGCAATTTAAGTTTCTTCTTCAGTATTGTGAGAGGAGAGGGCAAGGTGCATAATTTCACATGTGGTCTGAAACCTGGTAAAAAGAGATGCTGTGTCAACTTTCTGCATTTTGTTTAGATTAAAAGCTGCATATTTATCTCTGTTTAATTAACCAAGTAAAACACGAAGTTGTTTGATTATGAGTCCATGTGAGAAAGAAATGCAGAAGGGTCAAAGACCAATTTAAAAAGCACAGGATGAAGAAAGGAACGCAGGACTTACAGAGCCAGCTGGTATCTATAACATCACCTGCTTTCTGTTAGGGTGAATCTGCTCTCCTAATGCCTGGCTTTAGACTTCTATTTGGGCAGAAATGCTTTAGTACAAAGTAGAGTGATTCTGCTCTAGACCTTGCAGAACTGGTGACCAGATAAACATTTCCAAATTTGGAAGAATGAAAACTGGATCAAAGATCCTTGACAGTGAAGGCAAAACTGGGTTAGAGTTTCTCAACAGTGCAAGCAAAGTTCAGTTTTGTGGAGATGTGATTCTGGCAGAGGTGGTGAAAAGCTGTTGGGTGAAAAGCAGTTGGATGGGATGAATGAAAACTGGAGCAGATGAGGAGGGTGCAAATGAGAGGAGTGCTGAAGAAAACAGGGAAGTTGAGAAGAGGAAAGAGGAAAGGGTTGGGGAGTCAGAGAGAAATACACAGAGAGGTAACTAGTAAGAATTTGTATGAGGAAGAAACCAGAGGTGTTTTAAGGAGTTGAGAAAGTTGTGTAAGTGATTTTTTTCCCTCTCCTGCCTTCATGAAATTATGTCACTTTGCATCCCTGCTCTTTTTATCTGTTTAAATCACCAGAACTCCCTTTTCTCCACTAAGCTTCCTTCCTCCTCTTCTGCAGAGTTTTGCATGCCTGTGAGAATGATGGAAGGCCAGAGAGCCACTGTTGCTTCTCCTAATTGAAGAAGGGTGGCAAGAGGGGAAATCAGCTCTTGCTACTACACCTCAGTGTAGTAATTGCTTTCCCATAGGAAATAGCTCCCTCATGGTATGGTATCCATAGCATCAATTCTGTTTTTGTAGGGATCTGATGCAAATGAGGAACAGAGATGCAGCCTTCGCCTTCTTCAACAGTGTTTCCCAGGAGAACTGCAAAAATAATTCCACAAAGGACCATTTTTCTGGGGGGAAAAATCTCTGTCATTTGTTTTGATTCAGTCAGAAGTAGGAAAAACTTCTTTTAAAAGTAGGGCACCATGGAATAGAGGAGCACAAATACCTGTTTGCCCTGAGACACTGTTGTTGTGTGGAATGTAGTTCTTACAGGAATGATTCCATCAAGGAACTCAATGAAACAATTGATTTTCTGAAGTGTGTTGATGAACCCGAGACTTTGTTGTTTTGTATCAGTGAATTCAGTGGAGTAACAGCCTGTGCACCTGCAGGTTGGTGAAATCATGAATTAGACACCCATTTGTCCCTTAATACAGAGAAATTAAAGGAAGGATTACCTAGCTTTAGCATTATTATGGAATTTACATAGGTATGAAGAATTTAGCTCTAGGAGGCTAATGCTAACAACATTTGGGTTACTTTTGCTGCCTGCTCTTTTACCTTCAAATTATATAATTACTTATCTTTAACTGTTTGTGTTTGAGTAGTTTGCATACATTTGTAAGAATTAGGATATGAAAAATGTTGAGATTTTTTGGTCTGTGCTGAGACTCCTTCAAGATATACCTCTCAATATAGATGCAGTGCATATACTAAATGTAATACTGGGAAGGCTTAAAGAATTTTTGATTGTATTGTTGCAGAAACACATTTTAATAGATATTTCCTTGTTTTGCATATAACAGTTCAAAGTATCTTTTGACCTTACTATTAGCTGGGATTTTTCTGGGATTTTTTTTCATCAATGTATCTGTTCATTAAAAAATTCACCAAACAAAAGAAAGAACAGGAAACTTAAAACTACTATTGCTTGAGAGGCAAGGGTGGCTATTTCTTTTACATAAAACTCCTGTAAGTATTTCTAGAGGGAAATAGAAATTTGCTCATCAGTGTGTTCTACTTAGAGAAAGAAGAAAAGAAATCCCAGGCTGTGTGAAGCATCAAGGAATTGCTGTAGCACTGGATTGCTTTTGAAGAATAATTTAAGCTGACACTGGAAAGCAGCATGCTCTGCTTTTATTTCTGTATAGTTATACTTGCCTTCCCATCTCTTTTCAACATGATTTAAATGGTTGCTGTCAATTACAAAAGAACAAAAGTTCTTATGTACACTTGTGCTCCAGTTGTATTTTTTCCCAAAGTCAAACAGTCTCTGTTCCTCTTTTAGTAAGTGTTTTAACTGTTGTGAAGTTAGGGGTAGGAGCTCTTTATCTCTTTGAGATTCTCATCTATCAGACAAGTCCCTTCCTGGAAGTTTCTGACTCCTTCTGCACTTTGGACCACTTGACTTGCACAAAATGAATAGGAAACACAAAGAACTGACTGAATACAATAAGACATTCTCTTAACTTTTAAGAAATAGTATTTTGCCTCTTAAGGTGGTTATGTGGAAGGCAGTCTTCAGGAGGTAATGAATTGAATCAAATGCTTTGAAACTCAGTACTTTTGTTTATTCCTGTAGCTTTCTTATATCATAATATTTCATATCAGTTTGAAGAAAAAAATGAAGAAATACTTCTGAAAGGCACTTGTTCCTTTTTTTGTTACACAAAATTGTTTGTCAACAGTCACAATTTTCTGCTGGTGAACTAGAAACCAGTGAAATATTTGCCATGAAACAAATATCCTAGAGAGCACATGAATCCAACAATAAAACAGTTTCTAATCAGGCAGCAGAGCATGTGGCACAAGCCATAACTCTACTCAAGTAACCACTGCAACTTCTGCAACACTCAGGAGACTGCAGCTATGTTACAGCCTCTCTTTGCTCGTAATGTGAGCCACAGAATGCAAATCAGAAGATTAAAAGTTAGACAAAATTACATTACAGCACATCTATAAAAACTCTGCTTTGGTCAAGGGTCTATGAGAGGAATTTGTCTCCAGCACTTGTGACCTGCCAGATCTTGATGAGGGATTATTTTCAGTATTCAGCTCAAAAGGCAGAGAAAATGGCTTTGGAAACTGGACATTGCCAATGAACATAACTGATAAAATGAAGCTACAAACCAAGAGACAGAAGTATTTACTGAATATGATTACATCTCTGTCAGAAAATATCTGAGAATTATTCAGCAAAATAATGAGGATAATTCAGCAAAATAATGCCAAGCTGCTGCACACATCTGTGGATATGCTTTTAAATATAATTTGCCCATTGGAATTAGAACTCTAATTTATACAGTCTGATAATTTTGATTTAAGTAACATAGTGAGAATTGATATAGCATTCATATATTTATCACACATTGGCATTGGGATCAATCAGATTAACATTAATTTGTATTGTAGCTCTTACTATCTGTTGAATTTAGGGGAATTAAAGTGGGTCTGCCTGTGTAACACTGAAGATGGAGTCTGGAATTTCAGACATGACAACCCTGGTGGGAATAGCTGGATTTCTCTTTGATTTCAAATGTCCTCTTTTAAATAACAATTTTCCCCAGTAATCTATGTGCAGCATTCTCTCAGCATGGTAAAAGTATTAGTAATTAAGTACTTGTAGAGGGTTCTGTTTAAGAACCAGCAGAAGATCATCAGCATGACTTTAATCTCCTCTCAAGCTTTCATAAATGTGACCTTCAGAAATTCCTTCCCCTTTTCGTCACATATCATACAACAGATTTTATTTTGCATTCATTTTCCCCCTGAAACTTAATGAGTATTATATCACTGGGATTGAAATGGGGCTTCTAATCAAGATAAATTAATTTCAAATATGTTTTAAAAAACCATTTCTCTTCAGAAATACATAATGTATAAAAGAGACATATAAAATAGCAAGTTAAATACATTGGGGTAATTAACAAAGTAAAATTAAATTACATTATGTTCAGATTCATATGTCAGTAAAAGGTTTTGCCAATTCATTTCCTCACTTAAATTTAACTTTGTCGTCTCAGCTCATTTATTAAATTCTGTTTTTTCTGGCATCTGTTAGCTAAGAACATAGACCTCAACAATAGCATATTCAGGAAAACCTTTGCTCTCATGTCACTGGCTGCAAAAATGCTTATGCTGTATTTGGATATTTTTCTCAGGGTGGGATTTTTAACTCCCAAGACAATAAAAGAAACTCTCATGGATGCCATTTTTCAAAATGATTGAATTTGATTGAAGAAAATGGACTGTTAAAATATCTCAATCCTTTAAGTCACATAGAAGATCATCAAAAAGATTTGACTTTTCCTTTATTACTTGGGAAGTAGATTTGGTAATATATTTCTACTGTTCAATTTATTTTGTAGATATTAGATTAATCTGCTTTTGACATAAATGATGTGATAAGTTGTACCCTGCCTATATCCTCATACTCCCTCTTATTTTGAGTGTTTTTTGACCTTCCAAAGTGCTTTTAAAAATGTTATCTCAGTTACCTTAGTACCAACCAAATTCTTATCTTGACTGTGATCTATCCAGTCCTGTCATAACTGTGCCATCACAAGGCACTACCAGGTAAAAATAGTTTATTTTTAAAAATTATTATTTTTTCCACATGGTAAGTAAGTATATATTAAAATTTGTGTTAAATAAAAAAATATCATAAGAAGATACCACAGTCCTCTGCAGGAAGGGTGTTGTCACTCATTGAAATCTCTTGCAGTTGAAGGAGACTTTTAACTTTTTTGATGTGTATGAAAGCTGTTAAAAATATATAAAATTTAGAAACCTCTTAGAAATAATAAGATATATAAAAGTGTTTAGTGACAGGACAAGGGAGAATGGCTTCAAACTGAAAGAGAGTAGCTTTAGATTGGAAATTAAGAAGAAAATCTTTACTTTGAGCATGGTGAGGCTCTGGCACAGGCTGCCCAGAGAAGCTGTGGATGTTCCAGCCCTGGAAGTGTCCAAGGACAGGCTGAATGGGGCTTTAAGCAGCCTGGGATAGTGGAAGGTGTCCCTGCCCATGGCTAAGGGGTTGAAATGAGATGATCTTTAAGGTCCCCTCCAACCCAACCATTCTATGATTCTATGACTCTGTAATATATATTGCAATAATTCATACATTTACACATATATATATAATGATATATAAATTCTTCTGTATTATACAGATACAGATTGTACAGGGTCTATGCTTTTTGGTTTTGTGTGGATGTGTCAGTAGCTCAGTCAATTCTTCCAACCCTATTCAGAAAACAGACCAAAGATTCTTTAGAGTAGGAAAAGGCACATAGCCCCAATCAAGGATTTATGAAAACTTTATGTAAACAGATTTCCAGAGTGAAGAAACACCCTGATCTGATCCTTCAGTCCTCACTCATGAATTTGTTTGCATTGGAGAAAATAGGGGTGGTTGGTAAGATTAAGAAACATTTGAATGAATAAAGGTAGGTCCTGTGATTTTACTAGAGGAATTGTAGGAATAGGCAGATGTAATATTGGATTAGAGATTTTATTTAGTCATTATTGAGGCTGGAATTTATTGCAGAAGGTAAATTTGACTGATCAGTTGGGTTACCAGAACACAGCCTGTGTGTGCCTCTTAAATTCTCAGTCTGACATCAACTGAGTATCAATGAATTTATTCTGATTTATTTAAACTGAGGATATAGTCCCCTCTTTTCAGCTAAGTTCCTATACTTGCTAAAATTCTCCTTTCTCCTTTTGCTCCCTGCCCAAAAAAACTCTTTTTGCTGTAAACTGCAGTGCCTACACATCTTTGTTTGTACCAAGGAAAAAAGTGCTTCTAGGCACTGTAAATGGTATGATAGTATTTTTACCTATACAGTGCTGCAAGGAGCAATTATTCATGTTTTTCCCTCAAATTTTGCCTAGAGGGTTGTTGCTTTACACAGTTTATAAACAAAAGTAAAGCCAAAACCTCAGCAAGCAAATGGCTTCCGCTTATTTGTATGTGAAAGCTTAATGTATTCTAGTATGTAAATCTTAATTTGATACTTCAGCAGACAGAAAATTTGTGATTAAGTAGACCCAAAATAACAGCCTGATGAATATGAAGTTCCTTGGGAATGTTTTTTTTGGTAACTTTTGGGGAATGGTTATTTTAAGAAGTTGATGGAAGTTGTGCTTATACAGAAGTAGAATTCAGCTCTGAAATTTAACAATTTGTCCAAAATTTAGAAATTATAGGGGAGTTGTTGAGTAAAAATAAATTCTTCTTCCAGTGTGATCCGTGTGTGTAAACTTCTGACACATGTCTGTATTGTTCACCTTCTCTGTAATAAACTTCATAATACTTTAGCCATATTTAGAAGTTGCTCTCACTGGCTGTAGAAACTTTTGCTCCAGAAAATCAATTAAGATTTTCTGGAGCAAAAGGGGAAAGTCTTTTAGTACCTATCAGACTAAGGATAGCCAATATTTTCATGATGATACTGAAACACTGTATTTCTATTTGGCTCACTTCCCTATTTACTCTTCCTGTCTTGGCTCAATAGTTGGTCCTTTTCACTCCGTGTAGCTTTCCTTGCTTTCACAGCAGCAGGGATGTGAAACACACTCTATTTTACTGTTTACTAAATATTTAAGTTGTTTTAGATCACAAACAGATAAGGACTTCAGAACTGATGCTCCACCTGTTGGTGAAAATACAGACTTAAACTGGAACTTAGAAATGAATATAAAAGAATTAGACTTCATTTTAGAGGGGAAGCCAGATTATTTTGGACCCAACATTTTGGAAGGACTGAAAACTTTTTAAGGCTGTTGGCTCAAGTTTCACTCACATAGGAAGAGTCATCCCCCTTCTCCCCACAATGTGCATATCTGGGCATCCTTGTTCTTCTTCAGTGCATTCAAAAGAGCTGATTTCTCTAAAGGTGTTGTTCCATGAATCTAAAAGTCTGGAAAAGAATTAGGATGAATTTCCTTTTCTGTGCAGCCACACCAGGATGTTCATCTCCTGAACAAATTTTAATGGAACAGCTCTATTGCCCAGAAATGCATCAAGTTTGAAAATTCAGTGAACCAGTCAAAACTGCATTGGAAGATCCCACAAGATGAAGCAGTTTTGGAGCACCTTCTGTAAATCACAGCTGACAAGAGCATTTTCCCAATAGTTCAGTAATTGTCAATAGAAATTGTGAACTGAAAAGAAACCTTACTGTCCTTGAAAGGTAAAAATCAAGGGTTTGTATTTTATACCTCAGCTCTTGCCTGCACTAGGTAAAGGCTGGTGAGGTTGCTTTGCCAACCAAATTCACCTTTGTGATTAGAAGCTCAACTGCTGGGCAAGGAAAGGAAACTTCACTGCTACTGAGTTTTGCGACACTGTCATGTGCTAATGAATAGCCACGTGCCTAACCAAACACAGGAGTTATTTGGGTTTGATTTACATGCATGGGTTGGATTTATTGGTAGATTAGGCATTACTTTCCGGAGCAGATAAGTTTCTAAATTCTTCTGTGTCCTAGAGAATATCTTACTCAGTCACTTTCATGTGTTTGTTCTAGATTGAAATTTTAAGAATGCTCACCCTTGGGAAAAAAGGAGGTGTGTGGGCAGAAAAAAGGAACAAATTGCATCCTTGTTTACTCAGGAAATGATCTTTTATTGCCAGCTAAAAGGTCTAGCTAGATCTTTAAGCTGGCAATAAGAGGTAGAGTAGACTTAAAGCTCCATTTACCCAAGTAACTCTCCTAACTGAATCCATCTCATTGATGCCCCTGTTTTTACTGATAAGAAAATTAATCCAAAGGATATTTCAGATGCCTGTGGCTTTCATGTTATGATAATTAAAATCTTCCATTTGCCCTGCTCACCAACAGTAACCATTTAAGTGGAACCATTGAAAAAGATATTTTGAGTAAGCATTAGCAATTACAGAAAAAATATTTTCTGCTAATAGTTTTCTGTCATGACACAAGACTTTTCCAGAGGTGGACCAATTTCCCTTCATTCTTGTACATTTCTCTGTATGTCAGCCACACATTTGGTACAGTGAAAGTTTTAGGTAACTTCAAGGGCATTCAGGTCACAGATAAAGGTATTTTACACCTCTTTATGTTACCAATAAACTACCAGGATAACCTCTTGATATTTTCTCTAGTGATTCTTCAGATTTAAAGAGAAGTTTCCCTTCCCTGCCACGTGGCATTTTTAGAGTAAAGGATGATTCCTTTAAATTTTCAATATTCCTTTGCAAAACTTGCCTAATTAGATGCAGTGTGCTAAACTTGGCTTTGTGGTACCATCAGAAATGTCCCTCCTTGAGGCATCATAAGTAACAGTTGTGAATACAATACCTAATGCTACATTGACCTAACAATCCAAAATGAATATTTTGAAATTAGCAAGCAGTGACATATTGTTACTTTGTCTGCACCTCACCCCATCCAATTTCCTGCTCATAGCATCTGTTCTAGCAATAAAGGTGTTGATGTTGGTAGTGTGAGCAGGTCTAAGTTCAGCAGCAGAAAGCAGTTCGTACCAAGCAATAAATAATTCTTATTTATTTATTTTACAAAACCACTTTTCAGAGAGGAACCACATATTTCTTCTTGTCCATTTGTGTTGGTAATTAACGTTTTTTGCTTCAGCTGACATTGGCAAATGGGGACAGGTTAATTGCCAAAGCTGTGCTAGTCATCACCATTAAGGTGATGATTTTCAGCTGAGGAACAGGAAATTTTGGATAATTATGATACTGATAATCAGTAACAGCAACAAAGAATGTAAAAACCACCATGAGGCTTTCAGGACAAAACGGTGTGGATGTCTCTCTGTCACATAGAATGGTTTGGAATATGTGCTAAACAGACATTTTATTACCTGATTTTTTTTTTTCGCCTGAAAGCTGTGTTTATTCTTACATCCAGAGGGAGTCAAATGGACCTTTCTGTGAGTGTGGCCTGACATTGTTGTCTGTGGCTTAAAACAAAGCAGTGAAAGACATTCCTTTTGCTAATTTTTCAGTGCATTTCTGGAAACTCAGACCATGAAGTTTGCCTCAAGAAATTGGTTCAGTGTGGCTAAGACCCTTGTTTACTTGTTCTCAATTAAGCAAGCATTAATAAGCTGTTCCATTTGCACACACATTGCCCAGAGAGGGTATTTTTCCTCGCTTTGGGTAACTTTGGCAGTAGTATATTAAATCATTGTTTTATAGTCCAAGGGTAAAACTGTAATGGAACTGAAAGATCTGATATTTAGAAAATATGTATTCTTAATTCCAGTTCTGCATTGCTTTACAGCTAATTTCTTAGTCCCATTGAAGAATGAGTGTTAGTTTTGTGACTTTTGGACACATTAGAAAAATGAAATGGAGTGTTTATTGGAGCTCTAGTATGAAAAGTTTGAGATCCATGGAAAGTGATCTGAAGTATTCTCAGTGAGCATTTCTGCTGAGCTGTTTTTGGGAGCAGACATTGAATTAGTTGTCTTTGATGTTGGTGATAACTGTTTATCCTTGAATTAGTTCTGCAAGTTTAGATTTCCTTTTTGTACCAGCAGTGTGCCAGTGGTGACCTAGCAGCACAGGTTCTGCAGCTCAGCTTGTATCCTTTATCAGAATATTTTACTGTTCTGCCCACAGTGGCACCACTTCCAATGCAGATGTTGGTCCAGCCATGACTGGCAGCTTGCTGGAGCCAGGCATTAAAATACCCATCTGCTTTTGATTGCTTGCAGGATGTTCTTCCTCTGAACTGGGGAATAGTCTCTCATTTTTAGTTTTGAATTTTCCATTTGTTGCTGTAGGGAAAGAGCCATTCCTGAGTGAACACTGGAGTTAGTCTGTGAAGAGCCATGAAACAGCTGAGGGATGGACAAATGGAAGGACTAAATCCTTTCCTTCTTCTTGCAACACAGGGCAAAAATACCCTGGAAACGGACTCATCCCAGTCTGTATTAGCTGTGGGGCAGTTCAGATGACAGTGATAGGGGCCCAAAATATGTGACTGAAGGTCTGTACACACACAGCCTTATACTGGCCTCCAGCAGGTACCACTCCAGGAGCAGGAGCTGCTGGAAGGAATTAGTTCTCTGTCTTGGCTACAGCAGAATTAATTTTGGAAGTTTCTCTTCACTTTCCTTACTTCTCCTCGCCAGTGTGGTGTTTATATTATCAAACCAAGTTAGCCACTGAGAACTTTATCTAAGCTGTGGTTTGTATTTCAGTTTGTTGTGATGTCTGGAATTGGTGGAGATAAAGGTTGGGCTTTATTTTCTGGACTTCATTTTACATGGCTGACATCTGGCAGTCTGGATCTGCATACTTAATTGTCTAGCTCTTAAAATGATCTTTGTTAAGAGAAAATCTAGGAATGTTGGCTTGATGGCTGTAAGATTTCTGTGTGGAATATCACAACCCAGCCTTTCTAATTTTTATAATTTTTGTTTTGTTTTGTTCCTAAAATGAAGTCACAAGGATGATACAGGACCACAAGAGGGCACTCTGGCTCTTTGAGTGCTCCTTACTAAACTTACCGCTGAGGACAGCAAAGGAGAATAAAACTTTCAGAAGAAAAATGCTGATTTATTTCTTACAGAAGAAATTAAAAAAAGGTATATATTTTCTAGATTATCAACAATCTTGGTATTAATTATGCACAAAGATGATAGCACTGGTTTTGGAATGCATTTGTAAAATGTGTAAAATAGGAAGATGAACCATGATCTTACCTGGCAATTACTTTTTGGATTTGAAAACAAATGAATTTTCCAGCTTATGTATTTTTCTTGACTCTGTCTGTCTGATAATTCTACTTGATAAAATACACAGAAACAACCAGTTTCTGAGGTTGTTCTTCTTGTTTTTTATTTTTGTTTAAATACATGTACCAGCAAGCACACATGATTACTTCACTCAAAGCAGCCCGGCTTGACAGAGAATGGTGTTCAGTATTTGCCTCTGTGTGTATTTGGCCATTATGATTTTAATAGAAGTAGTGTATTAGTTGAGAGATCTGAAATGAACACACAAAATCATCATGCTGGGGTTTTTCTACCTCTGTGTCAATAGGAGTGATTTTTGACTCATCTAGTGAGCTGCTGAACACTGATCATAGTTTCTCCTAGTAGACAGGTTATAGTGATAATGAACTTTTTGTAGCCTTTCTCACTCTGCCAGATTCTTTCATCTGTTTTTAGACTTGGTATGGACCTTTTTCAAAAGATTCTGCTCCAAGTGCTTTCCTTCTGTGAGTTACACCTCACCAGACTCCCCAATAACAAAACTTCTGACTCTGTTTCAGCCCCACTCAGTCATTTCAGCCAAGGCAACCAATTATTTGGAGTTGACCAAACAATACAAAAATGTCCCCACTTTGTGTGCCTTTGACCACTGTCACTTCAGAAGCAATTGGAATAACAATCCCCACAGTCTCAACCCCAAAAGTCACAGGGCTGTAGGGCATTGCACGTTTTGTTTGGCTGTTCCTGGCTTTCAGCACAGCGCTGCCTCCATGACAAAGAAGGATGGGCCCTGGGTGTTGCACGCAGACTTAGGCTCTGACAGGCAGAAGGCTCTCAGGCAGTTCCTGACTCAGCCCCAGACCCCATCTTTTGCAGATTATAGGCTCTCTTCCTGGCCAGTCACCAAGAAATCCTTCCCTAGAAGCCTGATTCCTATTACTAGCACAGGGGGGCAGAGCCCAGAGCATTGCATTAACCCATCCCTGGCCAGAGGACAGTTTGCATCTTCTATAATCTTGCTTTATTTTCTTTCAAAGCTTCTGATTAGAACTGTGTGCCTCTCTGTCTTCTTATGTATCAAATGGACACAATCAAATTACAGAAAGTTTTCTTTAAACTGTTTGAAAACACAGAGGATGCCAATGTTTGACAGTGGCAAAAAGTTAGACTAGCAGTTGTTGAGGAACTGGTTAAAATACACTGTCAGTTCCTCAAGTTCACAAAAGACTGAGTAGGAACTGTGGGGTTGAGCGGAAGGTTTGTTTTCATGGCCTGTGGAGGGCTGGCAGTTTGAAGTTATTCCCTCTGCATAAATATGGCAACATTTGTAAGCTACTCCAGATCACTTGCTGGAATGTAAAGTCAGCAAAATTCTGCACTTTAGAAAATTATTCTACAGCAGGACTCCTGTAGAGGAAGTACTTTGTGTCTCAATAAGACAATGTGTTCAGCTGTTTAGTTGCTTTAATGGTGCTCCTTAAGGCATGAATTGTGGTGCATTTCCTCACTTTCTGTTTCTTCCTCATAGAAGAGTGTCTGTTCTGAGCTGCTTCTCTTTATACACACTGTGGGGAAGGTTGTTATTTCACAGGACAATTCACTGTATTTACCATTTGCAGAAATCATGCCTCCATCTCAAATTTCCTCTCCTCCCTAGTATTCACTGGCAGCCAAGAGTCATGGTCAAGGTATGGATTCAAAACTCAGTTGCAAATTAAAGATCAGAGCCAAGCTAGTAGCTGGTATCCAAACTGGTGTCCAAAGCACCAAGTAACACACAGGGATCCAAAGCAGCTCCTGTGCTTTACACAGAGCTGCCCACCACTGACATGGGGGACAGATAAAGACAGGGTGAATGCTACATTTGAATTTTCATATGGTTCAAGGAAGTTTCCCACCCACTTGAGACCTTCACTCAGGACTGCTGCCTTTGGGGGCGAGACTTGGTACATTTCTGGTTTGTGGCACCTGTCCAGGATGTATGCAGACTTCTGCAGTTCCTGTGTCTGCCTGTGAGGATTCAAACTTCTCACCCACATGCCTCAGCTCTTTTCCATGTCCCAGGCCTGTTCCTGTCTATTATTCCACAACTGTTTCGTGCAAAATACAGAGGACCATCTGGCAACAAAAGCGCTCTCTTTTTTTAACTCTGCTAATTGTACCAGATGCCTTCCATGGATTCTCCAAACCACAGTAGTTTTAGTTCTCAAAATGTTGATGATACATAAAGATAGCAGAAAGTAATATAATGTGGTAAATTGCTTTTTGGAGTGATTTCACGGAATATAAAGTACTTATAGATATAAAATGTAACAAAAACACATGTCAGACAAACGAGAACACAGGAAATCTGAGGTAATTTCCCTTTGGGATACTGAAAATGTTACAGGCTACATGGCTGCTGTGCTCCCCAGGAGACTGCAGTGGCACTTGTGGGACCACTTCTTGGTGCTCTCTTAATTCACACTGCATTCTCTTTTTTGAAGTTGGACACCTTTGCTTTTTCCCTCCAACACTAGGTGAAATAAGCCTGTAAAATACTTTTTTAGAGGAGTAATGTCCTGTGGAGTATTTGAAAGGCTGGCTGTGAGGCTAGTTCCAATTGATACGTATTTGACTCACACTTGAGAACTCAGATGTTCTGGTAACTAGGTCACTTTGGCATCAGTCTTGTGAAACTGTGACAGTTTTTGTGGCTTCTCTGCTGAGTTTCACACTCAACAACTTATATCCTGCTTGTACATGCCAAACATCTGTGCTTATTACTTTCCTTTGTGTTATTTTGAAAATCTCCCACTTCTTGACATTAGAATGGGTGGCTGAGAACCTGGTGAGATCAATTAGTGTTCTAACTATTGGAGAAGGACTCTTGACAAAAAAATAGTCCTGGCCGCTGTTAGTTCAGGTTCATAGATATTGAAAGTCTGGAATTCTGCAGAATTTTAAGAAGTATAATCAACCTCAGGGTTATAGCTAAGCTACTGAAATAAACAGCAAATGCTGGCTGCTGCTTTGAGGCTCCTGAAGACTGAGTTGCTTTTCCTTCCTTCAGTTCCTGACTGATATGGAAGACACAAAATAACCTGAGATGAAGATCACAAAGCAGCTGAACCAAATCTGTGTATTTAGAGGATTTTCCAAAATCCAAATGTTTAAATGAGACTTTCAAAGGTACCTTTTCCATGCATCCTGAAGGTCCATCCTTTCTTTCATCATGGGAGGAAAGGAGTGCTGACTCAGTTGTCTGTAGTCAGAACACAATTATGCTGACAATCCTGGGGGATAAATATGGCTGAGGACCTCTGGAAAAGGAGTTGAAGCCATGTATTACTCTTAGGAAGAGAAGTATTGTCAAAGACCATCAGTGAAAAGTGTAGATATCTTTGTAAGACTTCCAAATTTCAGCAAAATTGTTATACCCTGAATAATGGTAGATTCAGGCTTTGCCAAAATGTAGCTGGGCAAATCTGTTACTTCCCATATGGAAAGCAACTGTTCAAGCAAGTTATATAATTATACATTATAACATTGCTTCTGTCCAAAACCTAGGGCTGCTGCAGACATAAGCCAAGATTTTTTTTTCTTTTTTTGCTATAACTAGATTATTTTTTTTGTGTGTGTGTGTGTTATTCAATTAAAGCCACAAGGGAGTAAACAATTCTATTCTTTTCTTTTTCCACCCATGTCATTCCCATATCTGATGATTTACCATTAACTATTCTGGAACATGAGTTGGCAGTTTTGGCCTTGCTGCTCTGTGTTGGTTTTCCTGGATGGAAGCTAATGAAACAAGAAGCATTTTCCTGCTGTAGTAAGCTTGATTTCCCCAACCTGAACTTCCAAACATGGATTCTGAAGTTGACATCACAATTTAAAGAAGTCAATGTAAATTAAAGAAAGCAAATTAGAAAACAAACAGATCTTCCCCTCATTTTGCATAGAAAGTTCTAACAGTGTTAAAACTTAATGCTTGTCTTTTGAGCCCTCTACAAATGTTTGCCTTATGCAGCAGAGGTCCACATTAAAACTAACTTCCCCAAAAATGCCTGGAGGAAAATGCCTGTATTTAGAAGAATATTAGCCTGATTAACTTGGAACTCTACTAGATCTGGTAACCTGAGAAGTTAGTTAGGGCAGCAAGACCTATCTACTCTCTTGCCAAGATATCTGTGCTGCTTCTTAGGTGGTGATGGCTGAGAGACCAAAGGGCATCTGGATTTCATGTCAACAGGTGACTTTCACTTTACCACAGCAGTTTTACTCCAGCTTTGATCTGGTGTAATTATGATCTGAGTTAAGCCTAACCCAGCAAAAAGCTGTGCATGTTTAACCTGGATCACAGGTAGACAATGGGATTAATCTAAATCATTGTGCTGCAGCCCAAAGACTTGTGATGGCCTGAGGGATGGAGCAGTGCAGGAGGTGACAAGGTGGCCTTCCATGTCAGGTCAAATTTATGATGGTTTAAAATGCTTTGTAGGCACGCAGATTTACTGTGTTTCTGTATGACATATTTCCATAAGAAATAAAAGACACTGGGTACAGAGCTGAGAGGCAACAAAATGAGCAAAATGGTTTAAGACATCATAGAGGTTCTGTGCTGATTTAAGGTACCAATTTTGCTGCAGGAAATTTGGAAATTGATTGTTCATCATTGGTAACAACACTGGCTCTTCAAGACACGGCATCCAATGCATTTGGAACATGGTATTTAAAAAAACAAAAGACATTTATTGGCTAAAAAGGAGTAAAGTAAATAGAACTGCTGTTCTTATGTGAGGTTGTGCTCCTGTGAGTGAGATGAAGGTAAATGTTGGGCTGAGGTGTAGGTGTGTGAGCTGCTTGGGGAACTGTCTGGAGGAAATGTGAGGAGTTAGAGCATTTGTTTTCAGCTGAAGGTAGATGCAGTTGTTTTCTCCTGACAGAGACATTGCTGGACACTTTTGCTCTGAACAGTTGTGCACAGCTGGAATTCCAAAGCCAATGTTTAGAGATTTGGTGTCTGTGCTTGTCGTGGGGCTCAAGGCAGGACATTACCAAAGTGCACAGACTGTTTATGGTGTAAAATGCAGTGGTTCTCTCTGTGGAGCCAGGAGTGTTTTCCTCTGCTGCTCTTCTGTTTGGCTTTTCCTGAACTTTAACCAGCTTGGTCTGTGAGAACTCCACAGTTCCTGGCTGCAGGTACTCAAATCCTCACTCTAGATTAGGATGAGATAGGGAATTGCATCCCCTTCTCCTCACCTCCTATTTGGCTTCCCAGGACAGGAAGGAGGTACAATAAGCCTGGGCTCTCTGAGTGGCTTGGGGAGGCATGGAGGATTGGAAATATGGACAAGTAGACCCGCCCTGCCACCTCTCCAGGCTACCCCAGTGCTACCAAGCACTGTTTGTTCTTCTTCACCCAGAAAAATCCAAATGGGCAAACTTGAGGAGGAATGAGTGAAGGGTTTGTTTACCTTCAGAAATAGAGAAACGAGTGTGTTTAGGACTTTTGTGAAAAATCCTGTCTTCTCAAATAAGCTCTTGGTTTCAAAAATATTTCTGAGTTTTTGTGAGGCACAGTTTCCCTCAATTTAAACCACTGTTTTTCATAGGAAATTTAATTAAAAAACATGTATGTCTTACTAAATGGAAGCCTGTATTAGAAAAACAGTGGAGGTTTTCTGAAGCCAGTACTTGTCTGGTTCTGGCATTAGCAAAGGAATTGCTTTTAAAAGACTTCTCATCTTATGAGAGCAAAACAGAACCAGGATCTCAAATCTTAAGATTTGTTTTAGAACCCCATAATTATTTTCTAAGTTAAATCTTAATAGAAAAATGATGTCTCAGATTTATAACAATTTCTGAAAATTATTTATTTTTAAGAATATTTCAAGTTTTATTCTCCCTTTTTGTTTGTTATACTGCTACAAACTGCTGCCTGATGTTGTATATTAATTTAGTATACAACTAAACTTCCTGGGATGCTTCCCACCTTGACTTAATACAACTATTAAACTTCCTGGGATGTTTCCCACCTTGACTTTAAAGATGGACATCAGCTTATGGATATTATGTGGCTTTTGAACTTTTCTTATGAAAGAAGATTAAAAAAAACTTCTATATATTTGCATTTATATTTCCCCCTCAAACAGCAAAACCATTTTTTAGTTTTAGAAGTAAAATATATGTTTTTTAAAAGAAAGTTCCATGGTATTTGAAATAGAATATAGAAAAGTAGCTGATTTCTCAGCTGCTTAACGGTTCTGAGGGTCAGTTATAAAAAATAATTTTTCCAGTAGCCAAGTCCATGAGCAGTTTCTTTTCAGGCCTCTGAGTTATTCTCCAAGCATTAATCACTTTTAAGAAAAATGAGACCTCTTTTTAATTGTTGGAACTACATTTTTTTTCAATTTTATTCACTTAAGCATGTGGAAGGCTCCCATGGTTCTGACCCCTGCTCATACTTATTTTTCTTTAAAGCAAGTTTTGACACTTTAAATGGGCCACTGTTTAACAAATTAGGATTTTTATTAAATGACTTCACAAAATGTTAAGTTTTCATAATTTTTAAACCTGCTGTTGAAAAAGAGAGGTGCTAGTGGAAAATTAAGCTGGCTTAGCACAGACCATCAGCTGTTCATGCTAGTCTGGATGGGACACAGACCAAACTGTCTTGCTGCCATCACAGCCTAGTTAGTTAGCTAGCTCTTACTCCTGAAGGAATGCTCTGAAATTCCCTCTCATCCCTCAGCTCCTATGAAAGGTTCCCATTCCCAAAACTCTGCTTAGTGAAACCTCTTTAGATGTTCTAAAATTTCTAATTCCCAGACTTCTCTGTTAGTGTTGTAACAGTGGAGTTCAAGAACTCACTGAACTGGTCAGTTTAACTCTTCCCATTATCCTGCAAACTGCTGGATTTCTCAACAATACTTTAAAGATGTCCTGATCATTATTTCCTTCTTCTGTTCTTCCCAGACTTTGCTGAAAAGTTCTGCTTGATAGAGGCCACAATATTGCCCAGTACTGCGTCTTCCTGACTGTCTTGTCTCTGTCAAGAGGAAAGGTATACATTCCTTCAGGTTTTTGAAGTTTGAAATTAGATAATTTTATTGTTCTAAATCATTGCTGCTTACCTGAATCTGCTACAATAATTCATTTTTGTGTTGAATACTTCAGGGCATATTGGGATATGACTGGAATTGTATTGTTGGGAAGGCAGTGCAGAGCAGAAATGACAGCACAGTGCCTTACGGAAATGTAGTATTATGTGGAATCTCTCTATGCAGCAGTTACAAGAACAAGGAAAGAGGCTTGAGAGCCAGGAAATAGGAAGCCCTGAAGAAGAGACCTTACAGAGAGAGGAGTTTGGGCACTCAAAAGAAGTGGGCTATGATCATCTCCCATTTCCATGGCTATCTGTATCACAAACAGTTGTGTTTAAGTAACTGTTTCTCAGTTCCCCTGACATTATGCATCCTCTCCAACTATTGCTTCATATAGGTTTTGTTATTAGCAGGACAGAAATTGTATAACTATTGTACAACTGTAACATCATCGGAAATCTGCGTTGCTCAACATAAATTCGTTCTGAGTGTCCCAGGCTGCAGTGTGTGATGAGAGATCTGAGCTGTCTGGGGAATCCAAACCATGGGAAAAAAAAATAGGGATACTAGAACCCCTAAAAACATGAACAGCTTTTCAAAATCAGAGTTTGGGTCTGATTTTTTTTTCACCTAACTGTTTTCTTTGTGGTTTAAGGGTTTTTTTTTTTTTTTTTTACATTCTTCTCCATATGTGCATTTCTCCCCTTCCCTATTGTGCTCTTGCAGCTGTAGAGCTGACACTGGTTATTATGTAATTTATCCCTTCTTTAACACTTAAAAAAAATAAATTAGTAGAGTTCCAGAGTAATTTCATTTGCTAAGTAGAAACAGTAATTTTGTATGTTGAAAGCTTTCTGATTTCTGAAGTTGCAAACCAAGTTTTTCAAGATTTGAAAAGCTAGTTTAAAAATCCTGAAAGATTTTGATGTAAGCTCTCAGTTTCAGAAGCAAGGGCTATGTGCAAAACGCTAAATTTTTATTGCAAGTTTTACAGGAATATTTGTACAGAATTTAATACCTAAAGTCTGACCACTCCAATTCTTTTGTCCCTCAAAAAATACAAAGAATTTGGGGTTTTTTTAGCTACTGATCTACTTGAAGTCTGGTAGGGAAATAGAAGAAAAGAGAGAAAGATCCACCATGCAAAGAGTACCAAGACATTATGAAGTTAAATCTACCTAATATTTTGGATATCTAGTTCCAAGAGGAAAATCATTCTAGATTTTACAGGTAGGGATGTAAAGTTTTTTAGGACTTTGTGTACTTGTTTCCAAAAGGGAAATAAAATGTTAAATTAAAACTCTGAAATGCTTTGCAAAGCAGACAATGACAAAACATTTATGTTCTTTTGGGGTTTTTTTCTCCTCTCTCCCTTTATATCAGACAGTTTCCTTTCTTGGTAAAGGTTTCTTCTGTATCCCTGTTTTTTTTCTATGACAGTTTATCTTCATACTATGAGATCAGCGGTCAAACATGGTTTGGAATGCTAAGATAAATGATCTTTCTGCCTCCTATTGCTTGATTCATCACCACAACAGAGAATAGCTAATGCGTACATCATTTAATTATTTACTTCTAATATTGATGAAATATAACTTAAAAGCTAGAGACAATGCCAAGGAGGAAAATATTTGTGAAACAAGGCCAGGAAATTTAGAAGAAAGACACTAGCATTCCTCTTTTTAGATTTTGTCCTAAAATACTCAACTGGATAAAAATTGCTTGTAATATAGCACCAGACTTTATTAATGTGCTGTTACTGAACCCTTGGATAGCATTACTTCATTTGATTAATAGCTAAAACCACAATGTTAAGATTGGTAGTTAAATTGCTATTATGTATCATTAATTCACACAATCAAAATACTTTGCAGATTAATTCATTCCCAAAATGACCTTGTAAAAGAGATAGCAGTATTCTGTCCATCAAGAAAATGACCTGTTTTACAGAGTAGGAAAAATTCCTCTAAGGAACTTTTTTTGAGCAGAAGGTTCTGGAGTGCACCAAAGACTGTGGATGTTGAACTCCAGGTACACAAATTATCACAGACTTGCTCTGGTAGCAACATTATCTGAAATGAAGAACTGATTTTGAATGAATCCATGCAGAATATATATTTTGCCTGATGCCTGCTTATCATATGAACATCTGCCATATGGTTGTGGGATAACTGTGGAATAATGCTGTGTGAATGTGGGATTCTCCTCCTCCAAATATTTTGCAACAAGCCATAGAGAATCTATTCATTGCTGGCTTAGTGACAGAAGGTCTTGTTCAGAAGTGCAGGAAATATCCGAAACAGAAAGGACACATGGCATGCTTGGTGAAATTCTCATATACAGGAATGGTAAGAAAGTCAACTGATAGGGCACTTTTGCACCTTTATCAGTCAAACAGATCCATGACAGTGCTGTTTCTTTAATCAGTTTAAAGTTTATTTTATGCAGAGCAACCTGTGACGGGCCTTTGGAACGACTCCAAGTATGTCTGTGAGCTTAGTCAGTGTTTCTGATGCAACCATATCAAAAGTATCTGTAAATTAGATGATCAGGAGCTGCACTAAGGGCAGCTCATCTGACCTGTGCAGACATGGGAACACTGACCCCCTGTTCTGCAGCCCAGGGCTGTGAATATGGGGGTTACAGGGCTTCAAAATCTGACACCACCATTTTCCAGGCATCTGATAAATTGCAGGGAATTGCAGTACACAATGAGTTACTATGGTTTAGTGAATGCATGCTGTAAGAAATCTGGGCACTTCTCCATTTCAGATCTATTTGGCTTAGAGCCTCTGGATGGAGCACAACCTCCCTCTTCCCTTTCCTTCAAAATCAACCCAGGTCAATGCTTTCTTTGTGGAGGTTAAATTGCACAGTTTAGTTACCTCCCCTGAACTATAGGCAGTTCTAGACACAAACAAAAGGAAAAGCTCTAAAACACAATAAAGAGAAAATATGAAACACATTATTTTTCTTTGAAACATTTTTAATATGTAAATAATGCAGAAGCTGTTGTGAATAGTGGCTGCAAGTCTGACAGTTAACCTCTGAGCTCAGAGACACTTCCCAGGTTTCCTGCTAAAACATGGACGGGTTAGAAAGGAGTTCTTTGAGTTCCTAGCATATAATGGTCTATTGCTTCAAATTTCTATTTTTGGTGGGATTCTCTGGGGCTGGAACCAAGTCCCACACCTGATGCTTTGGCTGTGCTTAAGTGGGGGATTTGGTGATTTTTAAGGACTCCACAAGAAGGCCTCTCTTCAGTCTTACTGAACTGCTGTGTATTTGAAGGACTTTTGAAATCTGTCATTTTGAGTATGCAGTGTTTTCCTGAAATGGCCAATGATACCTTAGACAACCTTTCCTTCTTCTGGGAATTTCCAGGACTTTGCCCTTTATGAGAAATGCTTGTGATCCTCCTCTCTTCAAGCAGCACATGTACTGGGAGGGAAGAGAGAGTGGGAAGTGGAATAACCCTGCTCAATAGGTTATGGTTTGTAACAGCCTTTTTCCAGAGACTGGTAGCAGTCTTAACTCTTCAGTTGCACATGAGATAGATTTTCAGTCCTTCTTCACATGTTTCTGTCTTGCAAGTTCCAGTTTTAACTATCTCCAGGGGTGGTGACTCAACTACTTCCATGGAAAGCCTGTTCCAGTGCTTGATAACCCACTGATATGGACAAGAATTTAAGTGTCAAAAAAGAGGGATCAAATGTGGAAACAGGTAAAACCCTTCAAATTTACAAGCCATTTAATCAATACTACATCTTACTGGGCATCAGTCAAATATTTTTTTTGTGCTATCCACCTTTCCAAACATCTGTATGACTGTTTGGGAACTTACTTTTCAGGAGAGTGACCATTACAGTGGTCTTAGGGACAACTGAACAGTGGAATAAAACAGAACATATCATACCCTCATAAAAGTCTTCCCTTCATCAAAGTCTTCCCTCACCATCCCCAGAGGAACCTGAAGGAAGACTACAACCATTCTGCTAAGCTTCTGTCATCTGGGCTTCCACCCCAATGAAGGAATTAATTTTCCTCTGGGGATATCCATCTCGTTTCTATAGAAGGAAATCGCTGGAACACAGCCCAGAATTTGGGCCAGTGTATCTATTTAGACATAAACATTTACATAGAGATGAAAAGGCAAAACTCATTCCTCCTGTCAGACCACTGAAACCTATGGAAATACAAAGGGATTCAACTGATCTAAGGGTTGCACTGGGGAGAGGAAAAGCTACCAAAATTGAAGATGAAAGTAAAAAGCCTCTCTGGACTTCCTTTTTAGATGTTTCCTTTACTCTTTCAAGACTTCTTAAATCATTCTCTTTTGTGGCGAGATCAATCAGAAATAACTGTTCACCATTTTTATTCCAACCAAAGTATTTGAAGGAGCTCCTGTAGCCATATTGTCTGGTAAGCGGTTTATTTTGGTGATGAATGTTTTCCAGGTAAGAAATTTAAGAAGCTGCTAAAAAATCAGCAGCTTCTAAATAGGCTCCAGTTGTACTATTCTGCTGATGGTAAATTTGTTCATAGTATCAGCAGGAGTAGATGGATCTCATTTGTCAGTCAGTGGGGCAGCACTCTGAATGACTTTTTGCAGGTAAAACAGTACAGGAGAGAAAGTCCTATGTTAGTGTTTTCACAAAGAAGCTCTGTCTTGTATGTTTGGTCAGAAAAATATGACTGGTCTGCTTCTCTCTCTTGTCAAAAGCCTAGAATTGGCTGGGGTTTAGTGTTGCCAAATCTGAAGATTAGAGAAGATCTTCTAAAAGCAAAAATAGTGGGCAAAGCCTGAAGCCTGTTACTGCTTTGAGATGAGAGCAAATGACATTGTCTTAATTAGATTGGGAGGCTGTATTATACTTTATTTAATGGAAGTCAGCTATGGATGCTATTTTGGTACATTCTGAAATCTCCAAGGGAGATGGACTGACACGAATCAGAGAAAGCAGACCTATATCTTTTGTGTTCATGGCTCATAGTTTATGTTTTAAGTGCAACTTTGGCGTCTCCTAAGTGCATAAAATTTTGGATTATAAGTTTGAAGAATGCTGGAAATTTGGTAGTCTTTTTCATGCTTAGATACAAGAATAAACTTGGAAGAATTCATAAAGAAAATGGAATGTAATACTTTAGAAGTAGCAGGTTAAACATATGTTCCTTGGTTCATACCATGGCCTGACTATAGTGTATAAAGCCTTTTCAAATCAGAGGTAATATTGCTAGATCATAAATCCTGTTCTTGAGTATTATGTGTGTAACTCCAATTGACGTCAATGGAAGGCAGAATCTGAACCACTCTAGCCAACATGTGAGAAGGAAAAATGAATAATGAAATGAAAAGAACATCCCCTCAATTTGGCTGTAGATCTCTCCTTAAAGCTTGTGTCTCTTGAAATGATCTGTATGAGTTATTATGGTGTTTTGTGGATTACAAAGCCACTGAAGAAGGAGACCAAAATAGAGGTGGTGATTCTGAGTTCATCTGCCCAAGCTGACATGTGGATTTGTTTCTCAGCTGTAGAAGAATCCACAGAAATCTATACATTGGAGGAAATCAATGCAGAGTTCCTGTTGGACAACTATCAGTCGAACTAGTCTAAATCAGGGATTCCCTCCAACTCTTGAGGGCTGGTTAACAAGACAGTCTCCTCTGTCAAATAAGTCCTTAAATTTCATCTCCCAAGCTGAGTATCAGGTTGTACCTGTGAGCCAGGTTCTGTCTGTGCTCCAGTGAAATTGCAGTCCCAGCTCCATTGCTTTCCCCTGGCACAACAAATGTCTGTTGTCAACTACGGATATTTTTATACCTTACCCACTGTATGCACAGCTCACACTTGAGCCTGAGAAAAACTGGATCAAATGCTTTATTATGTGTATATATGCTGGTGTCAAGCATAGAAAATTTTTCTAAAATTTGGATAATTGACAGTCCACTACAAGCAGCAATTAAAATACTTCTAAATCTTTGCCATTTGGATTTTCATTCACATTCTGAATCATTCATCTGGTTTCCTGCAAAAATTAGAAGTTTAGGAGTATGTAGTTGCACAACTTGTCTTGGGCAAACACTCTCATCTTAAAACTTTGTGCCTGATCTACCCAAATATACAAAATCTTTTCAGAATCATTTACTGGGACATGGATGTGCCAAATAGAGAAAAAAAGATCTTTCTGTATCTCATCACCTCTCAAATAATTTCTTCAGGTAATCCAGCTCTTGAAGTCAAGTCTGAGATAGCTGGTGTCCACTTTTTGCTTGCCAACAGATCAATCCAATAAATGTGAAGTATTTGAGGGCAGGAGGAATTGAAAATGTGCAATTCAATAGTGCAAGCTGGTACTGTGCAAGCTTGTTGTGCTCAATTTTCTTGTCAGAAATGCCATAAATTATAATAATTAAACTATAAAACTTTGTGACAGCTTTGATCCAGTTGCCTAGACAAAAACCAAAGCAAAACATGAGCTGAGGGACATCTCAGCTTCTGGGAAGGGAGGTGATCTACCCTGAGTAGAACAGACACTTAGCTATAGATTTGAAAAGATTTCAAGCTTGAGGGGTATCGGCTGCTTTACGTTTCCGACTCTTGAGACAATTTCATGCTTCTCTGCCTGCAAGATTCTGGATGAACATCTGAGCACCGTGTCTGGAAGTTCTGAGGCTCTTTATAACCCTGAGAACCTAGAGAATAAAGGAAGGAAACAACATATATTTCTTGAATGAAGTGGCTAAACAGCACTTGTGAGTCATGATATGAAAGGAAATAATTTGAATTAGGTGAGATGTGCATGGCAGCGTAACGGAAAGAGAGTCTCCTCATTTTCATCAGCTAATAATCAAAACATTTTGACACAACTTCCAAAGGAAGCCAAAAATATGGAAACAATTATTTAGAGAAGAATACAGCAAAATGATCTATATGCTTGTATTTTGCATCTTAAGGTAAACTGTACTTTTTTGTTTCCAGATGGATATCCCAGGCAAATATATTGACCCAGAAAAAAGCAAGCAAGACCTCTGAGTGATGTAAACAATCTCATATGTACAAGTATGTATTGTTTTAGTTACATACTTAAGTTACTGTGTTAATTCCAGTGCTTAAAAATTGCATGTGCAATTGAAGACCAGAAGAAATATTCTTGTCACTTACATAAAGAAGCTTTTTTAAAAGTCAAAAAGTGCATGACTTCTTTGATATACTATTTGGCAGCCATTTTGACCTTGTTCTTTCTGCTAGGATTTCAGTGTCAATGGCAACATTGTGCAAATAACAGATTTTAAATGTGAATTCATTTTTTATTCAAAACAGTGTCACCTGCCAAGTCTGAGGTTTAAAAAAATCCCAGACATAATTTTTTACCTGGGTGAAAAGAAAGCATCTTAAACTATATTGTGATCTAGTAACTTAGAAGATTTCAGAATCCTGTTTTGTCATACTTGGCAAAGATCTCTCCAGACTCAGACCAAACAAAGGGAGCTGCCCTGAAAAAAACTTTTTCCAAAATTTTGAATTAGAATCAGAGTTTTATAAATACATGCATTCACATGAATGATGTATTATTGCTATTTTCTTATTCATAATTTTCCATCATTTTTGCTTGCTCATCATTCACTTGTTTGCAAAAACATTTGCTAAATGAATATGGATTTTGAATGGAGGAGGACAGACAGATTATGTGTTACTGCTGATTCAAAACAACACACTGCAGACAAAATACCATCAGTGCAAAGATACATTTCATATTCCTCCAAGGAACTGAGCACAGCCCTCAAAGTTAAAGTTCAGTTGCTTTTATTTCCAGTCCATGTAACATAGTTAGTGATTGCTGAGTCCACATGTTTTCTCCTCCTAAGTTACAGACCATATTAGAAATACTTTTGTGCATGTTAGATATCTATAATAAAAGGCAAACATCAAGGTACAGCAACAGCCTTGTATTAATACTGTAAATTGTGGGAATGAAGAAGATGTTGTAATGAAGAGCAAGGAATCTCTTCTTGCAGAATATCAGATCTAATTTCCTTATTAAGTTACCTTAATCAGCAAATGGGACACCAAAGTCCTTTATCCACAGAGCAGAAATGAGGTGGCAGTTAAAATAGTGGCATGGAAGTAGGAAGCAGAAAGAGTCTAACAGGAAATCATATGAACACTTAAGAATGCAATCAGAAATAATAAACAATGATAAAATATAGAAAGAAGGTATGCTATTGGTAACAAGAAGGCATTCTGTGAATACATTGAGGAGGACAGAGCTGGTCCACTGCTCAAATAAGAAGAAAAGCTAAAAATAGATGCCACCAAGATGGTTGAAGAATTAATGAAGTTTTCAGGTTAGAGAAGGAAGGAAGAAAGAAAGAAAAGATGGCTGGCAATCAAATTAGATTGATTTTCAAATCATCTGTAAGTGCCTGACTTCCTCTGTGACCACTCAGGTGGCTCGATGAGAAATATCAGCAGCAATAGTCATTGGCTCTGAGAGCTTGCAGAAGGATGACTGGGATCCAGAAGACTTCTAAAAGACCATGACAGTTCATAAACTTGTGAGTTGCTGCTGACTTCTCTGCATTACTCCCAGCTGGAAAGGGCATTCCAACATCTCTCAGGGCTCTTTTTTTAGAAAGCTTTCCCCTTCTTTTGCAAATAAAGTGGGTTTTGGTTTCCAGCCAGCCCTTCTCAACTGCCTCTGGAATAACCCAGTTGCACTTGCTCAGTTGAGCTTGATGGGAGTCAAATGCACCTCATTATCTCTGCTCAGAAAAATTCACCAAATTCTAGGCCATTGTTTGTCTTGGCAGAGGGTGTTTTTTTATAAGAGCAGGGCATGACAGCACCAATCCTGAGGACACCAACTCTCATATTTAGTCAGTCATGTTTCACAAGGTGCCAAAGAAAATAATTATAATTTACTTGAAATGATTGCTAAAGAGCATGCAGATTTGCTTCCCAAGAACTCTGCCATTTGGCTGTTTCCCTGCAATAAACACTACATTTATCTGTGAAAACAATACATAGAATAAAAAGCATAATAATGATTTATTTTGCTTTGTTTGCACAAAGCAGGATCCCACTTAATGTATTCCTCCTGATACTTCAGGAATGCCCTGTGCATATATCAATTAATAGAGAGGAGTATTTTTTTGCATTTTGTCACTTCTTCTGATAACTCAGAGTTACAGTAGATGTATAAGATATGTTTCTTAATATCCTTCTAACTTTTGGTTTCCTTGAACCTGCTGTTCACCTGCTTATGGTAAAGTTGAGCTGTATTTCTTCTCCTTTCCTGGGTGCATTAGGAAGAGCACTGTCAGCAGGCAGAGGGAGGTGATCCTGCCCCTCTGCTCAGTCCTGGTGAGGCCACATCTGGAATGCAGTGTCTAGTTCTTGGCTCCCCAGTACAGGAGAGACATTGAACTCCTGGAGAAGGTCCAGTGGAGGGCAAAGAAGATGATGAAGGGACTGGAGCATCTCTCTTAGGAGGAAAGGCTGAGAGAGTTGAGGCTGTTCAGTCTTGGGAAGAGATAACTGAGCAGGAACCTCACCAATGTCTGTCAGGATCTTCAGGGAGGTGCCAAGGGGATGAACGAGGCTCTGCTTGGCAGTGCTGGGCAAAAGGACAAGAGGCAAGGGGCAGAAACTGATGTGCAGGAAATTACACCTGAACACAAGGCAGAACTTCCTTCCTGTGCAAGTGACTGAGTGCTGAAACAGATTGTCCAGAGAGGGTGTGGAGTGTCCCTCACTGGAGATATCTCAGAACTGTCTGGACACAATCCTGTGCCATGTGCTCTAGGATGATCCTGACTGAACAGGGAGGTTGGATCAGAAGACCCATTGTGGTCCCCTCCAACCTCCCCCATTCTGTGATTCTATGAAAAAGTGATGGCATTTTTGATACAATACATAATGAATACATTTTATCAGTGCAAAAAGTTACCAGTGTGGTTAAAAGTATCTACAGCTTCACTAAATAACTTGAAGCATGTGCATAAACTGTAAAACTCATTACTGAATATCTACAAAATTAATAATTCAGAAAGTAATGATTTGTAATCAATAGTGATATGACATAGGAGAAAAAATACATTGTGGGACAAAAGGCAAGCACTGGCTGGTGGCTGGCTCTTCTAGGGATGGCTTGGATGTGGCTTTATTTAATTTCTGGTAAGAGGTTTCAGGCATAAAACTGCATTTGGGATAAAACTAAGCCCTGCTCTCACTCATGAAAGCTATTTCTGCAGTACGTCTGTGGCAGAGAATGGCTTGGAAAAGAAGATATCCCTAATGAGCTCTACACAGTAGTGCAGAATGATGGAAGAAGCTTTGTCCTATAGAGACCAGAATTTAGTAAGAGTGAAATTTTATCATGATCCTTCAGTGTGATGAATGTTCTGCTTTTTACTTTGTGCATCTGCTTAAAATGTTCTTTGGACCCTGATGTATGAGGGCATGTTTCAATCCAGACTAACATCAACACAATTCTTAAATGAAAAATTCTACAGGCAATCACTGCATTGATGGTCAAACCACACAGATTTCCTGTTTCTTTTGTCCTTTTTCTTCCTGTTGTTTTAAAGAATTATTTTCCTATTTGGAGTCACCTGCTTGTTGAAGTTTTTCTTCCCTGCTTGTTCTGGATGATGACAGTCCATTAAACTATCCTTCTTTTGCCTTCCATATGGAGATGGTTAGCTGTTGAACAACTGCTATAGCTGAAATGGGGAAGAGGTGGTGGAATAAGCACAGCCTTAATATTTTAAGGAGAAAACAAGGAGAAAGTAAGGCAAGTGCCATTATAACAGCATTTCCTCTCTATTTTTACTGACTCTTTAACACACACTCTTTAAAAGGCTGATATATAGAATTGATTTTAGTATTTTTTAATTTGATCCTTACTAGTTCAAATGAAAGATATAGAAATTGCTATTAGCTGCGTGTCATTAATAAAATTTCTGCATCCCATATACAAAAAACAAACCCAAAAAACAAAAAACCAGTCCTCCAACCTACTTTAGGATAAATAAAATACAAATATTTAGAATTCCTATTTATCACATTTTGGAGATGTGATTTGAAAATGTGACCACATTTTACTTATAATTCCTTGAATAGATTATCTATTTTACTTTTTGATTATGTTGACTCTCTAGCTCAGAATAAATTAGCTCTGTACCTGATCTAGTCACTATGAAGCAGGTTTAACATGTCTTTTTCTCACATGACTTGTTTGAAGATGTTTGCAGAATGAAAACTTCAGTTCATGTGTCTTTTTTCAATATATTTATTTTTCATGGTAGCATGTTCTATCTGTGGTAAGTAGCTCTGGAGCAGGAGCTCTAAGTAGCTGGGGTTTGCTCAAATTGAGCATTCCAGTACTTAACAAATGGATTTTAGTAGCTTGCTTTTTGATACCAACTGTATTATGCATCTGAGCATTTTGAATATATGTATCCTGTGAGTCTTTATTGCTGTAAGCCTTGTGCAAATCAGAATGCTTTAAATATCTTCATTAATGACATAAATGGGAGGGACTGAGTGCATCTTGAGCAATTGGGTCTGCCACAGCAGGGAGGGTTGAAAAGAGGGGCTCTTAAGGTCCTGTTCAACCCAAACCACTCCATGATTCTATGATTGTTTGAGTCAGGTATTCATGAGGTACTGTTTCTCATCATTCAGTGAGGTGAGTGTGTGTGTGTGGAGGGATAGGTGAAAAAAGGCAGTGAAGTTAAATAAAGCACATGTTTAACCAGGACATATTTAATCACCACGAAAGTTACTTCAGGTTTTATTGGCCACCATGTACCTAAACTGTACTCCAGTAACTGAACCTGGGTTGTTTGATGGCTTCTCCTGTTGTGATAGTTAAAGATCTTGTTTAAAATGATCCATTTCTTCTTGTCACTTGATTTAAAGGTTGATTTTGGCTCCGGAATTAGTCCCGTGTGTTTTGAAATGTGAGCCTGAAAGCTGGTTGAAAGCTCATGTAAATTTGGTACCAGGTTGCTCACCTTTGACAAGGAGAGGCCACAGAGTGCAGTAAACAGTGCTGAAATGTGGCTGTGTGTGACAGGAGTCACTGTCCTGTAATTCTAAGTTATGAGACTCAGTGACAAACAATGTGGCCTACACTGAGTGTGCCTAATCTAACTTTGTTCCCTAGAATGGCTCTTTAAACTTACAACTTCACTGTTCATAAATAACATACACATTCCTCATCTAAGCAGAGGAAAAAGCATGATATATGGCATATGTTATATTACACATAGCTCTTTTATTGCTGCTGTTAATGTTGCCCAATAAGTATTTATGAGGCAGTCTAATATTGGGAAACATTTTTCATTAGTCTAAATGCTTGCTTTTTAAACAATTGGTGTTCCAGTCCTTAATGTTTCAACCTCCCCTTTTCTGGTGGTTAGTAGGCTCTAGCCACCTAATTGGAATTGTGTCTGTTTACTTTAGGATAAGTTTATGCTACACTGGTAGGTGTTTTTCTTGTCATTAGAACATGAGCACTTAGGTTTTTATCTGATGTATATAATAGAAGTGTTGATAGTAGTGGTAGTAGCTTTTAATTATGAGCACTTCTTGTATTATTGATATACAAGAAGGAATTTAGGAAACTGTTCAATGCAGATTTAGAAGAAAATTAAAGTAAGAAGAAAATGAAGAATGACAACAACACTTCCCTTTTTTGTAAGGCTTGTGACATCATTTTTCAGGAAAGAGTGAAAGGGTGTCACAGCAGTCTTATTTTGACCCTCAAATGAGTTCTCTCATTTAACTGAGCAATTCAATGCCAGTGACAAGATTCAGAGAGGAACATGAAGATCCCTGGAGATTACTGGAGGACAGATGATGACTTATGTTGTAAAATTTCTCAATAAAAGAATTTTAATAGCTTTTTAGAGACAAGCTCAAAACCTTGTTCTTCCTGATTCCTCTTCTTCCTAGGAAATTTATAATGGTTTTGATTTGCATCCATGGATAGAAAAAGTAATCACAAAACCAGCAAAATAGAGGGGGTTGAATGTTCTGTGAGTTACAGAATTTGTAATTTTCTCATCCATGTGAAGTCTGAGCAGGAAAAAATCTATCTTGTTCCTTTTTCCAGAAAGACCAATATTGAAACACTCATTTTTGTCTTTCAGACACAGAGTGAAATGGAAATCCCTCTGGTGAGACAGGGGCTAGAGAAGCAGCATTTCCTGGACCAGACCTATTAGTACTCACAGATGCTTGTAACAATTGTGATAGACAAAAAAGATATGATAAATATGATCCCAGAGAACACTGCTATAAAGGTAAGCTTGCAGCTCATCTGTCACAGAATCACATTGTAAGTGCCAACAAATACTCTTTCCTTTAGTCAATAAATCTTAAATTTGTTTGGTTTGGGTTTTGTTTGGTTCAGTTTTGCTTTTTGCATCATTTTATAGTTGAGTCCATGTCTTCTCAACCAAAGGTAATGTGGGGACACCTGTGTTTTAAAGACCACATTTGGGGAAAAAGTCCAGATATACAAAAAAGCAGACAGACTTCTTCCAAAATGAGAACAGAAGAAACTGGTTCCTTCTATGTAGTCCTTCAAGGGTGAAATTTACCCTGACCTGAGGTCTTAAGTGGGATTTTGGTGCTGTCTGACCCTTGAACTAATATGCTAGAGAGGTGAAGGGAAGGTTTTTAGGTTTTTTTCCTATTTCCTGTACAAAAGAAAGCAAAGCAAGCAGTGTTTTATAATTATTGTAAGTGCCCAGAGGATACGATATCTTTGAAAAGGCCAAAATAAAGATGCCCTCTGCTGATATCTTTTATAACCACTGTAAAGTATCTCTATTAGTAAATGTAATAGTTTAGCCAGACAAAACTTTCAAGAAAAATTGGAATAAAATATATAGCTAGTTGGGAATGGGGTGAACAAGATACTTGCTAGGAAATGTGTGCCTGTATGAGGCTGTGAAATCAGGACAGAGCCTAGCTGAACTTATTCCAGAAGAAGAGTGGACTGCCCCACTGAACTATGATCTGAACACATCAACCACAGAGGTCTCTGCATGTATTAAAACCCCACAAGTACAGGGAACAAACAATTCCCCTAAATATCATTATCTCGAATGCTTTTTTCTTCAAGGTGAAAGCAGAAGAACAAAGTGACTGTCGTAAAATAATGAACAGAACTTAAGTTCAAAGTGACATAGAAAACCAGAGACTATCATGGACCAAAGCAGGACTACTAATAACATGCCAGAAGGAAATCTATTTTTAGCCCTCATCTGAAAAAAAGGACAGAAAGAGGTTCCAGTTCTGACCAGCGTCGAAAATAAGATGAGAAATGTGAAATCTGTGGAAAGAAGTAATAAACCCAAATGCTGGCTTTAAATTTAGTAATGGGCTGAAGAACTCAAAACAATGAAGTGCAGTGTGCTTTGTAGCTGCTTATTTTCACTAAGTTGTGTAGGTAAAAGTCTCTGATTTCACCACACTTAATTTTCAAAGACCCCAGAGCCCCCTGTTTAATTTAGCAGACTTACAGGTTTTGAATAATATCTCATATAAAATATCTGCATGGAGCTTGGCAGGAGATGCAGAAAAATGTTCAAAAACAGACGTTATTCTTCTGAAATCAATAGTTATACTCACCAATGAATTACATTGCTCAAAATAATCTGTTTCTCTACATGAAGGAAATAGGACTCACAAGGATATTTTTTGTTGATCTATATTTAATTTAACAAGTTGGCACCCTAAGGATCTTCATAAATAGATGCTGATAAATAAATCAGGGCCTTATCCAAAGATTACTGAGAGGAATAGAAAGACTCTTGTTTTGTTTTACTGTGCATGGATCAGTTTCTAAATCTCCTTCAGAAATGAGATTTTTATTGTCGCATTAAGATTCAGGAAAAAAAAAATATCTGATTTTATGTAACCAGCATTTCAGTAGATGTCTGTGTCTTTGATACATGTATACATGGAACTGTTATTAATCTCTTGATAGGAATATCAGAAGTTGTGAGTGATGGATCAGATGCAACGCTGTTAAAAAACAGATGTCTGCTGTGTCTGATATTTCTGGGTCAGGTTGGTAGTAATGTGGAAATATTTAGCATGTAAGAGAAAATTTTGGTGAGCATTGTCCTGACTCATACTTTAGGGTCCAGTTATATTCAGTTTATGTGCTGGTAGGAGTCCTAAGTGTCCAATGTACAGGATTCAGGAAAAGCTTTTCAGTCAGCAGTGCCTTGAGTTTAAAGATGGAGTTGGAGCAGCACTCCAAAGGCAGTTCTGTGCTGGGGCTGCTGGGGCAACAGGGGTGTCTCCAGACCTCTTCCAGTGCCATAGCCCTCCTAGCAAAGGGGAGTGGAACTCCAAAAGGACAGAAATTGTCCCATGCAGAAGGCCAAGATTGGATGCATGGCCAGAGCACAAGAGCAGAGAGAGAAGGAGCACAGGCAGTCAGCTGAGACAGGAACTGTGTCAGGGAAGTGACAGAAGCTCTCAGAATGAACCAAAGTCTCTGCTGTAAGATCTGGTGATAAATTCTTGACAGAGGAGTGCACCCAAGAGGCCCAGCTTGCAGGGATCTTGGGAGCTGGAGCACAGTCCTGGCCCAGAGGCAGGAATGGTGCACAATTCAGGGTGGCCCTGCTTGAGGGCTGGAGGCTGCCTCAATCCAAAGGCTTGAGGCCTTTGATGTCCCCCCAGCACAGTGCAGGCAGGGATTGAATCCAAGTGTCCTTAGGAGGTGGAGGCAGGTGAATATTGGCCACCATCTTCTTTCCAGCTGCCCTCCATACTCCTGCAAATCCTGGGGGTACACTCAGGCCATCCATTCTGGAGGATCTGGATCTCCCATGCAAATCCCTCAATCGCTGTGTCCCCTCTTGGATGGAATATCAAGAACACAACACAGCAATGTGTAGAAAACATGAACATTATTAATTTGACTACTCTCAAAATCTCCAGCTAGAGGGTAACTAGAAGACTACAGGATGAGAACCATATGCCTAAAATAGTTCAGCCTTTGGAACTGGAGCACTAAGGAGAAATTGAACTTGTTGTGGAAAGGGTGGCAGGGAATCCTACGACTAAGAATGGGGGTGTAGACCCACCCTAAGATGGGGGATGTTGCAGTGCCCGTGCTGGGCAGTGGTCACACAACCCCCCTCAATGCTCTGCACGCAGAGTGCCGCGCTGGAGCTGCAGAGTCAGCGCTGGGGAGAGACTTGGAGTGTTCTCCTCTTCCAGATGGCCCCTTCTGCTGCTCTCCTGGCTCTGTGCCTCTGCTGAGAGCAGTGGCACTGGCAAAGCCACAGCATGGCACGGTTGTGCCTCAGCAGCTGGATTAGCTTCCTGGGGCAGCCGTGTCCCTGCATGGGCTGAGGGGTTCTGGCACTTCTCCTGCATGGCAAAGCACAGGGATCCCCATGGAAGGGGCAGAGAGGGGCTGAGCCTCTGTGAGGGAGATTCAGGCCCGGCTGAGCTGCCCGGGGCAGAGGCTGGAGCAAGCAGAGCTCTGGCCACCTCTCCTGGTGCTGTCCCTGGGGCTCAGCCTTGGGGCTGATTCCCAGCCAGGAGCTCAGCTCCCTGTGCCATGGGGCCTTGGCCAAAGGGCTGCTGGAGAGGCCCGGCAGCCTCAGGGCCTGCCCAGCCTTGCTCCTCCATGGGGGCTCTCAGGCCTCGCCTTACACCACATTGTCCCAAGGCCTTGGCGACTCTCAGCTGCCTGACCCCCTCCCTCATCTCTCTCCAGCGTCTCCAGAGCCTTCTGCCAAGGCAGCATCCCAGGACAATGCCCATGGTCAGCAGCTCCACCAGGAAGCATGTCCAGGACATCAGTGCCATGTCTACCCAATGGGGTTGGCTCAGGGTCCGTGTCCTGCAGCTCCAGCTCCTTGGGAAGCAGACCCAAGGTGCCCATATCCCTCTCAGGACTGCTGGAAGGGTTGAGGAGATGGATCAGGAGCATCAGCAGGTATAACTCCAGGGGGCAGGAGAAGCCCTGGCCGGCCCTGGTGCTCTGCATGAGGAGCTGCCACCACCACACAGGATCTGGATGTCGCTCCACACTGAAGCCTGCCTGGGCTCTGAGCATGGAATGACTGGGGACATTTGCTAGCCCCCATGCAGTTCCCAGAGGCTGTGATGTTACAGAATCACAGAATGCACTGGCTTGAAAGAGCCCTACAAGATCAAGTCGAACCTGTGACCCATGGCCACCATGGCAAGCAGAACAGAGCCCTGAGTGCCGCACTCAGGCTTGCCTTGAACACCTCCCACAATGGCCACTCCACCAGCTCCCTGGGCAGCCCATTCCAATATCTAAAGCCCCTTTTTGGGCAAAAATTCTTCTTAATGTCCATCCCAAATGTCCCTTGGCACAGCTTGAAAGCCTTGGCATCTGCTCTCTCCTGTCCTTGCCCATCTGCCCGGCAGCACCATGGCCCTGCACAGGCCGAGGGGCTCTGGCACTTCTCCTGCAAGGCAAACCACAGGGATCCCAGTGGAAGGGGCAGAGTGGGTTGCAGAGCCAAGGTTCCCATGTCCTCCCAGGACTGTTTCAAGGGCCAAGGGGATAGTCCAGCATCAGCATCACATCAAACTGCAGGAGGCCGGAGAAGGCCTGGCTGGTCTAGGTGCTCTGCAGAGCATCAGGTTACAGAGAAGTGTTTTAATTTGCTGCAACTGTTTCCCTCGTACCTCCTTTTCACCATAAACATCTTGTATGGAACGAATTTCATGGATGAAATCACAAAGGAATGGACTTCATTGTCACATCTGGTGTGCTGTATTTGAGCCTAAATTATTTTAAGCTACCTGCAAAAACTTCTATGGATGTCTGCATAACCACATGAATTGTAAATTTAGGAGATCCAAGTAAAAATAGAGGACCAATATTATTCATGCAGTACTCCTTTTCATTAATCAGTATTGTTTGAAGGATGAATTTTGTTCCTGTTTTTTTAAGATTCAAGGGAAGATTTTGATTCTTCAAATGCACTCACCCAACATACACATTAATTAAATTTGCTTTTTTCTTCCCATCCTGACTCAATGAGCTTAACTGGCTACTATTTTAATTCTTCAGGCTGCCTAATGTAGTTACACAAGAGATATTTGGTCTTTATCCTATTTTCAGGTGTTTTGGTTTTTATGCTGAGTTGAAACCTTTAAAGAATAAGAGTTGTGAAAAAAATTTAAAATAAAACTAAATATTCATTGTTTTTAAATACAAAGGAACCCAAGATTGCAAGCCTTGTAGTTACCAATTTGCTGCAATATCCATTTGTCCATCCAAGAAAGAGTATTTGCCCAGGTATCTCAAACACTATAAAACAGACATCAGAGATTTCTACTCCTGGCTTTTTATTTCTGGCTTTGGGAGGCATGATGCATCTATCTCCTTATTGTCTATTAATCCCAGAAAGCGCTGGCAAACTCCCTAATGTGATAATGGAAAGCTGTTGGGTATGATTGTGTTTCAAATTAGGTGATGCCTAACAATGAGGTAATCTCTGGAGCACTGGAATTCCAAACAGTCCCAGAGCTTGTGGGAAAAGTTCCTCCTAATGAGGCAAGGTTTCCAGCACTCATCTGTGTGCAGGAAGTCCATCCAGCACATGTGCCAGCATCCAAAGGTTCCAAATACAGCTGGATGTTAGAGCATCTGGTTTTAAGAACAAGGAACAATTGTGTTTTAGATATTGTCCCAGACAATGATTATGTCATATGCATCTATACTGCTGTGACTAAAAGACATGGAGCAGCTACCAGTGCTGAACTGCTGGCCAAATAACCACATACCTATCCATGTGACATGGCTAGCTACACATTTGTTAAATGCCAAGACAGGTGCTGCCATGATAACTTTGCATTTGCAAAACTCCTGTGGGCTTTGGAGGCCACAAGAACTAGTTGATGTCAGAATTCATTGCTGCCCTTGTAAAAATTTCCCTTAATATTTTCAAATTTGATGTGGTTTCAGCTGTAAATAGGGAGGTTTTCTTTCTGAATTATGGGTAAATGAAATGCTTTAAAAATGTCTTCAGCAAGCTGATAAATGGGCAAAACAATATTACAGACTTATCTTTATATGTGCTCAGGAAACAGGCTATCAAGATGAATTCCCACCACCACTGCCCTTTGAAGATTCATGTTAGAAAGCCAAAGGGTGTAGAAATCCCTCTTAAACTTACACAAGGAATGTAAATTTAATTTGTTACCTATACTGTCCCACAGGTTTACTTGTTATGCTCCATCATCTTTAATCAAAACAACTGGTTAAGTTTAAATATTATCAGTCATGATCCCTGGACTTTTCTTCAAGAGCCCAAATAGTAATTGACTGAGAGGCAATGCCATTTGAATTTTAGAAAATCTTTAATTTCTTGATCCTTCTTTTGTAGTCAGGACAAAGAAACATGAATTCAGCTGTTTTCTTGAGGTTTTTTTTTTTTTTTTTTTTTGACTACCAAAGGGATAAAAGGCTGTACATGCTTATTGGAAAATTAGGAATTCTAGCTTCTTTTCATTAATTTCAGGCCAAGGACAATGCAACAACAGTTGCAGGTAATGTTTTCCTTTAGCAAATGGAGTGGGTGAGTAGAATCCAGACAAAAATCCTGCTCAGTGCTGAAGGGAAGGCACACTCTAATTTTGTAGAGTGCAGGTAGTCTCACTTGTTTTTGTGGGCACGAAGCAATGAGGTATTTTTGCAAAGAATGAGCAAATTCTCCTAAAATAAAAGAACATCTTGGATAACAAAGGTTTTAGTAGGCATAGCCATGCACTGAGCCCTTCACTTGGCCTATGTCAGAGCAGTCTTATGCTGTGCTAACTTGTGCAAGTTGTTAAATATTCCTTGGAGATAAGGAGTCATTGGGATTTTCTGGATTGAAGGAAACTTTGGCCACTTTTACTTTCCTTTGATTGTATACTACTCCACCCTAAAACAATGATGAGCCTCTTGTGCCTGGTTATGTTGACTGTAAGACCTTTTATGTCAAGCACTTACAAAATTGTCATAATGTAACCCCAAATTGGGGCTATTCCACTGAGATAATCTGTGATAATTGACATAACACCTGTTTGCTCTCACTAGAGTCAACAGTTGCATAAGGTTCCAATTACTTCAGAATTTGGCCCTGAGTTTCTGGGAAAGTGGTGACTATGTATAAGCTGCTGTACATTTGTTCATGGCCCGTGTACCTGAAATATATTAAAATGTGTTTTTCTTGAAAATCACCTTGGAAAGTATTGGTGACTCCTTTTTTGACTATTGCATGTTGGAGAGACCTGCAAGGGAGACACTGTGGAAGAGGCCAGCAGAGAGAATACAGTGAGGTTTGCTCAGAGAATGGATGATGCATCACCTTTGGCTCTGCACTTCTTGGGGGCTCAGGATTAGAAATTGCCTGTGGAAGCTTGTTACTGTTTTAAAGTTGCCAGTTCTGTGGGTTTCCTGTGGAATTGCACTCGTTTTTAGCAACAGCTGTGGCTAATTTTCAGGAGCCAGAGGTATCCATTTGGGGGGCTTTTTAAAATGTTGCCAGAGAGCTTTGGCTCTCTGCTTGGTGCAGTGATTTCCACAGTAAATTCTGATAATGTCTCTGAGAACTGATTAGAGGAGGTGAGTCAGGACTGTGTATCAGCAAGCCAGACTCTTCTGTCATGGGCCCTGGGAGCTCCACAAGGACAATGTTTCCAAGTACCACTGACAAGCACAGATGGTTATCTGAAGTGCTGAGGGATTTTCTCAGGTCCTTTAGGCAGTTGTGAGTACAGCCCTACTGAAATGAAGGGGGGTTTTAATGCTTATCTTACAAGTGTTACTTGCCAAAGGGGGATACTTTAGAACCTCAGGCTCTAAAAGTACTGAAGCATTTACCACTCCAGGTAAAAGGCCTAACCACTAATAGAAGAAGATGATTAACCCTAGAAAATATTTAGGTTATTTGAACAGTCTAGTTCAGGATTATTATTCATCTGAGATTGACCACAAAGAAGTACTGTGATACCACAGTGTGTGTATGGTGAATGACTGATGCAAATCTGAGGAGGTAAAGAGAGATACTGGACTTGTTCTTTGTTGAAATGGCAGACAGAGTAGATTCCTCCTACAACAGGGAGAAAATAATGTGGCAGGACAGGATAGAGGATGCATGTCTGGAAATTTTTCTCTTCTTTGTGGCTGACAGTAGTAATTCCAAGTGTAGGCTCAGTGAGGAGACAAGAAAAGATGGAGTAGCATTTAGGATTTCCTAATTTTGTGACTGTTGAATAGCAGCAACAGCAGTAACTACAGCTATTAATACCTGCCTCCAAACTTGCTCTGTACAGGTCATTAGATTCTGGGGAACACAGAAACTTTTCTGCATGCTTTCTTCTCAAGTCATAAAAAGAACACTGTGCTTTCAGAGGCATTCCTATTCCCATTGTGTTGGATTTCCCTAATTATTCTTTCACTCTTGTTCTTCCAAGGGGTGTTCATAGAAAATGTTTGAAAAAAAGTACAAGCAACTATTTGCAGGTAAAGCATACTGTGAGTCCATTAGTACTTGCATGGTCTTCATGGTATTAACTTCATCTGTGATCACAGAACTGTCAGAAAACTGCAAACCAAGAGACGCTGGAATGTTTTATAAGGGTTGAGACTCTGGCTGCATGTACAAGAGATGAAATGGTTGAGGTGCCTTGATTAAAGTTAGTGTTTTAGCTACATAAAAATAAGTCTGTCTAAAGCTTGATAGAAATAATAATGATGTGGTGCAAAATAACTTTCCAAAGTACAATGGAAATAAATGTAAATTGAATTAGGAAGGAAAGGAAAAGAAAATGTTTCCCCAGCAGAGATAAAGTGCTCAATTCTAGGGGTTATTTTCACATACTTTTGGCTGTTAAATTTCATTTTCTTTGGCAGCTTTATCTGGTCCCTTCTGTAAAGCTTGCTAGAAGAAGTTCCTGTGCAGTGTGTATGTTTGAATTCTAGTGAGGCATCTTGAGACAGTTTGGCTGCCATGTGACAATATTTCAGACCGGTCTTTGATGAATTCCAGAGTGCTATATAAATATCTGGATCCCAAATAAAGGTGTCAAGGCACTTTGGAGAGCCTGCAAAAATAAATCAGTGAGCATTTTGAGACTTTCTCATCCATGATGTCTCTGACTTCATACAAAGCAGAAGGAAAGGTCCTTCTTTTCTCTCTGTTTCCAGTTTAAGTTTGTTTGTATATCCTACAAAGTAAAGGAAAATACTTTGATCTTTCTGAGAGAAACCAGTTTCTCCTTGATTCCTTAGCTGTGACCTGGGAGATGCAAACTATGCAAATACAACTTCTTTTTGTTTTATAGTCTTTAATAGTGCCTGGAGTCTCACTGGCAGAAAAGAAAAGAAGTAAAGGTAAGATTTTACCCTTAGCAGAGAAATTTCTCTCTTCTTATTCCTGTGTTTCTCTGGATGTGAGATTTTTAATGAGAGCACTGGTTCTGAAGGAGACTTTTCTAGAAAGGATTTTGTAACACATTGAATTTGATGCTTAGTCCAAAATGTCATGTGGACTCTTAGTGACAAGAAGCTCTCCAGCTGAGGACCTGCTGTCAAATTCCTCTTCCTTGTATTCCATAGCCAAGGCCTGGGCTAGGCTGGTTACAGACCACGGTAAGTGTGTGCCTGGGGAGTGAGGTTTGTCATCCAGAGAGCTGAGGCAATTCTGTCATTGTCTGGCTCACTACTAGTCTGGCTTTTTATTTGCCCTTCTCTCTCCCTCCCAGCTTGTTTTTATGTGAAAAGAAATATTATCTCTGGTACAGCAGTAGTGATACTAGGATAGGGTGCTATCAACCATCAGTTGGATGATTTTCATGGAACAGGAAGCTGATATATCTGAAAAGGCTATAAAAATACAAGGTGGCAGCTGACAAAGACAGTTTTGTATGCTTTAAATACACTGAATAACTCACTTGCACCTCCACCAACCTTGTCACTGCACCTTCACGGCAAACTTAGGGCTAGCTTGCTGCAGGTTCTGCTTAAATCCTGCCCTATTTGCAGAGATTTTTTGCCCATGGGTGATATATATATATATATATATATATATGTATCCTCTCTGTAGATGGAATCAGTTTGGCCAGCCAGTTTGCTGCTCCCTAATCCTTCAATTGTCCTGGTTAAACTACTGCATTTTTCCTTCTGCTCTCCAGAGGATTTACTTAAGAGAGGTGTGTATGGGCCCAGTACACTGATGAGTGGGGACAGGGCAGGTGGAAAGATGTAATCCAGTGGGAAGCTGCCCAGATTCTTTCACATACCACCAAATCACCAAAAGTTTCTTTTCTTCTGCCAAGCCTTTCCATCTCAGCCATCCTTTCTTCCCTACATGTGTATTTTGTTTCAGTCTGTTGACATTGTCAGCAAAGAGTCAGTCAGTCTCTGCACATTGGTCTGGATCCACATGAAATATACAAAAGGTATGTTCAGTTAAAGTAAAGTAGCACTGTGCCTAGTGAAAATGGATAGAGTGAATCACCCTCTGATAGGCTTGAAGACACAGTTTGAGAATCCTTTGATATGATTATTTTAACATGTGTGTGTAAGGCAGGAAAAAGGAAAAGACACTAAAGCCTTATGTGAGGAATTTCTGTTAAATCTATGACATTTATATTTAAATCTCTTGCAGAAGTGGCTGAATTTTTTTATGGTTTTAAGATGCTCAAAAAATATGATTGTTAATTAGACAGTATAGTGGCGTGACAGGGAGGGAGTTTTTTCAAAGTGGGATCACTTCCATTTCATAGCATTCTCCAATAAACATTATTCCTGCGTCTACTGTATGGGCAGCCTGGTTTCCTCATCAGGAAAACAAAGCTTTCAGAAGTAGTTTATTGATATTTATTTATATTTATTTTTGTATGTAGAAATATATGCCCCCTATATCTATATATATATCTTGATCCAGTTAATAGAAATAATAATAATAAGTGATTTGTTGATCATGGGTTACGAGTTTCAATGAGGTAAACAAAAGAGGAGGAAGAAGATTATTTAACAGCAGTGGAAAATGATTCAGAGCTCAAGAGATCTATTGTTATTGTCACCACAGGTATCAATTGCACAAGGATTTATTGTTGTAAAAACACATTAAAAGAGGTGAAAGTTGTCTGGACTCAAAAATGCTGGTAACCAGTTCATTGGAATTAGGGAATTTCCAAGGTTCTCCAAATTGTTCAGTGTAGGCACACAGTTTGTGGTGATTGGGAGTGGGGCTGCAGCTGAGCCTCATCCCTAATTGGCTACAGGTGTGCAGGACAGGTGAGCAGCATTGAAGGTAAGGAGTGCCCAGGGCACTGACCAATCACCAAAGGGAACAGAGGGCACACAGGTGCAGGGCATCAACAGCAGGGGATAAAAGGCTGGGCTGAAGGACAAGAAGGGCAGATGCCTGCAGCCTTCTGGAGTGGGGTGGTGTTACTCTGGGTGGGCTGAAGCCTTCTGGAATTGTATGGTACTACTCTATGTATCATGGCTGTCTCAACTGCAACATATAGGTATTATTGTTTTGGTTTTTTGGGGATGTTATTATTTCAAGCTTCAGTTCCTTGCTGCAAATGTTTTGGATGCAGATTCCTGTTGAGACTGTGGCACCATTATTTTCGGCTTGTAAGTACGTAACTTTCCTGAATTCATTTTTGTAGATGCTGCAGAAGCCCTACTGCGTGTATTGTGCAGTCTTGGAATAGTTTGGTGTTTTTATGTGAATGCACAGGTACTGAGTGCTAGTGGTCATAGCTTCAGTCTCATTGAAAGAGTGCTGAGCAGCTGCAAAATGTAAAATTGTGCTTCTTTAGCATCCCACCAAGCTCTGAGGAGAAGGCTGCAAATGAGCTTTCGTGACTGAGGTATGAGTCATTAAAATGTGCTATAGGTCATAGTTGTGAAGGACTTTTTAGATTTCTACCATAGAGGACGTTTGCCAATGACTCATTCTTGCTGAGGTCTGAATTCTCTTAAGATTGTCTTTAAATTCTCCTGTGAGAATTTCCAACAGATTTTTAGGACAATTATTGTAAGACTCCACGACCTGTTTTTGACTGAGCAAAGAGATCCCTTTTCTTGTCATTTCTGCCTGAGTTTAAGCTGCAGACTTAGTAGTTTAGAAATGCACTTTATACTTTTCTGCATAACCATAAAGCTACAGGTAAATTAGTTGTTGAACTGTCTTTAGGCAGAAAATGTTTTTCCTGTAATCTAGGCTTGCCAGCTTTTCACAGACTAATGACTACTATATAATCAAGACTGCTGTGTTTTATTTTCTCTTGGTTGTCTTGCTTTTTCTTCATGTCTTATACTGCATTTGTAACTGCAATACTGGGAAGGTAGCTTGGAGTCCTTACCAAGTGATTCTTTTATTTTGCATTGCTAGCAGTAAAAAGTTGCCATTTTTTACTGCTTTAAGGGCTCAGACAGGGGACCTCTGATAGCTGCAGTGCTTTAAGCTAGGGCCATCTGCAGGTGTCTGCTGTATTTCTCTGATGCAAGGTGCCCACCTGTATGGAGCAGGAACAGTCAGCTGCTGCTCCTCACAGCCAGGGGAGACCTAGTGGGACAGTCACGTGCTACCACTTCCCTTGGTACTTGGAAGCTCCAATTTTGGCTGTGAGCTGGGGAATGGTCCTTTTCTGCTCTTTCTGCTGTAGGTGTGGTCGTGTCTGGCAGAGGGTTGGGCCACACAGCTGGAGCTCCTCATGTCAAGAGCAAGAAGGTTCCTAGGCCAGCTTGATTTGTGATGCCCTATTTTTGCTTTGTGCCCCATGTTATAGAATAATCAGCTGGTGATTTGGCTATTTCAGTGCCTCAGAGTGGGGAGCAGGCATTTTCTGAATGGCTTTGGTAATGTGAAATTGTTGAAATACACAGAATCAAAAGGCTAAAGAAGTTGTGTGATTCTATTTTCGTAATGGAATAAAAGTATTTGTCAGATACTTACATTGCATATGTACTTTATTTTTCTACTTCAACAGTCAAAGATTTATATAGCTGTAAATTTGATTTTAAGAGTATGAAGGAAATGATGTTTTTAAAATGTTGTGAGTATTATAAATCCTTTCTGAGCTTATTAAATTAGGCTAGTATTTGCATATTATTTTTAAGGACTTATCTCTTGTCATAATTTAGATCTACTCAGTCACTCATTTGGTAATAAATTCGTCATCCTCAGGAATACTGCATGATTTTAATTCATACACTTCTGTTTGGTAATTAGCTACCTTTTACTGATGTGGACCATCAGCTTTGAAAATTACTTCAGTAAAAATAAAAAATACATAACGAATTAAATAATATAATGACCTATTATTTTCCAGCATTTATTATGTTCCTGAACCATATGTTTAAACTATTGCATCTTAACGTTCTTCTAATGGCTGTACCATGATCATAAACTAAAAGTGAAAATGCCTTCCTGTATTCACAAATCTGTCCTCATAAGAAAACAGCAGAACATGTAATGATTTAGAAAAGAGAATAAGTTGTGTTGAGCTTGAAACCCTACACCTCCTAAGCTGGGAAATTTTTCACTCAGTGTGCAGGTTTTGCCACTCAGGCCCATCTTTAGACATGGTGAAACTTTTACTGTCGTGCACTTTTATGACACAATTATGAATGTAAAAGAAGGGATGGAATGCTAGGTAAGGAAAATGGTTTCCCAGACTCTGTTATCAATGACAAAACACTCAGAGAAGGCAGTAAAAGGAGAGAGCCAGTAGGTGCAGTTGAGGTGTGATGACATTTGGGAATATGGATCTGGCCTAACAAAGGGAAAGGGAGATAGCAAGAAATGGTGCCTCTTCCTTTGTGCTGACAGGGGGAGCTTGGCTCATTGGTGTGGTTTCCTTGGAAAGACTTAAATCTATTCTGCAGTATCTGTTGTTTTTAAAGATAGACTCTCCATCATACAGTAGGTGGTGGGCTCTCACTTTCCATCCCACCACAAGCAGCTCAGGGGTCTGCTGAGTAGCAGCTGTACTGAAAGCAGTCTGAGGAACAGGAAAACAGAGGAGACAAAGAAAATAGGAAGAAGTTGTTGAATGTATACACAGTGTAGTATGTTATACCGAGTATTTATTATATTTATATCAGGATGTGTTTTATTACCTCATGAAATTCAGTCATATGGATAATTTGAGCAATTAAACTGGCTCAGCCCGGTGTCTTTGTTAGTATTGTAATAGCTTAAAACTTATTTCCACAGGTGTTTCAAAAGACCTGCAGAGGTTGCATGACTGAAATATTAACATATTATTCTAATAATATGATGCTGCTCTGTCTGACTCAAGAGCTTTTAACCTGAATACTTTTCAGGTTACTGAATTGCCAAAAAGGGTTTTTTGTTCTTACTTTCACACTGGTGCTTTTTTCATTTAATATGATGTAGTGATATAATGAATAAATTATAACCAGCTGAAAGCCTGGAATTTGACACTTCATCCCAGGATGGTGATAGCACCTGACAAAGTAAACATTTCACAGCAGTGTGCAATCTGTATGAAGGACAGGGATCTAGGGGGTTGGCTGAGGTGACATTGGATACAAGCAGGAATGAAAAAGCTATGTTGGACAAGCAAATAAATTGTTACTGACGCAGGAGCTGGAGACCAACTCATACCTTCAGGGTGGGTGCTGATGAGGCACTCCTTATGGATCTGTGGCTTGGATTATTTTTAGGAAAATGAGGAGCTTAAATGAAGCATTTGCATGAGGCCACCTCACTGTGTTATCAGAAGGTAATTCAACTTGGCAGTCACTCCTTTGGCTGCAGTGGGCATCTTTGCTCAGGATAAACATGGGGAAGGGGTTTTGTTGCTGGTTTTTTGCTAATTCCAGGCGCAGGTCCCAGTTCCCAGAGGAGAGTTTTCAACAGGCACGGTGGGAGTTCTCCAAGCCGCGTATCCGGCAGGGCGCTGTGTTTGATTCAGATACATCTGTAACGCTTATTGTAGCTGATGAAGAATTATTCCCACTGCCAAGATCATTTCAGCCCGTGTGATGAGGGCTGATGAAGGAGGTGTGAGCTGGGAAATCTTACTTGAGTTGGAAATCTTGCAAGGTTCTAATGACTATGAGGTTGGGGTGCCTCATTACTTTCACACCTGGTGCCAGATATTTGGTTTTGCATTTGCCAGTGAGTGAGCTGCAGCCAAAATTCTCCTAATAATTTCTTTTTATTTTTGAAAAGACCACCCGTAACTTCTGCTGAGGGAGAAAAAGATTTTTGCTAGGAATGGTTTTGTCAGCATTATATTTTCCGTATATTTCAAAGGCCAACCAGCTTGTCTCTTTCTTGGTGTTTTGCGGTGCCCTAGAGACTGCCTGGGCACTACTACATCTTTTTTGAGATGTTCATAATCTATTCTGCTGTTTTTGTCCAAAAAAAAACCCTGGTGGATACATGTCTCTTTTGAGAACTTGTGTCTGTGAGCATAAGAAGATTTTTGGTTATGCAGATGAGATAGCTTCATGTGCAGGTGCTTTTAAAAATATCATAAATGCAAAACTTAGGGTTTGGAACTCTGGGAAATGTCAACCTCCAGTGATGTACCTAGGATACTGTAAAGCAACATCTAAATTTTAGTGACAGGACAGGAGGGAATGGCTTCCACCTGGAGGAGGGTAAGTTTAGATTAGCTAAAGGAAGAAGGTCTTTACTGTGAGGGTGGTTGAGGCCCTGGCACAGGTTTCCCATAGAAGCTGTGGGATGGGATGGGATGGCCCATCCCTGGCAGTCTTCAAGGCCACGATGGATGGAGCTTTCAGCAACCTGGTCTAGTGGAAGGTGTCTCTGCCTGTGATGAGGGGGGCATACCTAAGTAATATTTAAGGTTTCTTCCAACCCAGGCCATTCCATGGTTCTCCAGAATTTCCTGGTCCTACTGATAAGGTGATACTGGCTTTTATATATTTGTCTGAAAGGCTGAGCAACAGTGGATATCCTGTGACTATTTCTAACTTTTTAGAGATGTGTAGAGTTAGACTGACTTTGTGGCAATGCTCTTTCCTCTATAGTTTGATCCTGGTTAGAGAATTAGATAGTAAATCTTAAAAGTAGCTAAAAATAATGCTGAGCCCATGTCAGTGAAAATATCAATATTCCTACTAGAATGGCAACTCAATGTCAAGCAATTGCATTTTTTGTCGATGTTTTATATAGTTAGCATGGAACCAAACAAATGTTATCTCTGAACATGCATTAGTATTTAATGGGATTGGGCATTCTCTTTGAGATAGCAGATTATGGTGTAAGTGAAGTTTTATTACCTGTGATAAGTTTCATTCAAAGAAAATACTTTTTCTCTCACAAATGGTCATAATTTCCTTTCAGAGGAAGGATCCTCAGATATTCTGTGATTAGTTACTAACTTATCTGGAAGGTTTTAAGCTTAAAACACTCTGAAATTGCAGTATTTTTTTCTCAGAAAGTAAGAGAAAATTGTTATCTTGGTTTTTTTCAAGGAGTAAAATCAATTGTGCTTCAAGTGATCATTAATGAAAAATATAACTTTTGGTTATCTTGGTTTGGTGGTTTTTTTTTTTTTGTGTTTAGCAGATCCATTAATAGATGTCTGGGCTAATTCAGATTATCTTCATGGAATAAAATGGTTGTCACAGCAGTGAGGGGTTTCAGGGATAGTTGTGGTCCACAGTCAGAGTAGAGGTAGCTTAGATACTTGATTAAATGAACAAGAAGGCTCTTGATCTAATTGAGATGCTCACAGACCAAGGTAAGGGAAGATTATTGTTGGATATTGCTATGAAGGTCACAGTAAAAATTAAATTTGTATTTTGCAAACCCTCTTGTGAGAGTATGACTCTTAATTTACTTAAATGGAGATGCCGAGCAGGCAGATCATGAAACTGCTTTGTGATTTCTAAATTAGTGGTATTTTAATAGTTGTGATTGAATAGCAGGCACCCTAAAATTTAAAAGATTTGGTTTTCCTTCTTGTCCAAGAAGGACACCGCACTAACAGAAATGAAGGATAATTCAAACTGAATGACAGTTTACTGTAAAGGTACCAGTGTTAGGTATAGGTGCTCCTCAGCAAACAAAATATTCTGTTGGATTCATTCTCCTATTCCTTGTCTTGTTAGAAGCAGACAGATTTAATTTTTATATACTTTCTGTTGAAAATGATAGCTCTTAATTTACTACTCAGGAAGTAAAAAGGCAAAACCCAGACCTGCACAAACCTCTGTAACTGCCTGGACAATGAAATGTGGAGCTATTACTCAACATGATGAATAACAAATAACCCAGTTCAGGTTTAATCAACCAATTCTATCAGGAGGAGCTTAGATAATGAAGTGAAAAAGTATAATAAGGTTTTATAATCTGGAGACAAATATTATAGTTTGGAGACAAATATGTGCTATGAAGAGCCATTGCTTGTTCCTTAAGGCTGTCTTTGATTTACATTGAGATGGACTCAGCTGACTGTGGTGTCCATTTGTTGTAGGAGGGGGTAAATCTGTCTATAAAATTTTCTGGAATTGAACTGTATAGTGAGGAAGTGAAAGGTTCTCTTGATAGTCCAGCATATCCCCTCTCTGAGTCACTGTGTATGCTCTTGTCACATCACACTGGCCTTGATGCTTCTGGTCACTTTTTGCTACTGAAGGTGTAAAAATATTTTTTTATTAGTGGAGCTGATAGGCACAAGAAAAGAAGCACCCACAGACCAGCACAGTAGTAAAAAAACAAGTTACAATATTTGCTTTTCACAAGTGCTGGATTTGTAAGAGAATATAAAACCCTCACAGTGGGGAAGCATTTGCCAGTTTAACAGACTTTGGACCAACCCTGCCAACAATCTGACCCACACAAATGTGCTTGTGTTTACCTGGTGTAACACTAATCTCTGTTACAGAGATAATCTATTATTATTATGAACAATCTCTCTATTATTACTAATAATATCTATTATTATTCCCCTCAGTATCTCTTTTTCTTTCTCTTCCTCTTATAAATCTCTTTGCATGTTGGCTGGACAGTGATGATTGCATGACATGAAGATGCAATTAGTGCTACTTCCAGAGGTTGTGACTCTTGCTGAGTCCTCATGGCTGCACTTCAAAGCTCAGAGCTTGGAAGTGCAGAGCTCTCTTGCTCTGCACTCTCTTTGCTCTCAGAGCTCTCTTGGCTGGATGGCCCAAACAGTCTGATCCTCTGAGATTAGCCAACATCAGTGACTATTTGTCATCAGTGCCTGTACCCATAAGTGGAGCTTCCTTTGTGAGGCTGGGACTCCCCACTAAAAATTCAATGAGCTTCTTTCAGAGTCCTTGCCCCTGTTACCTCATTTCTGTCTTATGTGTTCCCTCAATTTTACCAATTGAACTTCAGTCCTCTAAAGATAAGGTCAGCTTTTATGCCAAGCTAAAAAAATATTCTGCCTCCCAAAGGAGTAATCTCAGAGTCCCTGAGGTCCTTATCTGACCTCTTCCTTTTAAATCTGGATCAGAATACACAGTCTCAAACTAAAGCTCTTCAATTCCTATTTTGGATGCTTAAGTCTGACTGAAAAATGCTGACTGTGCTACAGTGCCTGTTTAAACTCAAATGCAGCAGGGCCTGGCTCTGGTGTGTACTGAGCCACCTAGAAGGAAAAAAACCCACAGACACAGCTTTGGGTTATTTAAAACTCTTTGCTTGGCTGAGCAAGAGTATTGCTGGATATGCTGTTAATTTATATCTACTCTTCTCATCTGTTAAAGCAATAGGAATAACAGAAAGTTAGGTTCATACCATCACCAGGCATTAATTTTTCACCCTGGCTGGATGTTAACCCTGGAACCTGCCACCTCACCCAGTGCAAGAGCAACCCAAATGTCCTCAGTATCTGAGGAGATGTGGATATCCACCATATCCATGTGCAAACTGTCCTTTGTCGGGAGGGTTTATCTGCAGTGTGCAATCTCAGTGGATATGTTTGCATTAGTAATGATCTTTCATCTTGGATTTTCCCCTCCTGTCCTCTCCTACCCCTCCACCCTTCAGGAGAGGGGTAATCTTTCAGAGACAGAAAGGGTTCTTCTTAGGAGGTAGTTTCACTTCCTTTTTCTTTTCTACCTCAACCTGACAAATTTAGCTTTAAGAAAATCCTGCTGTTTTTTGTTGATTGGGTTTTTTAAACCTCATGTTGGTACAGTTTACACTTCAGCATGATTCAAGATTTTACTCTTACATCTCAAGAGTACAGAAATGTTAGCAAAATAAGGGCTTGAGTTCTATTTGGCCTCAATATTCAAGGATCTTGAAAAAACCCCAAACCTCTCTTTGAAAAAAAAAGAGAACGTTCTTCAGAAGCAAACAAAACTTTAAACCTATCCTCTTTCTCTGGGGCTTTCACTGGAAACATTGAGTCTTAATATTATCACTGGTGTGACCATCTCTGTGCAGCTCCTCAAATGGCACCAGGAGAGCCAGGGCTGTGGTGGTCAAGTTTTGGCAGCCACATGAGGCTTGAAAGCCTGTGGGGTAGGGAGAACAACATGGAATATTTTAGACTAGAGATGAGCATACAGTTTTAAAAAAAAGCTTGGGTTTTGGTTCTTGTTTTCTTTCTTACTAAAAATCTCCTAATGGCTTCATTCGTTGAAATTCTAATTGCTTTAGGAACGTTTTCCACGCTGACTTTTCGTTATGCAGCAGAGAAGGATACATTCAGAGGTTATTTTTGGGACTGAAAGTGTTAAAAATATAATGAACTGCTAGTTCCTACTGTTTTACTTTGTAAATAACCCTTTCATCTCTGTCAAATTATCTTTATGCAATTATAACCTCATAACAATTTTGAGTATTTAAACATGAGGAAGTGTCTTAGTTGAGAGATGGCAGACCTTTAGTTTGCTTCATTGCTGAGCAACCATTATAGTGCTGTTTTTAATTATACTGTCACATGTGTTGGTCATGTCATTGTTTAATTTCAGGTCCCTCTTCCAAAATGTGAGGTCAAAAGATTTTTGGAACCAAATGCCTTGCCATGACATTTCATTTAAAACCCAAGTTGCAAAAAAGTCAATGTAGATTAAATGGATGTTTACAATGAAGCACCTAAAGGAACCTTTTGAGAAACCATTACCTAGCCTAGGAAAGGTGTAAGATAGGAGTAGAGCACACCTGGAAAACATGGGCTAAACTCTCTTCCTACCTGGCTGGTGATGTAGTCATCCTGTCTTGCTAAATTCTACCCTGAAGTTGTTCATTGGGTACACCTTTCAGGGAGCTGTCTTGACTTCTACTTTAACTCTCCAGCAGCTATTAGTGAAAATATTGACAATATTCTAAATTCATGACGAGAACAAATAAAAGAAAACCACCAATGTTAATGGTTTCTTTTTCTCCTGGAGAACTGGGTCATAGCAAGTATTTCTGAAAAACTTCCTTGCTCATAGTAAGTGAAAATCAGTGCGTAAAGTTCTGCAGGGCAAGGCACTTTTCATGAGCTGTTGTTTGTAAAAATCAATACAAAACTTAATACTTTAAATTCTGTTTTAAATGAGTGGTTTGGATTCGTTATTTATTTAATTTAGCAACTCTAATGCAGAGGAAATGGATAAACCTAGGTAGATACTGTCTTTTTTTTTTTTCTTGCTTGATTTATCCCCCCTGTATCCATCCTTGCCCATGTTAAAAATACTCAGCGTGCACACACTTTGCATAAATTTGCCTTTGTGACATTAAAGAGTCTGGTTCTTCTGCTCAGGCCATCTATAAGATTATACAGACCAGAACCTGGCAGGCTCATGCCAGACACTTGACCCTGTGAGGCAATCCCAGGCCAGGCTGGATTTAAACCCAGCCCGCGGCATTTAAATGCCGCCGTTCGCAGCCAGCGCGCGGCCGAACAAACGCGCATTGTTGTCACAATTGGAACCACATGCTGAGTAATGGAGCAGAGGTGCAACTTTCCTGTGAGTGTGCGGACAGTTGGAAAAGGGAATGTATTTTTTCATTTATGTCTGTATGTCTCAGGGCTCCCTTACTTTGTTTTCTTAGTGAAACTCAGACAGATCAGGCACGTAGGATTAATGGAGCCAGGCACTGACAGACCAGCTCTGTTCCAGCTGCAGTGACTGTGGTAGGATTGGATCTGGACCCTCTTAACCAGTCCTCCAAGAGCAAGATTTCAGTTACCATGACAGGTCGCCAAGGACTATTTTATTTTAACCCATGTCAAATCCGAGCTTACCTATGGGGCTAAACCACAGCCTGCTGAGCCAAGTGTATCTGAATGCAAACTCATTTCACTGGCTGTTTGTTACTGTTTAGAAAATCCAGCCACATAGGGTATGGAACAACCTCCACCAAACGAAACTTTTCAGGCTTCGTTGCATGTGAAATATTGCATGCTGCTTCCTCCCAGCTTGCAGCCAGTGCATCAGTTCCTGTTGATTAGAAAATGAAATGAAGGTAGGATAAAACCATTTGGTTAATGTTCTCAAGCATGTGGCATTGTCCTGTGCAGGGCCAGGAGTTGGACTTTGACGATCTTTGTGGGCTCCTTCCAACTCAGGATACTCTGTGATTGTCTAATTTTGTGGTAGAAATAATAAAATTTTTTCTTTGGGATAAACAAGATGAAATTATGACTGCCCTTTGCTCTGTAAATCACAAGGGCTTTTGAGGGGTGTAAACTTATGTTTACTTGGGATACTTCCAGTTGGTGACTTTATGTCCATACCCATCTCCTTCTTGGCATTAGTAACTAAATCAGGATTCTTCGGAATTGAGATCACTTCTTTGTATCCAGAAAAACACTTCTAAACTAATTTTTATTTGTGGGTAATGCAAGTACAATAATTGTGGTCACACTTGTGATGGGGAATAGACAGTGAAGAGGTTCTTCAATCTGTTGATGTGTGCTCTAAGTAGCAATCCAGTCAAGCAGAAAAGAAAGCAAGAGATAAATATTTGCAGTGTTATTTATGTTAATGATAAGTGTTTGAGCTGCCCATGGTGTGGCCAAACCGAAGGTGGGCTGAGCATCCTAATTTTTTCAGAGTAATCCTAAGAGGCCAAAGAAGAGAGCACACCATTCTTCTATGCTGCATGCACAAATCTTTCCTCTGCAAGAGGAATATACCCATATATATAAATGAAATTGTCTCTGCACTTGTAAAAGCATGCATGCACCAAGTAATTAGTAAAAATGGACTTGGTTTCTTGATCTCAGATCTCTTATATGTGAATCATACTTTTTTTTCCTCCTGACTTTAATAGGTTTTTTGGTGCTTGATACGCCATTCATTTTCCTGTCACGTTGTGTACTCTGAAATGAAAAAGGTCCTATGAGGGAAAAGCTGAAGTGCCCTGATGGAAACACACCAAATAAACCACCACTACAGGTTACCAGCCTATATATTTCTTCACCCTTGAGCCCACACCATGGGTAGGAAATGAGGCCAAGCTCACTGGAAGGGAGGCCAAGCTACTGCTCTTCTAACTTGCCAAGATGAGGAATGGAAGAAACGAAGGTTTCAGGCTGGTTCAAGTTCTTTAACTGTGTTTTGTTTCCCTTTGTTTTTGTCTTTGCTTCTGGTTCCAGAAGCAGCTGAGAGAAAGATGAGCTTTGCTCAAAATGCTTATTTGCTTTTTACAGACTTTGCTGAAGAGCTGCTGGGCTGAATTCCTGGGGCTCTGCTATCAGCTAGGAAGAATAATGTGTGGAGGCAGCAATTATTTGTCAAGTACTGGCAATGTACTTGGCATGCTACAAGGCACGGATAGGAAAGCTTTGCCTACTCTGGAGAGTTGCAGTTTAGGTTACAGACCAAAATATGAAGACATCACACAGGGAGCAAACGTGGCTATTTTTAAAATCCCTTAACTTGGTGTTTTCAAGGAAGAGAGGACAGGTCTTTATGTACTAAGGCTGTGTGTTTGTTCACTGGACAGCCCTGGTTGCAGCAGTTTAAAATTAAGAGAGGTCTGTTATGAAGCATTTAGGCAGTTATGAGAATGTGACACTTGTGGAGAATTTATGCCATGGGTAAATGACTTGGGAATTAGAAAGCAAGGGTTAATTACAGATAATATGAATTGAGTTGCTGAAAAGAGGTGCAGTGAGTGAGAAGATTTTGACATGAGTTAGGAGGAAGGCAATCAGAAGGCTCAAGTATTTTTAATCAGGTGAGAATTAAATTTCACAAAATCAACTCCCTCTTTTCTTTTCCTTCCATCTCCTCCCTTTCTGTCCCCTTTCATGTGCTAAATAACTCTGGTGGAACTGTGCTGTACGTACAGCATATTGTGATTAAATGCTCTGTAATGCTCTCTGAGATACATTGGACCAGCAAGTATAAATGGAATGCCACTTGCATAAAATAAATCTGAATTCTTGTTGCACCATGGTGAGGCAGCTCAGTTACAGCTTTGACCACCCATGAATGCTAAGCACACAGCAGGGCTACTTTTGGACTTGCATCTCACCTATTATCTTGGTAGTAGGGTATGAATCTCTTTGAATGTGAAAGCCTGGTTTTGTTTAAGTGAAGAACATAAGAAAAGGCTCTTTCCTTATTTTGTTTTTTTCTTTGGAGCAGATGAAAGGTGGATAGAAGCGACTGTAAATTTTAGGAAGGAAAGAAGTGGAAAAAGGCTAATGCTTGCTGAGCAGAAATTTTATTTTCCCAGCCATGCTACCCAAATGTTAAGACTCCCCTGTATAAAAGTGTCACTGCTTGGTCTATATAAATTCACTGTCAGAACAAAGGACACTTTCTGGAAGGGAAACAAGACTGTATTATGCCATTCAGCAACTAACAGCAGAAAGAGAATAGCTACTTCCTGCCAACATTCATACTCTGAAGATGTATGCCTGAGGTGGTAGGTGAGCATTCAGTTCTTGCTGCAGCTGGCTCTTGGTGATGACTTATCCATCTTGGGGATAAACTGCATGAAAGACTAAGACACAAAAGTGAGGGGCTGGCAGGTTAGCTCAAGGAGAGAGATGATGACAATGACTGCAGGGGTCACCTGGAAGCAACTGAGTAGAAGCAGTGCAGCTGCTATGAGAGCATGAGCATGCTAGGATTGCTGGGAAAACAGGAATATATTTTAAGGATACATTTTCTAGGTCCTGCTAAGCTAGGAACCCTGTGCTGGCTCACACTGACTCCATTCTCCAGACTATATTAGTTCCATGTTCATTGATTGCTGTTACTGACTTCTTTCTATTTGGCTTTTCCTTTTCTTTTCATGGAGATGTCTTTGGTCCTTTACCTGCCCTTTATGACCTTCTTTACCTTCTCAGCTGGGGAGCTGTTCTTACAATCAGGATTTGATTTCCCCAACACTTGATACCACACAGTCCTTGCTATCCTCTCAGCCCTGGTCACAGCAGCTCATTGCCTGCCCTGAACTAACTCTGCTAACTGGAAGTGTGGCACAGTGATTTTATGTTCTGGCTGTACTTTGAGTTAGTTCTGCAAGGTCCTACTGTGCACATTTCCTATGGAGAGCTCAGGGATGGAACTGAATGTGGGATTGATTTCACTGCTCCCTCACTTGCCCATCTGCTGATGCTGAGGTTTCTCTTATGCTCTTCCTGAGAGATTAGTGGTGAACATGTCATCATCCCCACATTTAAATGAACTGTTTCCTGAGGATTTGAAATGCCTTGGCCTAAAGTAATTTAATGAGAACAATAATTGCCTCATTTCCCACCACATAAGATCCCAATCCTCTTCTTGGCACAGGTATGGCATGTAGCAAATATTTCTATAGAAGACTTAAACCATTCTGCTCTTTTAAGCCCTGTCGTTGTTGGCTGTCTATTGCTGGAATAATTAAAAAATTTCTTAGTGAAATATCTTTGACCAGAGTGTAATTTGATACACTGCCTACTGTACACTGTTGAAAAAGGATGAAGTTTTGTCCTGACAGCTAGAAGCATAAAACAGATACCTGACAGTCATTAGCTGCTTTGTGGATGCTGCACAAAGTGTCAGAAGGATCTGCCTGTGCTGTGTGAATTACAGGCTGTGTGACTTGGAAGATGGCTTCTGTTCTGCTGGTGATGTCCTTTCATCTCAGCCAACTGTCTGTAGTTGTCAGTTCCATTCACCTCCTGTGCTCTGATTCTTGTGATGCCAGCTTGGCGTCGTTATTGTCTTCATTTTTAGCTGCCTCTCATTTTCTCATTTCTGGCCTTTAATTTCATCTGTGGTAACACAGAGAGGCGAATTCTATTTCTTTGGACTATTTCATCTTGAGACCAACTTCTGGCACCACTAAGGGCATGGAGAATTTTTACTTTATCCTGCAGCACATGTCTCTCTCCTTTCTAACCAGATTGTTTCAGTCTTTATTGCTGTTTTATATCTCATGAGAACCTTAAAATACAGAGTTGTTGCCTTGCCCAATACCCAAGAGCTCTCCTGGCCTCCAGCGTTCACCTCAAAACACGTTTCCCCTGTAATCTCCTTTTGTGAGAGGGCTCAAGCAGAGTCTGTCACATGCGGAGACAGAGAATATTGTGCCAGTATGGGAGCACCTAGGGCTTGGTGGTTACCTTACAAATATCTAAGGCACAAATTTTCAGGGTGGCCATTCCCAAGGAAAGGAGTGCCTTAGGACTCAACCCTACTTGGAATAACTCCTAACAAAAATTAGGCTACAAGGCAGTAAGTATTTGTTTACAAATCCTAAACAGATGGCACACACACACATACTTGTATGAACAGAAGGGAATGGAGAAAACCCCAACATACTCTCCAAGCAGCATTTAATTCAGATTTGGTGGTTTTCTTTACTCCATGTGACTCAACTGACAAGTTGGCAAATGCCTGGCAGCATTTATAAGTGAGGTCTCTGTTTTCACTAGGTCTTTAAGTCTTCAGGTTACACTCACTGAGTGGAGCCTGCAGCAGGCAGATTCCTTTGCTGTGTTTGGTCCCTGTACACCTTTTGAATCATTTCAGTGGAAAGATTTTTTCCCCTGACCTGCTAATTTATCATTCATTAACTCAAGAAAGAAGGGTTTTGCCTTTCTTCCTAACAAGCCATTGCTTACTGCCTTATGCTTTGGAGGTGCCAATTCCTCTTGTTCATCACTTAGACCTTAATTGCCCAGCTAGGTAAAAATCTTTTCCATGCTGATATTATTAACTCTTTAAGGTGTAACTCTGCTCCCTGATGCATCCTAGAGCTTGGAGTATCCAAATCCAGACAGAAGCTTTTTCACTTAATTTGATGACCATATTTTATAGACTTCTATAGTTGTAATTGATTCAAACAACTTGTTACTGGCTCTTTTTGAGATCAAGCCCAAAGGTAATCAATAACTCAGGAGTACTAATAGATGTGAGGTGCCTTGTCTCCTTCCTCTAAATTTAGGCTTTTGAGAAACACCCTAACAAATTCCTATCCTTTCTCCCCCCCCTCTTTAACATACTAATAACCCTTTTTCTTTCTGCTGACTCTTTTTCCTTTCTTGCACTCACTTCTTTACTCTTTCTTCTTCCCTATTTCCTGTCTTACTTCTCTTTCCTAATCTATTCCCTACTGCCAGACTCTGATTCATGATCCCTGTGAGATGAGGCTGCATTGGCTGAGGAGATGTGGGGGAGGCCATCTCTTCAGCCCATTAACTCCAGCAGGGAATGGGAATCAGAGCTCTCTGCTGCTGTAGTTCAGTCTCACATAGTAATGTAAACTGGAGCGGATGGCAGCTCCATTAATGTGACAGCCTGAGCTGCCTCAGCTGAGCAGTAGATGTACCACCTGTTCTGCTGCTTCTGTGGTGGGGATTGCAGCCTCTGGCAGAGTCAAGGAATAGGTAACTGTGCCTTCTCCTCCCTCTCCTCCATGAGCTACCAGAGCATGAGAGTCAGGGTCCTTGGCTTTCCTTTCTTTCTTCCAAAAACTGATTTTACAGCCTCTTCAAAATTATCATTCCTTGCACAATCTCATGGTCCGAGATGACTAAAAAAGTCCATTCTCACCTCCCACCACCCTACCTGAGCACAGGAAAAATAAACCCATTGGCTAAAGTCTCCTGCTGTGTTACCTCCAGAGGTGGGAATGAAAACTAAGCAAATTCTTCATCCACACCTAACTGAGGACCATTGTTACATTCCTGTCTCTCCCTCATATTCCCTGATATCATTCCACCCCAGCTGTCAGAGATGGGATGGATCTAGATGGCCTCTAAGATCCCTTCCAACCCTATTTATTCTAGAGTTCCACCCTTCTCCAGAGGTGGCACTGCATGGCCACCAAATCAAAGCTCTCCTTAGCTACCCTGTTTCCCTCTTTAGCCAAATTAACCCCAGAGCAGTGATGATACATTAAATATAACAAACTTACATTAATTTTATTATACTCTTTTATTATTTAGGCTGAGCTATGGGGACTTGATTTTTCCTTGCCCAGTGCCTGTGAGGAGCCTTGCACCCCTCTGGGCATGTCCCTGTGCCTCAGGCTGGTGTTAAAATCCATACCTGAGGTTAACAGATCCTTTGGGGTGCATTGGAGTGAAACAGCACTGAGTAACCTGTGTAGACACATTTAAATATATGCCAGGTTTATTCTGGAACAACTTGGTTGCAAAGCAGGGGAGGTATGAAGCCGTTTTGGTTAATAAAATTGGAAACTTGTATAAAAATACCACTTAAGAGATGTAAGGTTCAAAGTGGGTGTAAGGAACACCTTTTTAATCCTGGGGGCAGGCAGGCAGAAGAAGAGGCTGCTCACAGAGGCTGTGCAGTCCTTCATCCTCGGGAGTGTTCAGAAA